>NC_140069.1:6320213-6920213 GCF_964194135.1 Talpa europaea
TTCCTTAAATTCATCGCTTTCTGCTTATTAAGGTACACAGGTGCCGGTTGTTGATTCATTCAGCAAGAACCCACCAATCTTCCATTCCCTCAATTACTGTCTATATCTTCACTTCTCCATCACTCTTGAACGTTATTCTTTTTATTTTTTTTAAGAGGCATGTATTTTTATTTATTTATGATTTTTATTTGTTTGTTTTGTTTTCTGTTTATACAAGCACTGGGCACAGTCAGAAGCGCGGGAGGGCGAGAGAATTCACCAGAGCCAGAGCGGGGAGCAGAGCAGGCAGAAGGACCAAAGTACACTGCTGAGGGGAGCAGTGGGCGGCAGGAGAGGTCTGCGCGCCATGTGGGACCCTCCTCTGGTGGCCGGGGAGCAGCTGGGGATCGAACCGGCGCTGCAGAGGCTGCGGGCAGCTTCGCAACCCAGCGCTCAACCGCTGTGCCACCGGGGAGGCCTGAACGTTATTCTTTTTTAAAGATTCATTTTATTTATGCACACAAGAACTGGGGTGTAGGCCGGAGGTGCAGGGGCTGAGAGGATTCACCACAGACAGAGTAGGGAACAGAACAGGTGGATCGAGTGAAACACACTGCTGAGCGGAGCAGCGGGCAACACAGGAGAGGTCTGCTGCACCATGTGGGTCAGCTCCCTGGCCGGGGATCGAACTCACATAGCAGATGCTTGCTAGCGCTGAGACTTAACCTCTGTGACACCAGGGAGACCCTTGAATGGTATTTCAACAGAGTAATCACTTGTAGACAGAGGGGACTACTGCAAAGTGGGCTTTGGAGTCGACTATTCGGTTTGAATCCTGGTTGTACTTAATAACAGTTGCAGCAAATGATTTTTCAAAATTCAATTTTCTAGTTATTTGTTTGTGTTCTGCTGTATGTTGAGTTGATGGCTATATATTGATCTGAACTCCAGTCACTTTGCTTACTCTGTTACTGTTTTACTAATTTGTTTATACCAATACTTGCCTGGTTTTTACACAGAGGGTCGTGTCATCTGCAAAAAAAATGTCAGTTTAATTTAATAATTTCCAATCTTTTCCCAACTGAGACAGTGACATGGCAATATTTAACACTCGTAATGAATGCAAAAATGAAGAGGCCTAAGGCCAAATATTGTCATGCGTGTACCACGACCGGCTCTCTCATTAGCTGCCAGCAAGAATGTCAACTGTTATATCCCTTTTGAAAAATGGTTGACATTATTTTGTAAGCTACAGACATTCTCCTCCTCCGTGGTCATCATTCCACTCCTAGACATACATAAACATACATGAGGTGCAGTTGATAAGAACGGTCAGGCAGACATCTCTCTCTGCCATTTGGTGCAGCAAAATTAGATATTATTAAACCCAAATGAATCAACTACTGATGTACATAATAAGAAGGAATCCTAGCAGTGTAATACTGAGTAAAGACATGTGACTTTGTAATATTGCATTCCAAAGAATTTGCAAAAATAGCAGACTATTAATTTCATGTCTTTTTCATGACTCAATGAGCATGAAGCAATAAATTTTTAGACGCACAAATAAATACAACACAAGGATTTTTTTTTCAAAATCAAGAGTGAGCAAAACAGGGTATCCCATTGGGTAGATTGAGGCAGGGACCTGAAATCGAGAGGATCAAGTAAGCAGATGTAAATTATATTCTGTGTCCATATGGACTCATAGTGAAACAAACAAGCAAATGTTTAACTACATAAAAGAGGGCAATAGACGGACAAATATTGGGAGGATGCCAGGACCCAGGATGATGATTATTCAAAGACTGCACATGTAGGTCCAGATAAAGGGAAAGAATGTTCCTAGTCTCTACCTCTGGTTTAACAAAGTAATCCTCCAACCATTTATTTTTAGAAAATATTTATTTTTAGAAAATATTTGTCTATTTATTTTTAGAAAATATTTGTCAGTAAAGTTCTGCATTTTCTAGAATTTCATATAAGCAGAGTCATATAATATACAATAGTTTGTGTCTGGCTACTTTCACTTGGCACAGTGCTTTTTGGATTAATCTTGTTGACTGTATTAGCCATTCATGACTTTTGGATGTTGACTAGAAATGCTGCATTTTGTTTTGATAGCCACTTGAGAGCTGTTTTTGCTGTCTCCAGTTTTGACTATTTAGAATAAAGTTACTATGAGCACATGAATAAAAATCTATGTGTAAACATGTTTTCACTTATTTGGGGAAATTACTACTCATGGATCATATGTGTCTGCTTCACTTTAGAGGAAACATTTTCCAAAGTGGCTGCACCTTTTTAATCATTTTTATTTCTTTGTGTAGAAGAGCTGGGGTACAAGCCAGAGGTGTGTGGGGGGCTAAAAGGATTCACCAGACACAGAGTGGGGAGCAGAACAGGCGATTCTAACTGAAATACACTGCTGAGGGGAGCAGCGGCGAGACAGATGTCTGCTGTGCCATGTGGGTCAGCTCCCTGGCTGGGGGATCAAACTCAACCCCTAGGCCACAAGGGAGACCCAGCTGCACCATTTTGTACGCCCACCAGCAGCATGTAAACATTACAAAAACACTCCAACCTCAAAACAATATTGTTTTTATTTCTAGCCATTCTAGCTGGTGCATCATATTGTAATTTTAATTTGTATGTCTCTAAGGCTGAATTAACGTAGTTGAACATCTTTTTATGTGCCCATTCGTCATCCGTATATCGTTATTGTCTCATTTTCTCCCTTATTATTGAGTTTTGAGAAATCTTTGCATATTCTGGATACACGTCCTTTATCGGATATCTGTCTGGTAATACATTCTCTCCCAGCCTATGCCTGGACTTTCCATTTTCTTACCTTTTTTTTTTTTTTTTTTTGTAGAGAAAAATTGCTTTACTTCTTATGAAGCTTATAAAGTTGTTCTTTTATGGCTGGTGCTTTTTCTGTCCTATCTAAATTTTTTTCAGTAATCCAGGATTACAAATATTTTTCTCCCATGTTTTCTTATAGAACTTGTTGTGTGGCTCTTACATTTATTTGTGAAGCTCCATTATGAATTTTTTTTTTTGCAGAAGGTGCAAGATAAGGGACCAAAGTGCAGTTTGTTTTTGCAAATGGATATGCTGGCATACTAGTCCTGTGTGCTAAAAATGATTATCATCTCTCCAAAGACTTACTATGGGAAAAAACCTGGTAACCTTCAAATAACCTTCTATGTGTGGCTCTACATTTGGAATTAATTCCATTTACTTATCTGCATGTCCTATGTCAATACTGCATTACTGAGAAAATTTTAAACAAGGGAGACAGAGAAAGGAATTTACATTTTCATACACTTCCATAATGAACTGAAGTATAATATGAATATGTGGCAAATATTTCAAACCACTTTTCTTAGGAGTGATTTCCTTTTTCCCTAAATAAATATTTTTAATGCTTAAAACCTTCTGATATTTTGGACAGATTTTATATTGGAATACCATTGAAAAGCATTACCAAAAGGAAAGAGATAGCCTAAGGAAATTAAAAGAGAAGAGAATATTGAGAAATGGACTATAAATGTTTTGACATTATACTAAGATAGGGCAGTTATTTTTTTCTGTTTTCTATTGGTTAGTCTCTATCTCTCAGGTACCCCTATTTGGTAAAGACATGCTATTGATAGAGATTTTTGCACAAAAAGTCACTAAATGAATGAAATAATGTATGATTAAGTAATGAAATGAATGATTTATAATTCTTAACTTTCTCAGCATATCATAAACACCACCTTTTTTCATGGTGTTAGCTAATTAAACTTGACATATTTCTCCTCCAAAATAGTGGTAGGAATGAAGTTGGGTAGATTTTAAGTCAAATAGGAAATCATAAGCCATACCCCAGAGTATGCATAAAATGTGCTATTTAAATCAGCTGCTGTTTGACTACTGAAATATGAGGGAATGTCAAAACTAAAATGGAAATTAGAAATGGCGTGGGACAGCCCACTCATTTCATAGAAGTTCGCAGTGATGAAAATAATAGCTGTTGAGATACTCTAATTACTTGGATGTGTAAAAATAATAAGGGAAGAGATAATACCTTACATTTATCGTTTAAAACTGAACCTTACATCCATAATTTTATTGAATCCTAATGACAAAGTGAAAGTGTAGTATTATTTCCATTTTACCAGCAATAACAGCTCATACTATTAAACATTTACTGTGGTGCAAGGTGCTTTGCTTGTGACTCTATTTGAATTGACTTATTTAATCCTCACAGCAATTCTATGAATTAAGCTGTGTTATTCTTCTCCTTTAAAAGATGAAGAAAATCAGATATAGAAATATTAGATAACCTACATAATCACCTACTTAATCACCAGCAGTTAGAATTCACTCATTCCATTTGATTTTGAAGCCTATGTTAATCTTAATTTAAAAAGTGTTTTATTAAAGCCAATATTTTAGATAGATTATTCAAACACATAATCAATAGATAAAATATTAATGAGACATTTGCCTTCCTCTTTTCACGCTAAATCTTCAAAGTCTTGTGTGTATTTTACAGTTCCGTTACAACTCACATTGCAAATGTTACCAGCCATCTGCGGTTAAGTGGCTACTGCCACCGGCAGCTTGACAAGGGCTGTGTTATTAATGCCGCTGGAAGTGGAAATAAAACCCAGCCTTCGGGGCTAATGAGTTAGATTTGCTTCCCCTGCCTAGGAAGTAGCTAATGTCCGTCAATTGGCTGACTCTAAGATACCAACTTCTTCCCCCTCTTTAAGGGACAGAATGAGTTCCCTGGAGGGATAAAGTGACTCCTCACACTGTGCTCACATGCAAAATTGTAGCAATTTGAGTCAAGAAAGCCATAGTCCAGACTTTGATTTCTAAAGGACTGCGTTTTCTGTTGTTGGTTTTTTAGGACACCCACTTAACCTGTTGCTGTCACGCTGCAGCACACATGGGCATAACTGGGATGTTTGTTAAGCCCAGCAGGTATCCCACTTAGTCTGTTTGTAAGGCTCTTCTTGGCTACACCTTGATCTTGGCTTCTGACAGCACTCGGTGCCATGGAAAGGTGCTCTTCATAAAGGTTTCATGATGCATCTATTTTGCTTCCTCTCCTCCCAATCCCATGAACACAGGCTCGTCTTGCCCATAGGAGTGTTGTCTGTATTTTAGAGAAAAGGAATTCATGTTGTCCAGCACGGAGAATTTGCCTAAGGAAACACCTTACCGTTAAAAGCTAGGTTGCTCTTTTAGAGCCTCTTCTATATCTGTAACTGATTGAATTTCTATGTTTCTTATTTTCCAGACAATTCCAAGAGAAAGAAAAAGAACACAAAAACCAAAAATAAAACTCCCCACACTACTAAATCTATGCTCCCGAATTATTTGCTATTACTCAGGTACAAAAGTCATGCCTTATGTTCATCCTTAGGGAACCAGATCCTAGGACTGTAACTGGAGCCTAAAAATTCTCAACATCCAATTCCAGGTAAGGAAGATGACGTAGGCAGCACAAGGGACGTGCTTTGCACGCCTCGGTTATTTAATTCTTACCTCAGTAGACCCAATGGCACTACCCACTCTTTTGCAACCATCCCAGGCCGGGTAGGGTCACCGTAGGTTCTAGCATTTTGAAAGAGGACCGTGGAGGCCTTGGCATCATCCCCGCAGGTTTTTTTAGTAGTGCCAGGAGAAACAAGCCAGCAGGGAGGTAGCAACTTGCTTTCTGCAAAGCTACCTGGATCTCTCTCTAGATGCTCTTTTCTCTGGGCTTTCTCTGGCTTTCTCTTGTGACATCTTCCTCTCGCAGGCGTTCTGCCACAGGCTTTGCTGAGTAACGCCACCCTCATTACCCTGACCTCCAGGCTCAGGTGTGAGCACCTGCACATGCGCACACCCATCTCAGGTGTCCATAGTCAGGCACGCGCGCCCCACACCCCACGTGCCCTCCACGTTAACAAGATCAAGGCCACGGGTGATAGCCACAGAGGCCAGCGGCACAAAAGCCTGAGCATCGCATACACCTATTTCATAATTGATTGAACTTGCAAAAGTAAGAGTTCATGTTGGTAGTTTTAGACATTTAGGGCAGAGAGGGCAATGCCTGAAGAAAACTAAATGACCACATATACCCAGGACCCCAAGAAACAGTTGCTAGAACTGATAAAGCCCAGGGAGAGCCAAGTATCGCCCAGAGAACAGAAACGCAGTCCCCATGCCAAGCTATAGGCAGGCGGATACAGAGCAAGAAGCACCCAAGTGGGGTGTTCCTCGAAACTGCCAGGTCTCTGGGTGGTTAAACAATTCCCCAAAGGCTCTCCCCTCCCAGAGGAAGGTGAAGCTAGTTGACAGCATGGCAACCCTGACCTAAGGCTCCTCCCTGCTTGCCCTGCTGCCAGGCTGATAAAACTACACTCCAGGGAGCACAGTAGAAGGGGGAGCAACTTAGAAACTATCTGCACCAATGAACCAACACTCCAGGGGCGCCAGAGCAGTGCACCCCAGGAAGGGATGGTCTGAACAGCTCCCATTTAAGACAAGAGCCTCCACTCCCTGCCCTCCCTTACAGATGTTCTTCTCAGGACTCCAATCTCCCCAGCCTCTTTAAATAACCTTTGCCTTTGCTTCTGCTGAGGAGGTGGTTGTGAGTTCTTCTCAGGCCACATGGTCAAGGACTGAGGAAGCCCCAAATCTGGGAATGCCAAAACCCGACAACAGTAGAGAAGAGTCAAGCATTGGAAAATGCTACCTGGTACTTCTGTTCTTGCAAATTATATTCTCTTTTAATTCGTTTGTTTTCTATTGTGTTTGTTTTGTGGAACACATTGTGATTAAATTTTGATTTTAAAGAACAGAGTTAGTCCTGGCATTGTATGGAGTCTGAGAACGAAGTGAATATGCCATATTGATGTTTATGATTTTCATAGCAGGGATCAATAGTAATAAAAGTTTATTCTTTGACTGCAAAATGTGATTCATCACCCTGTATCCAGGGAACGTATCAGGGGTTTTGTTTCTTCTTGAAAGTTATGAGAAATCTAATGGATGTAGACTGATTTGATAAATATTATATATAAATGACCACACAACATTAGCCTTTGAAAGATAGAATTCAAAGCCATTACATTGGCTTTACTTAAAATGCCTACATTTGTGAATTCTAGTTTCTAAAGGTGCAAAATCTTAAAAAGCACACTTGTGCAGGACCTTTAATATCTGTATGAAGGGGAGATATTTTATATTTGGCCAAGGCATTTTGTTTTAATTATAACTTCAAGAATCTACACAATAAAATTGTCCTAAAATTCCTAGTTATTCTGCCAAATTCAAGGCACTCCTGTTAGGTAGCAACTTCAGCCATTCTAGATTTATGCTTAGTATTTATCTACCTAATTGTACCCTCTTTGTCTTTTTGGGATTTTGCATTTTAAGAAACAAAATTACTATCACTTTACGCAGTTTCACTGTGAAGAGGAAACAGATTTCTGTGGCTAATCTTGTATAATGAACTGGAAGTCTATAATTATTTTAAATTACTGAATATAACCTTAGCCTATTACCTATTTTATTTTCACAATTTATAAATCACTGTCCAATATGGCAATGTCCTTATTTTAGTGTGACAATTCTTACAGTCTATTAGCATCCCACATATGAATATCCTTATAAACAAGAAGACAAAAGCTATAGAGATTTTTTTTCAATCATTAATCTTTTTCCAAGTTATCTATAGAGATTAAATTACACTCAAGCTTGTGTATCCAGGATTCATTATAGGCTTCGAGTTCATTATACAAGAATTAGGTCTGGCCAAGGGTAATTATCTTTACATTCTTTTATACCCAGGTCTGAGTTAGCCAGTAGGCAAATAAAATAAGTGCTCAGGGCACCATTGAAGTCGGAACACAGTCACGTGTGCCTATTTATAAGTTAATTCGACTGTTCTGGGAAATGGGAAAGATGAGATGTGCAGCAGATTTATTGAGGGAAATACCTATGAAGGTTAAAAAGGACACAGCCAGAGGAGGTGGGAGAACTTTCGGGATTGCAATGTCAGGTATGATTCCCTGGAAGAAGGGGTGGAAGGGGTAAGAAGATGCCAGAGAGCAGCACAGCTCCATGAAAGGCTCAGCCAAGTTGATGTGAGTCCTCAAATTAGTCACCCACGGGGAGCAGAAAGGGCCAGCGCTAATCTATCTGTTATATTTGGTCATTGGCTAAACTTGACTTTATACAGATACATGGTGGGTCTCTAGTAAGTAATAAACACAGACAGAGTGGGGATCATTAACCCCCTCTGCTCCCTATAGTAGGAAATCTGAGGGATGAATTTTCATGACCATTTGACACAATGTGTTTTAATTAACTATTGATGTGTAAAATTTTAAATAAGGGTTATGAAAAATCAGAACTATTTTTCCTTTCTTACATTTATTTTATAGACTGATATTATTTATATAATGTTAGGGTGAACCCTATCATCTATGTAGTCCTTAGGGCCTTTAGGAGGCCCCAACTAATAAAGGTATTGAGAATTGCTTTGCTTGTTCTTTTCCCTGACTTGTTTCATCTTACCTGAGAGTATTTCTTTGCAACAGCAGTGCCTAGTCTCAGACTGGATACATAAGTCCCCTTAACAAATGTTGGCACTAAAATATCTCTGTAAGATGAAGCACGGAGGATTTAACTTGCTGTTCTTTTAGCTCATGATGCTTCTTTCAGAAACTGAAGGGGAAAATTACTGTTCTTGATTAAAAGAAAAGAAAAAAATTACAGCACATTCAGGCTGATAAAGAAGCAAAGAGAATAAATTCTTCTATCACTAAGTGGCTTCCTTTCCTGAACCTCTGAAACTTTCTGGGTCTTCATGCTGTTGTCAATCAGAAGAAAAAGTGGGATTATATATAATTTCTTGCATTCCTCTCAGCTTGAATGATTTGGGACCCTGTTAAGAGTTGGCTGCTCTAAGGGTAAGTTGTTTTCTCTCTGATTGCTTCTATTCTCCGCCTTGACCATACTGTATTTCTTACGTAGTAGTTCCAGTGAGGAGGAACATCTGGCATCCTGCAAAGCAACACTTATTTTTAGCCAGTGATAAGCTGCAGATGGAATTTTCTAAAATCTCTGCTCCATGCAATATGAGAGAATTTGCTCCCTCTCCCATTTTTTCCACCTCTCAGCCCCCTCCCCCTCATGAAACACTATTTATAAGCTCATGTCTGGAGAATTTAGTAATTTTCTCTTGACAGACAATTTGAACAACAGTGTTAGAATTGAAGCCCTAGAAGAAATATCCAAATTGAAGGGTGAATTCAGTTGGTCTAAATCTGTACTTTTATAAAGCATGGAAATTGTGTGTGTGTGTGTGTGTGTGTGTATTAGTGGTCATTTCGCCTTTGGTGTTTATTACTTTGTATTGAATTTGTTTCCTTGTGGTCTCTCTCAGTAGACTTAATAGCCCCTTGAGGTGAAGAACTGTCTTATTCATCAAGTATTCACAACACTAAAGACAGTCACTTAACAAATTTGGTTGTGTTTGTTGAGTAAGGAGAGTCTGGATGAATGAGTAAGTTTAACAAGTGGTTAAAGAATTTGTTACATCACAGTTCTACAAAGGATCCCAACAGGACATGAATATTTTCCTTATTTCAGGCCTGGTTTTTCTTTGGGAATTCTCTGGCTGTTTCCAATAGTTCTTGAACAATGAACCAATAAGTACTGAAGATCTAGTCCCTCTTAGGAAATGTTCAAACTAGTAAGGATACAGCAGTGAATTTGAAAGATGGGGCTCTGGACTTTTGGAACTCAGATTCTAGCAGCAAAGCAGAAAATGATCCTCTTATTTACAAATAAATCACCCTGTAATTCACAATTCAGAAGCAGTGAGGATGCTCTTTTAGTGCTTTTTGGACTACTTTATCTGAAAAAAAATTTAAAAATTCAACCAGAAGAACTGAATTTTCAGTTCTTTGGACTATAGGAGAGTTAACTTACTACCCTCTGACCAGCCAGTGCCTCCCAGCTCATGTTTGGAAGAAGGAACTGTCTGAAGTATGTCAGCTGAAATGACTCATATCAAGAAATGATTGACATGGTGTCCTCATTTGCTAATACACAGAAAAGAGGATGTAAGACTATAAAAAGCCACATATCTTTAAGGGAGAATGGATTTTGAATGACGAAAGCATGCATTTCCAATTAAGAATTCCATAACTCATTCTTTGGGGAAAACTGTGTTAGAACAATTCTACAGATCAAGCACACTATACCAGGTACTATGGAAAGACACCGATGAATAATATCAAATCCTGGCCTTCATGAGTTCAGAGCTCAGTGGGCTACTGTCACAGAAACCATGATTATAACATGATGCCATCAGTTCCAGCCTAGAAAGTGTCCAGAAAAGGGCTGATTTTACACTATTAACAAATCATATCTAGATATAGTATCAGATGTGATAATCATTTACATCTTTCACAAAGCCCCTCTGGTCATTGTCTTTAAATGAAAATCTCAGGCCCTCCCTTCCCAGTTATTCTACAAATTCTTGAACTCTTAAGATTAGTTTTCTTGCCACTAAATTATTTTAAGAACTTGAACAATAGGACACTCTATTAACCACTAGCTAAATAGACAACTTGAGATGCTCTGGAAATTCAGAATTTTGGGGGAGATTATAGTCTGCACCTGGCTGTTTTAGACATTCTTCCAAGCTGTCCGAAGAGATTTGGGCTGATGGGCTTGAAGTGCAGCTTCCCAGCATCCCATGCTTCCCCTCAAGGCACAAAATTTTTACCTTGTCCTGTGATTCCCTCTTCTGTTCAATAAATATTCTTTCTTCTCCATCAACCAGTGTTTTTGTATGCTTACTTTATATCTGGGGTGGATCTTGAGAGTAGCCAGAGAGGAAAAATTGTTACTTTGTCCCTACTGGAGAGTCTGTACTTCCATTGAGTTTCAAAGGCCCACCCAAGCGACCCCTTATTCTCACATGCTTGGTTCACAGTTTCATCACATAGCTTGTGACTCCTCGCTGGTGTAGATGCTGCTAGTGGATGAATGATTACAGGATGCACAGCTGGAAGGTGATTAAGAGAACTGATTGATTGAAATCAAGCATGTATACCACAAGCCCTGCCTTATTGAAAATTTAGTATACAAGCATGTAGACTTGGTGTTGGACCATTAAATCTTAAAACATACAAAGGACATAGAAGAATAATAATATATCTCCTCATTAACCAGAAAAAGTGAATATCACATTTGGCCCAACTGGCTTCCAGTCATTTTTTCTATACATATTATAATTTCTTAAAAATGCAGATTATATTTACCCTTTCCAAAAATATTTAGAGTGTTTTGGTTAATGCTTGGAGCAATAGGGTTAATGTAGAACCCATTCAGGTTCTGTCTCTATTCAGTCTTCTCCTAAAACCCCAAATTCATAAATTCACCTTAAAGAGTAACACTATTTTGAATTTAAGTGAATCCTTCATCTTTTCTAGTCTATACATACATAAGCATAGATAATATATAGTTAAATTTCAATTCACAAGTATGCTTTCTAATGCAGATAGCATTCTGTTACTAGTTTGCTTATTTATTTGGTAAACCAAGTGGGGCATGAACCCACAAACACTTGTTTTTTAAAACTTAATAGTACTGGGCCTCCCTGGTGGTACAAGGGGTTAAGCACCACACTATGAAATCCACAGCCTCTGCAGCACGAGTTTGATCCCCCGGCCGGCCAGGGAGCTACCCACATGGCACAGCAGACCTCTCCTGTCTCCCTGTCTCGCTTGCTGCTCTCCTCAGCAGTGTACTTCAGTTGATCTGCCTGTTCTGCTCCCCACTCTGTCTCTGGTGAATCCTCTCACCCCCCTCATCTCTGGCCTGTACCCCAGCTCTTATATGCATAAATAAATCTTTTAAAAAAACTTAATAGTACTATCTAGACATTTTTCCATGATGATATTTTAGGTATAGCTTTTGAATATTCCATCATTGTTCCCTATAATGCTTTAATCCAATTCCTTTTGCTAAACATTTCAGCTGTTTCAAATATTCTCTTAGTATAAACAATGCTCCCTGGAGTAACCCTATGTTCCTGCGCTTATTTCTTTAGAAAAGATACCCCAAATTACCAGGTCCTAAGGTAATCTAATTTTTAGGTTTTATTGACGAGATATGAGAATATTCTCTGCTGGGGAATTCAGTAGTGGGCTGCAGTAGACTCAGGAAAAAGATAGAATTCCTAATCTATCAGATTCATCATAGTAGAGAGTCGGTAGGAATCCTGTGAAACAACGAAAGATTGAATTTTAGAGTAATTTGAAAATTTCATGTTGAAACCTTAGTATCTCAGCTGTGTTATTTAGAATCTCTTTGACAAATTAAACTCAGTTTAGATTTCTAGAGGAGGAACCTAAAATTGAATGCCTCAGCCAGCAAAGAAGAACACGGTTCTTAGCTTAAGTGTGTTTCCTGTGATTCTCAAAGCAGCTGGACTGTCCTTTTAATGGCATCTTGAATACAAGGGAAAGCTCCGCTGGATCTGGGAATCCCTCAGGAGCCCCTGCATCCATTAGCCTTGCCTCCCCACCTCCCCCATTATCTGCACCAGTGCCCCCCAAGAGGCATAACATGAGGTATAGCTGGAAAGCCTGTGGGTACATCCAATCTCATTTTTCTGAGGAAAACTGACATTCAGAGGGGTGCGGTGACCTCTTCAAGTGCTTTAGAAGTTTCTGAAAGTTAGGGTTGGCTTATCTTGCTCTGACACACTTGTCTTTAAGCAGGTCATTACGCAAATCATGAGCATGGCAGTGCCCCCCTATTCCTCATCCAAAACAAAGCTCAGCAGCCTTTGGGCTTTATCTGCGCTGCCTTGAGTCTTCAAAGGGGGGACTTTTTTTTTTTTAATATTCCCATTTGATTGTGGAGCTCGAACTGACCGGGCTCACTCAGATGTGAGGTACAGGCCCTGAGGCTGCTTACACCACGAGTTTAAGAGGAGCAGGTGTTCTGGTCACCCTCCAGACAGGGGGCGAGCGAGGGTTACTCTGAGCATATATGGAAACCTCACTGGAACACGGCCCATACACAGTCCTTTTTGTCCATACACAAGAAATAAAAGTAATTTGAGAGAGAAAGATTCTTCCGAAATGTTTCAAATGTTATGTTTTCAGCCTTTGCTGATGTTCTCCATAACATCTCTTGGGGATAAGTTTAGTGATATTTAAGAACAGTTAACAATACTCGCTACTTGCTAAGTTTACTTTCTTCTCCTTCCCTCCCTCCCTCCCCTATTTTCTTTAGGGACATAAAAGGAGGAGTGGTTGATTCCTTTGCTAGGAAAAAGGCAGAAACCTAGAACCTGAAGATCAGTTTTGCAATTAGCAAAGGGAGAAGAACTTAAGCAGAAACACAAACTTCTCTGAGCCTTCAGGGAGCTTCCTGCTCTCAACCAGAACAATCTGCATTCTTTACCTGAAGGTAATAGATCTCCCAAGTCTCAGGGCCTTGACTGACCTCTGGTTCCCATGGCAAGCAGACAGGAGGCGTCCTCTGCCTATTGAAGAAATCTCGCTGAGTCTTTTGGGAAACTGACCCTACATCGCCAGTGCTGAGCAACCTTCCCAGGCCGGAGCATTCATTGCCGGTTCTTGGGCAGACCAGTAAAGGAATCTTTAATGCTGAACAGGGAAATCAGCCTGCAGGGAAACAGCAACTGAAGCTACCCTCCGCCCCCATCAGAGTGACACCACCCTGTTATCCGCTCCCTTCTAGGCCCAGGTGTGTGCACCATGTGTGCACACATGCTCGTGGTGGTGCTCCCTGGGCCCAGGTGTCCATAATCGTGGGAGGGGGCAAAGCCACAGGTGCGGTCACAGAGGCCAGTAGCTGGAAGGGCACAGAAAAGCGCCCATTGACACTACAGCAGGCAGCAAAATTCCTGCCTAATGAAACGATTACAATTTTGAGAAAAATAGAATAATGACAAGGGGTTTTGTGTGTTCCAAAGGAAAAGAAATCAAAACCAAGAGACAGAGGCTAATGAAGGATGATGTTTTAAATTGAAGGGATTTAGGAAAACACTCTCAGAGACCTGGATGGCCAGGAAGTGAGCCACATGGTCATCTGTCAGAATAACATTTCCAGTAACAGAAACTACAAGGAAACAAAGCCCTTAGTTATGTTAGCACTGATGTCAGAAGTGCTGAGAATTTTGAGACTTAAATAAATAAGTTAATATAGAGTAAAATATTAGGGGTAATTATCTGGCTTTATTTCAGGCACATCATCCTCATAAATGTTTAGTCAATAAATCCATGATTGATTAGGAAGAAAGTTAACATACCAATAGGAGTTTCTGATCCGACCCTCTGTGTTGGTGCTGTCAAAGCTCTCCTACAAGCTCAGAACTACCAGGTGTTGTGGTTAAATACCCCAGAACTCATCACTACACCGCTTATTAGCTGTGTGATCTTGAGCCATTTACTTAATCTCTCTGTATCTTAATTTCCTGATTTGTAAAATTTGGCTTAATAACAATACTTTCATCCTGAGGCATCTATGAGATTGTAAGGCAGGACAGGCCACAGAGCAGGTTTTCTGATCCAGCAGACCGGGTAAAGGAGTCATCAGAGGCCTCAGTGGCTTTTGTAGGGCTTTTATTTAGATTTACCAGGCACATGGCAGGCAGGGGTGCTGGGGGGCCCGGAGGCTGGCAGGCCTCCCAGCCCCCAGCAAATCCTCACTCTATCTGGGCTCTCTGGCCTTCTCTCTGCTTCTCTTCTCTCAGCTTCTGTTCGTTCTAGGCTTCTTTCTCGGCTTCTGCTGGCGTCCCTGTGACGCTGCCCTTAAAAGCCCAGTCTCAGCCCAGGTGAATCCCATCTACCTATGCCTGCACCTACTCCAGGTGTCCGCCATCAGGCATGCATTCGGGACCGCAAGGATCCATCATCTATCCTGATGGCGGGAGGGCAGAAAAGCCTGACATTTTTTCCTTACCCTACAGAGATTAAATGAGTTATTAATACAGTGAAACATCTCCTTGCAGGCCCTCTCTGTTTTCCAACCATCCTCTTACAGATGGGATACCCAAGACCAGATAGCTTAAGAAACTTGCCCAGAGCAACCCAGATGATGAACAGGATTAGTGGCAAAGAGATACAAAGTCGGGTCTTTCTGATTCTAAAATCCTGGCCTTTCTGAGCACACTGCAGTGACGGCAAAGATAGCAGTGAGCTACCACCAGCATCATTTATTTCTCACTCCACCCCCTGGAGAATGACCCCAACAACAGAATAACAATTGCTCAGCAGCATTTTTTCTCAGCCGACTTTTCCAGTTGGCCCTGATCTTTAATTATGCAACACACGCATCCTCTAAATGGAGATCTTTAGGCTTCAGTGAAAGATGTATATTTTTAGCTTCATAAAACCTCCAAACGTTTCAGGCCAAGTGTTGATTTCCCTTACCTCCTCCTTGGTAATTTGTGATTTTCATTTAAAGTCTTGTATTTAATGTCCCTGAGTGTCCCCCACGTTTATTTCCTGGCCTGTAAAGGATTTAGCTTTCAATGTCTGAACCACATGCACCCACACAGAGGCACCCCAGAGTCTTAGCAAAAAGGCTTTACACCAAATCCCTTAATTCCAACATACGTTATTTAAGTCTATTCCTGATGACTTTTGCCTTTAAATTGCAGTTACACTGTGCTGTTTTGTCTCTGCAGATGGCAAACAGACCATTCTCTCTCCATCTGGAGGAGACACTGAGGATATTTTTGGCTTGAATGTTTGATGAAGGGGAAAAAGAATTCAGGAATTCAATTTTGTACCCTTCTCCAATCTTTCCGCCCCGATTCTGTCTTTTCCCCTAGTATATGACCCATTATCATCAGCTCTCTCTTGCCACTGGTTTGAAATCTGTGTTCTCCCTGAGTTGCAACTTTCCGGTAATTATTCAGAAACAACAGACCAAGAAAGAGAGAGAGGGAGGGAGAAAGAAAATAGAGACTGTGAGGACAATCATTTGAGAAAACAAATAACTCATGATAACATATTTTCACTCGTTCCAAATTGGTTTGGACTTGGTTTACTCATCAGAAATGCCAAAAGACAAATGGGGCCTTGGAAAGATGAATGTGGAGTTTGCATATTTACAAACAGGCTTGGGTATGTTCAGACTGAGAGAGCACACACTTCCCGCCCACTCATTACCACGTAATTTGTCCATGAAAACTGTCCTTTCGTGAAAGTATTATCAAATGAGCCACTAATAGATGGGGAAGGATTGGTAGAAAGGAGTTGTAGAATGAGCAAGGCATAAGGGGCCTCAGAGACATTCTAGACTGAGGCCCTCATTTTACAGATGAAAACACAGAACTTGTTTGCATGACTTAAGTAAAATTCCTCCAGGGCCTCCCTGCTGGTGCAGGATTCAAGCCAGCACTATCAAGCTATTGTCAGCCACTGCAGCATGTGTTGGATACCCAGTGGCCAGGGAGCGAATTCACATGGCACAGCAGACCTCTCCTGTCTCCCCGCTATACCCTCAGCAGTGCATTTCAGTACATCTGCCTGTTCCTCTCCCCACTCTCTCTGGTGAATCCTCTCACCCCACCCCCACCCCTGCACCTCTGGCTTGCACCCAGTTCTTGTTTGCATAAATAAATAAATCTTTAAAAAAAATAAAATAAAATCCCTCCAGTTAACAAATGGCAGAACCATTGCTAAAACCCAGATAATGAGTTACTTAATGTTCTGTTTCGGTAGGCTGAAATAAAAATAAATGATACCTAGAATTTTTATTTGATTTTTCAAGAATTGCTATTTAATATATGGTTTAAGAGAAAACGATGATACCAGGGACTTAGACTCCAAGTAAACACAAGACACTGTCTGATCTACCCAATTCCAAACTGCCCTCCATGGAACCTCTGGCATCCCAGGAGGTGCCCCAGGGACCCAGGGGAGAAAAAGAGGGAGACCAAAGTGATAGGAACTGGAGCACACCTTCCTCCTGTTCCTCCATCCCAGCAGCTCAGTTTTTATCATTTTATATTTTCCTTCCTAGATTTTCTTTTTAAGAATGTGTTTAGCAACCAAAGAACATTAAGAAGAGTTGCCTGAATTATATCAGACCACTTCAGATGAACAGAGAAATGAAGTGATTTTTATCAAAGGCATTAATTGAGCTAATGGCAAAACATGAACAAGATCACAGGCCTCTGAACTTATCAGCCAGGGGATTTTTACTTTATTGAACTGCTACAGAGGAACTATTTGATAAGAACTGAAGAGTAGGGAAAGGGATGTAAACATTGCCTCTGAGAACCCACCTTCCCTAGTGCCAATTGCAAGGCCAATTAAATGAAAGAAACCGAGTTTTAACAGGTAGTCAGGATCGATGAAACAATGAATGAAAACTATAGAGGTGCCTCCCTGGTGGCCTAGAGGTGGCCCAAACACTGTGTAGTCGTCATCGGAGGTGGCTTTGTGCTTGACGGAGAGAGACTGAGCTCAACAGATTCCCAGTCAACCCACAGACCTGGCAGTCAGAAAATCAGTGTCTGTTGTTGCAAACCACTGAGACTGTGCATTTCTCTGCTATAATACCTCATTATTACTGATCAGCACAGGTGCATATAAATTTCTGTGTCATGGGAGACAGCTCAGTGGGTGAGAACAAAGCTCTGGATTCAGAATGTTGGAGTTTGAATCCCCTGTCTATTATTTATGAGTTATATGACCTTGGTTGCCTCTTCCCCTGTAAAAGGTGGAGGATATGTGTTAATATATAATTTACCCTCATTATCCTCTGGGACTCTGCATATTCTACTACTTGCTAAACTTTATTATAATTTCCAAATCCATACTCAATCTCACTTAGCTTTCCTCATCATCCATGAGCATGTATAGGGGTAAGAGCTTTGAAGCATCTGATGTGCATGGTTCCAGGTGAATGTGAATAAGGAATTGCTCAGCCTTATAGTTTCAGGTCTCATGATAAACAAATGTCCACTTTGTGGTCTAATCAGTGCCATGTTTTTTTGCATTTCTGTGCTTTTTGTTGGTAGCATGCAGATTTTCATCCTCACATGTAAAAATCTAGATGGTTTCAAGCAAACCATGAGCAAAAGATAAATCAACAGGTCTAGCTAACTTAATGAATCTGTTATCGCCATTGTTATGTAGTGATTAAATACTAGAGACTGCGTATAAAAATCTATAGCTTTGGCAACAATACTCATTATGCCAGTCTGCTTCAAAAGTCATATCAGAACATTAAACTGATTGAACTTTAAATTCCTTTCCAAATCCCAAACTCTATGTTTCTTGTAGTTCTTGTGTATGAAAACAATATCAAAATTCTTTCTATTAATTCCTCTGTTCTCAGCAGAAAATTCACCTCTCTTCTGGTCTAGATGAGATTATTATAACATCATGAACACACTTTAAGATGACCATTTTGCAATTATTTTCTTAAAAGCTGTTCTTTCTAGTAGATTGTGAGTTTACTGGTGACTAGCCAATGTCAAGCACAATGCTCGCTATGCAGAAAATGTCACAAATATTGGTTAAAATGATAAATTTCTTAACTCTATAGACTGATTTTAAAGTTGTCTTTAAAATGTGAGAGAATTGATTTTGATGCTGTAAATGTCAACATTGTATTTCAAGATTGATGTAGTTTGATTTTATATCTTCCACTGTAGGGGAGACAGATGGGAGGCATAAATTGGTCAATTTCCACTTCATCTTTGGAATTCAGACTTAAAATGAAGGAAATACAAATTCTCATGATATTTGTGCATGTCCAGGAAAAATTCTATGTTAAAACGTATTTCAAACTGAATATTTGAAATGGCCATTCCTAACAAAGTCTTTCTGTTTCTGTTATGTTTTGTGATTTAAACAAAATTATTATTTTAAAACTCTAACACATTTATTTTAAAACATGTGACGTATTTTGGATGACCTTTTTCTGATAGAAGTACTGAACTCTGTTTGAAGTGTATCCAATTATCTCAAATCTTGTTTGTTACACCAAAATCTCTAGAAAATAAGAAATAGTTAAAAAGGAAGTTTCCATGCCCTAAACAACCAACCTCTTTATATCTTTTCTTCAAGAAAATCCACTGGCTCTTTGCCTCACTGAGAATCAAGAATCCAATTAAACCAAGCAATTTAAAATGACTTAATTAAAAAACATTTTTTTAATTGAGTAGCAAAGTAGACAGATTAAATTGAATAGGTTCGGAAATTGCTTTGGGAAGATAAAAGTGTATTAGGCTCCATTTTCCATGGATTCGTTGAGTTTTAACAAGCCTGGATTTTGTTCTTATGTGCTCAACAAACACTTATTTTACTAGAATGGGGAATTTTGTGTTCAAATGATATCGACTTTTTAGATGAAATCAGTGCGTTGGGGCCATAGAAAATCCTGCTCTTTACTCGGCAGACGGGACACAGAGTCAGGCATGGTATTGTCGGAGCGGATCTTGCCCCAGATAGATTTCTATTGAATGACACTGAAATCCTGGGTGGATCAGTTTTCAGTTCTGTGCTTTTTAGTTTGTGTATTTGTTTTTGCTTTGTTTTTGTTGATGAGACTGTGTAAAAAGGAAGAGTTCTCCTTTACATCCTTTGAAACATATTTTATTTTTTAATTTTTTTTCTTTGAAATACATTTTAATTGCAATGTTTCAACCCCGGTATTAATTGAATCTGATAAATGGAAATGCATATCATATTTATAAAAGCTTTTACATGTCACTTTTAATGATATCCTTTTTATCATTTTACATTTTATATATCATTAACAGAATATGCCACACTGTTCTGTGAGCACACGTGGCCTCTTTTATTAGATGACACTGACATTTTTGTGATCTTTAAATGATCACGATTAGTGATTTCATATCTTTCAATATCTACGATATTTTCCATGTTATAGGACCTATTTAAATTTATAAATTGTTATGAATTGTCTGCAATGGATTTTTTAACCATATTATTTTATTAAAGTAACATTGGTTTAAAACGTTTCACATGATTTAGAGGTGCAGGAGCACCCCCTTCATGTGTTTGTCACTGCACCTCCCTCACCACCAGGTCACCCATAGTCCATTGTGACCCCTCCGCACTTTGCTCTCCTCTCTCCCCTCCTCCTTTGGTAGCCTCAAGTCTATAGTCAGATAGCTAGGCTTTATTATTGACTTGTTTTTAATGGCCCTTCTTTTTTCTCTATAATCCATATAAGTTACATCAGCCAGTATATTTTTTTTAAGATTTATTTATTTATGCATACAGGAGCTGGGGTACAGGCCAGAGATGCAGTGGGGAGGGGGTGAGAGGATTCACCAGAGACAGAGTGGGGAACAGAACAGGCAGACTTACTGAAGTACATTGCTGAGGGGAGCAGCGGGCGAGACAGGAGAGGTCTGCTGCACCATGTGGGTTGCTCCCTGGCCAGCTGGGCATCGAAATCATGCTGCAGAGGCTGCAGATTGTTCCACAGTGCGGTGCTTAACCCCTTGCGCCACCAGGGAGGCTTAACCCCTTGCGCCATCATCCAGTATTTGTCTTTCCCTTCTGACTTACCTTTCTAAGCATAATCCTCTCCATTTTCATCCATATTATCACAAAAATCAAGAGTTTATCTTATTTTTATAGCTGATGTATAAATACACAGAGAGGGAAACACCTATTCACATTTTCCTAATCCACTCATCTGTTTGGGGGGACTTAGTTTGTTTCCATAGCTTGGTTACTGTAAATAGGGATGCAATGAACATAGGAGTGCAAGTTTCCCTTCAAATAGTGCTTTTGTGTTCTTCAGGTAGCTATCTAGAAGAATTGCTGGATAATATGATAGAGCCATTATCAATATTTTGAGGAACTTCTTTATGGCTTTCCATAAGGGCTGGGCCAGCATACATTCCCACCAACAGTGTTCAAGGCTCCATTTATTTCACATGCTTATTTGTTTCTGGTCCATTCTCACAGGGATGAGTTGATACCCCATTGTGGTTTGATTTGCATTTCCCTAACATTAGTGACAATGAGTATGTTTCATGCGTCTGTTGCCATCTGCATGTCCTCTGAGGAAAACTGTCTATTTAGTTCTTCTCTCCATTTTTTGACTGGGTTATTTGTTTTCTCTTTATTGAGTTGTCTGAGTTCTTTGGGGATCTTGGATGTCAGTCTCAGGCACCTCTCTCCACCCAACTTTTGTTGTATAGAGTGGAATTTCCTCATTGTTCCTTCTGGTAAAGTCAACATTAATCTCTGATGTACTGGAAGTGCTTCAGTTTCACCCAAGTCATGGAATCCTCAGGGTCTAGTGCCCCTCTGGACCACCTTTGAGATGGATATTTTGAGAGAAATTGTCGTTAAATTCACTCAGTTCTGCTACAAGCATCACCCATGTGCTAGAGGCATAACCAGTCACTTTCCCCTGTGGAGCAGCCAGGCTTGTGGTCAGTTTCCAGGGTGGTCAGTAAGAACCAATTACACTCCCTACACCCTGCCTGTTCCTTGGAAGAAAGACATAGGGATTGTTCTGAAGTGTTCAACACAATCCTCACCCTCAGATTGTGGGTGAGTACATCTGAGGGAGGCCACAGGAATAGCCCTTCTAATTTGGATGCTGCTGCCTCTGCCCTGCAGCGCTATTTTTTTCATAAACTGTATGTTTCATCCACGTTAAAGGTGTCTGTAGCAGGTGCCTTTGTCTGTTAGTTTCTGTCCATCAAGCACAACACCACCTCCAACGACGACTGCACCATGTTTAGGCACATCGAACTATTGCTACTTGATCTCATTTCCTTAAAAGGGATATCTCAAAGGAATCTATGCTGAAGGATCAAAACACTTGGAAGCTTCTATGTGTTACCAAGTCGATTTCCAAAAGGCCAGTACCAGTGTTCTACCCACCAATAACTGATCAAAGAGCTCATTTCGCCACATTACCACCAGCCTTAGAAGGTATCATTAAAATAATTAAGACCTGTCCGCAATGTAGTTCAGTGCCTTAATGTCTTCCTGACTACATCAAACATTCAAGCACAAATGGTACTTCCATTTCTCTTATCGCCATCTCTCAATTTCCACTTTGCTGAGGGCTAAAACCTGGGGAAAATACTTGCAAGGAATGGGGACGGAATAGTTACTTCCACATGATGACCTTTGGCTTTTCAGATGATGAGTAATTTTTTAGCGTTGAAGTTAATATTCAAAGGAAAAATATCAGCTAGTTTGGCTATTTGCTATTATGTTTGAATTTTAAAATATTTGAGAAATTAAAATGTGTCCTTGCCTGTAAACTGGAACTAGTAGTTATAGTTCAAAGGTCGGAGAAGACACATGGTGTCTTTAAATGATTGTGAGTCATTATTAAGTCTATCAATTAATAGTTATCCAAACTTAATCACTCATGTATATATTTTTCTAGCCCAAATGGAAGAATTCACAAGACTGACCTTGTTGCATTGTTTGGGACCTCAGACCACAGCATGAAATAATGGACAGAATTGGGAATTTGGAATGAGATTGCTTGAAGTTGTGTTGGTCTCTGTCAATTGCTAGCTCTGTGGCTTTAGAAGAGATTCTTTTCTTTACTGACCTCTGGTGTTCGCATCAATGAACACAGTGTGACTGAGAAGATTCCTGAGAGTGTGCAGATCCACTACCTGGCACATCAGTTTCAGGGATGTAGAGAAAGACCATCAACACTTCTGAGGGGTAAAAAACACAGCTTCCAGCACACACAAATTCAAGTACTATCTCCTTTTAATTATTTTTTAAAGATTCCATTAATTCACCTGGTTAAATAATCAGACCTGCATTTACTGAGGCTGTGGAAGAGCAGAGGAGATCATGTATAGTACTTTTTAGCCTAGTGCCTGATCATGATAAATGTTTACTGAATAGAGGCTGATTTGTATGTTGGGTTTTCATATTTCCCCACACTCTTCTTTTGTCAAGTATTTGGAATGCAGACACAGATTTCTTTTTCAATCCAGATATTAATATGTACCCCAGCATGCTTTCCAAACCCTAGCTGCTTGTCAAGAAATGAATGTGGGGTGTCACTTTGATCTACTATTCTTTTCAGAGTTCCTTCCTGGTGGCAGGTTGTTTTTCTGTATGTGTCACAAAAATACTTAATAATAGATGGTAATCCTTAAGGCACTCTCATTATTAACAATGTGTAACTGCTTGTATTCTAAAGCTGCAGTTCCTTTTAGATGCCTTGAGCACTTTTAATTAAATCCCCCTTTTTACCAGTGGAATGTTTAACCTTGAAAGTGAAAGGTTAATCAAAAGAAAGACAGTATATATGTCTGTATGTATGTGTATAAGAGAGATATGTATCAAGATAATAGGGAGAGAGAGAGAGAGAGAGATCAAATATAGATTGATGGACATGAAGGCTCACATTTAATTATCCAGATCATCAAATTCTTAGGCCATAAAATCATACTCATTTTCAATTTCTCTCTCTCTCTTTCTATCACTCTCCCACCCACCATTTGGTCAAGTCTTACTAGTTCATCTCCCGATTATATGATCAAATTTCTCCCGGTTAGCAAAAACCAATAATAACCCTAAACATCTGTCACTTAAATATGAGATATATTGCTTTAACTAAAAAGATAACTTGTTAGAACAGGAATCCTATTAAATATCTATCAAGACCAGTGATTTGTATAAGGTCAGCCTCATCCTTATGATCAGCAAGTCTGCCCTTCAATTTCAGATTTGACCATTAGAAGTCTGCGTGACTGAATTTCCACATTATTTCTTCTATCCCTGCATGCAACTGCATGGGAAAGCAGTAGAAATAAACATATTGGGCCTCCCTGGTGGCGCAGCGGGTTGAGCGCAGCGCTGAGAAGCTTTCTGCAGCCTCTGCAGTGCTGGTTCTAGTCCCAGCCAGCCAGGGAGTTTCCCACATGGCATGGCAGACCTCTCCTGTCACGCCCACTGCTCCCTTCAGCAGTGTATTTCAGTCATCTGCCTGTTCTGCTCTCCTCTCTGTCTCTGGTAAATTCTCTCACCCTCTTGTGCCTCTGGCCTGTACCCCCACTCTTGTATAAAAATAAATAAATCTTTAAAAAAAAAAAGAAATAAACATATTAGTAAGGGGCAATGATCTTAGGTCTGTTCCACCCCAGGATGAGCACCAGGCTCCTGCATGGCCAATTCATCACATGCATTGTGGCTGGAACCACAACAGCTGTAGACTGAGGTCCTGTGAATCTGCCCTTGGAAACTTAGGATCCTCTCACCTCTTCTGGGCTGGGTGAAGTCATGCCATAGAGCAAGACTTCCAGAGTATCTACCCCCAACAGACCTGTTGTTGAAATGCAGGAAATATAAGGGAGCCGTTTTCTCATTCAATGAAATTTGACCAATTAAAGAAAGGAGATGGGAGATAACCAACAAGTCAAATATTCTGTTCCTCCCTCCAGAGCTTAAGCAGATGTCCCACATGGAACAGAGTCAACTGCTGCCTCTCTGTAGGGTTGTTGATGCTTTATTATTCACCAGATTGGACTTCTTCCCTTTTTCTGTGCTTTACTTCCATTCTCCTACTCTTGCTTAGTTGGAACTACATCTTCTAATAAACCATCAATATTCAAGTTTTGACTCAGACTGAATTTTAGGGAAACCGGGAAAGAAGTAGTCCTCAAAAACAGACCAAAGGTGGAGATTTAGAGTGGTAAGACTGACTCTGTCTGGAAGCAATAGACACTCCACCGGGGCAGGTAGTATGATATTAACAAGCCCTGGCCTGCAATGTCACGGAAACTATTGTAATTTTCATCTGTAGATAAGGTGATGAGGTACAGTTTGAGATTAAGTGATTGTAGGATCAAGTATTTGCTGTATTAATCCATATAAATGAAATGATAATTAGAGAAATGGTAACCATAGAGGGTGGTAGCTCCTTTTGTCAACACTAGAGGCCTTGAATACAGATAAGGATATGTTTAATGCAGCTAATTACCAATATAATGTCTGCTGTGGAAGTCAGAAGGCCATCAGAGCAGTTTTGAAATGCTTTTATTTCCCATAATCGCAGAGCAGTGTGTTGCAAGAAAATGATTATTCATTCTGGCCCTCAATGAAACCATGCTTTGCTGCCTTCAAGACAACAATCAGAGCTATGTCAGCACAGACCAACAAGGAAATTATAATCCCTTGCTCCTACCTAAAATTTCAGGACCTAGTAGACAACGTCAGGAAAAGAGGGAACAGGTGCCTCGGTGTTATACCCAGAAGCATAGACTGCATCGCTGGATAAACCTTCATGTAAGCACTAACCTATGGTTTGGGGTTTGGTGTTCTGGGAAGCACATATGAAAAATCCCTAGCGATATTATGGAGAGCTCCAAAGTCTGGACTTATTAAGAGTCAACAGTAATTAAAGTAGCAATTTCAGAATTTCTTTCTCATAATATTGGAGAAGAATTCAGAAGGTTTGGAGCTAGGAACAAGAGAATGGATTTACTAGGCAATCTGTAACACCATCACTTGACTGTGGCCCCTGGAAATGTCAGAGTACACTTTTCTTGGTGGGATGATAAGGAACATTCTCATGAGAGGGTTGGTAGCACCGTGAGATGCGGAGAAGTGGCTTCTGTCTACAGACCTACAGATCGTGTCTTTGACCCCCACCTTACAGAAGACAGGATGTGGAACTAGCAAAGACCAGGTGTTAGGACATAATCATCATAAATAAGGTCCATATAATGGCAATCAAAGCTAGAGGAAGAATAATGGTATCATATTATATATTAAAAAAAATGGCGACTAATATAGAGTAAGAGTAGACCCACAGGAATCTATGACACCATATCACATTATTTCTGGAGGCAGATACATGTGTACCAACTAGGGGATTGCTTGATGTCTAGAAACAGAAGAAATTAAATCTGGTGAACAAAAGGTTGACATCTGTCACCAAAATGGAAAATGATATTAAGGTCCCAGACTTAATTCACACTCCTACACTGATTGAGGGGGAGGCCAGGGCCCCTCAAGAAAGGGACCTGCAGTGCCACAAAACATACACATGGTAAGTGTTCTTCCTGTCCTTCCTCAGAGAATCTGTGCCATTTTGCAGAGTAACCATGTAGTAGGGAAGTGATCAACCAGATTTTTGAAGACAGATACAAGTTCTAAAGTAACACTGAATGCAAAACTAAAATGTCATTTTAGTTCCTTTAAGTAGAGTAGAACTTATGCAAGCTAAGTGGATAATTATTGTGACTTACTTTTCTCAAAATGGATTCAATAAGTGCACATGAATAATAATAATATTATTATTTAATATTTGCTTTTAAGAACTAAATTCCAGATTTAATTTTCATCCCATGAAGTGGTGATACAGGGCTCTGGCCTTGGTCAAGTCCTGATTTCTACACTGGGCCTGTGAGCATTAATCATGCAACAAGTGTAATTAAGACACCTCTAAAAGTTTATCTCCTTCAAATGCTGCCGAATAGCATTTGTCAAGGACATAATCCAGAAAAATCTGGGGCCCAGCTATCAATATTCATGGTAGTGGTAGTAATAATAACTAATAAAATGTATTCAGCACCTATGTTGTCATAGCTGCACCACTGAGCACTTTAAATGCACAATCAAGTTTAATTTTCATGATAATTTCTTTAGGCCAACACATCACTTACCCTCTGATCAATGAAGAAACTGAAGGACAGAGTGGTTTAATAAGTTACTCAAGGGTCCCTAGCTTCCTCAAGGTAGATCTGGATGGGATTCCAGGTCAGACTCACCCAGAGCACACCCCCATTATAACAACGAGTAATTTTAAGTATTTTCTCTGTACCAGGCCATCTATGATTTCTTCTTTCATGTACCTCTTCTCAGTCATAAAAGACAAAGATCTATCTTCAGGATAAAGCAATTGGGGGTAATTTCTCTTGTCTTTTATTAGCGGTCATGATTTCTTTTTATTTTTAATAAATTATTTTGATCAAGGCAAGCACTTACAGGTATGTGATTTAGAGGAACAGGCTCACACCTCTTCACCACACCACAACCACCACCAGAAGATCAATAATCCTTCACCAGAGGCCATGGGGCCCCTCCCCCTTTGCTGCTCAGCCACCATCCACCTCCTCCGAGGGCTTCAAATTTCAGTCAAATTTGAGGGGTTATTTCTATGATGTTTTTCCTAGAACTAGAGGATAAATAGTTGGTCCCATTACACAACTGGTAAATGAAAAGGCACAGGAGACCCTGCCCACAAATAAAGTGGAATAAACGAGCACTTGTAGGAGGTGAGGAGAGGACAATTCTTGGTCATAGCTGATGGAGGGATTAACAAGGCAAGTGCCCAAGGAGAGGAATTTGGGTGTGTAAGAATGCAATTTTGAGACTGGAGCAAAGTGACAGAGAGAGGAATGGAAAAGTGATCCCAAAGGTGACGGGAAGTGATTGTGCGGTGTCTGGAAGTCAGTCTGCATGGAATGTAACCACTGCAGAGCTTTGAGCAAGGGAGACCTTCATGAATTTATACTTGATGATCATAATTACAGCTGCTGTGCTGAGACTGGACAGTGGAGACAATAATGGGAACAGAGAGATTAATTAGGAAACTGTTCTAATATTTATGATTTAAATAATAGTATTTAAATTGAAAAGCATGAGAAGAATTAGGGTTCTGTATATTTAAAGGAAAGAGAAAAAGAATTTCCTGGTGGACTGGAGCTAGGTCTCTTTAAAAAAAGAGAAAAAAATTTGACTCCACAATGTTCTTCATATTAAAGGAAAAAGATGATTTTAGAAAGTGTCAGACATGAAGAATAAAGAGTGCTGGAAATGGGACCTCCCTAGTGGTGCAGGGGTTAAGACGCAATCTGTGAAGCTGTCCGCAGCCTCTGCACCTGTACCCCAGCTCTTGTATGCATAAATAAATCAATCTTTAAAAAAAGAGTACCAGAAATGCTAAGTATGTGGGCAAATAAATATATTCATTAAATTCATCAAAGCATAATTTAATGAAAAAAATAAAAACAACAGTGATATATGTAGAATTTATAAAATATGCAGAAGTAAATACACAATGGACAGAAGGGGGTAAATATAAGCATATGACATAGGTTCTTAAATTATACATGAAGTAATAGATATTATGTGGTTAGGCTGTGATCATTTAAAAGATGCTTATTAGAAATTCCAGAGCAGTTAAAACACAGCATATTGAAATCTGCAAGTTCTACTAAGATAATACTTAAAAATTTATAGTACTGTATCTGTATCTTAAACTAATAAATTCTGTTTCTACTTTAAGAAACTAAAAAAGGGGGGCCTCCCCGGTGGCGCAGCGGTTGAGCGCTGGGTTGCGAAGCTGCCCGCAGCCTCTACAGTGCAGGTTCGATCCCCGGCTGCTCCCCGGCCACCGGAGGAGGGTCCCACATGGCGCGCAGGCCTCTCCTGCCGCCCGCTGCTCCCCTCAGCAGTGTACTTCGGTCCTTCTGCCTGCTCTGCTCCCCGCTCTGGCTCTGGTGAATTCTCTCACCCTCCCGCGCTTCTGACTGTACCCAGTGCATGTATAAACAAAACAAAAACAAACAAACAAATAAATAAATAATAAAAATAAAAACATGCCTCTATTAAAAAAAATTTAAAAAAAAAAAAAAAAGAAACTAAAAAAGGAAGAAGACATTAGATGTAAAGAAATAGGAGAAAGGAAATACTGACAAAGACCAGAATGGAAGTCAACAAAACAAAGCTCAGAGAAACAATAGAGGCAATGAAATTACATGCTAAATTCTTTTAAAAGATGCTTAAATGTGACAAATTTCTAGATATATTTATCAGGAAAAAGGGGAGAAGTTAGAAACTACCACTATCAGGAATGACAGAGTGGGGAGAGCATCGCAAACCCTACACTCACTAGACAGGTGATAAGGGCACATTATGCAAAGTGTATGCCAAGGATTTTGACCCTTTTAAATCCCTTAAAAGACACAATCTACCAAAGCACATTCAACAAGATACACAGAAAAACATAAGCTGAAAAGCACTAGCTCCATTAAACATTGAAATCATGACGTAAAACTTTACCAAGGATGTGTGCTTTGGGAAATATGGAGCAGACATGCTTTTCCTTATTCCTCCCATGAACTACTGCCCGAACCCTGAATATCATCTGTAAACTAATCATAAGATCACTGCAAAATGGAGAGAAAAAAAGGCAAAAGAGGGACCTAGGGACCTAGGGACACAATGAAAAAAATTGAATTTTGTTTCTTTTGACCACAGTGGAGGAAGCTAAAGATTTTATATATTTATTTATGCACAGAAGAACTGGAGTGCAGGCCAGAGGTGTGGGGGGTGAGAGTCACCAGAGACAGTGGGGAGCAGAACAGGCAGATCTACTGAAACAAGGGAGCAGCAGTAAGACTGGAGAGGTCTGCCGCGCCATGTGGGCCAGCTCCCTGGCCAGGGATCGAACTGAGGCCACAGCAGTCACAGTGCAGAGACTAACCCCTAGGCCACCATGGAGGCCTCAGGCAGAAATGTTCTGTGACATCACTCTATCAGCGTCACTATCCCAGATGTAATATTGTTTGACAAGATGTTACCATTAGGGGAATCTAGGTCCAGAATTTTCTATACATTCTTTTATTTCCCAATAGTATTGATTTCCCAATCATATAACCCCAACTATATAATTTTGAGGTTACGTCACCCCCAACATGTGCACATACTTCCCTCGTGTGCAGGGCCAAACCCAGTTGCCTCCCTCCAGGGCTTCATCTCTCCCTCCCATGCCCTCTGTAAGTATGTTTTTCACAGAGTCTAAGAATTATTTTTGTTATGTTCTACCAGTTTGCTTTCCTCAGTTATTTATATTCCACAAGTGAGTGAAACCATCAGGCAATTGTCTTTCACTTTCTGACTTACTTTGTTTAGCATAATCACCTCAAGAACTAATATTTTGCCCCAAAAGGCACTATTTCATTGTTTTAAAATGCTGAGTAGTATTTCATTACATGCATATTCTAAAATTTCTTTATCCAGTCGTCTGTCAATGAGAATTTATCGATAGGTTGTTTCCACAGCTTGGTAATGTGAATAATGCTGCTATGAACACAGGAATTCATAAATCTTTTCACATTAGTGTTTTCATTTTCTTTGGGTAAATACCTAAGAGTGGTATTGCTGGATAATATGGAATTTTCATTTTTATTTTTTTTTGTGGCATCTCCATATTGTATTGGGGAGAAATATCAGAGTGAGGCTGGAGGTGCGGAGATGAAAGAATTCACCAGAGACAGAGCGGAGAACAGATAAGGCAGATTTATTCTAAGAGAAGCAGCAGGCGAGATGGAGATGTCTGCATGGAGGGTTTGAGGCTCTCTTTTATTCCGACGTGGGGCTCCAGTTAGCAACATTTATCTCCTGGGATGTCTAGTCTTGGGCACTGGCCTTTGACATAGCAATGAGTTCTGGCCTCTGTTTTGCATCCCTGAGCTGGGCTGGTTTTTCTGGTCATGGTGGTTGGTCTTAGGGCCTTGTCCCCAAGGCAACCTTATCAATTCCCTTATCTCATCAAGCCTCCCCAACCTGCCTGCCCAGCAAGGAGGCTTAGTTTATAACCTTATTAAATTACACCCCGACACAGACCTTTTCCACAGAGACTGCACCAAGTTACATTTGTACCAGCAGTGGATGAGTGTTTCTTTATATCCACATCAACATTAGTTGTTTCTGGTCTTTTCTATATAGACCATTCTCACATAGATGAGGTCATTTCTTTTCCAGTTTGGATTTCTTTGGTGTCGTTTTTTTTTGCCTAATGCTCTGTCTCTACATGACTTTTAAAACTGTATGTAAATCTACATTATAGCAAAGTAAAATGTGTCATTAAAAAATCATGCCCTTTTATCAAGGAAAATTAAACCCTTGCCAGTTTTAATAAAAAATTCAGCTTTCATTTAAAAAATAAAGACAAAGACACAACTTCACACAAAGAAAACTCAAGGATCAGATGGCCTCAATGGTGATTTCTATCATGCATTTGAAAAAGAAGTAATATCAGGTTTATACAAACTCTTTTTGAAACTGAAGAGAATACTTGATAATTCATTTCATAACACCAGTATTAACCTGATATCAAACCAGACAAGGATATTGCAGACAAAGAATTCTACAAGCTATTATCTCTCATAAACATAAGCAATGGTATAAAAAGCAATAAGAAGTAACAGGCTATAGATCCCTCCACATTGATGGTACAATGTGGTTCAATCTCAAAATAATTATGCTGAGCAAACAAAGTCAGACACAAAAGGAAACTCACTGGTTGCTCCAATTCATAGAAAAGTCTGAAAATGCAAACTAACCTACAACAATGGAAAGCAACTCATTTTTTGTTAGAAGATGGACTGGGTGTCTGGGAATAGAAAGGAATAAAAGCAGTGATGCCAGTGACCCTGGTCTGTCACCTCTGGATTTCTCACGTGTAAGCCACACTTTTGGTTAGATCTTGGTTATTTTTGTTTTTTCTATTATGTGCAACCAGATCAAATTGCACTTGATATAGTTTGCTCCCTTTGATGCACTCTGAGGTTAGACACTGGAATTTAATTTATTAGGGCAATTGTATGTCATCCACGTTGAGTTATGACAGTAACATGAATTAGCATAAAACAATTCTTAGATCCACATGCTCAGCGAAATAAGTCAGAAAGAAAAAGAAAACTACCGGATGGTCTCACTCATAGCAGGAATTTAGAAAACCTAAATTAGGGACCAGGAAAAAGACTAATTAATACAAAGTAAAAATCAAAATCAGCAAGCAACAATAAACCAGAGACACACTAGGAAGGGGGGAGGGGAGAGGAAGGACTAGGGTCTAAATAAGGGGGGGTGCAATTGTATGGGAACTATAACCAAAATGAAAATGCATACGTTGCACAAAAATGAAAAATGATGTAAGAATTATATAAAATAAAATATTAATTTAAAAAAATTAAAAAAAAATTTTTAGATTCAGAACAAATTTGCCTTAGCTAAGTCCCAAGAGTTTAGACTTCCTTTCATGGAAAGACTCAGAAATCTTTCAAAGAAAGTGGTAAATTTGAGCCTTCAGAAAATGACTCCGCTACCATACATCACTCCAGAGATTGTTTTGCTTTCAGTTTGGTTTAGAAAAATTAATAGAAGATTCCTTCCCTTAGACCTTCAACACCAATCATGCTGCTCTGATCATCTTTCCTAGGAAAGAGTTTCTATGTTAAATAGGTAATTAAGCCGAAGCTTCTGGACTTAGTTCCCAAGTTGTTATGTGCAGATGAAGTTGCTCCTTGGAACAATAAATGCACAAACAAGGCCAGAGGGGGAGGACCCCCGCCCCCTGCAGTGCTGGGTGATTGGCAGATGCAGCCAGTGGTTTCAGTAGCTCAGCACATCTGCTGCTTCTCAGTAGGAGGCATCCATCAATGCATGACTGAAAGGACCACGCACACCCAGCGTCTTGCTCCATGCCTTTGCTTCCAGCTGTCTGGATAAACACAGCAATCATTACCATGCCTGGGTGGCCAGGCCTCCCACATCCTGGGCGGGTCTGCATTGTGATGCATGCTTTCATTTTGGCCCTGGTGAAGGACACCATATATTTCGATTAAGAGGTGGCCAGAAATCGCCCTCAGCTATGGAGGCAGGGAGTATAGGAAGTGACTAAGGGACTTGAGTTCAAATCTTACTTTATTCATCCACCGGAGCCTGTACAAGTCAGTTGGCTGTTAGGAGTCTCTGTTTCTTATACTACTATGGACCCAGAGTCACTTGACTCAGCCCCCTACTAAGAGCCAGAGGCTGTGCTAAGCAGAGATCTAAGACTAGACTCAGTCCTGCTTTGAAGGAGCACAAAGTGAAGAAAGTGTATGTAACATGTATTATCATCCTTATTGCAAGGAAGTTCAATGAGATGATGTACATGAAAAGACTCAAAATCCTAAGATATTCAGTGAGTATAAGCTGGTGCTAAGACCCTTGGAGAGGCCCCAAATCAGTGGGGGCACATTTAATGGAAACCTTATATTTATTAGAGATCACTAAGGCCTGGCATGGTAGAAGGTTCTGGTATTCACCCCCATTTGGTTCTCCTTTTCCCTCTAGCCCCTGGGAGGATTTCACTTCTCCTGCAATTAGGCATGTCATTTGATGAGCTTCCATGAATGGATTGTGGTCAGAAGTGGGATGCATTGTCTTGAGCCAAAGTATATAATTGCCAGTGAGAAGGCTTCGGTAGTCTTGTCTTTGCCTTGGTGATTGGAAATGCCTCATTTCCAGATGGAACAGTGACAGGAGGCTGGGTCTTAGGAGGTATAAGATTTTCCTAGATCTTCAGGGGTTCCTAATAATAAATAAATATATTTCTGTTAGTTCAATCTATTGAAATCTGGGTGTTTATGACCTCATCATAGACTTGCATTCCATCAGACATTTGGTAGCTGTCAGATCTTGGGTTGATGAAAGCACTCGATGCAATCTGTTCTGCTTGAAGTTAGATATAACTTTACAGTCATGCAATTGTATTAATTTTATTTACATGAGAGGTCAGGGTGACCTCTCTGCAGCCCATGGCCAATGCCCCTGTCAGGTTCTGAAGAGGTGCCTTTTCCATTGGTCCTCGGTAGAGTCAGCTCAGTCAGGGTTGAAAGGTCACATTTCTAGAATTAAGTGATCAAAGGTTTAAATCCTGACATTTTCATTTGTTTGCTTTGTGACCTTGGAAAACTGACCTAACTCTCCAAATCTCAGTTTCCTTATCTGAATAAAAGGAGACGTCGAAGTTCTTACTGGTCAAAGTTGAAATGGAGTTTAAATGAGATGCTGCCATGTAAAGCAGTTAGTGATTTCAAGCTGGTCACTTACTGTTGGTTATTGTTGGTTACTCATTCCATGACTCAAGTTCTCCATGAAATGTAAATCTCTCCTTTCCTTTTGGTTCACTGAGTCTACTATCTCTATGGACCTATTAGGTTCGGACCTATTAGGACCCAGTTAGGACCTATTAGGTAATCCATGAACAGGTATTGCTATTATGTGTGCTTTTATGTTTCCTGTGCTATTGCAATTGTAGGAAACTAAGCTATGTATGAGACGAGGACTTCATTATTGTTTTGTTATTGTTGTGAGTGTGAATACACACCCAGATACTACTGTGACCTCTATAGTTATCTTCTTAGAGCTGAACATAAAGCCAATGAGTCAGAAAGGCTCATAGTAAGATATGCGAGCACATAAGAAAGAAAACTAAGACGACAACTGAGCGCATGCATTGTAAACACGGCCTGACCCTGTTCATCATTATCTTAGCTCCCCTGTCTGCATCTCTGTTCTTTTACTCTCCAGGACCCCGCTCTCCCGCTGTCTTCCTACTCAAGTTTTCTTGGTTAACTATTTTCTCTTTAGAGTTTAGCTTAAATGTCACATGGCAATGCATTTCATAATTTCAGGTTCGTCCATATGACCCGAGGAACTTTCTACAGCACAGTCTCTAATGCAGTAGGTCTGAACAGGATCAATATTCTGCATTTCTAACAAGTTCCCATGTAGTGCTGATACTGTTGGTCCGTGAACTTCACTTTGAGTAGCAGGAGTACCTGACATCCATAAGTATGGGCTATGTGGCTTTCCTTTGTGCTTTCATAGAAACCTGACCGATCTCTGATCCTTATCATATTGTACCATAACTCACGCTTACGTCTATGGGTCCCCATGACAATGACAGCTTTAAGCTACACGGCAGCTAGGGCAGCATCAACCTTGCCATCATGTCTCACCTTGGCATCCTAGTGTCTGACGCAGTATCTGCCATACAGTGGCCCTGGAGAGATACCTGTTGAATGAGTGATTGACAAGGAATGCTCAAGAAGTAAAAAGAAGATCATTGTTAATTGCTTCTATTTGAGGGCCATAGTTAAGCCTGCCTCTGGTAGACAAGATGTATTTCCAAGGTTTCTCTTCAAAGGAAGGCTAGCTGCTGTGTAGAATTCATATAAAGACTGAGCAAGGCAAGAGAAATGTTCCACTCAGTCTGGCTTGATGCAAGACCATGCTGGCAGGCTCTAGATCATTTCCCTGGAGCACCCTACCTGCTTGGCTGAGGTGTTCCTGGATGTGCATCGAAGGGGGCTTCTTCCTGCTTCTTTCATCTTCCTTTGAAAGGTGTTGGTCTTAATAAACATTTTGCAGCCCAAGATCTATACTAAGGGTGTTCCTTTGGTGAATACAACTTTCTGCCCTTCTTTATCTTCTTACCCTCACCATCACTTGCCATAGTATCCAGTGGATACAAACAAAACATCCCAACAAAAACCTGACTTCCTACCATGTACCAGATATTGTTCTAAGTGCTGAGAACACAGCAATTAATAAAACAGGTAATAGTCTTCATCTCAAGATTTTACATTTTTGATATAATAGACAATGAAAAATCCAGTAAACATCTTTTCTATAGGTTTATGTTATTGGGTAGCAAGTATGAGAAAATATAGAGAAGTATAGGATAAAGGGGGCTGGAAATGTAGGTGGTAAAAGATGTAGGTGGTTGCAGTTTATGTACATAAAAAAACATGGTGTATATGACCACGTTTAGAATATAACAGCTGATGAGGGACTGTAGGAAGTAATTTAATTGTATATTTGCACTGCTTTATGGAATTACTCACCAATGAAATCCTAGCACTTATTAAATTCTATTCTATTCATATATCTTATGCTTGCATATGCACAGAACACTTAAAGAAGTTCTGGAGAGGTACCCAAGAGAAATATAAAGCTAACTTCCTCTGAAAAGCAGAAGCAGATACTGGAGGAAAAAAGATTGTAAAACTGAGAGTTCTGCAATATATTACCTATTGAAATAAACAAACATGAAAATTCAAGTATAACATTGGAATAAACCTAGTGCAGAATCCACAACAGAGTCTTATTCAATGTAGGTTTCCAGATTTGAATTTGGGGGATCATGGGCAATAATTAGACCTATGACAAAAATAATTATGTTCTCTTTTCTTTTTGCTTTTCGTTTCAAAAATAATTTTATTTTGACTGCGTTCTGGCCCTGTTTTTCCTGAAGGAAGACTTTCTTTTTCCGGAATCTGTACACATAACCCATGTCCTCTTTCTCTGTGCTCCAGATCAGGTAATAGGAAGACAGCTCAAAGTAACTCTATGATTTTCAAAAGCCTTTGTGTGTTCAACAAATTGAATAAAGATACACAATGGAATACTACTCAGAGGTCAAAACAGATAACTCTTGCCCTTTGCAGCAACATGGGTGGAACTGGCAGGAATTATGCTAAGCCAATTAAGCCAGAAGGAGAAAGATAAATACGTGCTAGGGTCACTTATATGTGTAATATGGAGAAACTGAAAGGCCAGGCAAAGATAAAAATTAAAACCAACCCTTGAAATTGGTCAGGAAAAAGACAAAACTTGCAAGCGGACCATAGATCAGAGGTAAACAGCAAAGATGGTGAAAAGAGGGGTCAGAACAGGGGCAGGAGAGCACAAGGGATGGTGGTGATGATTCCTGGGGGCTGAGGTGGTGGGAAAACTAGGAGGACTACACCTGGGGGGGGCGACATCAAGTACTGTACAAAATTGAACAACGATGTAAGAAAACAACTAAATAAATTTAATTTTAAAAACCTTGAAAACAAACCATATATCTGCAGCTTTCAGAGAGGAAGGGGGTTAAGGAAGAGGGTGGGGGTAGGGGAGACCTGAGCATGGGAGGGGCAGAGGGAATGCGAGCGCAAGGGACTATGGTGAAGAACCGTAGGTGGGCGTGCACCAGATGACACTGTAACAGGGGGGTCCCCAGGAAAGGGGGAGGTTCCAGGTTTCCTGCTCCACCCAAAATGGAGGGTGGAGCTGAGCAGGGAGAGAAGAAGCTGCAGAGGAGACTGAGGAAGAAAGGAAGCAGGATGGAGCCAGGAGGAGACCTGGAGGAGGCACATGGAATAGAGAGACATGTGAAGAAACTGCGCTTGCCACGACCAGTCCACTGGTCGTGGACTGGGTGACACATATGTGGGTGAGACCCCTGGGGAGGTGACAATGGCAGCTTTTATCTTAATTTTGATTTTGCTCTTTTCCTTCTGGGCTTGTCTGGTTGTTTCTGATCCTTCTCTGTGGGTCCCCACTAGAAGATGCTTTAGACCTGGGGCAGGCTTTGGGGTCTTGCTCTGGGCTAATCCCATTTGGATGGACTTTTACCCACGAGGGGACGGGTCACTTTGGGTTCTTGATTTAGAAACTAGATTCTTTGCCTTTCTTGTATTGTTTCCTAATTGTATTAAAGTTCCTTCCCATTAAAGTCCCATATGTTTTATGTTGATGCGGCGGATGGCAGAACCCATTTAGAATAGGCAGGTTTGTGGGGATTGGGCTGCCCCTCTCCCTGCCCTGTAACAACACCTAAGGGGGAAATTCTTTGCTGCCAAAGCACTAACATGGATGTAAAATAATGCTACTTCAATTAAAAAAAAAAACAAAAACAGATACTAAAACTGCTGTTGCAAATCTGCTGTGTGTGATCAGCTAGTTTGCTCATGTGTGAGTGCTTCACACACCACACAGGGCTCCAGAGTCAGGACTTGACAGCAAAGTTGTCACTTTTCGCTGTGGAGTCACCGCCTTCTGCCTCTGAGGAGGGAGGAGGGAGGCAGGCAGAAGGCAGTGTCTGCACGTGGTGGCTCTGACAGAGGCTCCCTCCAGCTCCAGCCCTCCACTGGCCCAGTGGCCCAGTGCTGTTGCCAAGGCAGGAACCTTCCGTGAAGAATTACAGCCGCTGCTTCACTCACAGGAAGCATCAGGGCTCCTGCTAAGCAATTAATTATCATTGTTTAGTTTTCCTTTCTTCATTTTCATTCCTGCTTGATCCAGTCTGCTGAAATGTCTCTGTTGGGTACCAGGCAAGGAGCATACTGTGTTCTCTTTGGTGTGACTGGAAAATGACTCTTAAAGCTCAACCCAATTCCATTAAAGTCTTCAAACCTGTATACTCACCTCCATTTGCCCCAAGATTTTCATGTGCGTGCATTTTGGCAGAGAAGAGGCAGCTCCAGTTGTGCAATAGCCTTTCCTGCAGAAGAGAAATCAGACTTGGGTAGCCCTTCATGGCTTGGAGAGAACCAATGGGTAAAAGTTTAGTGAGATGAGCTCAGATCTATACTGGAGAGTAGTGGACCACAGACTATGAGTGTTGCAGAGAAAAACCAACACGTTCTTTCTTATCTAGAAACTCAAGATTGAGTAGGAGTCGTGAATGTGTAAACAACTGCATACAAAATATGGTGTCTGCAATACTAAAATTATATGCATAACTCCTGTGCACATCTCAGGCACTCAAGTCACCATTTATCGTACCTTCAAAATACTACAGGCATTCTGAATTTCCAGATTCCAACTCTTTTCACCCTCTCCAGTGTTACCACTCTGGTCTAAGACACTATAATAATACCTCCTGGGTTACTGCTGTAGCTTCCCAACAACTTCCTCAAACAATGTGTTCTCTACACACCACTTGTCAAAAGGACACTATTAAAACAAACCAGGAAATGAATAGCTAGCTGTGGTGGAGGGCTGGATACAGCTCAAGATAAAATATATGAAATAAATGATACATGCTGGATAAAATATATGAAACAACTGCTTTTGGATGTTATTCCCTTGTTTAAAATGCTCCAGTGTCTTCCCATTTCAGTTACTGTAAGGATGAATTACACAGGTCTGAGATTGTACAGATTTTGGCCCCTTCTCTCTGTGCTCTGCCTTTTACTCACTCACCAACCATACTGGCCCCTCTGTGATTCCTCAAACCCTATAGGCATTTCCCACCTTGGGAACTTTGTAGTTGTTTTTCCTTCTGTACAGAAGGCTCTTCAAAAATACATCCCTCAGGGCCTCCCTGGTGGTGCAAGGGGTTAAGCACCGCACTATGAAGCAACCCGCAGCCTCTACAGCACAAGTTCAATCCCCGGCCAGCCAGGGAGCAACCCACATGGCACAGCAGACCTCTCCTGACTTGCCCGTTGCTCCCCTCAGCAGTGTATTTCAGTCAGTCTGCCTGTTCTGTTCCCCACTCTGTCTCTGGTGAATCCTCTCACCCTCTGCATCTCTGGCCTGTACCCCAGCTCTTGTATCATAAATAAATAAATCTTTAAAAAAAAAAATACATCCCTCAGTGTTTGTCTCAGCAAAGAATTCCTTCACACCCTTTTCAAAATTGAATCTACCATCTACTGGCAATCCAGACATAATTTCTACTATACTTTTTCCTATAGTGTAGAACAGAGACATGATATAATTTACATGTCATTTATAGTAACATGATATACTGTATGATTTACTTATTGTCTTCACTTTTTGTTTCTTCCTTCAAGAAAGTAGGTCCCATGAGAGCCTGGAATTTGTCTACTTTTAGTGGTTAGAACAATGCCTGGTAAATAACAGGTGCCTGGTAATATTTATTCATATGTAAATAAATGCATGTGTCCCACTCTAGCAAAACCAGTTTCTCAGAGTGGCAAGCATAGTTCATTTATAGTTACCATTTCTAAAGCAAATTAATTCAGATTTAAGAATATCTATGCTACATTCAGCACCTCTACTTAAATGTCACCTCCATAAAGAGGGCTCCCCATAATGGCATCTGAAATAACATCCTCATCACTGTTCCTCTACCTGCTTTGGCTCTATTCATAGCACTTATGACTAACTTTTACTTCCTCACATGTTGTCTTGCCTACTTATGTCTTCTCTGCTAGAATGGAGTCTTTATGAGGACAAGAATCGGGTCTACTATTCTCACCAAAACAGGTGGACCTATCCTTCATTGCTTAGAGAAAAGAGCTAAATAAATTCCTTTGTTTTTCAGTGATTGCTACAAGAAAAACCCTTTTAATTAATGGCAGAGGTTCTGAAGTGCTGGCAGGAGCTACTCAAGAGGAAATTTGTACAAACTACAAAGTTTTAAAAACTATTTAAAGACTCCAGAAAGAATCCCAACCCCCCTGAAGTCTGGAGAGTCTGATTTTGGCAAAATGTAAATGGAACACAAAGATACTGTGAGCTCGAGGCTTCCTGGTCTGAGACAACTGGCTGGCTGACAACTCAGAAGTAGCCTTATTGGCTAAAGCACCAGAAAGGAGATTGTAGGGTGACACAAAGCAGCTGGAACGTAAAGAGGGGATTTTTCTTTTTCTGAGAAAGGATAGCAGACAGAATAAGAACCAAATTATAATTATAAACTGTGCCAAAGTTCCTGGATATTAGTTTAATCATAATTGCATGGAGCAGACTCCAAGAAGTCGATACAAAATGCAGACAAAAATTGAAGAGAAATCTAATACAGAAAGATAGAGCTATTTGGGGTCTAATCTGGGAGTTTGATGAGTTTTGCTTTAATTGAAGGTATGTTTCAACTCTGAGAAGCTCAGGGGACAACACACTGAAGTTTACAGACTTGAAGTGTCAGAAGGCAAAGTCTTAAGCCTATAGAATGGCTGGAAATTGTGAGGGACTGTCCATTAAAGAAGCAAGAAGCCACAAAAAAATTGGGTCCCACCACTGCCCAAATGTTTGGATGAATTCCTCCTCTGATATCCTCGTTTAGAGAAAAACCAGAAACGGAAAGCATAAGACAGAGGCATCAGTTACAATAAATGCACAAAAGAGAAAATAGTTTAAAGCAGGCAAGTTAACCTCCTAATGGAACAACACCAGCCGCAGCAATAACAACAAATCAATAATCCCAAGAAGATAACAACAGAATTCACAGCTGCTGTAATGGACTATTGACAATGCTCAGTTTCAACCAAAAATGACTGGCTGTGCCAGAAACAGAGAAAGGCCAGTCCATAGAAATTGATCCCAAGTCTCCCATGTGACATTTAGCAGAAAAATGCTTCAAAACAGACATTTTGAAAATCTGCTATATTATTTAACTTTATGCTAAAATAATTCAAACAAGATGTATTTAAAAAAATTAAAGAATATGATATCACTAACTAAATAGACTAGGCATACCCCCTCCAAAGGAAACTTAACAAATAGGAATCTTATAGCTAAATAAATAGGAAATTTATAGCTAAAATGTAGAAATGCTGAAGCAAAAATTTCTTAAATATTATTATTAATATTAAATATTACTTATTACTTACTAATATTAAATATTAGTAAGTTGGATCAACAACTTACTAGAAGTGGAAGAAAAATAGTAAGTAAATTTGAAGACAGGTCAATAGATAAAACATTATCTGGAGAAAGGGAAAAAATAGTGATAGAAGAAAAAACAAGATAACTGCAAAGATATCAGGTAATTTTATGTATCATTAATTTGAATCCTGGAAGAAAAAAGAAAAGAGTGCAGAAAAAAAATTTGCAAATAATGATTGCAAACTTCCAAGATCTGATGAAAAACTTTAATTACTATATCAAGCAATACATTTCTTCTAAGTTTTTGAATTAATGAGTGTAAAGTTGATCGTAGTATTTCTTTATTATCTATTCAATGGAGTATTTGTTGTCATATCACTTGTTTCTCTCCAGATATTAAAAGTTCTATAAAAATTATATAGGTATGCCAAAGAATGAAAGCAGTCATGACAATTGTAAAGAAATAAATTTAGAGGACATTGCTTTTTGACCTCAAAACTTATTAAAATGTTCATGTAATCAGGACTGCTTATGTGAGGTTTATATTATGTCACTAATATCCCAATAGAAATTTTAAATGCAAAGTCATGAGAATTTATTCTTCAAAAATATATTAAAGAAGGAGGTAAAGGACTGAATCTGAGGGCTAGGAGTGATTCTGGTCACTTATAAGTCCTACACTTGGTCTCTCTCTCGTCCTGGGTACATGGAGAGCAGTCATGGGTGATGTGGGTCATTTTCCCCGTCTCAGCAATGCGGAGCACACAGCAATAGACATCTGCTTGTAAATGGAACTGCACAATTCACCAGGCATCCTCTGGGCTCCATACAGTCCCTGGTATAAACAGACTGTAAATGGTTTTTGAACCAACGGATGTAAGGATGGGTGAATAAAAATGCGAACAAGTGAATAAATACCTTTTAATGCCTCTCTCTCTTAAAGCTCAGCAGAAGCTTTGTTTGCAGGGGAGAGTTATTTTCAAAAGCCGTGCATAGAGGTTGACGAGAAGTGTTGGAGAGTCTTTCCTGATCAGTATGCACTTGCCCAGGAGGACCAGCTGTGCCTAATTCCCTCCCTTTCCTATCCCAGGGACTGACTTCAGCACTCATGTAATGAAAGGCTACTGTGGTGTTAATCACAGCACCGCCTGCTCTCTAGCACAGCAAGGGGCAAACACCAGATGGCCAATCCTTCAAAGCCCAGTCGCACTTCACACCAGCCTCATGATAAGGCACCAAACTGCCCATTATTTAGACGAAATCACCATCAATGTTCTGCAAATGCCGAGGAGACACTAATAGCTGGGTTCTCAAGTCTAGGGCGTCTTTTCCTGCACAAGGTTCACTTGGGAAGTGGGGTGCTGTGTGGTCAGTGATGTTGGGGCCAGTGGGGAGGGCCTTGACTGCATCAGTTTACCAATCTAGGATCTTGGGAAGTTGCTTAGCTTGAGTTGCTTAGCTTGAGTCTTGGTGTCCTCATCTGCTCAGAGGTGACAGGGAAAATTTCCCGACAAACTGTGAAGGGTAAAATGCAATGAAAGGCTAATTCAATTATTGGTGTTAACAGGAGCACACACATGCAAGTACTTGTGTGACACGCATGAAGATGACTACCCCATCTTCAGAACAGCATCATGGCCCCAGGCAAGCAGAGAAGCTCTTGATTTAGAAGCATAGAACTTTCTAAGAAACCCTCATGATATCTGTGTTTATGTGTTATAACCATGTTTTATGTCACAAATTTTGAATAAGAGCAGGGAACCAACTACTAGGCAAAGAAAATTAGCACCAAGCACAAAGTCAAGTGAACGTGGGTGAAAGGTCATGATAATGGCAATGTCTGCCATGAACAAACACCTCTTTTGGATTTATTTTGGATGTTTTGTGTCTCCTTGGGATTTGTAGATTTGTGACATTCTATGGATACAGATTCTTTGCTGTTGTGAATTTAGCCCTTAATCAAAAATATTTGATTATTCAATAGACATGAAATAACTGAAAAAAATCAAACAAATGCATCATCAAAATACCCTAATTTGGAAATTTAAGAATATGTTAACATAATAAGAAAATAATCAAAAATCTCCAGAGTGTCATTTTCAATTGGAAACATTAAAAAAAATAAAGTCAGGAACCATACAAAGATGCCATGATCATCTCTTCCATTCAGTATTTTATTTGAGGCTTCAAATAAAGTACTTTGCACAAGAAAAAATAGATACATAAGAGGTATAAAGTAAGAAATAAAATGATCATTATTATAGATAATACTATATCATATAGCAAACTCAAAATAGATAAATTTTTAAAATAGTAAATTTGGACATTGCAGCTGAATATAAATAAAATACAAAGTCTCAAATCACTAAAAACAAAATTAAAAGCAGTTATGCTTTTAATATTAAGACTAACAACAGATCTAATACAATATTTGCAAAATCTCTATGGGGAAACATGATGATTTCCAAATTTCCAAACATTGAAGAAAACCTAAATAATTAAAGAGATCATATTATTTCTATAAATAATAAGGCAGTATAACATTGCAAAGACAGGGTTTTTTTTAATTGAACTAGATAATCACTGCAATTCTTATCAAAATTTCAATAGTGAATTTTACAAGCTCATTCTAATATATATGTGTGTGTGTGCGTGTGTGTGTGTGTGTGTGTGTGTGTGTGTGATGAGTACAGGATCAAAAAGAAACAGAGATTTCTATAAAAAGAAGAGCAGAGAAAAGGAAATTTATCTACCTTAGTGAGAATTCTCCGTGAGATCTTAGTGATAAATATCAGGCGGGACATGCACACTTGGGACAGGTGCATCACGGGTGAAGCATGCCACAACAGAGACTAGGTCTATGTGTTACCACATATGAATCTATGTGAGTGGCATCACATCAGGCCAATGGGTAAGGAGAGGGCATTCATCAAATGAAACTGGAAAAACGGGCACCACTGGAGAAACATCGAAAATGCTTATTTACCTCTTTTTGTACATCAAAAGCAACTCTACATGGATCAGAAAATTAAACTGCCAATACAAAAGTTAAAGTTCTTGGAAAATTCATTCTTTTGCTGACACTGAGCTAGGCAAGAATTTTTAATATAAGACCCAAAAAAGCATTAATAAAAGGAAGATTTGTTTATAATTGAATTAAACTGTCATTATGAATAGAGCATTGCGTGGATAGTTACAAACAGAGAGGAGATATTTACAGCACACAACTAGTGAAAGTTCCTACAAATCACAACTGCGAAAACAGATGACCCAACACTAATATTGGCATAAAATACAGGCAGGCATTTCAAAGAGAAGAAAGTAGTAACTAATAAATCCATATTTGTCTATTTTATTTGCAACTTCCTTCTTATTTTTGTTTTTTTTCACCGTTATTGACATACATATTTATTGAAGAAGCTATTAAACTTCCTATAGTGGTTATAAAAATGTAATGAACAAGATAATCTTTACATTCACTTTATTGAATAAACTTTCATTTAAAAGTCTGATGACATCAAATATTCAAGAATCACCATGAGTAGCGGCAGAGTAAATTGAGAACAGCTTGAAATTTTTGTCTAATTATAAATTCAAACATCCTGCAGATCATCAAACACACCCCCAGGTATAAATTTAAGAAATTTATTATTTGCTTATTATTTTATACTTTTAATTATTTCTATATTACATCAGGAATAATATAGGCAAATATTCATAGCAGGACATTTCACTAGCAACACCACCAAATAGTCTACACTGGAAGCATGATGCTGCCATTCTTCATCACTTTTGTCAGAATTGTTTTGGCTATTTGGGGGTCTTTTGAGGTCACTAATTTCAGTAATTTTTGTTCTATTTATTTGAAGAATGGCACTGAAATTTTTATTGGAATTGCTTTGACTCTATACACTGCTTTGGGATTCTTCCAATCCATGAGCAGGAAATATCTTTTCATTTCTTTGCATCATCTTCTGTAATTTTAACAACGTCTTATAGTTTTTGTTGTACAGATCTTGCACCTCCTTTGCTAGTTTTATTCCTAGATACTTAATTATTTTTGATGTGATTGCAAATGGATTATTTTCTTGATTTCTTTCTCTTCTCATTTGTTGTTTGCATATAGGAACACATTTTGTAGATTGATTTTGTAGCCTGCCAATTCAATGTACTGACTTATTGTTTCTAATCATCTTTTAGTGGACCCTTTATGGTTTTCTATTTATATTATCATGCCATCTGCAAAGAGTAATTCTTTCACGTCTTCTTACCTAATTTGGATTTCTTTTATATATTTATCTAGCTTAATTGCTCTAGCTAAGATTTCAATACTATGTTGAGTAGTAGTAGTTAAACTGTGTCCTTGTCTTTTACCTTTGAGCACTGAGCTTTCTGGTATCTCTCAGCATTTTAGGGTTTTCTGATTTTACTTAGACCTTGCTTAAATGTCTACTTTATGATAAAGACTTCCCTGAACAACCTGTTTAAAATAACATTCTTGATCAAACTTTGTCCCTTTTGTTCTCTTTATTTTTCATCTTAGCCCTTATTACCCCTTGAAAGATTTGTTATCTGGTTTACTGCCCCATTCCTCATGTCCAGAACATTGCCTAAAGCAGGCAAAAAGAGACAAAAATGTCCACTTGCCCTATTAGAGGTAAATTTTCTTAAAGTTATGCCTCTGACTCATTCAGATTAATAGCTTTCATTACCAAAGTTTAGACTACTTTCTAAAATTCTCTAAGTGGTATCTCTTGTGCAGCTGTATTGTAAACTGACTGGTAATCACTCTCTAGTAGGTAGAAGTACAAGAGGCTGCTTTCAGGGCTGCCTCTGGAATCACCTGGAATCTGGCTCATGCATGCAGACTGACACCCACACACCACACATAACAACTGATCCTTTCCTGACAATTTCCAAGAAACATTTTAGTTTTTTTTTTTTCAAATCTGATCTACATAAGCATATTGGGGTGGGAAGGCACAAAACCTATGAACAAAATTACACTTAATTTTCTAAATGAAGACCTGAACACTAGCAGAAATGTGCAAATGAGGTACCCAAAGGCTGGAGCTCATAATAAACCAATTAACAGGTTTTGAAACTTGTCAACCTCAAGGCTTCAGATGAAGTGAAGAAACACACCCTAGAAGCTGTAGAAATGGATAAATTCGGGGAGGCCATGTCAGACTTCCCTGTTTAAACTAAGAATACTTCTTTGAAGTCTAAAAAAGTGAAAAGACTCCATGCAGACAAAATCAATTGTATGGTTTTTGGCTTCAGCTGCTGCTTTTGAAATATATGAATGTTTTATTTAAAAATTAAGTTAAAATAAACTGGGCACAAACTCTAATACATACCAAAGAAACACTGTATTTTGGGCATTTTCTAGCCATAGTGAAATACGTTACCAGAAAATAAGAGAATGCTACTTTTTGGAAACAGACAAAAAACAAAAGCACTTGAAAATAATTTTATGGTACCAAAAAATACTAGAAAACACAAATATTTCCTAGTTACTATAAATAAGTGGAATGAAAGAATTAAGAATTAAAGTAAAAAGAAAATGTACATGTCAGAAAATGAAAAAGATTGATGAGCGAGCTGGGTATTGAACAAAGAGGTTAAGTTGAACACCAACAACAGTAACAAAATAGGGTCAAGGAAAGTGCAAGAAAGGAAATAATAAAACCATGAACAGGAACTAAAGATAAAGAAAGGAAATATAAGAGATGATCAGTTAAAAGCAGACCTTCCAAAGATTACTGAAATAGATATTTTGACAAGATTGGACAAGCAGAACAAGGGAGAAGTAGCAATGAATATTGGAAATCAAAATAAGGAAAATGAAAGAAGCAATCTTTGCTAAACTTCTTGAGACCAGATAGTGAACAGCGGATTGTAGTTTGCAAAGGAATGAAGAAAGCCTGAAAGAAGAGCTTAAAATGTCGATCACTGTCTCTTATGAATGAACTGGGTTGGTTGTAACTGGAGAACAAGAGCTGGATTGTCAGGAAAATAAGCATATCACAGCCCCTACTGCCCAGAACTCAGACTTCCCTTTTTAAGAAGTTTGAAAAACAGGAAATGCAGAAAGCAGGATTTAAATATGGATATTATATCATCAACCTCTTCGTCTTTGGCTACATCTTAAATCTGTAACATCTCTACAAGGGTCTGCAGACCTGCCTCTCTTCTATGTCTCCATTCAACTTGTCCCATCTCCCCCATGATTCTCTTCACTCCAACCAGGTGAGTTGACTTCTGTTCTTTGCTTGACCCAGATGTTGTGCTGCCTCGGGGCTTTGGTACAACTTTTCCTTTACCTGAAGACTCTACTTGCCTCTCCACCTAGTTAACAGCTCCTCATCCTTAAACATAAATTCTCCAGAAAATTCTTCCTTGAAGTCCAAAGTTACATTAGGGCTGCCTGCCATGGGAACCTCAGTGTAAGAACAGGTGGACTAGACAGTGTCTATTTATGATTGGCAGGGATCCTCTGACCTCACGGGCCTTCAGTGTCCTTGGCCATTTGGTCTACATCGTGTACTTCTGTGCCCAGAGAGTCCAAAAGCACTTCTAGTTTCCAGGCCCCGTGTGTTCCCAGCAGCCAGAGCACATCAGCCTCAACTCATGAGTGGATCTGCTCTACCATCTGCAGCTGCAGCCCAGGCTCTCTGGTCATAGCAGGGCCCAAGTTAGCTTCCTTCAGCAGCTGCTGAAGGAACCAGGTAATAATCTGAAAGTCCAAAAGCATCAGCTCCTCCAAGTTGTAAGTTGGCTAGTAGAAGACTGAAGGAAATAATATGAAAAATCCCCCATCTCCCCCACTCCCTAAAGCAAGACTGTTCCAATATACTGTAACCACCTAAATCTCAACTTGTTTTGGGAGAATAGCAGGAAGTTGTACTCACTTTTGCTACTTTTTAGACCATCAGGTTAACACAGCAGGTGTTTAATAGCTGCTGAGCAATCGATTTTGTTGCCGTGATATACTGGAACCCACATTTAGACCTCTTCCTGGTCACACCCAAATCCACGAAGTGATATGTTTTCAGCATCAAGATTTCTCACTGGGATCCTTATCAGAGAGATTTCGTGAGCACCTAGATGATCTTTCCTGTACGTGACACTCTCCTTCCCTTGTTTTATGTTTTTCTTATTTCTTAACCCTTTTTTACATATATATTTTATGTATCTAGCTATGTTTACTCTCAGAAGTTAAAATATTTGAATTCATAACTGATCTTTATAGATGTATGTATTATAAGGTAATAATTCATTTAATTCTCCCAACAGATATGAAAAGAATGCACTATTTTTCTAGCTACTTTAAAAACAAGGAGACTGAGTCACAGAGGAGTCAAGAGATTTACCTTCGAGGTCACACAATTAGGCAGTAGAAACTGAAGATTTATAACCACTACTATGAGCAAGAGGAGTGACATGGGGGATGGTCAAAGCCATGGGGGAGGTCAACGCCATCCAGAGGTGCATGAAGTGGGAAGTCACACATGATGGGGCTAAACCTGAGACACACTCCACCACACAGATGAACCTGGATGAAGTGGTTGCAAAGATTGACGCGTGACCTTGGAGCTATGAGGAAAACCAAGTATTTGCATAGCAGAAGTCAAGGAAAAATTCTCCTTTTCAGTGGTTGATAACAGAACCAAGAGTTTTGATCCTTTCAGCATACCCCAGGCTTCTGCTTTCAAAAATGGGCCACGAGAGCACAGAGTGTCTCACTGGGAGTCAGTGGACCACTTCTGCTCCATCTGAGCTACGGTCAGACACACACTCTCCAAGGCTCCCTCCCTTTATGGATTTTCAAAGGGTGAGTCAATCCATCCATCCCAGAGAGTTGATATTGATTGACTTTCTAGGGCAGACTTGACAAAATACCACAAGCGGAATGACCTGAAAAACAGAAGCTTATGGGTCAGCAATTTGGAGACTTGAACGTTGACACCAAGGAATCTGTAGGAAAAGTTTCCTCTGCTTTGTGTTCAGGTGGGGTTATAATTTATAAAGCATGCTCCTATCTCTAACATCCTTTGATGAATATAGAAATCGGTGAGTTAGGCCAGATTTTATTTCCAGTTCCAACGCAGGATGAACAGAGTTGCAAACAAACTGCCTTGCTTAAGAAAACCAAGCAGGATGGGCCTCCCCGGTAGCGCAGCGGTTGAGCGCTGGGTTGCGAAGCTGCCCGCGGCCTCTGTGGCGCCGGTTCGATCCCCGGCTGCTCCCCGGCCACCGGAGGCGGGTCCCACATGGCGCGCAGACCTCTCCTGCCGCCCGCTGCTCCCCTCAGCAGTGTACTTCGGTCCTCCTGCCTGCTCTGCTCCCCGCTCTGGCTCTGGTGAATTCTCTCACCCTCCGGCGCTTCTGACTATACCCAGTGCTTGTATAAGCAAACAAACAAACAAATAAATAAATAAATAAAGCATGCCTCTATTTAAAAAAAAAAAAAGAAAAGAAAAGAAAAGAAAACCAAGCAGGGAATGGGAAAATCATGCTTGCCCCTGGGTGCTGTGCTACCAGTCTTGTTCTCTTTAGCAACAGCAGGCTGCAGGGCTGTGTAGATTAGATTTAAATATTAATACTGTGAAAATCTCCCAACTGACCACGATATCAAGCAAATGTTTATATCCTGTCACACCTGGAGCTGAGAGACCACCACGAAGATATCACTATTTATGGATTGTGCCATCTCATCTTTTCTTTGGAAATCCAATCCAATCCATTTTTTTTTTTTAGGTTCTGTGGCAGTTCTATTACATTTATCTGTAATACGTTATTTCTGATACCTAAGTAAAGAATGATTGAAAATTGCACGGGTAGCTAGCTCAGGCCTTCTGGAAATTATTGGAGGAAAAGGTAATGGCAGTGTTAGCTTTTAAAATTCACCCAGAAATGAAATGACTCCGCTTGCCCCCTCCTTTTAAGACTCTCCACATGGACAACATGAATGGCTAGGTTTGAAATTGCTCTGAATTTGCAATTAGAACTCCTGTGGTGCTCTAGGAATCCAATTATGGTTGGAAAGTCCTATAACAATAGAGGCACCTATCCTGATCAAAACAAAGTGTTACCAAGTTCACTGAAGATTAAGATTGAATAATTCTGAAGTGTGAAATCCTCCATTACACATTCAGTTCCAAGGAAAGAGTGCCTCTTTGCCCAATACTTAGAATTTTTCGCACCCTAGAAATATTGAATATGAGCCCTCTGAGATTCCTGGCAGATGCAGTTCTAAACATGAATAAACAAGATGGAATGTCTCGCCCAAGAAAACCTTTTGGTTTTTACAGCATGAAGATGTGCTGAGGGGCACTGTAGTATCGTAAAGTAAAGACTCTACTTTTCTCATTTTGCGTGACCGAGTGAGAATTTTTTCACACACTAGCTTTTGGGCTTTGGGTAGAAGTGAAATTGACAGATCCATTAAATAATCAGACTCAAATAGTCTTTTCGAAAAGTGTGGACAACCCATTCACCATTGCACACATAAAAAAGAAATAAGTGATCCAAAATATGTGAGAAAGAACAAATTAGATAGATCATCAATTTGTGTCTATGACAGAACACAGAGCGACGGCTGGCCCTGAAGATGTACCAGGGCAGCGTAGAGAAGCAGAAACTTCCTCGCTGCCACTGAACTCTTCAATATGAAGTGAACGACCTTCAGGCACCTTCTTCCCATTCCTACTGTCCCTCACCGAGCAAAGACTCACCCACCAGGGAAGAAGACGGAAGGATTAACAGAAAAGGAAATTTATGAGGGCTTGTGTGGACACTCACTCTCTCTTGTACTTGTTTGAATAAACCTCTTTGATCACAGAGTCAGATGTGCTGCCATCTTAATATCCAATTCAAGGCACAGATCATTTTTACAACAGTCCTGTGGGCTGTCCTGCCTGGTTGGAACAGCTTCCATTCCATGAGCTCATTGCTCCAGAGAGTAGCTTATTCCCAGCAAGTCAGTGCTAATTGGTAACAACAACTCATTACATTCAAATAAAATCTGCTTTCTCATAACTCTTATTCTATCTCTTCTTCAGCAAACCAGAAATCTTTCTCTGTGTGTTTCCACATAATAACACTTTCTACATTTGAAGTTAACCATGAGGAAGGCAGGCAGAGCCCCCTGGAGCAGTTAAAAAACTAAGCATTAAATGATCTCAGAACACTTTTATTTTATTGTTTTTTTAAGATTTATTTATTTTATGCATACAAGAGCTGGGGTACAGGCCAGAGGTGCAGGAGGGTGAGAGGATTCACCAGAGACAGAGCGGGGAGCAGAATAGGCAGAAGGACCAAAATACACTGTTGAGGGGAGCAGCGGGCGAGACAGGAGAGGTCTGCCGCGCCGTGTGGGAATCTCTCTGGTGGGCCGGGAATTGAACTGGCGCTGCAGAGGCTGCAGACAGCTTCACAGTGCTACTCTCAACCCACTGCGCCACCAGGGAGGCCCAATCTCAGAACACTTTTAAAGGTACTGTTTGAATTTACATATTGGCTTCTTTCCTTATTGGGAATGTCCATATTTCCCTATTCAGCTCGCTTCTCTGGGGCAACTTTCTTATTTCACTATATGAAGACCTGTTGGGAAAGTAAGCAAAATAAACAAAGCAAGAGTCAACAGTCATTGAGTGAGGCTGGTCAGCAGAGCAGACAGACAGCTGCAGATTCCAGCACTCAAAAGCTGCCTCTCCGCGCCGACACCTGTCACTGAGGCTCCCAGCCTTGCCTTCATTCACAGGCAATTATGCTCTGAGTGTTTAAGGGGAGCCATCCAACGAGGCGGGTGCTGGCTCATGCTCTGAGGGTCACGGAGGCCCTGTTTTAGTAATGAGCTCAAGTAAGTGTCCCTCTTAAACGGTTCTGAGTACCTTTCTGCAGTGCCTGGAATTCCCCCTACTTGTGGGCGGCCTGTAGCATCCTCCAAGCTGGCTCCCCACACTGACATTTTAAAATCTCCCTTGAATCTGTTCTGACTCTGTGCCAATCACTTCCAATTTTAATAGCTGAAGAACCTCTCTAGTTAAATCATTTGGTTGTACTTGCTGGGGGGCGGGGGGCAGTGCTTGCCTGTGAGCTCAAGCACATAGTAAAGTGTTTCCCCCAGAAACTCCATTCTGTGTGGCTGTGTAGAGGTTCAGAGGTCTCCAAGGTGCAGCCATGCAATTCTTTATACCCGTGGACTCAGATGAAATGCACTGATTTAAAAGACTTTTATACTCATCATGTTAGCAATACAGCCCCGTTCTGGAAAGGGCTTTTTCCCATTGGTGTCTGGTTCCCAAAATAGGTCAAAGCATCCCCACTAGCTCTGACCAGGTGCCTTCCCCAAGAATCTCACTCCAGCTGCTATTTGACTTCTGGTTCCCAGAGCCCTCATTCCTGAAATAGCATCAAACTAGAGAGAGAAAGCAAAGAAAGTGGAGCGCACAGAAGGCCACGCGGAACTCCTGGCCAGCGAGGCCCAGGGACCTGTCCTAACTTTCTCTAACGTCCTCCTAGTGCAGCCGTGCATCAGCTTTCATTTTGTGATCCATGTCTTGTGTTGTGCTGGGGTTTTTCTGTCTCAGCGCTGCTAACAGATTTCTACTGACCATCATAGCAGGTGGTGTGTACCAGACTTTAACCAGTTCTCCCATCAGGCCTCATGAGTTCCCTGCTTGCTTTAGAATTGTGTCAAGAGGTAGAAAGTTTGAAGGTCAAGTGGCTTTTCCAAGGCCACAGTGTCAGCGGTACCAGTCTCGTCTGATGCCAGGGCCCTTGAGTTACGTGCATTAGCCCAACAATGTGTCTTGTTTTTATTTTGTTTTTAGGCTAAGGAATGTTTCTAAGACCTCAGTTCAGGTCATGTAGTAAGTGCTCAACAAACACTGGCGGGATGAAACTCGTGCTGCAGGGGGACAACAGCAGTTTATTATCTGGGCTGCTGGCAAATCCCACACCTGGCAATGCCGGCAGGAAGCAGTGCCCGGCTCTCCCAGCACAACACCCTGGAACGGGCTTCCCAGCGCCACAAGAAATGCCTGGAGAATAGACACTTTTACAAGAGCTCTGTAGCCTGCAAAATCCTGGGGGGAAAAATGTACAGAGCTAAATTTTGCTGTTGAAGAAAGCAGTCTCGAGCTCTGAGGGTTTAATTACTTATGCCAAAACAAAAGAGCCAGTTTAATAGGATAATTGCCCATGAAACGAAATTAAACAGAATCAAAAGAAAAATTGAAACCATGATATTCTCTAGCCTTCTGGAGGAGCCAAACTAATTGTTTACCATCTGAAGTTCCCTTTTGGATATTTCACCCTGGCTATTTTTCGAGTTGTTTGAATCACATGGTGGATACTCGTTTGTCCATCTGAGAAAAAAATGTATATTCCTCCTATAAATGGTTTCATTTGTAGAAGGAATATAGGGAAACCAAATAAGGGATCCGGAAAAAAAGATAAAACTAGCAGGCAACTAAATCTGAGACATTCAGCTGGGGAGGGCGAGAAGAGGGACAGAAACATGGGAGGGAGAACCCCACTGGGGAGGAGACTATGTGATGGTTCCCAGTGTCTCGGTGGCGGTCATTTTATGGGGATTACACCTGAGAGAATGAACAACGATGTAAATATTATGTACATAATAATAATAATTTTAAAATGTCAACACTATAAAAGTAAGCAGAAACTGGAGTCACTGTGGTCCTTTAATGAAAAAGAGCAGAATAAAAGAGTTCCACCTTTGACAAAATATATTTATTTTATATGTATAAGCGTCAGCTAATATTGTTTAAAAATTATAACATGTGCATACGTAACTCATAAACAGTATAAGCTTACCCCTAGCTGTGAGTCCTTATAGAGCAGGGGAAGAGAAAGTATGGGAGGATATATATCCTAAGTTAATATTAATTATATATCAAGTGATATGTCCTAGCATCACCTTTTTTTAGAAATGTTTTAGTTTCCATTCGATGAATTTTTAAATCATAAAATAAAAGGAGGGCTAAAATTCTGAGATGCTTTAGCTGGGTTAGTGAGGAATAGTGTGAGGGACTCTGGTGCTCTTAAAAGATTTGAAACATTGTGGGGCCTCCCGGGTGGTGTAAGGGATTAAGCACGACACTATGAAGCAATCCACAGCCACTACAGCATGAGTTCGATGCCCGGCCAGTCAGGGAGCAACCCACATGGCGAGGCAGACCTCTCCTGTCTCGCCTGCTGCTCCCCTCAGCAGTGTATTTCGTCAGTCTGCTGTTCTGTTCCCCACTCTGTCTCTGGTGGATTCTCTCACCCCCTGCATTTCTGGCCTTGTACCCTAGCTGTTGTATGCATAAATAAATAAATCTTTTTTAAAAAAGATTTGAAACATTGAATAGAAGAAAAATATACATGGATTCATGTAGCTCCAGAGACACCCCAAGGATGAAGGGGCGGGTGGAGCATTGAGGTGCTGGGGGACCCTCTCCAAGCAGTGGGATAAGTGTCCTGATGAGACAACACTTGCCCTGCACAACAGAGTGGATGCTGGACAATTATTAAGTGCTAAGTAAATGTATTTTCAGTGAATAAATGAATAGCAAGTACCTTTATGAGTTCTCTATGTTATTAGCAGAAACTAAGGGTGACCTGGCTGAGGCCATTTCAGGGGAGTGTGAATCCAGAAGAATCCAGGGAACACAGGCAGCTTCTCCAAGTGCGGGCATCCAGGAAAGGGCATGGCTAGGTAGGTCATTAAATGAAGGCAAAGAGAAGTTGCTGGAGCTTGTATTTTCCCATTTTTTTTTCCTGTTTTTGTTCAGCACAAGGGAGAGACTTTAAGATGTTTAAATGCTGTTGGAACAAGTTGTTTATAAGGGGAAGTATGGGTAGCTCCATCCTGGCAGATGGCATGGAAGGGCATGGGCCTTGGTGCTAGGGGGTGGGGGGGAGATCACCCTAAGTGAGGGGCCTCACTTCCACCATATCCAGAGGTGGCTGAGCAGACAGAGCTCAGTCAAGACAGCACAGAAGGTCTGGTGTCAAGGACAGCAGACAACACAACCCAACCAGGGAAGCAGACTGGCCATGGGGTATCACAGGGCACAGGGGAGGCCACACATTGTGAACACCAGGCCCCAGCCTGGGAGGCTCTGTCCTTTCTTCTGCTGTCATCTGATAAGCCACGTGGATAGAGCAAGAATGCAGACTGTCTCTGCCCAGGGAAGTTAAACTAAGCTGAATTCACACAGCGAGTTCCATCATTCAACAGAAGTTTATTTGCACATCCATTATTTACTAGTCAATCCATTTTAAGTACTTGTGGACCAATAGAACCATAAGTTTATACTAATGGAATTTATATCTTCGTGTGCTCAATTTCAGAATAAGATTCATATCTGTGTCAATTCAAAATATTTCAATCTCCTAGGAAGGAATCTCGCTTCCTGCAGAATCCTAAACTTTTAAAGTGAAAACATAAAATATCAGTGGCATTAAAGCTATACTGTGTACTTACATGATATATGCCACTAAGGAGTAAATTTTTTTAGCAAAGCATAACAATTTTCACATTAGTGTTTTTTTTCCCTAGATTCTGTGCTCTTTTAATGAAGGGAATGTTTATGGGCCCAATGCCTAGTAAAATAGTTGGCATATATTATATGCTTAATAAAAGCATGTTGAATTAAAGAATGAATTATTTCAAATATGACAGTTAGATAAATAGAAGTGGTGATTTATAAGAAGAGGTTGATTGTTTAATAAGAGAGAATATTTTATGTCAGGGTTATCTTCCATCATGTTCAATGTCAGACATGTATTGAGTTCCTTACCGACGCCAGATGCATCTATCATTACTACTCAGTTAAAAAAAAAATAGCATCACAAAATTTCTATGTGGTGGCCATAAAGCATGTGGAACACCTGGAAGACAAATTGCAACCCTAACACTGTTAATTTCAACAGTTTTCACTCAAGCTGAAAGCTTCAGGGTATTTGTCACTAGACTTTTACAACCTTCAAACCCTTGCCACACACTTCAATAAATTTTCAATGGATGAGTCTCTTAGAAGTGAAAATATTCTTATGGCGTTGATGTATTCTGGATAATGGGGGGCCATAAAACCAGGATATTCTGCAAAAGACACAATTTTTGTAAATAGAAGAGCCATGGTGAAAGCCTTACTCTGACACTAAATTGTGTGTTTGTGTGTGTGTGTGTGTGTGTGTGTGTGTATGATTTATTTAGCTTCTCTTAGTTTCCATTTTCTTAACATAATGTCTGGTAAACTTCAACTTTTTGTAATATTAACGAATGTGGAAAGTCTCATTTCCTTGTAATGTAAGACAAATGGTTTATACATGTTCCTCATTTAAAATGTCTGTATAGGGCCTCCCCTGGTGGCACAGCAGTTTAGCGCTGGGTTGCGAGGCTGCCCACAGTCTCTGCAGCACCAGTTCGATCCCCGGCCACCGGCGAGGGTCCCACAAAAAAAATAAATAAAATTTCTGTATAATAAACAATAAAAATATGGCAATATTTGCAGCCAAATAATGATGGATGATTTTATTATGAATGTAAATGGGCAACTTTCAAAACCTTGAGATTGTACCATAAATAAAGCAAATATCTGGCATCATTGTCTCTGGCATAAGTCTCAACTGCTGAGCCTGCCTTCAGGGGTCTCAACACCCTCCATCCGACTACCTTTCTCAGCTGGACTCTGGGCGCACCCACACCACTGCCTGCTCTGCTGCTTCTGTTCTCAGCCTTGGCCTCTCTGTCACCATGACCCATGGCCTTGGCTTCATCGCCCTTCTTGCCACATGGTTTTGCCCACTCACTGAGGTCAAACTCAAGCACTGCCTCTTCTTGGATTGCTTCTTTCTTAGAAATCTATTTCTTAGAAATCAGTGAATCCTTTGATTCACTGATTTTGTTGTGTTTTTAAAAGTATGCTTTGTCTACAGCATCTCATTGTCCTCTTCTATATATTCCGTTCATATTCCCATATGAGGCTCATATGGTGTAAGCCTTTTCACAACTCAAAATTTAAGGTGGATGTTAATTTGTGTTCTTTCATCTCCTAGCCACATCAGGAAAGTCCTGCATTTTTGCCTCCATCAAAGCGAATTTGGAATTTGGAGTTGAATTGGGGTCATGGTGAAATAGACATAGGTCTTACTTTCCCTGTGTTGTGTCCTTACATCTGTAAGTAAAGGATTCCATGTGGGATGAGCCGCTAGACTGAAGACATCTGGATTCTTGACCATTGCTCTCTGAAGGAAAGTCACCAGGAAAGCCACCAGATCTCATAGGACCATGAATATGAGGGAAAAACACCTGATGGTTGTAAGCCATTAGGAACTTAGGATCATAGGCTTTGTGAATTTTTCCGACTAATTCAAAATGCAAAAGAAGAGGGTTGAGGGGCCTCCCTGGTGGCGCAAGTGGCTAAGCGCCACACTATGAAGCAATCCGCAGGCTTTGCAGCATGATTTTGATCCCCGGCCGGCCAGGGAGCAACCCACATGGAGAAGCAGACCTCTCCTGTCTCGCCCGCTGCTCCCCTCAGCAGTGCACTTCAGTCAGTCTGCCTGTTCTGTTCCCCACTGTCTCTGGCGAATCCTCTCACCCTCCGTACTTCTGGCCTGTACCCTAGCTCTTGTATGCATAAATAAATAAATCTTTAAAAAAAAAAAAAAGAGGGTTGAGTGTTTACCATCCTCTGCCTCATCTTCCTCATTATACAATTAAATAAATACAAGATTATTTTACTTTTTATTATTTAATTCTTGTCATTGAGAACTTACTACATTCCTGATGTTAGACTAAGTATCTCTGTATATTAACTGAATTGAATTTCCAATGTATATAAGCTAAATGGATTCTATAAATAAAGAAATTCAGGCTGACTGCAGAGTGATGAAGTGAGAATTCTGCTCCAGATCTGCCAGTGCTTCACCCCTGTGACCTCCTTACCCGGACCCAAGGTTCTCACCTACTAGTGGAGGAAAATCAGAAATGTGTTGAACAACTACTAGTCCAGTAACTGTAAGCCTTTCTGAAACCTGCCACTGAATGGGATGGTGGTTACAGAGCCTAAATACGGAAACAGACACACTGGATTTTTCAATGGATCCATTTTCTGCTCCTGGAAAGTAGGTAACATCTGCAAAAATATGTATTCAAAGTTCAAAGACAAAAAAGGCTGGTTGAAATCCAAAATACGACTGTCTTTTATTTTCTTCCATAAATAGCATGTTGCCAACTGAAATCAGGCATTAACTAAGTCATGACTCAGTAATGTGCAGAGTAGAACTCAAGTACTATGAGTAAAAGCAGCAATTATTCTACATGAGGTAACCAATTTGTCAAAAAAGACATAAACGAATTCCATTTTTCCTTGTTGACCATAAATATTGAGCATTTCTGAATATAACCCATTTAGACTGGTGAGTAATGCTATTTGATTTATTTATCAAAATAAACTTGCCGCTCATCCCCGAGCTTTGGAGCATTTACACAGCACAGTCCCTGGAAGCGCCACATGAGCTCAGGTGGAGCTTCCTCCCGGACATCAGGCCTAAGTGAAGGCAGTTGCTGTGCAAGTCTCACCCCCACACCAGACTGGGTTATTTCTATGCCTGGAACAGCAGCCAGGACTCAGTGCACAGTCAGAGTGCAAGCCCAAGTTCTACTCTTGCTTTCACCAACTTTGAATGAAATGAGGGGTTTCTGTTCCCTAAGCTTCAGTGTTTTCAATTTGTGTAAATGGTTATGAGGCCAACCACTTTGGGATGTTGTGATAACCCAAATAAATATCAGGAAAATCTTTTTTAAAAAAAAAAATCTATTCACGCATACAAGAACTGGGGTACAGGCCAGAGGAGCAGGGCGTGAGAGGATTCACTCGAGACAGAGTGGGGAGCAGAACAGGTGGATCTGCTGAAATCCACTGCTGAGGGGAGCAGCGGGGAGACAGGAGAGGTCTGCTGCTCCATATGTGGGTCAGCTCCTTGGCTGGGGATCAAACCCAAGCCTCAGAGGTGATAGTGCTGAGATTTAACCCCTAGGCCACCAGGGAGGCCCTGGGAAAATCATTTGTGAAGTTGGAAGTGATATATAAAATAGCATTCACCGAGGATCGGCCGCATGCCAATTTCCCTGCTGCTTCCTACGGATACAGGCAGACAGTAGGAGGTGCTCGCCTTCTGAGGTGCTTCCACGCAGTGGGGGAGTGAGTGCACCAGGCACTATGACTGATAAGCTTTGCTCACACTCGCTGCAGGCAGCATCTGTGCTGACTTTCTTTTAATCGTTCACTTAACAAGGATGTACAGAGAACCCTTGAGAAGTAGACACAGCTCTGTCACCTGCATTATCTTCTCACATCCTTTTATTACATTCATCTTTATGACTATGTTCTGAGATTATTTTTGCAGTGCTGACTTTCTGTAAGGATCCTAAATCTCAGAAATTTTCAGAAGCTTTTGACAACTTAGAAAACCACTAATGTGTAAAGTTGGGTTTGGACCTTCCATCTTTCTGAATTTAAAATTCTGTGTCTTATCCTAGACATGACCTGTCCTGGGAAGGCAGCAATCAGGGAAGAATTCAAGGAGTGGAGAGGGGAGATGTAATCTTGCTGTAGGGGATGTCTGGGGACAAAATATTTGGGGACCTCTTTAAAAGACAAAGCGTTTAAAAATGTAGTCTTGGAAGCAGGAAACAACAGGGCACCTTGAGGTATCACTCAGTCACTCAGGCTATCTTGCATATTTCATGCAGTTATTATTTTATGCAAAACCATCACACAGGTGGCCAGGAGCATGAGTTATTTTTCACTTTCCCTCTTTCCTTGCATCTCATCACTTTGTCCATGCTTCTTTCCTTCCCTCAATTCACCCTTGAATTGAGATTCAAAAGAAAAATGAGTGGCCATCTCCAGCTAGTTGAAATGATTTTTCAGAGGATCTGGACAGCAGCCTGTATTGGTTTTAGCTCAGAAAATACATTCTACCAAAAATAAACTCATCGCTGTCTATAGCTCTGTAGCTGGATAAAGCAAACATAGCAGTGAAGTCAAGAGCAGTCTCCTGAAACACCTTGATACAGGTCAGAGAGGGCCAGCCTCTGCATCCCCAACACGGGACAGTGGTTATTGCTAGTGGTGGTGGTGGTAGTGAGGTGGCGGTGTGTCAGGTGGTAGGGGTTGGGGGGTCAGACTTCAACTATCCATAAGGAAAGAAGAGCAGAGTTGGTGCTGGAAGAAACACCAAGTCCAGTGGCTGAGCCCACTGTCCATGTCACAGTAATTAGGAAGGTGATATTGTGTGGTCACTTATGGACATGCCTCTGGGTGCAGACTCTGGGGTTTTTTTCTTAGTTATTCTACCTCCTAGTTTGATGACATGGGACGGACTAGGAAGAATGGAGTAGCCTAGTTTGTCCTGATATTAGAGCTGCCGATTCATGTAGCTTTAGACTGCTGTGAACTTAAAGGGCCTGATGCTCCTCCACAGGAGGTGACAGGGATCTCAGCTGCAGGGAGCAGGAAGAGGGACAGACTCTGGCTCTTTCTATTACTGGACTGAACCCGAAATGTTCAATTTTTTTTGCCCAGGTGAGCAAAAAACACAGCATGCTTCTACATGTGCACTAGATATAAGGCATTGCTTAGACCACACGACGATACCCAGTTGTTACCTATTGTTAGAGACGTAGGCTGCCCGACTCCCATCGCCACCTGGGCACCATTTCCGCTTTCTTCTCCCATCTCACACCTGAGCACGCTCCACGTAAGAAGCATCAAGCATCTCTCAAGGCCTCAGGACCACCTCTCTTTAAAAGACACTGTGCCCTATATTTCCTCCATTCACATGTTCATTTGTGTATGTAACAAGAACTTTCTTGGGGAGTTTTTCTATGCCAAGCACTCTTCTGGGGGACACAGAGCTGAATGAAATGTCCTTCCCAATGGCTTCCTTCTAGCATTACATTCTAAGGCTGCTTATCCAAGAACCTCTCTTAAGTCAGAACACTCACCCACCCATTTTTTTTTTTGGTAGGTTTTTACAGACTGCATATTGCAATGGAACTAAAGCTGGAAGTTAAAACCGAATGATGATTGACAACAGGGAAAAAAGACAATTCTTCGACAAGTACAGAACATCTAATCTTCAATCTCCAGAGATATCGCCATAGTACAGCTAATATAATTTCTTGCTATGCATAAAGATGAATCATGCTTTGCAAAAAGGCTTAACTTTTTCCATTTAATTTATTACCAAATTCTATCCAATTATGCCTCCTTATCATTTTCTATATTAATATCTTCCTTTCCATTTCCACTGCAGCCATCTTGGATCACACCCATATTATATTTTGCCTGGATTATTGCACCAATTTCTTTCATGTACCTAGCTTTCCAACAGCACATGACTCCCTTCAAAGTGGCCCAGCTGCTCTCTCAGAGCTGGGAATGTCACTAAGTATGGTTTCTATTTTTTTGAACCTACTGACTTCTTATTGCCAGTGGCACGTATTTCAAAGTCACTACAAAGTGCTTCACAATCTGGCCTCTGCAGCTGGCCCAGTCTCAGCCCCAAGCACTGTCCATCCCTCTACATCACAGAAGCAAGCTGTGGCTTAAGTCTCCAGGTCTCAGCTCAGTCATCCCACTGCCCAGGCTCCTTGCCTTCCCCCTCATATCTGGCTAAGCCACACTCACTTTCCAAGATACTCCCTTTGAGTTGCCTTCTCTGACTTCCCCTTGACCTTGACCTTCCACCTCTGCTTTGTCCCCCAGCATACATACTCTGAGTTCGATTCCTGGCCAGAAGCTACCCACATGGCTCAGCAGACCTCTCCTGTCTCACACGCTGCTCCCCTCAGCAGTGTATTTCAATAGATCCACCTCCCCATTCTGTTTCTGGTGAATCCTCTCACCCCCATACCCCGGGCTTACACCCCTGTTTTATGCATGATAAATAAATCTTAAAAGAAAAAAAACATGAAATGCAAAAGGACACTTGTAACCCTATGTTCACTGCAGTCCTATTTATAGTAACCAAGATGTGGAAACAACCTATGAGCCCAACAATGGATGAATACAGAGAGAAGATGCGGTGCATATACACAGTGAAATACTGCTCAGCTCTAACAACAAATGTGCTCTTGTCATTTGTGACAGTGTGGATGGAACTGGAAAGAATTATCCTTAGCGAAATAAATCAGAAGGAGAAAAACAAATAAGATAACTGTGGAATGATTTTACTCATATGTGAAAGATAAAGAACCAAGCAAACAAAACAAAATCAAACACTTGGATTCTGACAACATAACTGAGATTACCAGGGGCTGGGGTTGAGGGCCACAGAATAGAGGAGGGGCTCAGTGGATTGTGGTGGAAGGTTATTAGAACTTTGGTGATGGGTGTGAGCAACTGTGCACCTGTACTCCTAAAATACACCAGTATGACCTAAAAAAAAAAAAGACCTCAAATACATAATAACCATATTTTACTCTAAATCTATGCTCTCTTCAGGTTGAAAATGAGCATCAATTGTTCAATCAGAGAAGCTAATCTGGGCTTTCATGCAAACCATCGCATGCTCCCCTCTTCCCTACCTGCCATGGAGGATCAATGAGCTAATGCATGTGTTTAATTCTGTTGGAAAGTATAAAGCACTATAAAATGTAGGTTGTCATTATAATTCTTATTAGGGGTCTGACCCAATGCTATTAAATTCCGACAGCAGGCAGGATGGGAAAGGCAGGCAGATTTCCAAATAGATAATAACTTTTATCAGCATCAGACTGTATCCAAAGCATGTGTGCCCTTCTGATCAGCAATGAAAATAGCTGCAATTAATTTGACAGCCAAGCAAAGACATGAATTAATGGGAAGTCATTCTCTAAGGGACTCTTTTCTCTGTGAATGAGGAAAAAAAAAAGCCTGAAATAATTAAGCAGATTATGTTGCTCGTGCTGATTTAGAAAATGGTATTGGGGCAAATCATTGTGAGCCCACCCTGTCACCCACCTCCGCATAGGTGAGGGGGGTCAAAGTGTGCCACATATAGGAGGAGCAAAGACTGCTGGGAAGTTGGCAGAGGTCACCCAGTCAGGCATGGCACAGGCTGGGAAACTGAAGATAGAGGGGAGACAACATGCTCCAGGTGACCCAGCTGACAGGTGTGTTCTTACACGCTGGGAGCAGCATCAGAGCAGCACAACACCAGTCTCTTGAGTATGGCTCCTAGAAGAACAATGAGCTAGCATTCAAAAGACCTTGATTGACATCGACTGGATACTCTTCAAAGTAGACTTTCAGTAAGACATTGGTATTTCCAGATTCCTCTCAAGCCTTCTGATGTTAAATGTGCAGGTCAGGCATTCCAATTCCAACGTTTTGCTCATCTGACCTAAAATTGCTTTGCCAGCACTTTAGTCGGTTACTTCGTACGGGTTATCTGCTCATTACCTGTCCTTGTATGGAATCCAAACTAGACAGAGCAGAGTGTGTTAAGCTAGCGTTGCGTCCTATCACACCAGAGCAGGTCAGACAATTAGGGGGTTCCAGAGATTTTGCATTTCTAACAAGCTCCAAGTGATGCAGGTGCTGCTGGTCCATGGGCCACATGTTAAGGTTCTTAGACAGAAAGAACGTACAGACTGGGGGTGTTTTGTTATGTAAATGGTGCCCACCAGCATCGTGACTCAAAACTCATGCACACACACAGGAATCACAAGTGGATGAAAGCTGACATAAGCTGAAACTATGATCTTATCTCAAGATCTTTCTTGCCGCTTCCCTAACAGTCATCCTCCTGTCACTGTAATTGCCACTCCATGATCAAACCAAGGTAATTGTGAGGAGCAATAGCCTGACCAAATCTGTGGCTTAAAATTTGTTTCTAGTAACATTAATTCCAAAGGGCACCTGCACCCCTATGTTTATAGCAGCACTATTTACAAAAGCTAAGCGATGGAAACAGCCCAAATGCCCCAAAATAGATGACTGGATCAAGAAGATGTGGTGCATATACACCATGGAATATTACTCAGCAATCAAAAAAGATAAACTCATTCAGTTTGCAGCAACATAGATGGAGCTGGAAGGGACCATGATCAGCGAAATAAGCCAGAAAGAAAGAAAAATACCAGATGGTCTCACTCATAGCAGGAATTTAGAAAACCTAAATAAGGGACCAGGAAAAAGATGAATTGCAATAAAGTGAAAATCAAAATCAACAAGCAACTATAGACCAGAGACACACTACGGTGGGGGGCAGGGGGAGGAGAAGAGGGATTAGGGTCAGTAAAAGGGGGTGGGAATTGTATGGAGAATATAACCAAAATGAAAATGCATACATTGTGCAAAAATGAAAAAATGATGTAAGAATTATATAAAATAATAATAAAAAAATTTGTTTCTAGTTAGAGTCCTTTTCTTCAAGCTTTTATCCCATCAGTTTGGGGCAGAGGTGTATCTCCTCATTAACATGGGATACTTTGTCTAGTTCGGGATCTTCTGATCTCTTAGTGGCAAGAAAAATATTTAGACCCATCTCTGCCCTCCTTAAAACTGACCCTGGACATTTTAGAATCTTCTTTGATCTGGAACTAAAGGAGGGAACTGCTGTGGATGACGACAGCGACACCCAAGGCAGTCACTTATTAAATATTTACAATGCACAATGCAACTTTTCAGGCAAAATACTTGGGTGCTCGTTTCACTCTTGAAATGACAAAAAAACAGACATTATTTCTAGTTGTCATTATTAACCAACCTGGCCAAGGTGGCATATCTAATAAGTAGAGTCAAGACGTAAATGGGAATGGTCCGGGTACAAACTCCACACCCTCACATCCATGTCAGGAGGACAAATTCCCAGGTTGCTCTCATACAAACTCCTACACCAAGCCTCAAATCCTGACCTCTTCAGACCCCAACAGTCCTGAACACAGCCCTTGCTCCCTGTCCTACACCCCACCTATCAAAATTCTACTCATGTCTTAACTCTCAGCCCCCCAGAATCTCCAGCACATCCTCTTATAAACCCAGGCTGCCCCCACCTTGCTCCAGTGAATCTCCCGCTGGTCTCCACTTTCTTATTCCACCTCACCATGACCCCCACCAACTTCTGGTCCACAGACCTCACACAGCAACATGATGGGCTTCACTACCTGACAAAATGGAATCATTTCCTTCAGATGCATCCCTTGCACCCTCCAGCAGCAAGCATATCTTTTAGGAAGTGTCCACTTTGGGTGTGTATCTCCCCGTTGAGCTGGCAGCACGTCGAGAGTGGGGACCAGAACCCCTTTAGGTCTGTATTCCCTAGACCCAGGCCTTATTAGCTGCTCAATGAACACGTGTGGGGCAGAAGCCCATGCCTTGAGATGGCTCTAGAACTTTCTCTCTCGTTCTGTGACTTACACCCCTGACGCTAACCCTGACCTCTGCCCATAAACATGGATCTGTCTCCCACACACACTTCTAAAAATTCTCCCGGAGAGAATGGGCATATACTAATGCAGCACATCACAAAAGGAAAAGTTACTATTCCAGAGAAGCCAAAGGGGAGTATTTGAAAGAAATTACATTTTGACAATTTACTGAAAATGTCTCCTGAATTTATTCAAGTGGAATAAATGGGAGGAACTGCACCGAAAAGGCTCAGAGAAGCCAGTGCTCTACTGCAAACAGGCCCCTGGCTCTTGTTTCACTTCCATTCAAAGCTATTACAGGGGAAGTAAATTGCTTAAGGGCAGTTGTGTCTTCTCCTAGTGCTGCTGAATTGGTGAGGCCATTATCTGTGGCATAAAGCACAGGATATAAAATGCACATTTCAAGTGTAATTTGGGGCTCACATATTATGGAATCACCACGAAGAAAAATAATTGGGTTTCATGAACATTTTCTCTTTGGTGTAGTCACTTCTTTGAGAAGAAGTACATTTTACACATTCATTCATCATCGTTATCCATTCAACAGGCCAACAAACATGTATTCATTCATTCATTCGTTTGTTCATTCAGCACACCCATTCAAGGAACATCTACTGAGCTTCTTTCAGAGGCACGAATGCAGGGCAAGGCTTAAAATGATGACTGAGATACGTGATTCAGCTGCCTCTAAGAGTCTTCTGCTCCTCCATTGCATTTTCCTCCTAGAATAAGATGGAGGTGGGCAAGGCAACCGGCTAAGGGGAAGCAGGCCAGAGACAGGGGAAGTCCGCCTCAGTGAGGGGTGTCGTTCTGTGGTCCTTAGGCTTCCCTAGGCTGCAATTTCACATCCCAAGTCTGCACAGTAAGTCGTAGGTTATGTGTCTGGCTGTATGAGCTTCCCGGTCTCCAATTAAAAAAGTGTTCATGGTGGCTTTTTCTGTGTCTCCTCTCCCATCCTCCCGCCACACCTTATTGCTCTGTTTGTTTCTGTGGTAATAATTTCTCCACAGGTATATCCTGATTTCTTTCTGCCTTAGCTATGTAAACACCCTATGGGGGCCTGCTTGGCCATTCACACACGTGCGCGCGCGCACAGAAATACACACACACACACACACACACACACACGGACAAAATGGAATTATCACACCCTCAAAAAAAAAGAAAGGCAAACAAACATCACCTGAAGGAGATACTAGGAAAATTTATTTTTTTTCCCAGATTTTTTTGGAGGAAATGAACATTTGTAATTATATTAAATAGATGGTGAGATGTGAGGGATAGAATTAGACTTTTTTGAAATGAAGGATGTGGTTTGAAGGCATTCCTTTCAACTGAAAAAGTTAAAGCTATGCCAAACCTAGGTCTTTCTAGAAACAATTCTGAATAATCCCAACAATGCACTTTTACTCTAACCATCATCCTTCCATTTGGATCTGTGGTTCTTCCACTTTTCTCCAGAGAAAGTTCACCTATTTGGTCCCCTGTGACTCTGGGAAAAGAGCAAACCCCCTATCACACAATCCCCCCTCCTGTGTGGTAAATGGGAGAATTAGAATCCTGCAGAATGACTGAGTCCTAATTTAGAAGCCAGTTGCTATAAATTCACAAAGGACTGGATTTAATTCTGCAGGCATGATGCTCCTGCACAGCTTTTGCAGAGCTGGTGCACTCGGCTGCCTTTCATGGATCGTCACCGGCACATCTTACCCACTTGACAATGGCTCTCAAACTAGAGTCTATTTCATGTTTCTCCTCACTCAAGATCTGTCATTTCCTGAAAGCCCCGATCTCTTCAAAAGTGCCATACATCACCCAGACAAATAAAAGCTGCAGATGCTGGCGGGATGGCAGCTGTTCAGACTGTAAGCACACTGGCCTCTGGGTAGCTTCTCAGCACATTCTTTTAATAGCATTTTACACGCCGGCAGGGAAACTATGAAATGCCTGCAAGTCCTTTTGGGGAGCAACAGTAGTTCTGACTATTGTGCAGGTTTTGCATTGTCACAGTGGCTGTGGTTGAGCCAAAGAGAAGGTGGCCATCCTCACATTGACCTTGGGAGAAGGATTTGCCAGGTGTTGGGGAAGAGGGGTACCGGCAGTACTTAATACTTGAATTTTTGAATGTTCTAATTATTACTTCAATTACTAGATCAATTCTTCATTCACTTAGTTTTGTTCTCTTCAGGGGATACTTAATAGACAGGTTAAGAATTGAGGTTCTGAGGCCACCTTGCTGAGTTCGAATCTTAGTTTTGCCTCCTAATGACTTTGTGATGATGGGAAAAGAATTTCATCTTTGCAAATCTCACTTTTCCATCTATAAAATGGCCTAAGTTTGATTCCCAGCCAGGGAGCTGAACCACATGGCACATCAGACGTTTCCTGTCTCGCCCGCTGCTCCCCTCAGCAATGCATTTCAGTAGATTTGCCCCACTCTGTCTCTGGGGAATCCACTCACCACCCCCCATATCAAGCCTATACCCCAGTTCTCCTGCTGTTAAGGGGAGAGGATGTCCTGAACAAACTCCACAAATAGGTTTTATGGACTCCACCCCCTCCAGAACAAAGATATCCCAGACACCAAGAACTACAAATCCCATAAAATCACCATCACCGAAGGCAGGATTGCTGGGAACTAAGGGTGGAGTTAACCAGACATGTGAGCCCTGGGGGTCTCTTGGCTTTTTGCCAGCTTTCAGCTCAGCAGAACTAGTAGGATACATTCATGAATTTATCTCCCTCTCTTTTTCCCTGAATTATTAATTTCTTCATTTCCCCTTCTTTTGTAAATAAACCCTTTATTAACCTTTTTGTATGTGCCTGCAGTTGAGTATTATTATAAGTCCCTTTTAAGCACGTGGGTGAGGACCCACAGCCAGGCAACCCATTTCATATTGGGGTTGCCCTCTAATATTATGCAAAAAATAAAGTTATACCTCTAGAATGTTTCCACTTATAGACTGACAAGTCCACTCCCAGGCTGATTTAACCTACTGCTTTGGTTCAAGGACCTACATTAATAGAGGAAAGGGATATATTTATAGATAAGAAGAGTAAATTATCACAGAGATGCCTCTTTATCTGTATGCAATCAACAAACACAACAAAATTTCAACCACAGTCACAATCAATCTAATGTGTCTGTGTCTGTGTATATTAATAGCTGATTCTAGAATGTGTATGGAAAAATGAAGATCCAAAATAGCCAAACAATTTTGCAGATGGAGAAGGAGAAAAAGAAGGGGGAGGTAGGAGGACTTCTTTACCAGATATCAGCACATTTTAAAGAAGTTAAAATTAAAGCATTTCAGTGTGTTATAAGAAAAAGTAAATTGATACATGGGGCAAATAAAGAACCCAGAAACCCCCCCATCAAGAGAACTGTGCATGACAGAGTAGGCGTTGCAGGTTTGGGGCAAAATATGGGCAACTCAGAAAGGGGGCCTTTAATTTAGTAAAAATGGATAGATTCTTACTTGATAGCACACCCAAGACAAATTCAGATAGATTAAAGTTTGCTGTTACAATGTTAAAATTTAGCACAATGGAATGACACGTTTTAGATAATTAAGATAAAATAGAATGACCTTTCCCAATCTGGAACAAGTAATGAATACGTAAGAAAAACACTAAAGGTGAAAACCATAAATAAAAACACTAATCAATGAAACTACATTAAAATAAAAACAGAATGTATGAAAACTTCACTATAAAGCCAAAAGATAATGAATTTGAGGGAAACACTTATTTGCAACTCATTCCTAAAAAAGCAGTAAAGGTCATAAAATATTTTGAAAAATGTTGCCAATTAGTTTTCCTTGAAGTTAAACAACTCAATAGAAAAATGGGAAGCATGTAAATGTTTAGTTTATGATAAAGGGACTAGAAAATGGATGTGTATATGACAGAGGTAACATCAGCTTACAACACTGTGTAAGCATCACACCTGGTCACATGCAACTCACCACAACCACCATTAAGCCTCTTCCCTCATCCACCACCATCCAGTCAATGGACCACTCTCCCATCCCCCACTTCCCGCCCCTTCTCTGGTAACCAACATTTTGTTGCTGGAATATGAGGGTTGACTTGGTTTGTTCGTTTGCTTTGATTCTTTCTCTTTCATATAGGAATGAAATAATACAGAATTTATCTTTCTCTATTTCAATTATTTCACTTAGTATAGTCCCCTCAAAGTCTAGCCACGTTGCTACAATGGCAAGATCTGATCTTTTTTTGATCTTTTTTAAGGCTGGGTAGCATTCTATTGTGCATATATACCTCACCTTCTCAGACAGGGGATAAATATTTTTATATGCTCTCAACCTCTCTTCTTCTCGCAGAAAATATAATTCATAATAAAGTTAGATACCAATTCATGCCTCTTCAATTTGGCAAAAATTTAAATCTACAAAAACAATTATATTTCAGAATCTTGGGCATCAGGAACTCCTGTGTACTGGAGGTAATACAAATGGTTTCAAATACATTGCTGAATACTTGGGCAATATCTTGTAAATTGAAATTTAAATATGCAACAAACTAAATCAGCAATCCTACTTCCATTTCTCATAAACGTAATGTCTGAGATATTCATAGCTGGTTTGTTTGTAAAAGAAAAGATTGTTTAACTGTTAGGTAGTTTGGGGATGGAGAAATAGGATTTGAAATATTCCAGCAATGGAATGAAGTATAGCAAGAAAAATGGCTGAGATACATCTATTCATGTATCTATTCAAATTATCATGAGCATTTCTCAAAGACCTGTTGTATGAGAAAGAGAACTGCAGAATATATCAGATAGCATGTAAATAAAAGTCTACATCAAATGGGAATATGCTGCACCCCCAAACGTACAGAACCAGTGACTAGGGTTGTATCCACACAGGCAGCAAGCGAGAAAAGAGAACAGGGGCATAATGTCGCCTCCTCCTTGCTCGCCAAGATTTCTCCCTCTCAGAGCTTCATCTGCAGAACCGTGCCATATTATTGACACAAAAACACTGTTGCTCACAAAGCTGTTCACTTACCGAGCCGCGCCCATCTAGAGGCACACCTTCTCACCCATTTTCACAAAGACACCCTGAAGGATGGCAGAGTCTGCAGACACAGCAATGTGCACAGGGCTCGGAGGGGGGTTTGCTCTGACACTAATAGAAACTTGGAAAAAAGTGTTCTCTTTGATGGGGACACCTCCACAGTCCTGTGGTCACCCAAGAAGCTGTTCTCCTGGTCATATGTTTCTATAAATTTTATAAAATTCAGAGATTTTAACCATAGTTGATTAAAATAATTAGTCTTTCTACCCTACTTCTCCCTTTGTCACATTTCCTCCCATTATAGTAACTTCAGAATGGCCATGAGAAGTTTCAGAATCTAATAAGGCAAAGTTGAACTGGATGTATATTCAGTCTAGGTTTAAGGGAACCCATTTTGGGGTTCAGTCTGTTCACTGTGTACATATTCCTACAGAGAGAGAAATGGCTTCCAGAAATACCTGTGCCATCCTCTGTGCTAACTCACTGGCACTTGGAATACAGATGTGACTCCAGAGGTTGTATATGAAAGTGAATGTCTCTTACTGCACCCAGACTGGATGATGTAGGCAATGATTAATTAGTGCTGTCAACTCAAAGAGCATTTAAGATTAATCACTGCACAAGAAAATGATTCACCTCAAACTAGTGAAGTTCGAATATGAAGGAAACTTAATCAATGTTTCCCTAAATTGTACAACAATCCCCTAAGTTTACAAAACATCACCAAGATCAAGTAAAACTTAAATTATTTTAAACTATCAATAACAAGAAAATAAGTTTTAATAAACTACAGTAGAGAAAAGATTGAATTATCTTTCTATTCTCTCTACAGAAAATGCTATTACAAAAGCATTTCAAATGGAAGTGCCAGTCAAAGGATACGCAGCCTAAACTTTAGGGAAATAGAATTATAGAAGTGAGTCAAGCTGCTATTTTTCCTGGATTTTGTCATTTATATAACATTTTTCAACTTAATGTTTTTCCATTGTTAGAAGTTTTCACTTTTGAAATAAATATAAACTTTGGTGTCTAATTTGAATTTATAATTTTGTAAATTTTACTTTAAAAATCCCCTCCCCAATTTTGTAAGCCACAGACCCCATAACATACAGTGCTTCTCATTATTCCAATATTAGAAGTAAAAGCTCACAGGATTGTATATCATCTTGAGGATAATGTCTGCCTCCGGGAGAAGAAAGGAAATCAAAACTGTAATAAATACAGATTGGAATTTTAATAGAACATATTTCTTTAAAAATTATCTGAAACAAGAGATAAAATTCATGTTTTTAAATTTTGAATATAGTTACACATGTTTCCTATTTTTCTACATGTATAAAACAGTTCACATGTTTTGAAAGGACTAAAAAAATTAGCATATCTGCTGCATGGACTGATCATAGGGAGACTTAGAAAGCAGTGGTTCAGACAAGAGATACTGATGCCCTTGAGTAGGACAGAAGCAGTGGAGATAGAAAGCAATAGATGAATATGAAAAATGTGAAGAAAAGATAATAAAGGGACTTAGTGTTTAGTGCTTCTACTTAGGTAGAAGTCTAGGTTGATGCCCAAATTCCTGGTGTAAGCAACTAATTGAATGGTGGAACCACTGGGATGTCCTTTGATGTAGAGATGAAAGTTATCCCTGCGCCCTCTTCCCCCACATTTTAGATGGAAAAATGAGAACCAGTGGAGTGTTGTATCCCATTCACTTAGGGGGTCAATTGTGATCATCCTGTCTCTAATGAACTTGTGGAACATATTAAAATGCAGCATCTCTGTATAAACAAATAGTTTAGCATAATACAAATGTAGGATTAAATAGCCAAATGAGAAGCAAATTACAATAAATAAATGGCACCTAGGATATACTGCTTAGCCTAGTTTATTGTCTCAATTATGGGTTATGATGCCTCTCAGAATTGTAGGGACCATTACTTAAGAACAAAGTTAAGAACTAAAGGGGGAGGGGGTGGGAATTGTATGGGGACTATAACCAAGATGAAAATGCATACTTTGTGCAAAAATAAAAAATGATGTAAAAAAATACATAAAATTAAAAAAATAATAATTAAAAAAAGAAAAAATAGGTATGGATTCAGTGGGAGAGGGAGTTGATAGGAATGCCATGAAACTAATTGACAGTACACTTTATCAAACGTTCCAGAAATATCACATTTTTAATCTGAAGACTGGATTCTTCAGATTGAATGCCAGACTAATTTATTTTTGCCTTGATATTTAAAATAAAATATAAGGATGTTGTGTAAAGACAAAAAAAATAATAGCAAGGAGTATATCCAGAAGATACATAGAAAAATGTTCATCATCACTTTCAGTAAGGGAGATACAAGTTAAAGCTGCAATGAATTATCATCTTATACCCATAAGAATAGAACATATTAAAAAGAAAACCCAGTAATAAATGCTGGCAAGGATGCAGAGAAAGAAAACCCTGTTAAACTGTTGGTGGGAATGTAAACTGGTGCAGCCATTTTGGAAATCAATCTGGATTTACCTTAAAAAACTAAAAATGGCAGTGCCATATGATTCAGCAATCCCATTCCTGGGCATCTATTCAAAGAATGTAAAACAATTAACTCAAAAAATTATATGCTTTACAATAGTTATTGCGTCACAGTTTCAATAGCTAGGACATAGAAGCTACCTACATGCCCACTGATAGAAGATTAAGTGATGACGATGTGGTCTATCCACACTATGGGACACTACTCACTCATAAGGAAAGACAAAATGTTGCCATTACAGCAAAACAGAAGGAGCTCTAGGAAATTCCATCATTCTCCTTGGGAAAAATCAAAAATCATTCTTGAAAAAGTCTTGGGTAATGTTTAGGTTTGACTTTCTAAGAATTAAAAATGTATATAAGAACAAACAAATGAGTTGAAGGCAAACATGATTTATCTTGTTGAGCTGTGTGTCTATTTACTATAAATTGAAGGGATTAAGAATCACAATTCTCAAAGAAAAATATGGAGACAATGCCCCAGCATGAAGCTTCTTAATTTCATGTCAAATGACAAAAACAAGACTGTACAATTACATCTGTGCAATGGTTTCAGTTATACGCAACTTATACAAGCATATTAAAAATTACCAGCATGGGCAAAAAGAAATTCTTGCTTTATTTGAACACATTTTATTGACATTATTAAGATCTAAAAGGAAATGTGTTTTTACTGAGGTAGCATTGGTTTACTAGGATGTAGAGGTTTAGGATCATACCTCTTCATTTGTATGTCACCACACCACCAAATCACCCATACTCATAAGCAGTTTAGATCTTCACCAAAACAATAAAGAACTGGGCCTCCCCTGGTGGCACAGGCAGTTGAGCGCCGCTCTGTGAAGCTGTCCACAGCCTCTGCAGTGCCAATTCAATCCCAGCCGGCCAGCGAGAGTCCCACATGGTGTGACAGACTTCTCTTGTCTCACCCGCTGCTCCCCTCAGCAGTGTATTTCATCAGTCTGCCTGTTCTGTTCTCCGCTCTGTCTCTGGTGACTCCTCTCACCCTCCCGTGCATCTGGCCTGTACCCTGGTTCTTGTATAAATAAATAAATCTTTGAAAAAAATAAAGAACCATGAATAAGTTTCAGTCCTCAAAACATTTTTATAATTTAGTAACTTCATCGAGTTCAAGCTAATCAAGTGAAAGGAAAATTGAATATATTCCAAGAAAGAAAAAGGCCAAATCTTTCAGGATTACTGCTTAAAGGAATTTCTCAAAATGGAAAGAAGTCTATTCCCCTTGTGAGTGGCCATGTCTTATCAATTGCTGGATACATGACTAGCTTATTTCTGGGATTAAGGAACAGGGAGTGAGGAGAGAGAGTAACTGTCATATCATTATTGGTTTTATCCTTCATAATACCTTGAAGCTTAGCTGAGACAAAGATTCTAGCATGCAGACAGATGTTCTGATGTTCCAGCACATAATAGCAAAGACAATCTATAGGCAGAAGAGAATAGACAATAGACAGAAAACCACATGAAGCTAGTTTCTTTAGGTTCCCAAGAGAATTGTCCCTTAGATGTTCTTGGATACTATCATTTCCTGCCATTAGGGAGAAACACCATGTTAACATGTTTAGCTAGGACCATACATTCAGAAATCTAGAAATAGGAGTCTCTTAAAGTCTAGACACAAGAAATTGAAATATAGAGGGAAGAGAAAAATATCATTTTCCTTGTCATTAGTATTTGGCTTCTGTATTCTGATTTCACCTTTTTTTTTAATAATCTGACTTCCATGAAGAAATTCATGATGGATCACAGTGCACTGCAGCAGAATCCATGCTTACCCTCAGTGCCTTCACCTAGTACACCAGAGTCCCCCAACATTGTACAGTATCAGGAATATGTGGAGCTAAGCTGCAACAGTCACAGACCAACATAGAGCATGATGTGCTCAGAAGTTGCAGAGCTTGCTGCTTCTTCAAAGTGAAAACTGGAAGGAAAGTCTTACTTTTAAGAAAAGGCATGATTGTGGTAGCAATGAGCCTTCGGCTTTATTGACAAGAAATTATCCTCTCACTTAAGATCCTGTGGTCCACAGAGAATGAGACTAGCCTTGGTGACGATCAAGGACATGTCCGAGGGAGCTGCCCCTGGGAAGGCAGAGGCTGCAGGTGCTGGAGTCATGTTACTCCCATCTGGATGGCACCTGGTATTTTCCCATAACAGCATCCTGATTCCTATTGGCAACTTCAGTCTGGGAGGTCAAAGAGATCTGGGGGAGAAATCACCCACATAGACCAGGGCCTTGACTATGAGGATTTGGGGCCCTAGGACATGATAGCCACTTTTCCACACGTTGTGTTCCTGTTACGCCTGTCTGCGCTGTCTCTGGGCAACCAGGTGCTGGCGCTGCCTGTTCACAGGGCAATCCTTGTTCCTAACTCTGACCTGCTCCTGGTAGTGGGTGTTGACAAATCATTAACTTAGGTCTCAGTGATGCCATCCTTTGCCTCTGTTCCAAACGTGTTTCTCCACATTTTTAGTTCTTTTTTTGGGCAGCTTAAGGTTATGACCTGAGAAATTTCCCAGTAAGGTAGAGAGATTTCTCAAATACTCCCTTTACCCCACACAAGCCCATTTCTTCCCATCAGTGACATCTCCCACCACAGTGGGACATGTTTACCTTTGATGATCCTGTATGATAATTCATAATTGACCAAAGTCACCTGCGTGGTGTCCATTCTGTAGTTTCAAACAAATGTATAATGACAAGTGTCCATCATCATAGCATTATACAGAGTATTTTCACTAGCCTAAAAGTCCTCCAGCTGTGACTCTTCATTTCTCTGCCTCCCAACTACTAATAACCACGGATCTTTTTACTCCAGTGTGTCTTTTCTAGAATGTCACATCTTTGGCATGACAGTCTTTTGAGATTGGCTTCTTTCACCTAGTCATACATATTTAAGGTTCCTTCATGATTCTTCAGTGCTTAATAGATCGTTTTTTTAATGCTGCATAATATTCCATTGTCTGTATCTACCAGGTTATCAATCCATCCATCTGCTGAAGGGTATCTAGGTAAATTCCAGGTTTTATCAATTGTGAAAACTGTTGCTATTAATACCTGTGTGTAGGTATTTGTGTATACATCAGTTTTTAACTTCGTTGGGTAAATACCAAGGAGTGCAACTGTTGAGTGCAATGGTTAGAGTGTTTACTTTGTAAAAAACCATTTTCTGATCTGTCTGTTCTAGCACCAGTACCACTGTCATACTCTCTGTGGTTTAGGATAAGTCTTGAAGTGAGGAAGTGTCAGTCCTCTAAGTTGATATTCTCTTTTAATATTAGTTGACCATCCTGAGTCCTTTGCCTCTTTTGACAAACTTTAAAATTTGTTGATACCCACAAAATAAATTGCTTGGAATTTGATTGGGAATGCACTGGATCTATAGGTAAAGTTGAGGAGAGCTGACATCTTATTAACAATATCAACATGAACATGGTATGTCCATCAATTGAGTTTTTTTTCTTTCATCAGAGTATTGTCCCTTACTTCCTATATAGCTTGTGTATATTTTGCTACATTTGTGCCTACGTTTTTCAGTTTTTGCTTGCTACTATAATTTTTAATTTTGAATTTCACTTATTTGTGCCTAATATATAGAGAAGCAATTGACTTTTATATATAAATCTTGCATCCTGAAACCTTGCTGTGATTGTTTATTAGCTCCAGAAGGGTCAAGTTTGTGAAACAAAATATTTTCTGGTTTTTTTTTTTGCTTCTTTGTATTAGCAAGGACACACAGTGTGACACTGAAAAGGTGGGTGAGAATGGATTTGCTGGCCATATACCAGAGCTTAGTGGAAGGACTCCAGTTCCTCACCTCCGGCAATGATGTTGCTGTAAGATTTTTGTAGAGTTGGTTTCTGCCTGTGAGTCTCTGCTCTGGTATGGTCTTATTCTTTCTTCCTCTGTGGTCTCTACCATCCCGGAGACAGCAGTTTGTCCTGTATCCTCACCCCACTTAGGGATACTAGAAGAGTTGATGATTTTCAGTCTGTTTAGCTGTCTAATTGTGAAGAAAGATTGGCAACTTCCAAGCTCCTAAAATAGGGAACTAGAAATATAAATCCTACCATATTTATTTATTAATATTCACATTTTTCTGTTTTTCTTTTGTTAGCACTTGATGTCCATTTTCCCAGAATACAGAAAAAAAGTCTCATAACAGCTTTTGAAATATAGCTTGTTACTTGCAATTGCATATCATTTCCGTATTTTTGGATACTAAAAATGGAAATTCTGATAAAATCCATAATTCTGTGGTGTTTCAGACATTAAAGCAATGAAAAAACTTACTTTTATGTTCTAACAATATGTTTTAAAGAAATAAATCATTCACAGTGTATTTATTAGGAAGGGCTTGATAACAAAAATTGCATGTACCTTATTTTATATTAGAAACTTGTTAGTTAAAACATACAACAGTTTTTCAGAGAAAGCTGTGATAAAAGAAAAAAAACTTCCAGGATTATATATAAATCACCACTGAACTTTAAATCCTATTATTATAGCAGCTGACTTTTTCCTTAAAAATGCCATTTCGCATGCTTCTACATTTCAGTGCATTATAGCAGTGTCTAAAGATAAGCATAATGAATACTATTTCTTTTTAACTTAATGTGTTTATCATTTTTCTATAACGTCTCATTATACCAGTTAACCTTTCTGAGCCATAATTTATTTATCTGACAAATGAGGTTATTAGTACCTACCTAATTGTGAAAATCAAGTAGAATAGTAAAGGCATTTTACATTTGAGAAATGCCTCATATATTCAAGGAATGATGTTGTGGAAATTATCAACATATTTGCTTGATTTCTATCCAGTTTCTCATATAGATGAAGTATGAAAATTATTATACTTTTTTAAATTCATAAAGATGTACATTGCATGTCTACCTACTGTGTATGAAAACGTCCAGGAATAAGATTGGACAGGAGGAGAGAGGTGAGTGACAGACTATTTCCAAAGAGACAGGCAGAGTGTGGTGACCAAGGAGTCTCAGGATTTATCCTGAGACCATAAAGTGTCCAGATGAAAGACAAACCATGGTTTACATTGCTTTATTTGAGCTTTTATTAATTTGATTTGAGCTTAATTTTATAATATGAGCTTAATTTAGTGAATTACCAAATTCCCTCAAAAACTCATAGTCGTGGGCCTCCCTGGTGGTGAAAGCACTGTGAATCTATCCACAGCCTCTGCAGCACAAGTTCCATCCCCGACCAGCCAAGGAGCTACCCACATAGAGCAGCAGACCTCTCCTGCCTCACCCGTTGCTCCCCTCAGCAGTGTATTTTGGTCTGCCTGCCTGTTCCCCACTCTCTGGTGAATCCTCTCACCCCCCGTAACTCTGGCCTGTATCCCAGCTCTTGTATGCATAAATAAATAAAACCTTTAACAAAAAAAACCTCATAGACATTATTAGTATCAAAACCTGTCCCTCCCCTACATTCCGATATTGGAAAAGTGTTCCACATACTCCCCAGCATCTCTTTTTGAGATGGGCCCTTTTCCAGGTGTGAGATGGTGTCTCATTGTGACTTTGATTGCCTTTCCATGCTAAGAAGTGATGACGAGCATTTTTTCATGTATGTACTAGCCATCTGCGTGCCATCTTGGGAGAAATGTCTATTTACATTCATGAACTAGTTACCACCAGCAAGACACCAACTTGCTTGCGCCTCTATACCTTTGCACACGCTGGTCTCTCTTCCTGGAGAGACAAGTGGGCAGTGACAGCCTTTCCTTGTTCACTAGTTCCCCCTCCTTTTCTAAACCCATGCTAGATGTTGCCTCTTCCAGTCCCTCCTGCTCCGCAGCCATCACTCTCCTCCACGCAATCCCTGCACTTTCACAGGGTCATTTCATTGCACGTGCCACGTTGTAAATCTGTGTTTACTTGAGTCTCTCCACGATCAAATTTTGAGCTTCATGGGGATAGGAATCAACTCTTTTTCTATATTTGTATTCTCAGCATGTAATGCAGAGCTCAATAATGCTTGAGGAATTGAATCAAATGGGATGTGTTGTCTGAAAAGTGTGAGGCATGACTTCATTAAGCTTGTTTAGGGAGGGTTTCCATCAAGCCTGTATCATAAAGGAGAGAATTTCTTCTTGCTTCCAAATGCACTAAGGCTATAACCCATGGAATTATTGCTGTGCATGAAAACATGAGCACAAGGCTTTACATTCTACTCTGCGGATGTTGCCATATAATTCAAACAAATCGACATTTTGCACCATCTGTTAATAACCTTCCCATGTACTTATTGCTACAAACAAAGGGGAAGAGACAGGTAATGCTATGCAGAATATCATAAAGAAGCAAGTGCATATCTTACCTCCTGTCTTGGCAAGACTCAGTATTCTGGTGCATTCTTCTGTGCAGATTAAATTCACTGACTTTTCAGTGGAAGTCATCGACCCTTTGAGGTGAGGGAACTAAGTACTTGAGACCCAAAGCACTAATGAATTTTTCATGGAACAACCTTCCTTCCTGTGAATCTATAGCCAATGCAGGATTCTCATTACGTCTACAAAAATGAAGATAATTGGGGAGTCATTTTAAAGTTTCCCTTTAGTGTTGAATTGCTACTGAATCTCAGCTAAATTTATATTTTCTGCTTAAGGCTGAACCACAAAAATGGGAGGGATCGGAGGGGAGGCAGGGGAATAAAGTGCCACTGAGTGGTGAGTAGGCACTTCACCAACGGACCCTCTCTAAAGAGCAGCAGGTAACCCAATAGTGCAGAGCTGACCACTGCATCTCCAGAGTTACCTGGAGATGGTAACCTAGAGGGGTTCAGATGTTCCCCTGCCATATTCCAGCTCCGATTAGACAGAACAAGTGCTCAGCCCTGGACACAGCTGTCGCCTTTTCTTAAAACTCAACCTGCTTTGCTGTAAACATGATGGCTATGTACTTCCTCCTATCCTTGGCCTCCCTGCTGTTTTCAGGTAACCTGGACTCTCTCAAAGACCAATTTCAAAGAAATCAGGCTGCCATTTTCCTTGGCTTCCCTCCTCTACACTTGTGTCCTCTTACCTGTTTCAATACTGGAGTCTAATATGAAGGAAAGTCACCCAATAATCCACTGATAAATATTCCAATGAATCTATCATCTCCTTCCATAATTTTCTCGTGTGGTCCTGTGCCAAAGAAGCCCAGTGGCCACTGGGCACACCACACAGGTCTCCGAGGGAGCCCACTGTGAGCCATGGAATGGGTGAGAGTGCTCAGCTGTTGCACCTTCAACTCTCAGTCTTCATGGCATGTCTGTATGATACCTGGTGCCTCCCATCTTGCAGACAATGACTTAGCATGATGAAGTTTCTAGAGCTGGGCTGTTTCTGCCCAGGACAGGACTCCTATAGAAGCCTTTGCTACAGCACTTCTCCGCAGCTGGCCAAGACTCTCAGAGCTGCCCCAGAGTTTGAGGTTCTCCTGCCCCATACTGGGTCCTCACCTCCTGCTCCTTGGACAGGCAACACACCCATGTCACCGCCTCTCAGATTTCCCTGCCTATTCCTGATCCCATCCCCTCCATCCTTCACAAGTCTTTCCCTCCATATGTCTCTTGTACATCTAGTTCCATCTTGGTGCTTAGAGAACTGAAAACGACCAAGTATGTGTATCATTCAAAAGTCCCAAGCAGAACATCAAAGCCAGGGTAAAATAGTCTTTCCCTTCCTTATGTAACTGGAATATTTGATATGCTCAGGGAGTGAATAAAGTGATAAAGACCTGCGATCAAATTCTGTCTCTGTCCTTTATACACTTTGCAATTTTGAAATATAACAAATCTCAGGATAGCCAAATAATTTCAAAATGGGGACGGCAGAAACAGGGTTATCGATGTCTCTGGTCCTAAATCAACTGTCAATTGGGAGCAAGTTAAGAAATATAGAAGTTGTAGCTGACAACTCACTATTTCTCATCGAAGGTTTAGCATCAAGACAGAGTCTATGTGGAATAAAACTGTGAAGACAGCAGAATGTGGGCCTCGAAGGCTCTGGCCCCAAATGCCAAAATCCTGGCCCCAGCACTTTCCAGTGAGGTGATCTTTGGCAAGTCACCTAATTTTTCTGTGCCTCATTCCTTGTCTATATTACCTGGGGGTAATAATAATAGTGCCTAGAACTGGTGTGAGGAGCAAATGAATTTATATCTGGCCACACGCAGCAGGGCCTGCCGCCTGCTAGGTGGGTGTGCGTATTTGCTGCAGAAACCTGCAGGCCTCCTTCAGCGCTCCTCTCACCTTACCACGTCCCTTCCTCCCCTGCAAGCCTGCACACTGGTTACAGGGACCATCATCTGATGCCTGGATACCAACAACCAAGAGCCTCACCAACATGTAAACACACACGTGTATTTGAACACTTGGTCCTGTGGATTGTAAAGGATAATTCTCATTATCAAGGCCAGGAAGGAATAAAATGATATTTTGGATACAATTGAATTAATTTTGCTCCAGGGTATTTTTCTTAGATTTATTTTTTTATTAAGTGCTTGATGTCACTTAACGTTTTGTGATTTTCCCTCCTTCTCTGCAAATTAGAAGCATACTATCCTGCTAATTAAGAAAACTGATTAGCTTGGTTTTAGGTTATTGATTTTATTGAACACTGCTCTCACACATTGGGTTCCAGATAAAATAGACTCACTTCCTAGCGTTTAGAGATGATAATAAAAAGGCATGCACTCTCTTTAACTGTATCGTCTCATTAAATCTCACATTTTTTTTCTTTTTTTTATTTTTATATTCCCCATACAATTGCAACCCCCTGATTATAACCCCAGTCCCTCCTTTCCCCGCCCCCCTCTCAAAGTGTGTCTCTGGTTCATAGTTGTTTGTTGATTTTGATTTTTTTCTTTCTTATAGTTATTCTTTTTCCTGGTCCCTTATTTAGGTTTTCTAGATTCCTGCTACGAGTGAGACCATCCAGTATTTTTCTTTTTCTTTCTGGCTTATTTCGCTGAGCATGATCCCTTCTAGCTCCATCCATGTTGCTGCAAATTGCATGTGTTTATCTTTTTTGATTGCTGAGTAATATTCCATTGTAAATCTCACATATTTTTAAGAGGTAGGGTATTCATTTTCATCCCGTGGACAAAGAAACAGAGCTGCAACTACCAGCCTGCTTCAATTAGAAAAAGGGAGAGCAGGAGGCAGAGTCTATGCTGCATCATTTAATATATTTTTTTTAATGAGCATACAGTAAAACTGACTTTTTGTTAGTTTTGCAAATTTTGACACAGCTACAGACTCATGTTACCACCATTACAATTAGGATATTCATACCAAAAATAAAACAATAAAATTAAATAATACAAAACTGAATTTTAAAAGGATATCAAAACAAGAATGATTAAATCATGGAGCAAATATAGCACCTAATACTAGACAAGCAGTAAAAAGTGAACAGCACTTTTTATGATTTTATGTATATAAATATTTGTAAAAGTGTGTGCATTATTCTGGAAAGAGCACAAGTGAACAGTGTGACCGCCTAAATACGAGACTGAACAACTTTGGTTTATAACCTTTTTTTCTACTCTATTTTATTACTTATTTGCATTTATTACTTATTCTATATTTGCAGAAAAACTTAGAAAAGAAAAATAAATTGATAACACTAATTTAAAAAGCATATATTTTTAAAGCCAAATATGTGGGCAAATATAAAAAATGCAGTTTTTAAATTCAATTTCTAATTAGTAGAATATTTTAGAGTAACATGCAATTTTAAGAAATTTTATATCTTGAAAACTGTGGTTCAGTATCACAACCAGGCTATTGACATTTATACAGACACTGTACAAATGGTTCCATTACCACAAGGACCTTTGTGCTGCCCTTTTATAACCACTGACATCTCTCCCCATCCCTCTTTGATGAACTTTAATATGTTCTGTTTCCATACTTTTTCATATTGAGAAAGTTATGTAAATGGAAGCAAATAGTTTGTGATCTTTTTCCCATTGGTTTATTTTTCCACACAGTATAATCCCCTAGAATTCATCCAAGTTGTTGCAAATAGTCTGTTCTTTTTTATTGCTGAGTAGTATTCCATTGGATGATGTACCCACCTCCCTTTGTTTAACCATTCATCAGCTGATAAGAACAAAGTTTCTATAAGCATCAACAGGTTTTGTGTCATCACAGGTTTTTCATTTCTTGGGTGAATGGGTGAATGCCCATGAGCTCAATTATTGGGAGGCATGGGAGGTGCATGTTTAGTTTTATAAGAAACTGCAAAATGTTTTCAACAGTGGCTGTACTATTTCTATTCCCACCGTCAATCTATGAATGATCCAATTTCTTCACAGCCTCTATGTCATCGCAATTGTCACTATTTTTTTATAGTATACATTCAGATAGTTGTATGGTGATATGTCTTCATGTTTAAGTTTGCATTTGTTTAGAGTGAATGATGTTGAGCATCGTTTATGCATTTATTTGCCTTTTCTATTTCCTCTTCAGTGAAATGTCTTTTCATATAATTCACCCATTTTTTTGGTTGGAATGTGCTTTTTTTTATTGTTGAATTTCAGGAGTTCTTTATATTTTCTAATCCCAGATCCTTGTTAGTATGTGATTTGCAAATATTTCTCCCCCAGACAGTACCTGTGTTTCTTTTCTCATGATATGGGTTATTGCTCAGCTTCACTAGTTAATTTTGATGAAAATACTTTATCCATCTTTGTATTTCTGGATCATGCTTTTGACCCAAAAAGCCTGAAATCTCTTTGCTGGTTCATAGATACCAAAGCCTCTTATATTTTTCTCAAGTTTTAAAATTTTACGTTATATATTTAAATCTGTCATACATTTTGAGTTTAGTTTTTGTAGAAGCTGGAAAGTTTCATCTGGCTACTACTTTTTTTTTCTCTTCTGTCTACAGGTGCCCAATTGTTCTGGCATCCTTCGTCGAAAAGATGAATTAGTTTTTTTGCATCTTTGTAAAAAATTAGTTAGGCATATTCCTGGGTATCTAGTTCTGCTTCTCTCATCATTCTGGATCTCAGAGCCACTCTTTCCTCTGCTAAAACACTCTTCATTACTGTTACTATTTAATAGGTTTTAATAATATTGCCTGGAGCTATCCTTTGTCAAGGTTTTTTAAGCTATTCCAAGGCCATGACTTTAATACTAAGTTTGTCTTTGCTACAACTGCCTTCAAACTATAAATTATAGCTTTACAAGGTATAATTTCCCAATCTGTGAAGAGAGTATGTCTCTTTAGATCTTTTCGATACATTTCATCAACATTTTTGTAATTTTCAACGCAGAAATTCTGTCCACATTTTTAATTTTTACTTGAGGTAATATTAGGACACCCCCATCTGGTATCGCCATCACAGTGCACCCACTACCAAAATCACCCAGAATCTACCACCACACTCCATTGCCTTCATAGGTTTTAAGTTTATACTAAGTATTTTATTTTCTTTGAAACACTGGTAAACAGGATTGTGTTTGCAATTTCATTTCTAACATGTACATTGCTAGTAAATGGAAATGAGATTCTTTTTTATGCATTAAGGTTTTCAACCTAATCCACAAAAATATGCAGTTTAAAAGTATTCTCTTCAGGGGCCTCCCTGGTGGCACAAGGGGTTAGGCACCACACTATGAAACAATCCGCAGCCTCTGCAGCATGAGCTCAATCCTGAGCTCTATCCCAGGCTGGCCAGGGAGCAACCCACATGGTGCAGCAGACCTCTCCTGACTCGCCCACTGCTCCCTCAGCAGTATATTTCAGTCAGTCTGACTGTTCTGTTTCCCATTCTGTCTCTGGTGAATCCTCTTACAGCCCCCCACCCCCGCATCTCTGGCCTGTACCCCAGCTCTTGTATGCATAAATAAATAAATCTTTTAAAAATATATATAAATAAATAAAAGTATTCTCTTCAGATCACAACTTGTCTTCCTCCACACAGGAAAACCTAAATCCTCACTGCACAAATGAACCTCATTCACTGGTGAAGCAACTGGCACAGGGAAAGCAGAGTGTCATGAGATGGGGTGAGCTCCGGGGTCTGAGGGATGTGGGTGTGAATTCTAGTGAATTCCAGTGGCACACAAACAAGCTCTGTGGCCTGGAACAGGTTCATGAAGTTCCCTGAGCTCCTACACTTTATTAACAATGAAACCACAGCAGCAGTAAGAGCTGTCTCAATAAAGCACTTAATGTGAGGCCGAAGTTGCATTAAGAGTTTTATATTTATCTCATTTAAACTTTGTGTTTCCTTATGAAGTAGGAATTGCCTGCCAACAATGCTTTCTCTTCAACAAGTCCTCCACGAGTTTGACAGATTTATTTTAAATATAAGCTCGCTACTCATTATCTTGGCATGGAAGTCTAGACTGAAGAGAGATAATAAATGAGACCATTTATCTTTATCTCACCTATTGTGAACAGCCATCTATTTTTTGCTGTGGAAATAGGAATGCTTCTGATGTATAAGCTTTCAAACATTCAAAGAAAGCTTTAAAATCTGACACATTTCTGCTCTGGAGATGATAGATAAGAAGTAAATGACCTCTACACTATGGCCACTTTATAATTCAGCAAGTTAAGAACAGAATGTTGAAATCACCTATTTTTTTTTAAGATTTATTTATTTTTGCATACAAGAACTGGGGTGTAGGCCAGAGGTGTGGGGGTGGGGTGGGGTGAGGGGATTCACCAGCGACAGAGTGGGGAGCAGAACAAGTAGATCTACTAAAATACACTAAGGGGAGCAGCAGATGAGACAGGAGAGGTCTGCTGCACCATGTGGGTCAGATCTCTGGCCTGAGATCGAACTTGTGCTGCAGAGGAGTGCTGAGCTTCATAGTGCTGAGACTTAACTCCTTGCACCACCAGAGAGGCATTGAAGTTACCTTTCTAATCATCCCCATGCACCTGCCAGGTGTGCAGGTTTCAGCCTCAGCCTGAGTCACCAGGTATTCAGTATTCTAGGTTTCATGAAATACACAAGAAGACCTGGGATGGAGTCCTTGGGAGAATCTAAAAGAACACCCTTACCTGGACCTCTCCAGGGTGTGCTTTGGTGGACCAACAGGTGTTTAACATAGGTAAAGAAGGCCTCCCCTCGTCCTGTCAGCAGGGAGCTGGACCCTGCATCATCGGCACTTTCACACCTTCCCAGAGAACATTTGTGACAGGCAGTATGATATCCCCTCACTGTCCACAGTCTGAAATATCCCCCCGAGACGGAGCCGACTGACCCCATGACAACTCATCGTGATGATCCCCTGTGATTCCTATTCCAGTCTGGAGACCAACCATCATTTGAAGAGTTACCATCCTTTCCAATTATTCACCCTTCACTGCAAGTGGACAAGAGAGGCTCACCCACCCCCCTGATTCTGACACAAGCAATACAAAGCCTTATCATTTCACTTGGATTTAATTGTTTCCGAACAGGTCTGATTATGAAAACACTCTCAGTTCATTATTTCCTGGGGCCAAGAGGAATGACATATTGCTGAGCTACCAACAAAGCTGGAGGTTGGTGCTCAGCTGATGCCCGTGTCACACCAACCACAGAACACAGGTGTCACGACAGCACAGCGAGACAGCAGGTTGAGTGACAGGGTCGCTGGGAGCAGAAACTTTCTTAAAAATACATACAGACATGTTGCAGTTTGCTGCAACATGGATGGCGCTGGAAGGGATCATGCTCAGCGAAATAAGCCAAAAAGAAAAAGAAAAATACCGGATGGTCTCACTCATAGCAGGAATCTAGAAAACTTAAATAAGGGACCAGGAAAATGAATAACTATAAGAAAGAGAAAATCAAAATCAACAAAAAACTATGAACCAGAGACACTTTTAGGGGGGCGGGGGCGGGAGGGGAGGGATTGGGGTCAGAATGGGGGGCTGCAATTGTATGGGGAATATAACAATAAAATTTATAAAAAAAAATAAAATAAAATAAAATAGCTCTAAAAAAAAAAAAAAATACATACAGACAACTTTGGTGATGGTGCATGGGTGAATTGGTGGTGGGAATTTTACGGGGACTACCCCTCAGAGGAGAAAGCAGACATTGCACAAAAAGGAAGAATGATGTAAAACATACATTAAATTAAATTTAAAAAATACATACAGACCGACAATATTTTGAAGTAAAGAGTAAGGAAGTTGAAAGAAACCTTAACAGCCAATCAACTTCCTCATCTCCCAAATATGGAGACTGAGATCCAAGGATGAAACAAAATCACCCAAGGTCACCTAGCCAGAATCTAGAAGAATTACCTGGGCAGCTACCCAAGCCATGAACTGTGAAGTCATCCAAAATTTATCGTTGAGAGACACATTGCATACCTTTGCCAGTTCTGTTTTCTTAAAGGTCCATTTGAGAGGTCACCATTTCATCTACGTTCATTGCAATTTCCTTAAACAATAGGCACTTAAAATAAATCAGGGTCAGTTACTATGTTCACCTGGAAAATAGCTTCTCATTCCCCTAATTTAATGTTGCCACTTCCTTCCCTTTTGCCCAGGCTACATTAGTTTTCCTCTAGCTAGTTGGCTTTTAAGAAAAAACACTTTTTTTGTGGCACTAAGAAACCCTATGCACTATGATTAACTGCATTTTCACACCTCTTTGAGGGACTGCTTTTATATTCTGGTCTTGTGGTTTTAAATAAGCAGAAAATAAAAAAAATAATAACTACTTGGCATGTACCATTATGCTCAGAATACATTTTGTCCTCAACACATATATGTTGGATTTAATAAATCATTGATTTATAAATAATTGCCTATAGGGTTCCCATTGCAAAATATAATGTTGCTTAGTAAAAAAAATTCTATTGAGGGCAAAGCATTCCGACAGTGAGAGAGAGAGAGAGAGAGAGAGAAAGACAGAGAGAGAGAGGAAGGAGAAGGCATGAGGGATGGCTGAGCAAGGGAGAAGCTTGTTTGCCAGCCTAGAAACTGACCTCTCTGGAATTCAGCTTCAGACAGTAAGGATTCATGGAGGTTCCGTGCTGGTCCCAGTTGTTCTTCTCACCCCACCTCCTTGGACAGGATCATGCATTTGCTCTTGTTTCAGGTGATTCGCATGTCCTCCCTCAGCAGAGAAACAGCGTTCACCCCTGCCTGACTAGCACTGGACTTGGCCTTGTCATCTGCTTTGGACCATGGATGTTGGCTGTTTCTCTGGGAATCCCTGACTAACACACTATAGAAATTTAGGAACCATCAGATTCTTCATGTCATATAACACTGTGGCCACAACTGAGCTAATGTATGCTGTGTGTAGAGTGCAAAGAGGTCAGAGGGTTGAGTCCTATATATCCCAAGTCTAGAGATCAGAAAGATGGAGAAGAGACATCTAAAGGAGCAGAGAAGGCACATTCAGTCAGCAGGTAAGAGATGAATACAAGCCTCTCTGGTGGTGCAAGTGGTTAAGATGCAACCTATGAAGCTATCTGCAGCCTCTGCAGCATGAGTTCGACCCCCAGCCAGGGAGCTACCCACATGGCACAGCAGACCTCTCCTGACTCGCCCACTGCTCCCCTCAGCAGTGTATTTCAGTCAATCTGCCTGTTCTGTTCCCCATTCTGTCTCTGGTGAATCCTCTCACCCCACCCCCACCCCATCCCACCCCACCTCTGGTCTGTACCCTGGTTCTTGTATGCATAAATAAATAAATATTTTTTTTAAAAGGAAAAAAAAAGAAATGAATACAAAGAATGGGAACTAGGAGTCATAGAAAGCAAATGTTCCAGATAGACAGTGGGTCAAGGGGCCTGGGTGTTCTCAGAAGGAGCACCTTGGAGAGTTCCCATGAATACTTTCAATATTGAAATGTGTTTCTTTCCTCTATTTTTTAAAGTGTTTAATATGACCAAGAAAGTAAAATGAATCATTAATTCACAAGCCACATTTTTTAAAAATGAAAGTGGCACACAAATGAAAACATTCACTGGGGAGTCAGGAAACTCCGTCTAGACAAATTAGACAGCACCTTGAACAGAGCACTTCTCTCCGGGTTCACAGTTTGAACGGTTCCTCCTTCAGAGAATGAAGTGGGAGCAGATGATACCAAAGCTCCCAGCACGTAGTTATCGTGACTGTGATAACAACTGAACAAACACATAAATCAATGAACAAGCCAATGTTTTTCAAACACCAAGATTTTAAAATGGACACCCCGACTCCCTTTTTGGGCAGCTGATTTGAAATGGCATCAGCACTTTGCAGCTCTTCATTCCCACCACTCGCCTGGGGAGATACTTAATTATTTATACTGCCTTGAGGAAGTGCCACTGGACTTGGCTTTGGAGGCCATTTCTATTATTATTTGTCTCAGAGCTATTTCTTATTTCCTCCAGCACAGCAAAGGTGGCGAAGACCCTGCACTTCCCTCTTCCAAAGCCCTTAAAGTGCTCAGTTCAGCTGTAGTCTGTCTTCCAGCATTTAATGAGAACTGTGGACAACCTAATTTCCTCTGTTGCCCTTGTGCCCCTGGACCTCAGATCATCAGATAAGGAGCAGAAGAGGACCAGTGGGTTATTTCAATGGTTTCTCTCCATGACTTTTCTGTTTATGTGCAATCCCAGAATACCGGTGTTTAGTTTTTGTTACCCTTTTATCAAAATAGTCTGTGCTGCAGCATTCTCGTTCTTTGCTGCCAAAAGTATCTGCAAATGGTAGATTTTTGCTTGCTAGTTAGAGCAAGGAGTCTTCATTTCATGATTTTATTTCTTTCTTCCTTTCTATTGCCTTCCTGCCTTCCTCTCTACCTCCTTATCTCGCTCCTATCAAAATGGGGGAAATTATCTTATGTGGAATAACATAAGAAATGTTAATAGATATGTACACTCATAAGCGTATGGTACATATGTATGAATATACATAGTCTCCATATTTTTTAAATGTATATTTCCTGAATTCATACATTCCTGTGGCTTTTGGGAAGAAGATTTTTTTTTTTAAGTGCGCTTGATTTTTTTTTTAAATTCATATATTCTTGAACTTACTTGAACTTTGGTAGTTACTTTTTAAAAAGTTTTAATTAGGACTTTGTTTTATCTCTCATGTGATTGATGAAAAAATATTAGTCATCTAGGATTAATTCAGATCCTACTATATTGACACTGTTCAAAAACAACAATAGGTATTTTTAGCATTCTACCATCCATCTTAATCTCAACCTTTATCTTTTAACCTAATATTCTCTGCTAGAAGTGAGACACTTCAATAACTAGGACCACCAATCAGAACCAACATACATTCTTGAATTTGATAGATAATAAGAGAAGAAAAACTTCATATTCTACTAAAAGTTCATTTGTTAGTGTCGTGTCCACTCTTGGCTAAAATTCACTTCCCAAGCCATGATTGACTTTACTCATCACATAAATGCTCTCTGGACAGTTTCCACAGTCCCAGCTTTTGAAGAGTTGAGAATCCAATGGGAAGACAAGCACATGAATGAATATATTTTATTGCAGCTTTGGCTTATTTGCTGTGATGGAAAGAAGCAGTAGGTAGTGCTACCTGAAGCCCTCAGACTCAGGCATGCTTTCGATTTTGTAGGGGAGGGAGATGTTGGATGAAACTTAAGGAAGCTGACCTTTAGGAATATGAATCTGCATAGGCTTTCACTCACCATAAGCCCAGGGGTACAATTAAAATATCCATATGGACAAGTCGGATAACACAATTGAATGAGTTGGGTAAAGTATAGGACTGCAGAGGCATGTTAGTGCATGTAGAGGCATGAAGTGTACTGGATATTATGTTTCAATAAACAAAATCAAGTATAATTATACATAAATCACTCCTTTTTAGTGCAGCATTCTGATCCCTACTATAAGAAATCCTTGACTCTAAGTGACTTCATCCAGGTGTGTATAAAATTGCCAAGGGTGAATGAGATCTTTAGAGCAGCAGATACAAATTACATTTTTCAGAGCCAGCTGAGTCATTCTTTTGGTAATGCAGATGAGAATTGGAGAGATTAATAGTTTGTGGGTACAAAGAATTAATCTCCCTTCAGTTACCTACACACTGAACATCTTGTGCTTCCTTTGCCTCCTCCTGATTTTTCTTTAGGGAAAAAACCCACTGTGACAATCTAGGTGTGACAACTGTTTTACCTACTCCTTTCCAGTTCAGATAACTTTTCTCCAAGTTTTGAATCTTAATCTGGGAATCTAAAATTAACTGGAACAGAATTAGCCCAGAAGTACTGCCCTCCAGAGAGAGTTCCTGCTGTTCCTGTGCTTCTGAAGACTGGGCTTTGCACTGTTTACTCTGCTTCTGTGATAATGCTTTAAACAAATTTGTCTCTATTGCTCTTAATCCAGAACCCAAGTTATGTAATGCTCCACCTTTACTTAAAAAAAAAAAACCCAAACAATTCTTATAAGGAAAACTACAAAGGGAGAAATTAATATTAATTTATTATTAATAAATTTTAATAAAATTAATATTAAGGAAAAATTAAGGGAGAACTGTGTTCTGAAATGGGACTCAATTATCATCACATCCATCTATTCTCATTAAAAGTTCTCTCAAAAGACATTTCTCCAAAGAGGAAATGCAAATGGCCAACAGGCATATGAAAAAAAGTTCAACATCCCTGATAATCAGGGAAATGCAAATCAAAACCACACTGAGATACCATCTTTCACCAGTAAGAATGGCACATATCAAAAAAAACAAGCAACAACAAATGTTGGCGAGGGTGTGGAGAAAAAGGAACTCTTCTGCACTGTTGGTGGGAGTGCAAACTGGTCCAACCATTGTGGAAAGCGGTCTGGAGAGTCCTCAGTCTACTAAAAACGGAGCTACCACACAATCAGGCAATTCCACTACTAGGGATCTACCCAAAGGACACAAAAACAGTGATTCAAAAGAGCACCTGTACACCTATGTTTACTGCAGCACTATTTACAATAGGTAAAACCTGGAAACAAACAAAATGCCCCAAAATAGATGACTGGCTCAAGAAAATGTGGTATATATACACAATGGACTATTATTTAGCAATCAAAAAAGATAAACTCATGCCATTCGCAGCAACGTGGATGGAGCTAAAAGGAATTATGCTCAGTGAAATAAGCCAGAAGGAAAAAGAAAAATATCGGATGGATCCACTTATAACAGGAATGCAGGGGAACCAAATAAGACATTGGCGTAAAAAAAAAATAGTAACAGTACAAAAAACAACAAAACAAAAACAGACAATTATAAACCAGAGACATCCTGCAGGGGAGGAAGAGGGAGAGGGATCAGATGGAGGGAGGGGGACTGTGGTGATTGTGCATGGGTGCCTTGGGGAAAGAAATTCTATGGGAACTCAATCTGAGGGGGTGAGGGGAAGCAAATATTGTCTAAAAAATGTTAAAAATGACAAATGTTAAAATAAAAAATTGAAAAAAAAAAGTTCTCATATTTAGACTCAGAGCTCTCTTTTAAATTATTTAAATACACATTCCTGAACAGTGTCACCAGAGATTTTATTATTACTTTTTAATAAACACCCCAGATTCTCAAGTATATGGACCAGGGTCACACTTTGAGACCCACTGAATGTTTTCTAAGATTAAGCTCCATCATTTATTTACCAAGTGATAATGCAATCTATGACCCCCACCTCTGAGAAGGCTAAACTCCACACCCCACAAAGCGAACCCATTTCATTTAGAAATAATTCTTCTAACATATTTTTTTAAATGTTGATTACCGGGACTCGCTGGTGGCGCAGTGGTTGAGCACTGGGCTGTGAAGCTGTCCACAGCCTATGCAGCGCTGGTTCGATCCCCAGGCACCAGGTGAGGGTCCCACATGGCAGACCTCTCCTGTCTCTCCCGCTGCTCCCCTCAGCAGTGTACTTCGTCAGTCTGCCTGTTCTGCTCCCCACTCTGGCTCTGGTGAATTCTCTCCCCTCCCACACTTCTGACTGCACCCTGTGCTTGATTAAATAAATAAATCTTTAAAAAATAAATAAAGAGGTTTTCTTGAAAAAAGTAAATAAATGTTGATTACCAATAAAGCCTGTATGAAATTGAATCACTGGATAATAGAATTGTGCAGTATAGAACTGTAAAGGATTTTTCATTTTCCTTCACTACAAGAAACAATGTTATAGAACCTAATGAGCTTAGTGACATTATATATCTTCACATGAATGTTTTCCCCTGAAAAAACACATTTCCTTTGGTCCTAAATAATTTAGCTCCGCATAGATGTTTATATATGTACCTCCAAATGATCTCAGACCATGGGGACAAAAGATGACTTGGGTTGCAGGGAAGAACCCCAAATCCCAAAATAGCAAGCCATTGTTGCCATCAGAAGTCTATTTCCTTCCTGTCCTGAAGAGTGAAGTAATGCACACCCTCAGTCAAGTGCTAAGCTTTGCCAGCTAATGAGCTGGACACCGGTGACACAGGAAGCCGGGTGCTGACAGTGGACGTGAACTTGCTATCACTGGAGGACTGTGTCAGACTGTTTTACATTTCTCATTTTCCCCTTATTCCTGATTTTTTTTCTCCCATCTGTTTCTCCATAGTGACTGGTATTTAAACTTAAAAGAAAAAGGAACATGTGCTGCTGGAAGAAGATGTTACATTTAAATAAAAGGATAAATGTCTGATAATTTACTTGCGAGATCGTTAACGTTAAGGCAATGAAAGCCTTAAATACACAAGATGAGTCTATTATACCAGGGGAGAACTTACGGTGTCAGCCTGTGATTGAAACAGGCTTCTTCGTAAGGTGGTAAATTAGGGTTTTTGTATGTACGGTCAAAGTCCCCCAACTCCACTGACGTGGCTAAATAATAACAGAACAGGACAGAATGGTTAAGTAGAATGAATACTGGGCACTTCTGCTTTAAATCCTAACAGCTTCTCTTCTCAATTTCATTGAATCTTACTTTATTTGCAAATGATAAACTCCAAGAATCACCAAAGAGTTGATTTAATGCAATTCTGTTTTTAACTTATCAGGTATTCAGACATATCTTGAGCACATTCACTGCAAACTGGCCGATCATTGGAGATACAAGAGTGTTCGAGAGGTTTCCTGCCTTTGTTTAGCTTACAGTTCAGCAAGAAAGATGAAAGAGCTACAAAGACAACACACAGGGATCAAGCACAATGAAAGGTAGATAATACACATTAGGGCAGGAATTTTGATAGATGTGCTGCAGATTAAATGAGAAATCATGTTAGTTTTCCTTCCTTTCCATTTTGTTGAGCACAGCACTAAGATAGCAACTTAATAAAATTTCTGAAGTTCCGACATATTTATTCTCCAGAGGTATTACTGCCAAAGCCTTCAGGCATGTGTGTGTGTGTGTGTGTGTGTGTTGACTTTGTAACTCTCTTCCATCATCTTTAAAATGCACAGTTGAATTAACAAATTCTCTGGAATTGATTCTTATTTAGAATATGAAAATCAGCTTCATGAATAGAAAACAAAATAATAAACCTGTCAATACACTTATAATAAATAGATGGTGTGAACTGAAAGTCATGCGGTCTACTCACATGATCCAAGTAAATAATCTTTTTTTGTTTGTTTGTTTATACAAGCACTGGGTACAGTCAGAAGCGCGGGAGGGTGAGAGAATTCACCAGAGCCAGAGCGGGGAGCAGAGCAGGCAGAAGGACCGAAGGACACTGCTGAGGGGAGCAGCGGGCGGCAGGAGAGGTCTGCGCGCCATGTGGGACCCTCCTCCGGTGGCCGGGGAGCAGCCGGGGATCGAACCAGCGCTGCAGAAGCCGCGGGCAGCTTCGCAACCCAGCGCTCAACCGCTGCGCCACTGGGGAGGCCCGCAAGTAAATAATCTTAACCCAGGGAAGAGAATCTACTTACCAAGGTCCATGTTTGGGGTAAGATGCTTAGCCACAGGTAGAGTGCTGGTCTCAAATTCCCAGTCCAGTGCAAATAATGTCAACAGAGCCCTGTGGTCAGCAAACCATGTATCCCAAGAGTGAACCCTTGAAAGGGAAGCACTAATTCATCTGAAAATGCAAAAGAGATGAATAACTTATCTTCAGCCTAATTGCCAGATGAGGCCAGCTGACTTCTCAGCAGGCTGTTTGTCTGAAAATACAGTCTCCACTCCAGAGAGCACAGGTGAAGTCACTGTGCAAACACATGAGCATGGAGGTCTTTTAAAGCAGAAACTTTGAGAAGCAGAAGAAACCCAAACTCTCTCTTTATCACTTAGACAAAATGCTGAGAACAGATTGACCCTGAAGAGATACCATTTTAGCACCTCCTTTCTCTTTACCTGAGGCATTTGAGTGCTCTCTTTTCCAAACCAATGAGCTCCCTTATTAACTCCATGTCTATTTCAGGTTCATAGCAAGCACAAGGAAATCCCAGAGTTCCCAGCTGTCAAAGCAGATAAGTCTTGCTAAAGGGGGGATCGAGTGAGATGAGGTCTTTCAAAATGAAGAAATCTGCAATTGGTTCAGATATAATCCAAAGCCTTTCCTTCTGTTTTACACTGTCCCTAACTGGAAGTCTGAATCAAGGCAGACTTGACTAGCATAGATATCTTTTGGCCTTATGAAATATATACAAAAAGCATTTAGAGATAGACAAGAAGCATCAATAACATATAAAGAAATTAAGGAAAATCAGAAAGGATCAAATGGGGAATTGCATCATGATTTGGAGCTCAGGCTCTGAACACAAGCTGCTCAAAGTGCAGAATATTTTTCCTGGCTTGCCGATACCCCACACAAAGCCCAGGCCCTGAGCCTCCCCCATCACCTGTCTATCATGTGTGTTGCTCGCTTGATGATCATCATAGCGATGTACATCAGGATTCCCTGTTTTATCTTAATTTTATATGATGAGAACGTACAACCTCTTAAAAAATGAGAACAGGAATTGTGCAGGAATTGACCTGGTATGACCAAGGCCAAGTCCAGCCCTGCCCGCACCTGCTCTGTTCTCTCTGGCTGTTTGGGAGTCAGTATAAGGGCAGCACTCAGCAGCTGAAACACAGTCCTTTTAGTCCGCAAAGAAGAAATATTATTTACGATAACCACCCTTCATGTAAGGAGTACTACAACCAGATCCTCTCTATTTTGCAACAAAAATTCTGCTAAACTAAAAATTAGGAATAAGTGGAATTTAAATCTAACCAGCCTTTGTTCTCCTTTCTCTGTCTTGGCTCCAACTGCATTCCTGGTAACTTGGAAAATTGATGGTGTCACATCCCTAAGGAAATTCTGTGCCCCTTTGAGGTGACACCAAAAACAAACAGCTGCTGATAGCTGCCCTGTGGGGCTTGCCCTGCTAAGGATGTCAAACACTCTGCAACTCAAGCTGCCCCTTCCCCCTGCACTTCCCTCACACCCCTCCCCACCTTATATAATTCCAGCACTTGGGCAGTTCAGGTGACCCACCAACTTCATGAGGGTGCTACGTGACTGCAGACCTCTAGGTGGCCGGCTTGGACAGTCAACTCCTCTGGGCAAAGAAATTCTCCTGGGTCAGAGCTTAGCTTGCTGGTCATGAGAAGACCTGGTTTGGTCACTGTAGTGCCAGCAAGCACTGGGCAGATGCTCTGTCGATTCGGACAGATGAATAAAGGGGAGTCCTAGAGCCCTCAGAGGATTTTTTAGGCTTTAAGCCTCTTTCTACCCAGCTGTTGTGGGGCAGCCCGCAGACTGGCAAGGCAGGGAGGCCGGGGAGGCAAGGGGACTGGCAGGAGGTATCTTTACTCTTTCTCTTTGGGCTCTCTGGCATTCTCTTGTGGTCTCTTCCTCCCATCGCCATTCTCCACCTTAGCCATCCCCCCAGAGCCGTTCTCTGTGTAACACCGCCCTTATATCCTCAGCCTCCAGACTCACATGTGCCCCCTCACCCATGCCCACATAGTACTCCTGGTGTCCATCATCAGGCCCGCATGCCCCACACCCACGCTCCCCAGTACCTCCTGCATTAGCACAATCAAAGCCGCTGGTGATAGCCACAGAGGCCAGCGTGCAAAAACCTGACCAGTCTTCATCTACCCTAGTCATTTACAGCACTACCTGTAAAGCGAGACAATATTTATCTTTCTTAGAAATGGTTTGCTAATCCCTGGACTGGCACAACAGACACTTGTATATATTGCAACAATTGTTAACAATTTTTAAGATTTAATCATCCTTGCTTTAGCTCTTTATTCCTAGACTTAAACATATATACTTAATATTTATATATTTATCTCCAATCCAAATGAAAGTCGCAGATATCATCATACTTTAGCATGCCTCTACTAAAAATAGACTTTCTTGTATAAAGACCAAAGCCAGTACTTCATAATTAGCATTTCATAAACACTGGCACTCATAATTTCACCTAATAGCCCCCATTCCTGGTTCCTTGGCTATCCTCAGAATCTGTATAGATTTTTAATTTATTTAAATCAATATTCTATCAAAATTTTATGCATTGTCTCTGGTTATTACATTTCTTCAAACTCTTTGATTAAAAACACAGCTGCTACCTTCATTTTTTTCTTTTCTCCCCAGACTATTAGTAACTTCTGGAAGAATCCAGACGAGTAGTTTTGTAGAACAGTCCACATGTGTATTACCTAACTGTTTCCTTCCTGTGTCATTAAATATTTCGAGGGTTTTTTCCCTTCCTCCTACACTTTCTGTAAATTGAGCATTGGTTCTAAAAGCTTAATTGGATTCAAGTTATTAAGCATTTTCAGCAAGGCCATATTATCCCACACAGGGAGAATAACGGTGCTGGGTTTCCTGCTGTTGCTGAGGCCGAGTTTGATCATTTATTTAAGATGGCAGCCAACCATTTGGGACAGCCTGTGTTTACTTCTGTATCAGCGAGTTTTCTGCAGGGTTGCTGCATTTGGGATCTTTTGGCATCAAGGAATATCTGGTTTTCCCCAAACTTTTAATTGAATGGTTTTTGCTTTCTGTGAAGGTTGATGCCTAGATCAACTAAAATGAACTATTACCTTTTATTTCTGCTCTTCCTTCTATATTGCGAGTTGACGTTCTTCTATACAGGAGAATTTCTCTGTCTCATCATTATAGATTTATGGATCTTTTAAAATTAAATGCACTACAATCAATTATCATTTTTTGATGCTTGAACTTCTTAGAACTGGTCAGATTGACTGATTTTGAGTTCTTTCTTGCTTTCTGACACAAGATATCCTAGGCTTACCTTATTTTTTACTTCCCTCAGACCTGGAATCCAAAAACACCTGAATCTTTATTGGGTTATATATTTAAAATCAAAATATAGGCAGTGTTTTTTCATTATTATCGGATGCATTTCTTCTCCTAGTCTTCTTCATTACACGCAGGTATGAATACAGATTTACATGAAATTTTGAGTTAGTAGGAGGACTCTTCTGCTTGCACATGGAAAGTGGCTAACCCAAAAGGCTTAGGGCCAAAAGAAGTAATGGGTATTGCCTAGCCTTGTTTAGAGCAATATGGTTTTAGGATGGCTAGACTTAGGACCTCTAACTATGACTCCACCAAAGTCATAAAGTGATAGCACGATTTTAAACTGGAAAGGAAACTGGAAAATAGAACAGCCAGTAGAGCATCACATTCTGGCATCGCTGCAATGAAGGCTCAGTGAGCGCCAGGACCACTAGCTTTTCCCCTAAGTTTCACTTGTTCCTCTTAATTGATAAAACTGGTGAAAGAAGGTCTCTGCTGAGTTTAGCGTCTCTAACATAGCTTAATTCAATTGATATGGCCCTAGTTTTATATTTTCTTCCATTAATTGTACGCTAGTCAATCTCCATCTCTTGGGTTCTGGCCCAGTTTCTGTGTTTATCCACCTCTGAGCAGGTCTCTTGGAAGCTGCAGGTAAGCCGCTGCTTTTTGCTGACATCTCTTTTAGAAGAGCTTTAATCTGCCTCTGGTTTCATCAATGTCCCTGAGGACCTGCCAGTGTTCTTCCATTCACAGCCCTCTTAGCAATGCTCAGTTGATTTCTTAATTCCCCCAAATCTCCTGTCATAAAGCTCTTTCCCATCCACAGCTACAGAGTGTGACTCTCTCTCAGCAAATTCTATTTACCCGGCTAAACTTAGAATATAATATTAGCTCTGAAACACATGGTGGGAATCATTCAGTCTCTTCCCCAATGCACATCATTTTACCTTGAGGAGGTGGAGATGTAGGGGTCAAACTGAGTGACTAGAAATTATAGCCCCTAACTCTGGAATCCCAACTCCTAACCGGCTCTAATGTCCAGGAAATGGTATTGACTGACCTGTAATTCAGGAGGCAGACACTCAGCATTTTCCTCCTGGAACAGCAGAAGAAGGTCCAAGAACATGGGAGACTTGGGGTGTCTGACTCGACTGGCTTTATAACTTCTCAATGTGTGACTTGACTTCCTGTCTATGGGAGGAGATGAAGCATGACCAGCTCACTTGCTCTGGGCCCTGCACATGTGAGAAGCCACATCTCCAGAGAGGTGACGAGACTCACCCTCATCATCACCTTGTATTATTTGAGAAACCCTGCTCTGAAGCCCAACAGTCATGGATCATATCCCATTCCCTCACAGCTTTGCAGATTTAAATACCTGCTTTATCTCTTTGTAACTTCATTCCTTTAGTTACCAAACAGGAATTTCTGCATTATTGGTAAGCATAGTATGGGTATGAAGAAAGCCATATTAGCCTTTCTGTCTGAAGTCTTGGTCTTTTTGTACTTCGGTTTCTAATCCTCCATGGTCTTCACAATGGGAGCGATAATGGTAACTCACCCACAGGGGAGGATTCAGTGAGATAAAATGTGGAAAATGCTTACAACAGCGCCTGACACATAGTAAGCAATGAGTAAGCATTTACCATTGCTGCCGCCACTGCTGAGATGCAGGTTGAAGGGGCTACACTCTGCTCTGGTTGTCTACTGATGTGTCACCTCCATTCTGGGACTGTGGGCTCCTCCAGCACAGAAATTATTAATTCACCTTATTATCTCCAAAGGCTAGCATCAGGTATAGCACAAAGAGTCCTTGCTTAATAGATGCATAGTTCCCCCAAGAATTAAATCACATTGTATATGAATGTGCTTAGCACATGGCCAGACATGGGGGCACTGCCTTCATCACTGTCATCTTCATATTCTTCAGGGGGTTAGTTCTTAGGTGGTTGTCCCAGCTCCCTGGCAGAGGTCAAGGTAGAAGCTTGTAACTCTGTGAAGACTGCTGCTCCACTGGGTGACACCCACTCAGGCAGGTGAGGGAACTAATCACCCCCATGCGAAGGTTACCTACGACCTCCTTTTAGGGCTGTTGCTGGAGGTATTGGCACAGGAGCTGAAAGACAGAATCAAACCCTCTCCATGCCTGATGTCACGACAGGCCACTTCTCCCAGCCAACCCCCAAATACTCCCTGCATGTCAGCTCTGTGAGTTATGACAAATTATTTCTCTTTCAGAAGCTTGGTTCTTCTTTTTCAAAATGATGTGATGTTGAACAAACAAATTCTTAAAATATGAGAAGAAAAATGGTGGTTACCAGAGAGAAGAGGAATGGAGTGAGTTCAGTTGGTTAAAGGGAGTCAATTATATGGTGGTGGATGGAAACTAGAGTCTTGGTAGCAAGCAAATGTAATACATACACACATACACAAAATGTTTTAAACAGTGTTACTTCAATAACTTTTTGAATGATTGATTTACTGTTTCTTATCTCTTTGGGTTTGTTGTAAGGGGAAAAAAATGACACAATGATTCATGATACATCCTGCATAAAATGCTTAGTATGCTGTCTGTGAAATGAAAAAGGGATCAAGAAATGTTATTATTATTGAGCTCATAATCTGCAGGGTGATAGAAACACATGTTCAGGGAAATGCAATAAGAGATTTCATAACTGGGCCTCCCCATTGGTACAGCGGGTTGAGCACTGCCCTGTGAAGCTGTCCGCAGCCTCTGCAGTGTGGGTTCAATTCTCGGCTGGCCAGGGAGAGACCCACACAGCACAGCAGACCTCTCCTGCCTCACACGCTACTCCTCTCAGCAGTGTCTTCTGTCTGCCTGCCTGTTCTGCTCCCCACTCTGTCTCTGTTGAATTCTCTCACCCTCCTGCACCTCTGACTGTACCCCAGCTCTTGTATAAATAAATAAATCTTTGAAAAAGAGAGAGAGAGAGATTTCATAACTACCAAGTCAGTGATCAAGTCTCCAGGATTGGCACTGGATTCAGAATCAGAACTGACTTTATTCCTTGATTAATTGCATTTCCTTACACTATAGACCTGGCACTCCATGCTTCTCTGTGATTGTATTTACCACATTGTTTAATAATTATTTAGCTATGTCTCTCTTTCCTCCCCTAGGTTGGGAACTCATTAAGCCAGCAATTCTGTTATTCCTTTCTGTGTGCTTAGCACCTACCCCAGCGCCTGGCATGTAATGGATGCTCCATGCAAGGTCATTACATGAAGGGATGTTGTAGGAGAATGTGTTTCAAAATAAAATGACCACAACAGTATTTCCCATCTTGCACATTCCTCATAAAAAGTGATTTTGATGCGGCTCCCATCAAGAGATGGGATGTATTTTCCTTCCATTAATTTTATAGTTCAAAAAGCTGAGGCTAAGGAAGATTTTCTCTCTTTCTCAAGGACACACAGGTAATGAGTGGAGGAAAAGATGGGGTCCACAGCAGGCCTGTCCGACTCCAAGGCCATTCATTGGAGGCTGAAAGAAAGACTCAAACTCTGAAATCAAATGTTCAGGCAGCATCTCCAATATTGATGACATTGGGCCAACAGGTCAACCTTGAAATGCTGTGAGGGAAGCGCACGTGCAGATTCCTGTGATGCAACAAAAGGGTCTGTGGTTGCTCATCAAGACTTTGCAGAAGAACAGAGGATAGAGCGTTCCAGCTCACCCTTGAAGAACAGTAAGCTCTCAGCAAACAAAGTAGGAATGGAAGAATCTTCCAGGAAGAAGGTGTACCTAAATCCTAGGTTTGATGGAAAGCAAAGGATATGCTTTAGGAAACTTTGACAACTGGACATAGGGAAAAGACAATGAGATATCAGATCCTGGAAATGTTCCAATGGCAGGCCCAGTGACTATTGCAAAGGCAGATATTTACATGTTCCCTCAGAGAGTTGTCCCTTCTCAGAATTTTGCTGTTGAGTTCCAGAGCAGATATCCATGCCAGATGCATGTGTATTTCCCTATAAAGTGGTACAGGAATATAGATAGATTTTTAAAAATGATACAACTAGAGCTTTGAAAGTAATTATTTATGAAGTGAAAAGACAAAAATATCTAACTTCTCTACAAGGTAGATCAGGGCCCCCATCTCGTGGGCCATATTATTGATGTGTTATATATCACATATACAATATATTAAAAATGAGGCTGTACCCCTAATAAACCACTATTTTAATATTCCACTTGAGCCTTGAGAGCAATATGTTGCCATGGAAACCTAAGTCTGTCTAGTCATTAGCACCTTCTTTTTTCACAGAGGAATTTGAATGTAATATTATTCTCTCACCAAACATTAAATTAGTAATTATTCACCTGAAAATAGCATCAAAGAGATCTATGAAAACACACAGTACTAATGATTTGTTAACTTCATATAAATTATCTTTGAATTATGCGGTGGCCATGAGAATTTAGTTTAACTTGCACATACAGTGGAAGTTTAAAGCGGAGAGACCCAAAGGCAGACTTTGCAATCCTGGGTCAGGAGTGTACTTGATGAACAAACCATCTTCTCCAGTGTTCCATACTGTCCCTATATTGAATAAATCTTCCACCCTATTGGTTTCCTTAAGCACTTTTTTCCTGAGTTTCTCTTGTCCAGGTATTACTTTATTCCCTGAGGCATGTATCTGATAATCTAGGCTGCCTAGAATATGCTTCCCCTTTTCTGGCCACATCATCTTGATCTTCTGCAGAAACACTCCTGGTTAATTCACACAATCTTGGATTCTTAAAAAGAGGTAAGCTAACTTCTTCTGGAAGCTTCTACTGATGCCCCTTTCCCATATCCAATTGTACTTTCAGATTCCTCACTAGAAGAACTCACTTTTTTTTTTTTTTTGAAAACCAGAGCATTCCAGAAGTATGGAGTGTTAACACACTTTACTTTGACAAATCTCAAACAATGCAGCCTAGAAGTCTATGAGTGAATCTTCTAGCCTTCCACCCTCCAAAGGAATGATTCAGAAGTTGTGCCTGTGTGATTTACCAGGTGGTCTTTTCTACTATTCCAGTCTCACAACCCCTCTGTTCTCATTTGTATTTTTCTCACTTGCATAACCTCCCAAGTAAACTACAAACATCCACATCTTTGACCTGGATCTGCTAATGGAGAAATCCAAATGAAGACCTTCATGGTTGAATGTTATTTCCAACCCAAATTCAACCAATTTAGACCCCCTCCGGGGAGTTTACATCTGGACCAGTGACAGAAGAATGGAGGAGGCCAATGAACATTATTCCCCCGTAGGCACTACTCTGTGACTTCTTCTTCAAAAACCTGTTGATTAGTCTGAATAATTGTTCTTTCCAGGATTTAATAGTGCAAAGTTTTCTTCATATGTGAGGTCAAATAAATTTTTTTCCAAAAAAAATTCCTTCTAAGTTTAAATTAGGTGAAATTGGTCTCTTTTCTTTGCAATCCAAAGCTCTAGCTTGCACCTCTTCTGTTACTTGATTCAATAAACATATTCTGAGTTCCAGCTATGAGCCAAGAAGCTGTGGCGGGGGCTTAAAGTGAGGGAGTATGTATGTACAGGATGCGTGCTGTTAAGGGGGCAATGGGGCATGTATGTGTGCAATGTGTATATGGTTTGTGTGTAGTGGGGGTGTGTGTGGTATATGTGTGGTGTGTGTATGGTGTATACATGTGCATATGTGTGGAGTGTGTTCCTATGTGTGCCTACAGTAAGGTGGCGCTAGCGAAAACATTATTTTCCGTGAGATGGTGCTGATGGTCTGTACGCCAGGAGCCCTGCTGTCTGTGCAGGCTGAGGCATCCTGTGTCCTTGGAGGATGAGGATGGAGATGTTGTGAGTATGTCGTGAAAGTCTGCTCGGCAGTTCATAGGGGCTTAAATTCTATCTAGTGCTAAAACTGAGCATTATTTGGAACGAACGGGAGAGAAATGGCGAGTTCTGCTGTGTCTGGTTGGTAAATGATCAGGGAAGCAGGGAAGCAGGAGCAGAGCAAGGGATTAGTACTTGGAATGGATGTCAATGCTACAGGGTGTTCTCTGCAGCGTTGGCTAGGAATCAACAATGGTAAGGAGACTTCAATGAGATAAACTATTGTTTCTACTTTACAGCTCTTAGCGCTGTGGGCACAGCAGAGAATGATATGCGCAGTAGTTCTCAAATGTGAGTGTGCCTCAAAGCATGTCAGAATCACCTGAAAGCCTTGTTAAAATAAAGCACAGACCAATGAGACTGGCATCCATGGTGCCAGATACAGCTGGCTCTGGCATTATTGACAAGTGCCAGGTGAGGGTGGTCCAGTTTGAGATCCACACTTTTTTTTATTTATGCATACAAGAACCAGGGCACAACCCAGATGTGTGGGAGGGTGAGCGGATTCACCAGAGACAGAGTGGGGGACAGAACAGGCAGACAGACCGAAATACACTGCTGAGAGGAGCAGCAGGCAAGACAGAAGAGGTCTGCCGTGCCATGTGGGTATCCCCCAGCCTGCTGGGATCAAACCTGCACTGCAGAGGCTGCAGACAGCTTCCCAGCGCTGCATTCAACTGCCTGCACCACCAGGGAGGCCCGAGATCCAAAGGGAGAGAAATAACTAACGTAAATCATGAGAACTCATGGATGTTTTCAGGAAATCAAGGCCAGATGAAAGGGCTAAGGGATATTACTCAGGCCTCGTGGAGCTTGCCTAAGGAGTCCTAATTGTTCAATCATCTACATACCTATTCGTTTAACAGATGCCTGGAGGTTCTGCTGGAAGCATGGCAGACATTATGATTGGTACAGGAGCACCAATTTAAGCAAGACAGAGGCTACAGAACTCAGCCAAGATGAGCAGGTAGATAGAAGTGATCAGGTAGGATAAAGGCTGCAGGTATTGTGAAGACTGTCTATAAAGATGAAGAAGGGGTATGTAGTTGGTAGAAACCAATTCTATGCGGGAAGGAAAGTAACTCTGAAGAACATTACAAGGAAGTGACCGTTGAACTGAATTATGAAAAGTGGGTGTTGCCAGGTGATGGAAGGCTGGGGTCACTTTTTCGCAGAGAGGAAGGAGCAAGGGAAAAGGCACAGCAGCCTGAATTTACGAATTAGTAAGAGGCCAGTGATCAGTCACTGAAATGTGGAGGGGAACAAGGAGGAAGAGGCTCAAACTGTTACCAGAAGGCAGACGGCACACATCCTATTATAAGGAAAAATTATTATTGAAATTATTTGAATAATTTCAAATAATTGAAATTATTTAGAGCTGCTTAGGTTAAGAATTAGTTATACATTCCAGCCCAAACTCCAACCCTCGAGCAACACACAGAAAGGATCCTCTAAGATCTAAAATTAACTGAGGTCCATTAAAATCCATTGACACACTAAAATCCTGACCTAAGGGGACATCTAGGTGCCACTTTCTGTCCATGTGATCCTTGCAAAGGCATGAAGCTGCATCTGCAGAGCTAAGATTCTGGAGAGTCCACCCCCGCTCCCCCTTACTCTGCCCAAGTACCAAAAGTTCTATGAAAACCCTAACTCCCTCTAAAAAGGGGAGACAATTCTTTAACAGAAATTGCTGTTTCCTTACTTAAGTCAAGTAATCAAAATCTCTTTGCCACAGATCTCTGACTTTATTGGGTAATTGACTGATGCAAGCTAAGAACACTTTGTGTTCAGTAACGGAACTTCAGACTCTAATTCTAGATAACATCTGAATACCACACATGTATGTGCTACTTACTCCCACTTTTCTGCTGGACCATTCCCCACACCGCCACCTGCATCATCTTAATTAGCAACACCACCATCACCATTATCACCATCATCAATAATAACATCCACAGTTTATTCAGATTGCCTTAGCTCTTATTCAATGCCATTTTTATGCTCTAGAATCCCCAGATTCTAGATCTGTGTTGCATTAATTTCCCTGGAACCCCTGGCCTGTGATATTTCCTTATACCTTCCTTGTCTTTGATGACCTTAATAGCTTTGAGTACTAGTCAGGCATTTCATAGGGTACCTGTCTATTGGAATTTTCCTGATGTTTTCTTCTGGTTAAATTGGGGCTATTAGGTTTGAGGAGGGAGATCACAGAAATAAAATGTCATTTTCATCACATATTATCAAAGGTACATATTATCAGCATGATGTATGGTTTTGAAATTGACCTTGACTGCCATTTTCAATAGCATTTGTCATATTTTTCCATTATAAAATTAGTCCTTTCCCCCACTTTCCATTTTGAAATCATTATTGGAAATTTACTATGCACAGCCCATGTTCAAGGGTTTTGCTTCCCTTCCGATAAGGTAGAGTAATTGCATAATTAATTGTTATTTTATTAGCCATAGATTTTAGTATATTTGAGTCATTCTAATAAAAACATTGTCTCTTGGTTTTTAATTATCTTCAACCTAATTTATATGACAGTACAATTTAAACCTCAGGGTTAAGTAGGCTATCGGTACTTAAAGCAGAGCTGGCATTTCTAATTTGTGCTGACCTCTGGAGAAATTTCATCCATTTAGAATCCTGCTAGACTAAACCTCTCTTGGGAGAAGGAAGCAAATCCGCCTGGGATCCATATGAGTGTCTATTCTGGGTCATTTGTCTGGGCATCCAGAATGCCTTGGGAAACACGTGTCATCAGTGTGGCTGTGGCAACACTGTTCTGCTCTGCTCTGCTCTGGAGACTGCATCTGTGGGACTTGGGTGTAAAATCATTTATAGATAAGCAAATTCATTTCACACAAACCACAAACAAAATAACCTGGGCATAAATGGTTAGCCCAATTACTTTCCTCATTTAATGCTTCTTGCAACCATTTAAAACTCTAATTGTTAGATGACTGTTAAGGCAATTGAACAAACAGATACGGTCCTTATGAGGTTGATACTGATTTGCCTATAGAAAATGTCTTAGTTTCTTCTCTGATACTAATCAATCTTTACTAACCAATCTTTACTAACCACTGCTAAATTTTTTTTAATATAGGCATCTCCAAGTGGAGGGATTTTGTGACATAACCAAGAGGACACAGGATTCGATGTCAGCAAACCTGAAGTCAAACCCCTACATCATCCAGCTCTGTGACTACACATAAGTCATAGCACCTGTCTGAGTCTTCATCTCTTCATGGTGAAAAAATAAAGTGAATAAAAATCCTTGCTTGGAAATATTTTACCAATTTACAAATAGGTGTTAATAAAGAGGCCTGTTATTTTCAGAAACACTTTTCTGTGAAAGCATTATTGATGATGGTGATGATGGTGGTGATGATGGTGAAGTGAAGAAAAAAATAATAATCCCTAGGCAGAGAGAAAGGAGCCTACAGTGGTTTTGAGTTAGCCAGAGTGAATCTGTGGAGAAGACATGCTGTGAATAAATCGTGCACCTTTTGCCTACCATTATCCCAAGTCCCCAGTCTGCTGTTTCTCCATAAAGAAACCGGACCAATAAGCCTACAAACATGATAGTTTGTCTCCTACTTCTTCTCACACATAGATTGCATCTGTCCACAGAGGTGGCAATCCCCAAATGTAAACAACATGTTTCCTTCACACAGGGGTGTTAGAAGATCACCATATGCCAGCTTCTGAAACAAACACTTCATTACATTAGAGTAATTTTCCTGTTGTAATCAGCACTATCTCAACAGTAGGTAAGCTAGTACCTAACTTGGGACCATGAGGGCACAGGAAGCAGCAGGTCAGAACTCTCTGTCAGTCTGTTCCCTGCCCACCCCCATAGCCCTCATCCTTGGCTCCAAAAACAAAACTGCTTCTCTCCTTCCAGAAGTGACTATTATGAGTCCACCATGACGATAGTGACTATGATAGCAATGGAATAAGATGAAGAATATGATGATGTGAGGGTGGCTGGAAGAAAGTGGGATGATTCTCATGGAGTTGTGTGGTCTTCAAATGATATCCAGAATCGGAGAAACGGGGCAGGGCTGGGAAGGATAGGAAACATGGTGCCATGGAGCTCAATATGGACTTCAAACAGGGGTCACTAAAGACTAGAAGCACAGATTTCAGGCAGCAATGGCAGTGTCCTTCAAGGAAAGGCGGTGAAGTAAAATTGGAGCCAATGTGGGAGTGGAATATATGACTTGATTGCAAAATATGACTTGAATGATTGTAAAGTTCTATGCTGTGTGTTTAGTCATAAGCAATGAGATTTCCCAGCTGACTTCCCTATCAAATGCTTAGCCCTGGGTATAACACACTCCAAACATCTTTCATGCCAGACTCTGTATGAAGTACTTTTCAAATGTTATTTCATCTAGTCCTGGTGAAGACACCATCATCCTCATTTTTCAGAAATGAAGGAATTGAGGCTGGAGATGGTGAGACAGAGGAGCATTGTGTTCCATGAAGATGGACACTCTCCTGTTACGAATAGGTCTGCATGTAAAGAAGGGGTGAGACAGTGGCTTACAAACAATAACGATCAGTGTCCTCCCTCCTTTCCAGACCTGCACTCAAGTGGAAGCCACATGAACAGTTCTGGTCAGTGGACTGTGACAACTGTCACTTCTTCCCGAGAGCGTGGATAGTCCTGTTTCTCTCCATTTCCATTGTCTGCCATGTTGCCCAGGAGGCCCAGTGTAATAGATGGTGGTTTAGAAGATGGCAGAGGCCACCTGGCTTGTGTTAGACTTGATGTGAACGAAAAGAAAACATTTCTTCCCTTATGCCCCTATCACATCCATTTGGGTTCCTGTAACAGATACCATGGGCTGGGTAGCCTACAAACCATAGACCTATTTGTCCCAGTATTGGAAGCTGGGGAGCCCAAGATCCTGGTGCAGGCAGATTCAGCATCTAGTGAGTCTAGCTCCTGGTACATAAAAATAATGTTTTCTCTGTGTCCTCTCATGGTAGAAGGAAGGCAGCTCTCTGTGTTTTTCTTTGTTTGTTTGTTTGTTTGTTTAATAAGGGCACTATTTTATGAGAATTTTGCTCTCATGGTCTAATCATCTAAAGGCCCCACCAACTAATGCCATCACACAGGGAATTAACTTTCAACCTATGAATTTTGTGAGGGATACAAAGATTCCTTCTACAGTTGTTCCTAAAATTTGAGGTTCCTTTCTTTCACATTAGTCACCTCATTCTACTAACACAGGGAAAAGAAAAATTTTATATGCAGACAGGCCATCTTTTCACCATAAAATAGAGCTAAAAGCAGGTACTGAAATAGCCTCTCCTTCCCTTGCTTTGCTGTGTTGTTTGCATTATCAGGGGGTAACTAGTGTGCTGGTCACTCGCCTCCTGTTTACACACTAGACTCCCATTTAAGTCTGTGACAATGCTTCAACATGACAGTAATGGGGACACCAGTTAAGGCCTTCAGAGGCAATTAGCCTAAAGTAAAGGTGACAGGGCAGCACAGTAGATTTACTGAAGACCAGGCATCCTATAATTCAGGCTTAAACCTTGAGTTGTTCTTCCTTAACCCCAAGGGTCATTCAATATTGATCCCCACCCCCTCCCAGGTGAAGCCCAGGCACACCCTACTGGAAGTGCTCACCACATTGGCCCCATAGCTAACAGGAAAATGCCAAACAGCATTTCTTCAGGATCTTTTAAAAATAAAGCAAGAAAACAGTGTGGATAATGAAACTAGTGTGTGGGAATTTGATACGCCCAAAGGACTCTAGATAGATGAAAGAGTTTACTAAACAGAATTAAAATGGAGAGGGAGTCAGTTCTGTTTCAAAAGCAAAACCTTCAAAAATAATGGTTTAGATGCGATAGATTTTCTGGAGCATGCATTGATTTGCTGCTAATTTGTAGTTTGTAATTACTTGTATTTGCATCACAATGCATGGCTAAAAATACAATGGGGATAAAGTGTTTCCTCTGAAGTTTCTCAATTATATCACCTAAATCAGGGGTGAAGAGTCTTAGCAGAGGAGAATTAGAGCCTCTCCTAATTATGACAGGGCTGTGGCAGTGGCCAGCAGACAGCACTATCTGCTGGATTTTCATTGACCTGGGGAGCAGAGACTACTGGGATATGGGTTGACCAGAAATACACTGTAAACTAGAGAACAGTTTTGTTCATCTTGTGTCTTCTTCATTCTTCATTCACCTACTTCCTACTTCTCCATTCCCCACACTCCAACACATACACACAACCAAGAACACAGGTATTCATACTGTTGCTGCCCATGGTTTTTATCCTATGTAAAAAATGACCAGCATGCTAACTATGGGTCATTGATGATTCTTAACAGTGTTGCTATATAATAATAAATGCCATTGGTAATAATAAATGGCAACAATAAAGTTTATAATATTACTTTTAGACTGTTATCTCAATTAACTCTTTCCTCCAAACCAGGTGGTTAGATATATACTCTAAAGTCCTAAAGATTAAGTCATCTACCTAGAGTAATACTAACTAAAATATTCCAGATCCAGAGCTCCTATCACATCCTTTTTTTGTTAGCTGCATAGCTTGCCATAATTCAAGACTAGTTTTGACATTTATTCTGGCTAAAGTGTTAGTGATTGATAGGTGTGTACTATTATAACCACACCACCAGCCAACAATAACAAGGAGAGGTTAACATGTCAGCACAGCATGGGGCAGCAGAGAGGGGGTGTTCTTTTAGACACTTCTTATGCTCTGTCTTCCACCATATTGTCATCTCCTCTGATGCTAGTAATGGCTTCACCAAATCGTCATTGCTGACTTGACTCAGTTTCTACTCATTGCTTCTCATCTCAAACACACACCATGACTTTGACTTCCAGTTCAAGGTTTTACAGACTTTGTGTGATATGGAGCACAGTGGAGACTTATTCAAGGCAAGTTTGTTCAGTTCTGAAGATGGGGGATTTGATATTCCTTAGGGAAGATCTCAGTGAATGGGGGCCAGAATCCTGGGGGGAAATATTATCCTTGTCACTCAAATAAAAGATTTCAAGAAACATTTCATAAGTTCCTCAGAATGACCATCAGGGCTCTAAGCTGCCTTGGTAGTGACTCATTCCACATACATCTTTATGTTTTCTATCCATTCTCCCTTATCTCATTCTCCTTCATCTTCCTTGCTCCCTGTGGCCTCTTCCAAAATAAAGCATCTGCGTACAACACCCTGTTTGGCAGGGAACCTGGATCCAGACAAATGCAATGCTGAGAACACTGGCTATGGCACAAAAGACATAGTTCAGGCTCTTCATCTGCAAAATGAGAATAGCAACAGCTCTTACAATGATTGTAAAGATTTAGCAATTTGTTATAAGGAATGAATGATTAAATGAAGACAGCCTGGGGGCAAACACAAGTTACTTCTTCCTTCTCCACTCACTTCCTTCATATTTTCATACTCTAACATGCAGAAGTAGCAGATGGGAGATCTTCAGCTTGGATCAGGGGTAGAGAATTTAGGGGAAGGGGCTCTTTCAATACCCCCTTATGTGTTAAGGATCTAATATACAGAGACCCCTGCTGAGCTGCATGAGAATGAGCAAGAAGTACTCAGAGATTAAGTAGGAGCAACCGTCTCTGAGGGTAAGGAGGGTGATATATATATAATTTCCACTCTCTAGAATAAAAGATGCTAATGTCAACTCAAAGTCTGGGCAAGCTATAAATGGATTCTGGTGAAAAGAACTAATGCAAAGAAATGTACATTGAGGGAAAAGGTGATAGTTGAATTAAACATTTCCTCAGGAGATAACATCAACACTGAAATGCACTCCCCAGTGTAATGAAAAGTTAAAAGGAAACAGGCAGAATTCAAGAGACTTGGGGGGGAATCTTTTACTTCTTTTTAGAATTATAGGCTAGTGAGTTGGGGGAAGGAGAGTTTCTCTTTAAAAGTTTAAAGAAGGGGCCTCCCTGATGGCACAAGGGTATAAGAAGCAGCACTATGAAGCTATGAGCAGCCACTGCAGTACGAGTTCAATCCCTGGCCAGGGAGCTACCATCATGGTGTAGCAGACCTCTTCTGTCTCACACGCTGCTCCCCTCAGCAGTGTATTTCCATCAATCCACCTGTTCTGTTCCCCACGCTGTCTCTGGTGAATCCTCTCACCACCATCCCCAAATCTCTGGCCTGTACCCCAGTTCTTGTATGCATAAATAAATACTTTTTAAAATCTTAAAAAAAGTTTAAAGAAAAATGAATAAGACAGAGGGTGGAGCAAAGTACATGGAAGAATTGTGTGGAGGGTTAAGGGATGAAAGGAAAAGAGTGTTGTTCTCTGTCTTTTCCAGATGAGAATGGGATATATCAGTTGACACTACATAAATCAATCTTGGCTGGTTTAGAACCCTGATTAGGTACCTGTCATCACCAGGCTATGCAAAATAATAAATGCACATGTGTCAGATGATATACAAGAGTTGTGTAGTTTGTCTCATTGTGCTCATTGTGTCATAACGGCCCTTTGGGTCAAATTCTGTTATTATTCCCATTTTCCAGATGATTCCACTGAAATGCACAGAGCTTGAAGCATCTTGTCTGTAAATGTACGAGTGAGCACATTTGTAACATCTTGAGATAGAATATGAAAGCAGATGCCATACTAGAGCCCAAGCATATTACCACTGAAAATCACATTTCAAGAGACTTGCTTTCACGAACCCAGTGTCTGGTATGGAATCAGCCTTTGTACCTAGGTCTGTGCGTGCTGGGTCCTGTCAACCAAGCCTCCATTATTTGCCTTAATATTTTCACACCAGAGATGCTGCCTTGGTTCCCCCAGGGTCTTTAATATGGGATGATAAGAAAGTATGGATACAGGACTTGAGAATACTTCTCATCCCAAATCCATATAACCCCATAGGAGCCAAGAAGAGAAAACCGTGTGGTCTGCTAACATTCTGACTGTAAAGCTAGCCAGACTGGATTTAAATTTGCCCTTTCACTTGTTTTTTCTTAGTTGCAAATCTCTTAACCTTCTTCAGTCTCATTTTTTTTCCATCTACTTAAATATAGTTGAGAATATTTAACTCTAATAATTGCTATAGCAACTGTGGGTAAATATGTACAATAGTACACTGTAGGTTTATTTTAAGTGACAATATCCTTCTTTTCCTAATTAGCATTGCTTTTTATCCACCTGTATGAGGTGTGGGAAAGTTCTAGTAGATATTAGGAAACATGTTCATTTAAAAACAATTATAAAACTTCACTAACAGAGGAAAACATAACCCCCTTATCCTTTTCCCTATCAAAGATAATAACAACATTTTATATATATCCTTGAACCAACACAATTTAACAAGTCTTTCTAATTGTAAGAAAGTCTGATGAACAAATTATATTTTCATAAGAAGCATGTTTTGTTTCAATTTTTATATTTCAAACCTAGCAAATGTAGGCAGGAAATGGTTTGAAGTTAATAAAAATCAACATTGATCAACCTCTTTTCATCAAAAAATTTTTAGTTCCTTAGAAGAACATTTGGTGCTCAATAGCCCCACCTACTGGAAGAAGGCACACCCAACTGACACTTCTGCCATTGCATCCTTAAGAAAAAAGAATTAAGAATGAAGGAATATGCAGAGACCTGACAAATGGCATCCACTGTTTATATTTCACACATGAGTTTCCTGAGTTTGGCACAGCATAATGTGAGTTTGCCAAACTTGCATATTAGTGAGTGGAGAGGTGATTTGTGCAGCTACTCTGAATCTTTTCCTTCTGACAGTCAACATGCTGACAGTCCTTCTGACAGTCAATGGATGAGTGATTGCTTCTGGCACTATCTCACATTTACCTAGAACACTGTAGTGTTTCACAAATGGTACTCAATTACACCTTATTATCACCCGATTATCATTCCCCAAGGTCACAAGGTAAGAGGCAGAGCTGAAACTCAAACTCTATAGACTCCCAGCTGGCCTTTGAGGCAGGCTGCAGTCTTGTGTTAAGTTTCTTCCTAGGGCCCCTAGGAAGTTGCAGTGGTCATGTTACAGGACAGGGGAACCTCCCCCTTTGCTGGGGACCACCCTGTTACAGTCATTTGGTCAATGGCTATTTTGATTCATTGTTTTACTGGCAAATGTCTTCTATTGTGAGCCAGGGAAAGTGGTTATAAATGCTACTGAGAGAAATCCTATTGTATAAACACATATATGATGAAATAAATCTAGGAACAAGGAGAAAAGAATAGGAGATAATATAGATCATGTATTTAGGGTTCAAATCAAACTTTTTTTTCATGCTTTGGATTTTTGCTCAAATCAAGGAAAAGATGTTTGCAGATAAAGTTACTGGTCATTTGAAGAGGAGTAACATTTGATTTTATAACTGTAACCAATCTCCCTACCTCCCCCACCTGTGCCTCAACCCAGCCCCAAGACCTTGAGAATTTCCCTAATTTATTCAACTCTTGAAAGAATAGAGTGTAGAAAGGGCAAACAGGATAATAAAGCAAACCATGCTGGAGGGTGTTCTGAAGCATTTAACAACTCAATAAGCATTTTCCTGTGAATTGTCTCATTGTAGTAACAAATCAGGAAGGAAGGCATGTCCAGTGTAATTATTAGCCCTATTTTACAGATTGGTAAACTGATTTTCAGAGCAGTTAAATAATTTAGACAAAGAAAAGCACAATGCAACTCAATAACCTAATGGCCAATGTTTTCTTTTAAAAAATGTTAAAATACATAGGCATGCTTTAATACATGTTCTTATTATACTAACAAGTTTATTTTTAATTCTAAAAAGGCAGAAAAAATAAAGTTTGGAGGGGGCTCCATGCATTTTCAACATATACTCATCGAGCACCTATTCTACTAGATATCAGGCTCCAATCCAGATATTGAGAATATAGTGTTGATCAAAATAGATCAAATAGACCAAAAGCTGGAAACAACGTAAGTGTCCATAGACAGGCAAGCAGATAAAGGAGATGTGGATGAGATGCACAGTGGGGTAATTCTCAGATATAAAGATGTAGTCCTGCCATTTGCAACATGGATGGGACTGGTAAGAGGAAAGGATGTCTTGAGCTAATTTCATGCACACTTTGTGGACTCCACCCCCACTCCAGTCCAAAGCCATCAAGACACTGGAAATGACAAATAATACCATTATCACCAAAGGGAGGGTTGCTGGGACCTGAGGGCGGAGTTAAGCTGCCAAGTTTGGTATAAAACCAGACACGTTGGCCTTGGGTCGCTCTCTTGGCTTCACAGCTCTTGGCTCTCTGCTGGCTCTCAGCCTACCATTGGGATTCCAGGTCAGCAGAATGGGTAGGATGCATTTAAGATTTTTTTTAATTAATTTATTTATTCATACAAGCAATGGGTACAGTCAGAACCGAGGGAGGGCAAAAGAATTCACCAGAGCCAGAGCGGCGGAACAGAACAGGCAGACTGACAAAATACACTGCTGAGGGGAACAGCAGGTGTGGCAGTAGAGGTCTGTGCACCATGTGGGACCCTCGCCGGTGGCAGGAGATCGAACCGGAGCTGCAGAGGCTGCGGGCAGCTTCGCAGGCCAGCGGCTCAACCATTGTGCCACCAGAGGAGGCCCGCATTTAAGATTTTATCTCCCTCTTTTCTCCCTGAGTTGTACATTTCCTCATTTCCCCGTCCCTTGTAAATAAACCTTTTATTAACCTTTTCTGTGTGCCTGCAGTTAAGTATTAATAAGTCCCTTTTAAGTGTGCAGGTGAGGACCCACAGTCAGGAAACTCGTTTTAGAGCAGGGTTGCCCTGTAACAGTTCTAGAAGATATCATACTTAGTGAAATAAGTGAGATGGAGCACGATCAATACCACATGATTTTACTCATATGTGGCCTATGGAAAAACAAAATAAATGAATGAACTTAATAAAACCAAAACAAAGTTTTAGACTATAAAGAGGACAGGGTGATTACCAGAAGGGACAGAGGAAAGGAGGTAACAAATCAAGTAACAGTGGCTAATTATTTGCTGGTGGAGGGAAACTAGAATTCTGGTGTCAAATATAAATTCCTATACAGATGTTGATTTGACACCTGAAATCTAAATAATGCCATTAATAAGCATTCTTCAATTAAAAGAAATAGATAAGATCCCTAATCCACAGAGGTCACATTCTTGCGAGATGTAGAAAGACAATAAGCAACCCCAAAATTAAAATCTCTAGCTGCATAGATTGAGTTGTAAATGTAATAATAATGATGAACAATTTAGTATGAGATTATTTTGTTCGCCAGGATCCTCCCAACCTGTCTTTGGCATTGAGTCTATTTATTTGAGTGGCGATCAGAATAGATAATCAAACACTGGTATTTTAGTTTATACATCACATGCATACGTTTGCAAAAGTGTTTCCCTCTGTCCTCCAGCTGGGAGATACATATTTATGTTTCTTGTCTGTGTGTCTACAAGGTCCTCAGTGTTTTGTTTTGTTTATGAAAATTGTCAGTCAGAAGAGCCCTAACTTTTTATTGAATATAGTTTCTTGAGCCTGTCATTTACCTTATCATTTTAGTTAAGTGCTTTCCATATTTTGTCACTTTTGTAAGCTTTTAATTTGAATGCAATTAAATATGCTGATCTCATGAATGCCTGATTATCTAAATGTGCCTTTTCTCCTTGACAGATTGTCTCTGATAAAATCTCAACCCCAGACTTCAAGATGGTCTCCCCCTTACATCCTTTGGCATATGTTTGAAGAAAGCAAACTCATTTAATAATCTGGCTAATTTAGAGTGCTGGTATCTATTAGTCAAGAACCAACTGTGCTACCAAAATAACCATCTAATAAAATTCCTCCTAAAAGGCAATGTTCCAAAGTCTTACATACACAAAGCAGTGTCAGAGATCTTCTGCTTTACTGGCATGGGAACCTCCATAAAAGGATCGTGTGTCAAGGATCAACACACACCAGCTGGAGGTTGCACCCAGCAAACCACCCAGCACCCTATTAGTTCAGCCCACCCAGCCCCTGCTGTAGACTCTGCTAATGACACACAGTTGATTGGGCACTGACCGTATGTTAAATACTCTGCCTGCATTAGCTCATTTCATGCTGTTACTAACCCCTCCAGACATGTTATTATCATCATTTTAAATGGAGTCCAGAGAGGCCAGGTGTGCTCTGCTCTCAGACTCATCCCTTATCTCCTGTGTCCTCTGCCTCTCTAGTGTTACCCCCGCCTAAGGTCATGGAGCTAAGATCCTTCTTCATCTTCATCATCGTGTTGGTCACTACAAGGACTAGTTCTGCCCTTTCTTCTCTAGAATTCATCTTCTGACTTTCCCCCACTCTTGTCTCCTGGATCCCCCCTGAAAGGGCACAAGAAACAACCAGAACTTTGAAGAGCACAGGATTGTCTCTGAGAAAAGAAAGATGCAATACAATTAAAAGTGCAAGAAATTATTCATCTGTGAACTAAAGTATTCTATTATGTTTAGTGTTGTTTTATGGCAAATATGTGCATGAGGACCTCTTTGAAAATTGCTAATGTATATAAGGAACCTAGTAAAAACCTAAGATTTTTTTATAGTTTGGAATTATCAACAACTCTAGCAATCAATGTCATCTCTTGTTCCAGCTCTCTGTTTTAGAGAGAGTCATACTTCAGGCAAATTTTACAAAGATCTCAACTCCTCACAGAAATGGAACCAGAAGCTGAATTTTCTCCCTGATTCTCGCTGCCAATCTAGCCACTATCTCCACAGGTTCCTCCGTTTGGATGAGGAGAAAAGTAAGGGAACCAAGATGGATGTGACAGCTCTTGTGTCTCTTGTAGCTCATTCAGCACTTTACATGAATCATCCCATTTAATCCTTGAAATACTATTAGTGTTCTTATCTCTACAGTGCAGATGAAGAAAATGAAGCAGAGAATTGGATCACTTTGCCCATGATCAGTGACAGACAGAGCATAATTTGAATCCCTGTCTGCAAAACTCCACATCATACACATCATCCTCTCACCAGCAGCACCTGCGGGGTGATCCAGGAACTGTCTACAGAGCTCACTCTCATCAAGATGCCTTTCCTCTAGGCAGCTTCCCAGGGATGACCTGACCTTGACAAAGACTCAAATGCCACTAGCCACTTGCAGAAGCAGAAATTCACATTCTGAAGAGAAGATGGACCAGTCAAGACGGTGTTGACAGGAAGGTGGCTCAGAGGCAGTGGAGGAGATTGGGCTTTTTATATCTGTAGTGAGGCAAAGGGATTGACTTCATAGCACTTTTCAGACATAGCAAATGTTATTATGCTGAAGATGGTGATCACCTATTCCTTATCATCTTAAGATAAATACCAGAAGAATTGACATGAAATGGAGAAAAGGCAGCACTTCCTGCTGCTGTAGCAGTGAAGGTGGACAGGTCACCGGAGGCGATAAAGTCATTTGGAGAAGCACGTTGCTCAAGCCCCTGGAAAGAACTAGCAACAATCTGTGTCAGCTTGTATAGAATTAATGATGAGATCAAGTCCTTTTTAGTCTGCTCCTTCTCAGAACTTAGAATGTTTTTTTTAAAAAAGATTTATTTATTTATTTATTTATACAAGCACTAGGTACAGTCAGAAGCGCGGGAGGGTGAGAGAATTCACCAGAGCCAGAGCGGGGAACAGAACAGGCAGAATGACAAAATACACTGCTGAGGGTAGCAGCGGGCATGGCAGGAGAGGTCTGTCGTGCCATGTGGGACCCTCGCCAGCGGTGGCCGGGGATCAAACTGTTGCTGCAGAGGCTGTGGGTAGCTTCGCAGCCCAGCGCTCAACTGCTGCCCCACCAGGGGAGGCCCTCAGAACCTAGAAATTTAAGAATCCTAGAAAATTTTTCAGGAATAAAATATTGATGATAAGCAAAAATTATTATGAATGTTACAGTGGAAAACTATTTTTTCTTACTCAACAACCTGCTCTCTTATGAGGATAGCTGGACTCATGGTTCAAGTGCCTGCCACAGCAGCTACATAAATGAGCCCTACCTCTGGGCACATTAGACTGGCACAAAGTTTGAGCCACTGAGTCCCTTCCCTGGTGTTGTTAGACTTGGCAAGAGGCACAGAGGTTGCAAGCATAGCTGTTAATACAACTAAAGTGGAGGAGAATCGTGGACTGTCCATAAACAGTATTCCTGAGGCTCTTGTAACTTGCTGATATTGGCGGTGGATGGAAGGAGACATACAATGAGGTTTCGACAAAATAATAATATGGGAACAAAAGGATAATTAATTTCTAGACTCCAATAGCTACACTGCTGAGCTCCAGTCACTCTCTGAATCTCACATGAATGAATTCAGAAACCAAGTCCACCTGGAGCACCTTGCACGGGCTCCCAAGGGGCAATGCTCCTCCCTGCTACAGGCCTGTCTCACCCTTTCCCTTTGCTTCTCCCAGCTTGGGATGAGTGATAAGTTGCTACAGAGATATTTTCTGCACTCCTGACATGAGCCTCCCAGCTGGGCCCCAGAATCTTCTGCACTAAGCCAAAATAGGGGGACAGCCTCATCTGCTTGGGTATCCTCATGGCTGGTTGTGCCCCTAAAACCCGGGTTCATTAATATTCATCTTCCTGCACTCTGAAAGTCATGTCAAACCTATGACATGATAAGGTATGAGGCTGGACCGTGTTGGGTTTCATAAAAACATACAAGCCTAAATGAAGGCTTTATTTAGGAAGCCTTCCCAAGCACCCCCCTCAGAGACCAAGACTTTGGCACCAGAACCTTTTCTCTTAGCTCCACGAGAGCTGTCTCTTCAGAAACCTGGTGGGTGAGACAGGGAGAATTTGGGTGCTCTTCACTGGGCCTTGCTCAAGATCGCCATTCCCTGCAACCACTGGCTTCAGTGCCTGCAGTTTCCTTTAAAAAATAAGTTTTTGACCCAGGAGGTCTGTTGCCAGGTGTTGCTGAAGCCCCGTCTTTGCGCCTGATGTTTGAAGGAGGAAGAGAATGGGGACCTATGAGTATGTGTCCGAATCTGTCCAACCCTGGGCTAGAGGCCATATTTCCTATTGAACCCTTGTCATAACACAAGACACAGGCAGCGCCGTCTCTGTTTTCTTTAAGGGACCAGATTCTCAAAGAGGAAAGTCTACAGCGGCGTCACAGTGAGTGACAGAGCCGGAAGGCAGTTTTGCCCACACCCACTGAACTCCATGGACCTGCCACTGTCCTTCCCCCATGGACCATTGCCTCAGCTCTCCATGACAGCACAGGGCATGAAAGGGGCTAGTAAGCATCCAACATAACAACAAATCTAGCGCCCGACAAATGAGGAAACTGAGGCCTGGGCAGAGAAAATGACTGAGCTTCACTTTCTTGGCCAGTTCATGTCTGAGATGGGTCTCCTGACCTCACCACCAGGCCTTATTTCCCGCCTCCAAATTACTACCATTGACAGGTTGTAGACAGCACATGGAGAGGGAGCTTGCTTGTCTGAGAACAATCCCTAACCCTAATTTCACAGGCTATATTGAGTCCCTGGGAGACAATGGATGGTCTGCGGGCCCCCTGCATTCTCTTTTAATCTGCTGACTGCTCAGTGCAGCTTCTGGGGCTGGAGGAGGCTTCCAGCTTTGCAAGTGGTGACTCTGAGATAAACAAGTATGTCTTTGCTCTTGAAATGACCTTAATTACACCAGTCAAGAGATTTCCACTTGAACAGATTTAACAGGAAAACTAGAGGGTGAGTGGACATTTCCAGCTTCCAAGCTGAAAGGTTCAACAATGGAGTTCCTTGGGGCTCCCTTCCCGGCACTTCTTAGGCTCCAGGCCCCGGGCAAGGCAGAGTGGGGCCTGCAAGACTTCTCTGGGAAAAGTGCCTTTTTTATTACTGACTTTGTTCCTCTACCCACTGAAGGTAGGAGTTCCTAGGCTCAATCCCATCAAAAGCGAGTCCCAAGATACTGAAGACACTTTTAAGATTGTCTAATACAAAAACCCCAATCCAGTGCTACCCCAGCTCCACACTATCCCTCAGATGATCCTTCAGACTTTGTTTGGATTTCCCCAGTGACAATGCATGGGTTTGCTAATCCTAAACTGCCTGTTCCACCACCCTCGTGTTACCTGCAGTTCTGCATTCCTATACAAGGACAGAACTGCTTGGTCCATCAGTCAGAGCCAAACCTTACAAGGTGCCTTTCAATCAACCAAGAGCTTAAAGTTTGATCATTTTGGGAAGGCTATGCATCACGAGGTAAGACAGGAAGCTCAGGGGGCCAAGGACCAATGTTTAACAAGGGACCCCAGAAGCTTGATCAGTGGAAAGCCTTGCTGATAAGATTGATACTAAGCCTGGGGAACTAGGGCTTGATCTCAATGTCAATACCCAGTCATCAAGCAGATGAGAAGTGCCTGGAGGGCAGACTCACACCCCCTGATACTACAGATGAAGGCACTTTTTCCTCGTCTCAGACCCTCCCTTTTTTCTTTGTCCTCCTTCCTCTCACAACTGATGCTTTATAATTATTCTATCAATAAAAAAGCCAGGATTATGCTCTTCAGCATCATCCTGCATTATGTAGTCTGCTCCACAACTCCCGACTGTTTACCAGTGTGGTGGTGCCCGACGCAACAGGGCATGGGTGAATTGGTGGTGGAAATTCTATGGGGGCTACACCTGAGAAAAGAAAGCAAACTGTGTGGGGGAAGGGAAGAAAAAAGAACAATGAGGTAAAATATATATAAATTTTTTTAAAAAGGCTTCAAGCCCCTTGGCATCATGGATTCCCCTTGTCCACCCAAGATGACTGTGGCCTCTCCCCACTGGCCTTGAGGGGTTGTTGATGGGATTTGGAGTTCCCAATGTCTTTGGCTTTGGCCTGGGGTGGGGGTGGAGTCCACAAAGCCTGTATGGAATTAGCTTTAGGACAGCCTTTTCCCCCTAACAGGGTCAGGTAAAAACAAAAACAAAAACAAATATGGGTATTGACGGTTCTGACGTCATAGGACTGTTCAAAGCACAGCTGGTATTATCTGGGACTAGGCACGAGCCAGTCAGTGTTGTTAGTACTGTCAGTCTTATTTAGTGGAGAAGACTCGAGGGAGAAGTTGGGAAAGGAAAGAAAGCAAGGTCTTTCCCAGGTCACACCGTGATGCAAACAAAGTTTTTCCCTCTCCTTGTCCACTGTTCAGCCTGCCTGACCTCAACCTATGGGCAGGGTCATCTCCAGAAGCATGTACCATGCCCTGGTACATGTATCTTATAAGACACAGAGAAACCAAAATAGAATTATATAAAATAAGACAGCCCAGATTTGCAAAATGCTTTCAGAGTTATTTAAGCAGAAATTACCACAAGGGAAAGAGAGAGAGCAAGGTAGCTATCTAGCAGTGTGAGACAGAGGTTGAATCTCAGCTTTGACATTTATAGTCTCTGTGATTTGGCACAAATCACTTCAGATAATCCGTTTCTTTATCTTGAAAATAAAGATCCCCCACTGGCGTTATTTATATTTACATCATAGAATTTTTGCAAGAAATAAATGAGAAAACGTAGGTCAGTGCTGCTAGACATAGAAAATGAGGCTGGTAATTCTTATTTTGGCTCTAATAATTTATGAAAAGTGCTTTGCTTGGTGCCCATTGCAACTCTAAATGCCAGCTCCAAATCTTAGTAAAGGGTAAATAATTAGAAAGAGGGGGGTTGGAGAATGAGCTTCCAACAGTATAAAGTTTTGTGACATGCAGTTTACTTTTCCTAGTTAGCTGTGACTTAGCAATGAATTAGTTACCAGATTAGGAAGTCATCATTGTTACAAGTCAATTCAAACTGCAGCCCCTGTCACTTTGTGCAATAAACCTATAAATACTTCCTAATTAGTCTCTGTGCCTCCCTCTCTTCATGCTTTTATATCATCTCTTTTTCCTTCTTCCTGTACCCATTGCTCTTCCAACCTACGTTCCCTGCCTCTTGTCAGGCTCACCATCTGGTGCATCAACCTTTAGGTCCCAAAGTAAACTCCAAATCCTGAGATGCCCCCGCCTCCTGCCTATCCTGCAACAAAAGCTGGATGTGTGTCCTCTAGGATCCCTGAGTGAGTGCATAGCTCTTTAAAGATCCAGCCACAATAGTGCTTACCAGACTGTGTTTTCACTCTCAGGTTTATACAAGGCATTCTTTGTGATTTTAAAAAACAAGCCAGTGAAAATTCCTTTCAGTGTTCTGCTGGTGAGTGTGGTGTGCCATACATCTACAGAGAAATTAGTAATTCCCCTAAATCATATTCAGATGATAGACCAATATTATCTCAATAAAACATAATATATAATATAATATGATTAATATAAATATAATTCCAAAAGAAAATTCTCAGTTTGGGAAGGGATAGAAAATATAAATCAACAAAATGGGTAGCTGACACCTTGTTGGAACTTGTACTCCGTAATTAAATATATGTATATGCATATGTGCATACGTGTGTGTGTGTATTCCCCAAGAATTCTATACTCTACGTATGAGGTTGAGTTGCATATGGAATATTCTCCTGAAGAATAGTTACACTAGATATCAACCACGAATTATAAATATCAACAGAATACAAATGATAATCCACGCTCTCTGTTGTAACCACAGATACCATGTTGACGTGGGATGGGAGAGGAATTATAATATCTGTGTACATGGTGGGGACAGGTTCTAGAAAGCTTTCTTAGAAGAGATGGTTTTGGAGAAGGATCTTAATTAATGGATAATTATGTATGTGGGTGTGTGGGTGGCTTGTGTTTGTGCTATGAATGAATGTGTGTTTTGTGAGTTTGTGTGTGTTATGAGAATGTGTGTAATGGGAAAAAGAAGGTTGGGAAGGGAAATCCAAATCTGACTGTGGGCAACTGCTTGTGCTTGATGACTCTTCTAGCATGTTCTATAGACTGGAAGAGTTTATATGTCTAAAGATGGTTGGATAAGATAAGAGCTGGACTTTAAATCTGGGAGTGTGTGGAGGATGGTCAGGCTAAGCGAGGGATTAGAAAAGTTAAAAGTATTGATTAACTGAAGTTTGGTTGAAAATTGGTGAAATATCAATGCTAAATCAAAAAAGTATAGATACTATCAAGACTTACATTTGCCAGGTATTTGGGGCATCTACCCCTTTATCAACCTCAGGTAAGCACTGAGTCAAGTGGAAGAAATCAGGCACACACAGCTTTCTTTCCGAATAGCTGGTGTTTTACAATTGAAGGAGAAAATAATGTGAGGAATCAGTCATTTCTAAAAAGTTAATGCATGTCTCTTACTTGGAGAAATGTTGAAATTTGAAAGTCAGGAGTAGGATTGCCCTTCTCTTCCAAGCAAAAGCTTTGGCTTCTGAAAGTCATTGAAACTGGGTTTCATTTCCTTATTGAAAATCCTCTGAATGTATTGATAGAAAATGGATCAAAATAAGAAGCAACTGTTAAAGGAACTTTTAATGCCATTTCAATAAATTGTCTGAGGATTGCAGGAGGTAGCTAAAGAGAAACAAATTCCATATACACAACAAGCACTAGATAATTATTAACCATGCTTAATTATTTTGTTGTTACTATCATCCCTAACCCAAATGATCAATTCTGCAAATATGACCTTGGTGGGTTTTTCTCTCTAAATCTGTGGTTGCAGAGACTGGTATGTACATTTCTCCTTTTGGTAGAAAGAGCTGCTCCCTGTTTGAGTGACCCTTTTGTTAGAGAAAATGCTACTTCTAGTATCCATCCCAATGCCAAACATCTTGCTGTCACTGTATTGTGGCTATTGCTATTGAATCTTTTCACATGACATATTCTCATTTAATCACCTGCACATAATTTTGCAACACCTGAAAATTATAACATTCAAAAATATGCATTTTTCCACAAATCTTATTATTTGTGGAAAATGCTAAGAAATGAGTCCAGATCTTCTTGTTATAAGTTGAGTACTTTCTGCATTCTTCTGACAGTTCAGTAGAGTTTGTTGAATCTGGTGATAATTTAGTGCTTACTCTATATCTATACCCTCAGGGCCTACCCCAGCACTCACAGAAAGCCAGTGGTGTGTTATCCGAATACAGGTCTGCTGCACATCCATTCTTACAAATAGCTCGTAATTGGGCATAACAGGAGTATTTGCAACACAGATATTAGTAAACTCTATCAAGTGGAGCTCTGCCCACCACAATTAAAGATTTGGTTGTCAAGCATTTCTCAGCAATCCCTTGGAAATGACTCAATAATTCAGGAGTGAACAAATATCCTGCCAACTTGCCCGTTTCCCTCCTTTGAACATGTCATTCAATTTTAAATGTGAAACCACATTATCAGTTATGGAAATTTCCACAGAATTGACAGAGCCTGAGAAAGCTCATATTATTTTTAGAATATACGGGCATTATCAGTTTTATGTTAGTTGTAAAAAATAGTCTATCCATTTAATTAATATTAAAATTATTAATTTTATAATAGGTCTCCTGTGCCTGTTTGCCTAATTATTATTTTAGCCAAATTAGTACTATAAGCTTACTCAGATGGAATTATGGTTCTCACACTGTAAGAGTGCACCATGTTTTCAGGCTGGAGGGGGTTTGAGAGAGAGCTAAGCACTCTCATTCTATTTCCATGCTGTCAGCTGTACCTAAAAACCATGCAGACATTTTACAACTATTTCTAATGGTATCATGAAATACTAAAGCGATCATCTATGCAGCATTTGAGCTTGAGATGACAGTAGTTGACTTTGGGTTTGGAAGAAAAACAAACAGAAAGATTTGGATACTTTGCCTGAAATCATCTGAATACTTTTTTATTTTCACTAGTGGAGGATTTTGTTGATTAGTTTTCCAGGAAATGCTGAGGCATGCATTTTTTTAGAGTGAAAGAATCAGAAACGAAGGGAATTTGTATTAATTAAGGTTCCAATATTAAGGATGGTACTTTACATATATTAGCTACTAATCTTATTACAGCCCTCTCAAGTGTTACCGTCATCATTTCCTGTGTAATATAACTGAAGCTCAGAAAAATGCAATTACTCATGCAGTTATGAAACTAGTGCATGGTTAAGAGCAAAGCAATGTGGGGGGTAGGGATGGAGAGAATATGGGGAATGAATCAGATAGTGATATAGTGGGGGAAATGTGTCTGTATGAGTCCATGCATGTGTGTGTAAATGTGGAAGTTCAAAATTTGTCCGCTGATTCTTAAGATTAGGACTGATTAAAAGCATGTATCAAATATGTACTAATAATTTGTATACTTTGTTTTAAGATTTATTTATTTATTCAAGCCTGGGTACAGGCCAGATGTGCAGGAGGGTGAGAGGATTCACCAGAGCCAGAGTGGGGAGCAGAGCAGGCAGACTGACAAAGTACATTGCTGAGGGGAGCAGCGGGCTCGGCAGGAGAGGTCTGTGAGCCATGTGGGACTCTCGCCAGCAGCCGGGGATCGAACAGGCGCTGCAGAGGCTGCGGGCAGCTTCGCAGCCCGGCACTCAACCGCTGCACCATCAAGGAGTTCCCTGTACACTTTTTCTTTATACCTAACAACAACCATTGTTGTTATGTTATAGTAGTACCATTTTAGATATACAAAGTCACTGAGAGTCAGAGAGATTAAGTAACTTGTCTCAAACCATAGAGCAAAGAATTAGAAGACTCAATCTCTAAAACCAGACGGGTCCCCACACATTTAAAAGATACATGCAAAGAGGGATAACACCTCATGATGATTTTGCTTTGCTTATTTACCAGAGACTTTCTGTCCCTCCCCACCCTAGATATAAATTAGGAACATGCCCATGTTACTGGTTGGTGTAATCCCAACGCATAGCACAGTAACTGGATCATTGTCCACAAATAGTTAAGTAATGTTTGAATAAACACACGAACCAAAATAATATATAGCAACCCATTCAGCAGCATTTCTCTTTGATGTAATTGGGCTTCAGGATTACAGTAGATGAGAGTGAGGTAAGTCTCACTGAAAGCCAAGAGTGCCGGTACATTTGCCAACTGTGCATGGACAAGAGTGGCATCAACCACCCCCAAGTCCTGTGCGGTTATGCTCGGTGACAGGGGAGCCTGGCTCTATGCTGCGAGGTTCCTCACAGAGAGGAGAGCATAACCTGGAGAATCAGTGTCTTATGATCAGTTTCCTTCATTGCCTGCATGAACTTTATTTATGGAAATGCCGAAGACAGGCTCTTGGTGACCTTGATTATGGGAACTGGGGAATAAGAGTTTCATTATTGCAACTTGGCATCCTTGAGCAAACAGACAATGTCTGGACATATTAATGCTAGCCACTGGGTGAGGAAAATGGAAAAAAGGACTACAAAAAAGGAGGAAAGAGAGGGGGACATATTTATTGAATCATTATTGTGCATCAGGCACTATTATGTAAGTTGGTTCATTTGATATTCATGACAGACCCATAAGGTAGATATAATTATCTCCATTTTACACGCAGGATACTTAAGTTCAAAAAATAACTTGGTCACATAGATAACAAGTAGTGGGATTGGGTTCAAATGCAGGGCACTATGGTTCCAAATAATAAAAGAATTAGTTGTTATTTGTGAGCGCTGTCGATGTGAGAGATTCCGGATATTCAACTCACATTTAAGGCTCATCACAACATTGCAAAGTAGGAATTTAAATCTCTCTTTCATGGGGAGAAATTTGAGAGTCAGCAAGCTTACTAGGCCTTGTCAAAGATGGATTTAGAAGGGATGTCCCAGGATTTGAAAGCTGGTTTTCCTGACTCCAAAGCTTAGGTGTTCTCCCTGCACACTATACTCCCAACCTTAAATATAATGTTTCAAGAGGCAAATTGTCATTTAAGCCCATAGCTCTTCTTTCTGAAACTTAATGTTTTTCCAGTAACTTGGAACTCTGAAAGCCAATGCTCCAGCCATGTGTGTGACCTTGAAGTATTTGTATTACCAATGATATCCTAATTTTCTCCATAGCAACACTCCCCTAAGTTCTCAATCTTGTGAGCATAAAAAGATTAAAGCCACTTAGAAAGAGGCTGTAGGATAAAAGAACACAGCAACTTCTTTTCCAAAGCATAATTTTGAATCAAACTGGCATTTTAGAAATGCCAAGAATATAAGAATTATAAAGTCCAACCCACCCAAAATGTTAGAGATTTGGAGAACTTATAATCGATTTGCACATGTTTACATGGTAGGCAATGGCAGAAAGAGAGCCAGAAACCCATTACCCACAGTATTTACTATTGGTGACAAACTTAACACACTTCTACATTTGGCAAGCTTAATTAAAAAGATATTTACAATCATTTTGGGGTGACAAATTTATTAAGATATCATTTTTTAAAATGCAGAAGAAAATAAAATAAAATAAAATAAAATAAAATAAAATACAGAGGAGGGCCTCATTGGTGGTGCAAGGGGTTAAGATGAGTCGTATGAAGCCGTCTGCAGCCACTGAAGCATGTGTTTGATCCCTGGCCAGGGAACTACCCACATGGCACAGCAGACCTCTCCTGTCTCCCTGCTGCTCCCCTCAGCAGTGTATTTCAGTCAGTCTGCCTGTTCTGTTCCCCACTCTGTCTCTGGTGAATCCTCTCATACCTCACACCTCTGGCCTGTACCCCAGTTCTTGTATGCATAAACAAATCTTTAAAAAAAATAAAATAAAATACAGAATATTTCTTGCATCATCCATGCCATACCTCCCTCACACTTCCACCTTTAACCTCTTCAACTTTAGTAACCTCAGTTATCAATATCTGCTAATTTATTTTTGCTTTGTTTTTTCTAGTCCTCTGTGTTATATTGCACATATAGGTGAAATGATCGAACATTTGTCTTTATCTTTCTGACTAATTTTGCTTCATGTAATCCCCTTACATTCCTTCCACTTTGCTGCATAGAATTCCATTATGTTGATGAACCACATCTTCTTTATGCAATCATACATCAGTGGGCAGACAATTGCGTCCATATCTTAGCTATGAAAAAGAATGCTGCAATGTACGCTGGTGCATCTATTCATTCAGATCGTTGGGTTACATGGTCATTCTAATATTTTTTAAATTTATTTTATTTATACAAGAACCGGGGTACGGGCCAGATGCGCGGAAGGGTGAGAGGACTCACCAGAGACAGAGCAGGGAGCAGAACAGGCAGACTGACTGAAATACACTGCTGAGGGGAGCAGCGGGCGAGACAGGAGAGGTCTGCCGTGCCATGTGGGTTGCTCCATGGCCGGTGGGGATCAAACAGGCACTGCAGAGGCTGCAGACAGCTTCACAGCGCTGCACTCAACTACCTGTGCCACCCAGTAGTTCTAATTTTAGCTTGCTGTGGAAGGTCCATGCCATTGACACACTAAGATATAACCAGTCTTTTCCTCAGATCTTTGTTTCTGTTTTCTCTAATGAATAGAATGAAAAGAAAAGAAATCTAGGAATGCAAATATGCCCTGAGTTAGAAGAAGAAAAAAGCCCTGAAGGAAGATTATGAGGAAAGGTTTGAACTTGACAAGCTCAATCCTACTCAAGTTTAGCTAATTATTAACTGGAGAAATATTGACTAGGAAGGTTCTAAGAGTCGGGTCCCATCCTTGGTGCCAAGGGTAAGTGGGGAGACACAGATCCTTCCCTGCCCTCAAGGTCCTAAGGGTCACGATAGGGGATATGAGCAAAAAAATTATTTCTTTATAAAAAAATGCCCCTGTAAAGACAGGGCAACCTGCACATAGGCCGTGTTTGAGGGACCACAAAAGACAGCAACATGTAAACTGAGAGAGGAAGATGCATTTTCCCGGATTAAAAAGGGAAGACAGACAATGAGGCCCTGGTGCTTTGGCCTGAGAACTAGATGAAGAAGTGGGAGAGTCTTCCATGTAGGCACAACTCTGGTCTTCCCCGAAGGGTCCTGGGGAGTCACAGCACATGATGAGGGGAGAGTCAAGTGCTCCTCACCACCTGTACACAGGCCATGTGTGTGCAAGATGAGTGTGCATGTGTGTGCTTGTGTTGCACACACAGAAGTAGGTGTGAGTGTGGGAGCAAAATCTGGGTGCATGTGGCATGTCTAGTCATCCTTTCCTGTTGGGGGACACTGCTGTCCAGGCTCTCGCTTACTGACACGCTATCCCTTGTCTCCATCTGTCTTCATTCCTTTTCTCTTTGGCCACTTTCACTCTTTAGAAGCAGTTTCTGCTGCCTTCCTCCTGGAGATGCCCTTATTTATCTCCCTGCAGACTCCAGTTCATTTGCTTGGAATCACATTTTCGAGACACACATTTTCTCACCCAGTGTCAATTTTAGTGCAGTTTCTGCTTCCTCCCTTTGAAAGCCATTTCAGGCACCATCTTTTCTTTCCAAAACCATACACAAAAGCTGAAATGGGTAAAGATTCATCAAGAAGAAAGGTCAGTAGTTAATAGGCACAGCTGGAAAGGTTACATTAAACACATCCTTTTATATAGTTCATAAAACCCCAGGCAGCTTTAGGAAATGTAAAAATGGCCCAAGAAAAATGTGGGATCTCATGCAGAGGCTGCCTGCCCTTCATGTGGGGCTCAGCACCCTCTCCCACACAGGTTAGACAACGACACACACATATGACAGGCATAGACATGCATGCATATACATGTGTGTTTCCTTTTGTTTAAATAATGAGGTTTCAATGCACACACACATCATACACGCACACAGTTAAAAACAGTGAGCAAGAGCTTTGCCCACACACTTTCCTCCCACCCAATCTGCATAGATAAGCACTTTTAATTACTTTGCTTCATATCTTTTTCGACCGCCAATTATCTTTAAATATGTCTACTCTGGTATCAATTTCTGTGTGTTCAGTTAGAACTCCAGATGCCTCCATCCCACCTGCTCCCCCTCGTTCCTTCGCTGGGGGTCAGACTTTTTTTCCTCCTCTGGCTGCTCCCCATTTCTTTCACAGGCTTTGTTCCTAATTAGGTCTTTGCATGTGGAGTTGCATGTTGGCATTTACTTCTCAGAAGACCTGGATTAGCGTAGTCTCTCTCATAAATCCTTTGTGACTGCTGCAGGATGAAGTCCAAATTCCTCAGCAGACAGATAGATTCCTGTAAGATTTATTACTAGTAAAGCCCATTTCCAGCGGCATCCCTTCACACATGTATCCACCGTTATGACCCACCTTCCCACATGCCATTCCCTTTCTTGTTTCTGGAATTTTCTCTCTTCACTTGCCTACTGGGAAAACTCTTCATTCAAAAATTTCTAGCACACTGCACCTATTACCTGAAGACAAGAGCCTGTCCTTCCAAAACACAATGTTATAAACTACTGTTAACTCAAGTAAAAACAAAAGAAAGATGTGGGCCATTCTGACAGGTGTGAGGTAGTATCTCACTGTGGCCTGGATTTGCATTTGCCTGATAATATGCACTGATGAACATTTTCTCATGTGCCCCCATGTCTTCTTTGGAGAAGTGCCTGTTTAGCTCTTCTGCTCATTTTTTCATTAGGTTATTTGTTTTCTTTTTGTTGAGTTGTAGGAGTTATTTGCACATCTTCAATATCAGTCCCTTATCTGATGTATAGTATACAAATATTTTTCTCCATTCCATGGTGTATCTTTTCATTTTATTTAGTTTCTTTCTCTGTGAAGAGCTTTTTAGTTTGATATAGTCCCACTTATTCATGTTCTTTTGTTTTCCCTGCTTTTGGAAATGAATCTGCAAAGACACCACTGAGGCTTATGCTATGAAGTGTTTTGCTTCCAGAAACAAACTAAGTGCCCATAAATAGATGAGTAAACCAAGAAGACGTGGTCTATATACACAATGGAACAGTACTTAGCAGTCAAGAAAGATAAAGCCATGCCATTGTGACAACGTGGGTGGAGCTAGAAGGGATGTTGCTAAGGGGAAATAAGTCAGAAGGAAAGCAATGAATATCAGATTGTGTCACTTATATGTGGAATATTGAGAAACCAAACAAAGGGTCAGATAAAGACAAACTTAAAATCTAATGCTTGAGGGCCTCCCCGGTGGCACAGCGGTTGAGCACACTGGGTTGCGAAGCTGCCCACAGCCTCTGCAGCGCCGGTTCGATCCTCGGCTGCTCCCCGGCCTCCGGAAGAGGGTCCCACATGGCGCGCAGACCTCTCCTGCGCCCGCTGCTCCCCTCAGCAGTGCACTTCAGTCCTTCTGCCTGCTCTGCTCCCCGCTCTGGCTCTGGTGAATTCTCTCACCCTCCCATGCTTCTGACTGTACCCAGTGCTTGTATAAACAAAAAACAAACAAACAAATAAATAAATAAATAAAAACATGCCTCTATAAAAAAAAAAAAATCTAATGCTTGAAAGCTGACTGTAGAACTGAGGCATCCAGAAGGGAGGGGTGCGGCGCAGGGTGAGAATAAAGTAGTGAGAGCATTGATGGAGCTTTGTTGCGGGATGAACTACGGTGACTGCACCTGAGAGGGGGAATCTTATACTTGCAAAGCACCAACAACAATGTAAACCAACCTGACCTCAATAACAGCAAAAATTTTTTTAAAGAAAATATTTATCGGGGCCTTCCTCATGGTGCAAGGGGCTAAGTGTCAGCACTGTGAAGAAATCGTCAGCTACTGCAGCACGAGTTCGATCCCCGGCCAAGGAAATGAACCACATGGTGCAGCAGACCTCTCCTGTCTACCCGCTGCTCCCCTCAGCAGTGTCTTCATCTGTCTGCCTGTCCTGCTCCCCATTCTGTCTCTGGTGAATCCTTTCACCCCCCACATCTCTGGCCTGCACCCCAGTTCTTGTATGCATAAATAGATAAATCTTTAAAAAAAAAAAAAAAGAAAATATTTATCAAGAAAAAAACAATTGCCTGACCACACTTTTTCATTCCCACCTACAGGATGGGCCAATGCCCGGTGGCGCTGTGGCACTCTGCCAGTGTCCACTCTAGGATGACCACAGGGGGAGGGGGACCTTTTGTTTGTGCTTGACTCCTACTTGTAGTGGTGCTCTTAGGAGGCAGGCAGCATCTCTCAGGTTGCTCCTACTCTGTCTGTTGGGAATTAAGCAATGAGACTGTCCTGAAGAAAGAGAGATTCAATTCTGACTACACGCTTGGTTGTTTACCTTGAATCAAGTGACTTAACTTTATGAAGACTCTCCCTTCTCTGTGAAATGAGGCAACTGCCCTAGGGAACCATTCGGCCTACTTCAAAGAGCACGATGTTTAATCCTGCATGTGGGGACTCCCACACATCCCCAAACTCCAGAGTTTGATTTACAGCTAAAAGGGACATTGGAGTTGTCTCCCTTGCAGACGTGTGCAGATCTCTGACCTATGGAACTGAGAGCTTAAAAGTGGGAGAGGTTTATGCTGTCCCATTGTGGTCATATGTTCTGCAACAAGAGAAAACTAATTCGTTACAACACCACAATCCAGCTCCCCAGACTGAAGCAAAATCCAGACTTTTGGAGAGACTATTCCCTTGTGAATTTTTTGAAGGTAGAAATTATTCCTTAAAGTCTGTTTCTTCAGAGCCTAGAAAAGCGCCTCCCACCTGCTTTATCAGACTGAGAAAACAAAGTGAATACATCATCCTTAACAAAATACCTGATGTGTACATCATAAAAATTTGATTTTTTTTTCCTTTGCTCATTCCTTAATCTTTTCCAGTTTTGTTGATTTGCCACTAGTTTACATAAATGCAAAATTTTGGAAGTACAACTTCACACCTTCATGTGCACACATGCCTCACCTCACCTTCACCAACTCTCCAATGCTATAACCCTGACACCTCCCCTCCCCTCTGGAAACCAGTATTCATCTCACCAACCTAAACAGATGACTAGATAAAATCATTGTGGAATACATGCTCAATGGAATACAACAAAATTATTTTTTAAAGATGAAATAGTACATTTTGGGACAAAATGAGTGGTTCCTGAGGTGATAATGTAAGTGGAATAAGTCAGAAAGTGGGAGACAGTTACTGCTTTGTCTCACTCATTTGTTGAATATAAATTCCCAAAGAAAATAAACCAGCAAAAGAAGAATTCTTAGACTATGAAAAATATACTGGTTATTACCAAATTTTTGAAATCATGTTACAATTATCACTCATACATACATTGCAAAGTCTATCATAGCTCTGAGAAGCTGTTAGGGATAGAATACTTTCTTCTTCACTCCTTCCAAAACATATTGTACCATATGAATAAAGAAAGTAGGAACAAGAAAGAGTGCATCCTTGGAAGGCCTCGACCAAATATGTTTTCGCTTACTCAAGCAGCTTTCCCTATATCCTCAAACTAGTTGAGAGTCTTCCTGCTACATTTATTCAAAGCATTCTCTATTTGTTTCAAGAAATTTTCTCCACTATAATTAGAAAATTATTTGTATAATTGATTGCTCAGAATTTGGCTACTCTCTCTGAGGACAGAAACCAGGCTTGGTTGATGAGAGGTGTTGATTAGAGTTGTTTCTCTATGACCTCATCTAGCTACTGACATAAAATATGCATTGACTGTAAAATTCCCGCAGAAAGAAGAGACAAGTTAGGGGCTAAGAGAATCAACATTCAGTACTGTAAATGTTATATGGGGTAGAATTTAGTGTTCCAGAAACATGAACACAGATAAGACACTGGTCAGCACGCTAGAGACAATGTATTAAGTTGTTGTTCTGTGGAAGGGACCTGACAAAAACTAGTTGTGTCTCGATAGCTCCAATATAATGAGTTAGGGGTTGAAGAAGACTAGAGGGCACGTAAGGAAAGATCAGTGCAGGTAGTTAGTTCTGCCTTCAGCTTGGGCTGACACAATGGAAGTTGTAGAGACACAGAACTGGGACCCAGATTAGATCCTTGATAGTCTCATTCCAGAAAGTGGAACAGTGTTGAGTCTAGTTTTCAACTGTGCCTTACCACAAAAAGCTATCATTGCTGGATCAAGGGATCAGGTACTGTTCTAAAGAAGGGAATTAAGACCCAAAAGAGCTTGATAACTCTAGCTAATACTTGCCCAGTAGTGATTCTGTGCTAGGAACTGTTGAAATGTTTACATACATGTATTGTTGCAGTTCATCTGCCTCTAGAGAGAAGAGGGAAGTGCTAATGTCTTCATCTTATTTATTTATTTAAAGACTTATTTTTATTTATTTATGCATTAAAGAGCTAGGGTGTAGGCCAGAGGTACAGGGGTGAGAGGATTCACCAGAGGCAGAGTGGGGAGCAGAACAGGCAGATCTTCTGAAATACACTGCTGAGGGGAGCAGTAGCGAGACAGGAGAGGTCTGCTGCACCATGTGAGTCAGCTCCCTGGCCGGGGATAGAATCCACGTTGCAGTGGCTGGCAATAGGCTGATAGCTCTGAGACTTTAACCTTTGTGCCTCCAGGAAGGTACACAATATCTCAATTTTAAAAATGAGAACCTAAAGGATAGGTTTTCAAGGTCATAAAACAAGTTCCAAGGTCACAAGATCAGCCATTAGGCAAATATGGAGGCCTGAGCTGTGTCCATTCTCTTGAACATTAATACAGAATGAAATGGTAGAATAGGAGTGTGGGTTTGAGGTTATAGGTAAAGGCTCAAATCTGACTCTACCATTTTACAACTAGTTCAGCTTGAGCCAGTTTCTGGACTTCAGTATCCCTTTCTACCAAGTAGACACAAATATACTTAGCTCCAAGAATGGTGATGGAAATGAGGATTATTATTTTTTTAGTGGTATTATTTTTTATATTGGCTGACAACAATATAAAAGGGGATAGGTTCACCCTGTTTCAGATAGATGTCACCACACCAAATGCCCTAACAAAGTACCAATAATCCTGCAACAGAGTTCACTGGGAACTTCCCATTGTTACTCCGCCCCTCCCTGCCCCAAGCCTTCCCCTCTTCTAGCCTCAATTCTGCAGTCAGATTCCCAGGGTTTGTTTTTTCTGTTCCGTTGTTTTCTTTCTTTATAATCCACATATAAGTGAAATCATCCAGGGCCTCCATGGTGGTGCAGCAGGTTGAGCAAAGCGCTGTGAAGCTGTCCACAGCCTCTGCAGCGTGGGTTCAATCCCTGGCCAGGGAGATACCCACAAGGCATGGCAGACCTCTCCTGTCTCGCCCGCTGCTCCCCTCAGCAGTGTATTTCGTCAGTCTGCCTGTTCTGCTCCCTGCTCTGTCTCTGGTAAATCCTCTCACCCTCCTGCACCTCTGGCCTGTACCCCAGCTCTTGTATAAATAAAATAAATCTTTAAAAAAAAAATAAGTGAAATCATCCAGCACTTGTCTCTCTCATCCTGACTTATTTCCCTTAGCATAATCACCTCCACCTCCCAAAAGATGAAATCTTGTCATTTGCAACAACATGCATGGATCTGAGAATGGTGATTGTCGATGATGATCATAGTCAGTATCAGACATAGGAGATTTTTAACACAGAAGACATACTCCCTTTACATTCAGCCTGTCCTGTGATTTGTGGCCTCCAGAGGGGCCTTTATTTGCATGGAAGATTCATCAACTTTGTCCAAGTTGGGAGTGTCAGAGAAAGAGAGAGAAGAGAAAATGAAGAATTGCCTGCCTTACTATTTCCATGCCTGTTTGCTTCCTACTGAATGAAGATAATAGTGCTTAGCTTACAGGGTTTTTATGAAGATCAAATGAGATCATTTTGTGAGAGTGTTCTACAAATGTAATGTAAGGACATGTCAGGAACTATTATTCATTTCATTCTGTCTCATTCCACAGAATAAAAGCAGGAGGAATCCCAAAGACTAAGCATTGTTAGAACACAGTTTTGTGTTTTCGATTGTTCTTCTTAGAAATTCTAAAAGTAGTTTCAACCTGAATGAGTACTGAAGAGATTTCAATTTCCCTTTAAATTCAGGAATGTCAAAACCCTGTGATTTAGGCTCCTAGGAAATACCACTGGAGCTGTCTCCCTGCTCTCAGTTTTAAACAAGTACTTGTTACTTGGCTGAAAGTGAGGAAATAATGTCCTCAATTATAGTTAAGCCCTTTTAGCAAGACAGATAAACTCCCCTATTAAGGAACTGCTATGATTTGAAGGTCCAAATTCATTAACATGGTTGAGAAAGCCCTTCAAGGCCTAAAGTCTATTCTGTTTTTATTTCTATGCTTCTGCCCTTCTCCTCCAGCTTTCAGTCCTAACTAAACTCACCAGTCAATTAAATGTCATTAAATACCATTTAATTCATTCCTTTCCCTTTGACTAGAATGTCTTTACCTTCATCAGCCTCCCACTACCACATACAGTCTTCTGTGTTTGGTTAAAATGTGACTCATCTTTTAGATATAATTCAACACCCCCTACAATGTGAAGTATTCCTTCTCTGCCTTACTCTCTAGCAGATTTTATATCTCCCTCGCCCATGTTTCCCTCGCGACCAGGTATCCACCCCTTCTTCCAACTGTCCTTTTGCCTTGTCTCCCTCCACATCTTCCATCCATCCATCGCCAATATATGAGTGTCTTCTGTATTATAGGCTTGTCAAAACCTTGAAGCTCTAAAAAAAAAAAAAAAAAAAAAAAGTGAAAACAAAAAGGGAACACTGAGGATGAGCCTTCAACTACCCCTGTATTTAATACAGAATAATTTACAAAATAGGGTGGTTGCAATGAGTAAATTAGATAACCGTGAGAGTTGAGGATGGAAAAAACTTCTTCATGGATAACCAAATAAGATTTCAGATAAAAGGTTATATCTACAGTTACTTATTCTGAAGGGTGAGTATGAAATTGCCACATAGAGCATCTGAATTACAGCAATGCTCATACTGTCATAGTTAACCCGTATGGATGGCTTCTGCCGCTTATCCTGGGAGTTACTTCGGAGCATAAATTAAAAGCTGTTATTCATTCTTAATCCCTGGAGGAATGCCTGGTCCCTGAATAGAGACTTGGTTGTTATTGAAAGAAGAAAGTATTTTCCTTTTGATATAAACATGCTCTAAACAACAAGACAATATTAATTAATAATATTGAGTATTAACCAATATTCATCAAACACTTACCATAAGATAGGTATTATGCTAAGTATTTGATATATGCTGTCTCATTTATTGGCACATTATGAATCAGTATACTGCTATTCTATAATAATAAAATATAGGCTGAGCTTAATTGAATGTATTTTTGTCTGAATGTTTTTGCCATGACAGAGCTTATATTGGAACGCTGGGTGCTCAGTATCAAGCCAATACCAAATCACATCAATAGGCTATGGATCAAAATCCCAGAGAAAAGATTTTATGTACCAAGTAGTATGATTCAGGTGATCCAATTCTTTTGTGTCCCCCAGGTTTGAACCTAATGTTTAGGTGAAATGCATGGCAGGAGTTTGCTTTGACGTGCTGGTGAAGCATCTCCCACAATACCTAGACTGGTCCTTAAAGCACTTGAAGAAGGACCACAGGGACGGATACATCAAGGCGCTGCAGCTAAGAACATGTTCTCAGAACCAGAGCTGAATTGAAGTTGCAGCTCAGCTGTGTCACAACTGTGAGATTTGAGACACTTCACCTCTTTGTGTATATTTTTTTTGTCTTGAAATAGAAATAGTAATAATCCCTGCATTTCAAGGTGGCTTTCTAGCTTCATATAATAATGCAGGAAAAATATTCATAATAATGCAGGAAAAAAAATTTTTTGTCTTGAAATAGAAATAGTAATAATCCCTGCATATCAAGGTGGCTTTCTAGCTTCATATAATAATGCAGGAAAAATATTCAGCATACATCTGGTACTTAATCGTTGCTTAACATGCATTAGTTAGTATTGCTATGATGGAGGACAAGAATAGAAAAACTGGAAAGGAGGCCTCACAAGACTAAACCCTGACTCACACAAGGAGGTGGGGGTCGAGGGGAATAATAGGACCATTAACCCAGCTGTAGAGGTCGTGACCCTTAGGCACCTGTGCCTTATCAGAGGTGTGAGACCCAAGCAGGATCACATGCTATAGGGAGTGGAGAACAGGCCTGAGGGTAAAGATATGGAGATTGGCAATTCCAAAGAGCACCTGCACCCCTATGTTTATAGTAGCACTGTTTACAATAGCTAAGCTTTGGAAACAACCCAAATGCCCAAAAATAGATGACTGGATCAAGAAGATGTGGTACATATACACCATGGAATATTACTCAGCCTTCAAAAAAGATAAACACATGCAATTTGCAGCAACATGGATGGCGCTGGAAGGGATCATGCTCAGTGAAATAAGCCAGAAAGAAAAAGAAAAATACTGGATGGTCTCACTCATAGCAGGAATCTAGAAAACTTAAATAAGGGACCAGGAAAATGAATAGCTACAAGAAAGTGAAAATCAAAATCAACAAAAAACTGTGACCCAGAGACACTCTATGGGGGGTGGGGGGGCAGAGAGGGGAGGGATTGGGGTCAAAATAAGGGGGTTGCAATTGTATGGGGAATATAAAAATAAAATTTATTTTAAAAATTTAAAAAAATAATAAAAAATAAAGATATGGAGATTGGGCCCACCCTGGAATCTCTGGTCCCTTTCTAGTTTTGCCTGTTACCCAACATCAGCAACAAGCAGCCACTCCACGGAGGAGTGACGCCTCCCAAAGAGAAAAGGACTGTATCAGTGCAGTCTCCACACAGGCTCGGGGCAGCATGCCCACTGCCCACCCATGACTGTGCAGGGGCTTCCTTTCACCAACTCTCTCCCTCTGCAGGGCAGCAGCCTCCTGCCTGCCCATGACCTGTACCTGCCGGGGCTTCTCTTCACTGACCTCCCTCAGCAGAGGCTGCGCACCTCAAAGCCGCCCGCCGGCAACCATGCAGACCCCTCTTAGCAAAACCTGTCCCTTTCCATTTCCCTAATAAACCTGTTCTTTAAATATGACTAACAGTCTCTGTCTCATAGAGAAACGTGCCTGGAGAACTCGCCGCGTGCTGCTGAAGCGGGAGCTCTGGCAAAACCTTTCCCAGAGTGACCCCAAGGACCGCAGCTCTGCAAAACCCCATCAGCTACACGTACTAACACCCGCAATGTAGAGTACAGTCTTCACAGAGCTCAAATTACTGAAACAGGGCCCCTGAGGGACAGTCCACAAGGCACAGAGCAGTTCCTTTAGGTAGCGAGGAATCAGCTGTCTGTTGGACTAGAAAGAAATGAGGAAAATATAGATGCAGGTATAGGGAAAACGTGGAATTGAGACTTGCATTTTCTCAAGGAAGTAGGAGGCAAAGTAATATACTAAGATGGAGAAGGGAAGGCTGAAGAGGTCAGAAGTTTGAAAAGAAATGTACAGATTCGAAAGAGAAGCTTCCCAAGGCAGCGTGCAGGACCTGATGAGGACCAGAGGGAAGAAGCGAAGCAAATTTCAATTTCAGGGTGACGGACGTGTGCAGTCGAGAGTGACGGAAGAGAATTAAGTATGTTGAAGCACCTGCACCATGATTTTAACATCTGTCTTGTATTTGTCAGGGTTTTCCAGCTGAACAGGATCAATAGGAGACTATATACACACACATACACATATATGCTACTTCCTGATATGTCTGTGCATGTGCATATGTGTGTGTGTGTGTATTTGTGAATTTATTTATAGTAAGGCTTTGTCACAACCAACTGTGGAGACTAAGCATCACAAACCACTGTCTGCAAGCAGGAGACCCAGAAAGGTCAGAGGCCAGAGTGACATTGGATAGCTACTGTTGCAGATTCTAATTGGCTTCTGGAGGCTTGAGAGCCAAGAATGTGAGGGCAGAGGATCAGTGTCTCAGGACAGTCCCTCTGTGTTCCAGTCAGGCCCACCATGGTTAAGATGTTGCTCATTCCTATGGGAAGGACCAGCTGGATTCCTCAGTTCACCAATTGAAATGCTGGTGTCCTCCAGAAACATGCTCACAGACATACTCAGAGACAAGGGCTGCTCAGATACAGGGGCATCTCATGGCCCCATCAAGTTGATGTAAACTTAACCATCATGTGCCTATGAGGCCCCTAGGAGCCTCCAGCCACCATCATGGGGCAGCTCTATGGGATAAAACAACTCCCAGAGCAGCCAACATTTCTTTATTTATTTCTAGACTCCCTCTTCCTTTTGAAGGGGCACTTGAGGAATACAGAATTTGAGAAATAATTGTGCCATCTTGTTGGGTTAAGTGGGTCTTCTCAGTTACCCACTTAATTGGACAAGGCTTAAAATAAAACTCCTTAGATTAATGCGCCACCAGAGTAGAGCTAACTAGTTTTGTTTAGGCATTTAGGAGTTTAAATCACCTTGAATCCTTATACCTGTATCTTTATGCAAATCTCTTACAATGACTTTAATTCCATTGCCAATTAGCATAAGAAATAGTATGAGTTCTCTGAGCCCCTAATTAGCCCTGAATTGGAATCTTGGATTTCCTGCTAATAAGCTATGAGACTGTGGGCAAATTAGTTAGACGCAAAAACACTGTATCTTTAATTTCCTCATCTGTTAAATGGGAGTTTTCAGGTAAACCTTGGGGTATTGTGTAAAAGATGAGAAAAAAAATCAAAACATTTAGTCAGTACTGAATAACAGATATATCACACTATCTTCTCTTTATAAAAATAAATCCTGATATAAAGGGGAGATATACACAGAAAAATATGTATTTTCTGTGTAAGAAAAAAGAAATACCTGTTCACCCTGGAGATAAGAGAATAATTGCAGCTGAGTTGCCATGAAGTTAAGGGGATGGAATTTTCCTCTGTCCTTCTGGAAAGTTGACTCGGAACAGGAGCACTGAAGTTCTAAGGAGGCAGATTCAGGTTTAATGTGGTGATTAGCTGAAGGATATCCAGCTGAGACTCTGTCTAGCAATAGCTCTTACTAGAATTTAATAACATCATCTCCTATCTGTTGTCTGTCCGTGTTTCATTAATTACATTATTTTTAAGTTTGCATTTCATTATGTAATTGGAGTTTATAGTAAAAGTGTTAAAAGAAAAAAAGGGTGTGTGTGTGTGTGTGTGTATGAACTAATACATATCATCTAAAGGCGATGCAAAAATTGCCTGGTACTTAGGAAATATTGACTCAGTGAAGGAACATCTTGCCTGCTCTTAGATCCCTTTCATCTCTCATCTGCTATGATTCTACATTCATAGGGAAGTCAGAGTCCCTGCAGGAGAACTTGATGGTAGCCGTTCTTAGGGTGAATACACAACTCATCAAAGTGTATTTTGAAAAGACTTGGGTATAGTGACCAGTGTTGGGGACAGGAGATGCCAGATGTTATGCTGCATAACAGTTAATATATAAATTGCTCATAATTACTTCACAAACACACACACCTACCCCCAGCATGTTTGTATGGTTTTAAAGAGAAAGCAATTGTCTAGGAATGCAAAGCCAGGTACAGTAGCCCCTTCTCAGCCCTGGTTTTGCTTTCAGTTACCTAGAGTCAACCATGGTCAGAAATATAACCTACAATAAGATCTTTCGAGAGACAGAGATAGCTAAGCCACATTCACAAAACTCTTGTTAAGTATACTCTTATAATTGTTCTATTTTACTATTAGTTATTGTTGTTTATCTCTTAGTCTCTTATCATGTCTAATTTGTAAGGTAACTTGTTCATGTGTATGCAGGTCGAGAAGAAAAGGCAGTAGAGATGGGGTTTCTGAACCTCCTAATCATGGTTTCAAGTGTCCACTGTGGGTCTCGGAACGCCGACCCCAGGGATAAAAGAACACTAGCGTAAAATGAGAAAAGATTTTAATTTGGTTATTTTCAGAATGTCTCCAAGGGTTGTTACACATTGAGAAAATCACCAAAGGTAATGACTTTGTGACATCCAAGGGGCCAGTATAACATACTGGCTCAGCCTACATCAGTAGTTGTCATTCTCCTAATAAGCCTGCAGTGTCTGACCATGTGCTGGTGGATCACAATTTACATACAATAAAATATTTATAATAATCATTATGTACATACTAAAACATTGATAATGCAGCAGTTGGCTTTATTTATTGAATTATAATTTTATTTGCTCACGAACGAACTTTACTTCTTTGAATAATACATTCAGGTATTTCTATTAGTTTTTCTTGAAATATTTTGGCTAGCTAGGTTACATCATCTATAAATTTCATTTCAGGGTTTAATAGAAAGTGCGAGTGTCAGAACAAACATGTTGTGCACCCTTCCTGGCACTGCGGTGTCCTCAGTGCGGCTTCCCCGCTTTCCCCACTGTGTGCCTCTGGGCTTCCTCTGACCTGAGGACCTGCACTCCTATCTGTAAGGAGGGGATTCTAGCAGAGTCCTGAGATTTATCAGACCCTATAAATGCTCAGCAGAGCACCTGGCACGTGTTAAACTCACAATATGCTAGTATCTCTTGTAAATTGCAATTTTACATAGGTCACTTATCCCTGAGCCTTGCCTGTGGGATGGGCTAAAAGTAATATCTCAGAGAATTGTTCAGTCTACCAATAGGGTGTTTCTAAATTCAATGCAATGTTTGATGTGTAATGGATCTTAAAATGCTAGCTCCCTTCCCTGTCTATGGTTATTTCTGACTCCACATTTAGATAATTCTAGTTCCTAAAACCATAGTCCTCAGCACGGTGAGAGGGGCCTAGAAGCTTCTCTAGAAATCGATCATATTGTGGAAACAGATGGTATCTAATTTTTCTGCAACTCTAATACTGGCTTTTCTATGACAGTTGCATTTTTTAAATCTTGTGTGATTCTTTTCTGTCAATTTGCAGTGGGAAAAGTAATCTTCAGATAGAAAATCAGATTAGCGGCCTTCAGGTATAAACTGTCTGTAGTTTAGGGCACACATGCATTTAAAATGGCAATCTAGATAGTAATCTCAAGATAAAAAGGAAGGCGATGTGTGTTTTTCCACTCTCGCTTCCTCGGTGCGCCTTCATTATTCACACACTTCGCTGGAGCTCTGAGCGCCCTGTAAATTACAAACATGCTTGTACTGTGAAGACTCTCAAATCCTCCGTAAGCAATAGAATCATTCACTACCCACTGTCATCTGACCTACAATTCACCTGGCTAACACCCAGGGCTGGCATTGGGCTACAGAGGCTGCCCAAATTGCACCAGAGCTGATTCAAGACCCCAGGAATAGAAGGAACCCCACGTTGTTGTTTCCTGAGACTGCCTTTTTTTTTTTTACTCTGAAGTCTCACCTTCTCCTTAGCCTTCAAGGCAAAAGCCATAAAGAGCAAGTTTCTCAGCTTAGATATGGTTTGAAACATGATTCAGCCACAAATAGGCTATGACATCATCCACTCTTGTCACCTCAATTTCTTCATCTCTAAGATAGGGATCTCATACACTTTTATAATTGAATGAGACAGTAAATTACTAACACAAGACATGATGATTACAAGAAAGTAAGTTTTCTTTTTTGCCCTAAGAAAGTTTTTGCCCTTATGAATTTTTCTGTACTTTTTAATCCATTTCCCAACTAAGCCAGTTGCTTCCTGCTGCCTGTGTCTCCAGAAGCTACCTGCAATTTACTGCGGAATCCTTAACACTGTCCTCCAGATATGTCGCCGTTTCTGCTCCCTCTCATAGAATTGTCCACAATAGAGAGAAAAATCATGGAAGGTGATCTTGTCTGGCATTTAATTAAAGACAAATAAATGATAGGTTGTATACATATGGATTCAGACAAATAAGAAGAGCAAACAAAGCATCAGCAAAATTAAACATTCAAGAGAATTCAGGTTGGCCAGAATTATGAGGCATCACCTTTAACCTATGTATCAGTGGGTAATCTATTCCAATACCTGCTCTAACATGTGCCACTTTGGGATGAGAATTAATACTCATGTTTGTTAGAGGGAGATGCCTAGGAGGGGTAGGAGCCGGTCACTTTCTGGGTCTCCAGTAGTGAAGCTTGTATAAATTATGATTCTTTCAGTAGCTAGGGAGAAAACCTGATTCAAGTGATCTAAGTAAGAAGGGAGTAAATGCTGATGGGACTTCAGATGTCCAGGAGCAGATCTAGCTTTAGATGAGTCAGGGTTCAGGCACCAAGTCATTTTGGGAGGTTCCACCTCCTCGCTTTGGTTTTTCTGGAGGGTATACATTTTTAGGCTCTGCCTGGTGACACTGATGCCTTCCAGGATCCCGACAGCATCTGTTCCACCCTAAAGACCATCTACATCTGTCAGTTAGCCAACTAAAGTCAAGAACCAAGTCTTGAAAAGAGCAAACAGTCCAACTTGGGGCAGTGCTCCACCCCTGGGACCTGTGTCGAGTCTAAAAGCATTAAGAGCATTCACAGCACAGCCTAATCAAAGTCTATGCGTAGACTGTCATGATAACAAGCTGGAATTTGATCCTATTAATTTAATAAAGCAATAACATCTACGTGAACAAAAGACTAATAAGACGGCATACAAAGGTATCAGCTCATTACTCAATCTGATTTTTTCCATTGTGTTATCCTACACCTTTTCCTAACAAAGCACAGATCTTTTAATCCATTTTCTGAATGGATAAGAGACACAGTTACTTCTCTGTCCAAAAGCTCCCTGTTTTACATGCAATAAAACCAAAGTCCTTGAGATAGTTTGCAAAACCCTTCATAATCTGGCCTTCTATTATTCCTCTAAGTATCTCTACTCATCCCCTTTCTATTCTATTTCTGCTATAGTCACTGTATTGTTACTTATGTCAAATAACCTCCCTCTTTTACACTGCCCTTTTTGTCTGCATGGAATGTTCTTCCCTGATGCTCATAAAGCAAGCTTTCTCTAAAAGTCTTGGCTTAACATTATCATTCTTTACCATGTCCACTTTATTTAAGATGACAGTATTCCTCAATTCTCCCTTTTCCATATCCTGTCTCATGTTTGACCATAAAACTACCACATAGTTCTGATGTCCTTTATGATACTAAATAATTTACATACTTATCATGATGATTTTCTAGAATATCAAATCCGCAAAGGCATGGATTTTGTCCTCTGCTATATACCCATCAGAATATACCTCTTGGTAAGGATTTAATTTTTGTTCAATAAATGAAGGAATAAATGGATCTCTCCTACTCTAAATCTTTTTCCTACAGTCACTATTCAAGACTGAAGAACCAGTCTCTTCTATTTTTCTGCATAAATTTCTGTCTTATAACCAATTCATGCTAAGGGTAATTTTTCACTGCATGCAATTTTATTGTTACATCTGCACCATTTATAACCAAATTTCTAAAGAGAAATGAACATGATGAAAATGGACAAAAGTAATATACATACTTTTTAGATGTGCAATTTTCATTTGAATCATTTATCCCTTTTTAATCAGTAACCAATGATGCACAAAAGCAATCAACAGATCTGAAATAACTCAGGGAGATCACAAAAATCAGTGCACTGATATCCAATGGTGCGTTGCCTTTATGTTAATTACTTTTATTGCTAAGAAGACCCTTAAGTCATTCATTAAATGCTCCATTTCATGGGCCTTTTCCTTTCTTCCGATTACAATAATGACATTTATTCAGGCATTCATTTCCCTATGTCTCCATTTCAAAATTGTTAATGTTTCCTCTTTTACCAAAACAATCCAACACAGCAAGATGTAAATACTCTCTTTAGTACTGTCTCTTCATTTTTGCTAACAAGTAAGAGTGTCTAATTTCTCCCCCAAACATATTTTTTTTTACTGTTAAATGTTCATTTTACTTCTGGAATGACTAACAGACTTAGAAATCACTATCTATAAAAATCAATAGTAAGACTGGAAAAAATTGACCAAAATTGCTATTTCAGGGCTCTGGAAATTTATCAAAGCATACATCAAATTGAGAAATATTAATTCAAGAAAAAAGCACTGCAAAAATCTACTAAACCTTGTTAAAAATGATGATTTCCTTTTCCAGTTTTCTTCTAGTGTTTTTTATTTTTTTTTTTAAATTGTGGTAAAGTTAGTTTACATCGTTGTTGGTATTTTGGAAGTACAGGATCTTGCCTGTCAGGTTGCATAGTCTACCCATCACCAAAGCACCCATAGTTCCTCACTATAGTCCCTTGTGCTCCCTCCCACTTTATTTTGACCACTTCCCCTCCAGATGCCTCTGTTCCATAGTCAACTTCCAAGGGTTTGTTTTAAAGCTTGTCTTTATCTGACCCTTTGTTTGGTTTCTCTATATTCCACATATAAGTGACACCATCTGGTATTTGTCTTTCTCCTTCTGACATTTCATTACCATCATCTTTTCCAGCTCCATCCATTCCTGTCATTTTTTCATCTCACCTCCCTTTTCCTGGTTCCAATCTGCGGAAAGAAAGCCTGTACCCAATCAGGTAATTCTTGCCTAATCAGGTAAGGGTTTTAACCTGAGCTTTAGCTACTGTTGCCATGCCAACTTATCACAGGGACTCACTCAGCAAAGACAAAAATAAACAAAAATACAACAGAAAACACATCCTAATGTGGGTTATTCTGGAAGTTTTTACTCTCTTTCATCATTTGCCAACTTTTGTTTACTTTTAAGAGTCAGCAAATAACTGTTATTTCACTATGTCCAGTGTTTTCATTTTTAATTTGTAGAGGAATGAGCTGTAGGAAGTTTACATTTCCAGGGTGGAACTGAAGCTCCCTAGATCAAAGCAGCAAGCTGTCTCTGCAAAGGTCAGTTAGTAAACATTTTAGGTTTTGAGAGCCACATAGGATCTCTGCCTTGTTCTTATTTTTTAACAACCTTTGAAAAATATGAAAAACATTACCAGCTTGTGGGTTATTAAAAATTGTATAGAGTGTGGCCCCTGGTCCATTGCTTGCCACCCCTAACCTAGATCTTTGTCCTTTTAAAATTAAACTTTTTATTTTGGGACCATCGTCAGTTCATAAACAAATCTCTGTAGCCTTTTCCATTTCCCCCAGTGATACATCTTGAGCATTCATAGCACAATATCATAATCAGGATAGTGACATTGATACAGTCAAGAAAAAGTTGTTGCGCTTTAAACCTTTCCACTATTTTAATAAAAACAATTAAAAACAATTAATAAAAACAATTAAATATTTCCCTCTTCACCACTGTTTTGGCTGCATCCCATAACGGGTTTTTTGAGGTTAACATTGATTTACAACAATGCATATGATTTAGAGGTACAGGATCACCCCCTTCAGGTGTTATGACCACACCCCAACCACCGCTAAGACACCCATTGTCCTCCACCAGAGTCCACTGTGCTCTCCCCGCTGTGCTATCCATCCTTCTACATCCCCCTCTGGAAGCCTCAGTTCTACAGGCTGATTTCTAGGCCCTGTTATCAGTTTGGCTTTATTGACCCCTTTATTTTGTTTCTTTGTATTCTATGGCCACCTCTGGCCTGTCTTAGTGAACATCTCACAGTCATTTGAAAAATTGCAATTCTGCAGCCATTGGGTTCATCTTGTATTGGTATCAATCAAGTCAATTTGCTTGATATTATTGTTCAGTCTTCTGTTTATTGATAATTTTGTACACTTAAGCTGTCAAAAGTCAGAGGATATTAAAATGTCCAATGACGGTGGACAGTCTATTTCCCCATTTGTTATGTTAGAATTTCACGTGAACTTTGAATTTTTCTGAGTACATATATACTTAGAATTGCTGTTTCTTCTGATGAATTCTCCCTCTTATCATCATGAAATGGCTTTATTTTGTTTGTAATTTGTAATGTTTGTATTTGTAATGCTCTTTATTTTGAAGCATTTTTTTTTTCTTAAGATTTATTATTTATTTATTTATACAAGCACTGGGTACAGTCAGAAGCGCAGGAGGGTGAGAGAATTCACCAGAACCAGAGCGGGGAACAGAACAGGCAGACTGACGAAGTACACTGCTGAGGGGAGCAGCAGACGCGGCAGGAGAGGTCTGCCATGTGGGACCCTCACCAGCGGGCCGGGGATGGAACCGGCACTACAAAGGCTGCGGGCATCTTCGAAGCCCAGTGCTCAACTGCCTGCACCACCAGGGGAGGCCCTTGAAGCATATTTTTACTGCTATGAATACAGCCAACTCAGGGCAGCGTTTGTGTGATGCATTTTATGCCATCCTTTCATTTCCCCCATATGTCAATTATATCTCAAAAAGTTTATTGACTACTACCCTCCCGACCCTCACTGCTTATGGATTTACTTCCCACATGCACTACCCATTTGTATCTTCTGTTTAAAGTACATCATTTACAATGAACATTTAGTATATTCATTTATTTATCATTTAGTTAAGTTTTTATGTCTTTCAACAATATTTTACTTTTGATTAGAGTATTTAGCTTACATTAATCTTATTGACATGATTGAATTTAAGGCGATAGTCTTGAATTTTTTAATCTTTTTCTTGGGTTTTGTTCCCCTGTTGCTTCTTCTTATGGTATTGGGGGCGGGGGGGAGAGTGCTTTTCTTCATGTGCCATTTTATTTTGCCTATTATTTTCAACCATAAAAACTCTTCTTTTTATATAGATTTATAATAGCTCATTATTTTGTGGCCTTTATATTTTGCTATATGCTCATGAAACTTTCTTGGATCACCCAAAATTTAACTCTGTTTGCTCAATGTGGATGGTCTGCTTGGCTTTGGGGGAATTGCCCTGGAGATGCACCTTTGAGCCTTTCTCTAAGCCTTAAGCCTGAACACTCATATAGCTTGCCTTGTTTCCCTTCTCCAAGGGCCTACCATCCTGTGCTGTTATTGTCCAATATCTGACTACTATTGCTTCCTATCATTTGTCCAGTTTTTCAGTGATTTGAAGTGATGACTACCTCTGATCCCTGTTACTCCATCATGACTATAAGCAGAAGTTTATCAAACCAAGGAACTTATCATTTAAGACAAATGCTAATAAAGACTAAAGTTTTCATCAGTATTAAAGAAAGCATAGAACTGATTATGTGTTAATCTAACTAAAGGGAATTTGATTCATTTTGATGATTCAGAAAGCACTACAGTATTTTTTCTCAATGTTGCCTGATAAACAGTAATTATTATCATATTGTAGCTATGAGGAATATTATATTTATGGTAATATTAGGTAAAATTTAGCTTCAAATATTCTAACTGTTGCTCATCAATGATAACAAATTAGTACATTTGTGTTCTTACCATTACATCCTTAATCTAATTATACACTTGGCACTTAAAAGAATAATATCACAAGGATGTTAAATGGAGAGAAAAATCTGATGATCAGCAAGTTCAATTTCTACAAGCATGTCATCTACATAAAAGAGAAGAGACAGGGAGGAAACTAATTTTTACTGAGTGCATATCCATACCACCATACTCATAATGATTATATCATTCCATCTATTTTTCAAGCATCCATGAAGGGTAAATACATAGAAGTAAACTGAAATATATTATTTGCCCAAGACCACAGGACCAATAAAAGTAGGAATAGCTATTCTACCCTGATGATATTTAAGGAATATACATCTACCACTTTTCCATGCTGTCTGTTAAACTTATCTAGCTCATTTTTAACTTTGGTAGTAAGTATTGACACATTTGTAGAGGTATGACTCTTTACCCCCCTAAGCATGTACAGTGTTGTAAATCAATGCTACCTTGACAAACAGAATTAAATAAATACACATGGACCATTCCCACAGATGTGAGGTGGTATCTCATTGTGGTATTAAGTTAGAATTCCCTGATGGTAATTGATGTTGAACATCTTTTCATGTGGCTTGTTCCCCATCTGTATGTCTTCTTTGGAGAAGTGTCTGTTTGGTCCTTCTACACAATTTATTTTTTATTGGGCTGTTTTCTTTTTGACTTGCATTATTTCTTTGTATATCTTGGATATTAGTCTCTTGTTAGGTATATGACGTGCAATTATTTTCTTCTATTCAGTAGGATATTTCTTTTTAATCATAGTTTCTTTTGCTAAAAAAAAAAAACAAACCCTATGGACTCACTCATAGCAGGGATCTAGAAAACTTAAATAAGGGACCAGGAAAATGAATAACTATAAGAAAGTGAAACTCAAAATCAACAAAAACTATGAACCAGAGACACTTTTTGGGGGGTGGGGGGCGGGAGGGGAGGGATTGGGGTCAGAATGGGGGGATTGCAATTGTATGGGGAATATAAAAATAAAATTTATTAATTAAAAAAAAAAAATCAAAAGCTTCTTAGTGTGAGGTACTGCAGATTTTTTTGTTTCGTTTTGTTTGTTTTCATTTCCCTTGCTATGAGGAACAAAGCTGGGAGGGGACTCAGTGGTCTATGGTAGAAGATTCTGGGCTCCTGGGTGGTGGATGTGTTGTGTAAACATACATATAAAATGATATGAAACCTGTTCTCTTAAATCATATACATTGTTGTAAGCCAATACTACCTCAATAAAGAACATAAAAATAAATCCCCAATCTCTAAATTTCACCACTAAATAGATATTTTTAAAATATATCAGTCTAGTCCTTTGCAGCAGACTATCACCAATTTAAAATACAGAAATGTTCTCAGGAAAGACTATATAATAATCAATAAAATACTTAAATTTTAGTCTGTAATAATTGCTGAGCTCTTTGCAACATATGAAATAAAATAATAAATGATTATTTGGGTAACATAACAAATTCAAGAATATCAATTATTATTTACATTAGACACACATTCCTCATTATTTATATTCTCAGGTAAAGAAAATTCACTTTCTACATTCACCATCCATATCATTACTTTTCCCCACGGTAAGAGCAGTAACTTATGTAGACAGTGAATTTTGACGCTTAATATGCTCAATTTAGTCCTTTATACAGCTACAAAGTACCATTTAACTTTTTACCTTCCGATATAAATTATCTGATGATGTTTTCATACTGCCCTCTGATACACCAATGATTTCTATCTGACCATTCACTTAATAATGTTTATTGAGCACCCACTATAAGGGCCTTTCTAGTTCACAAACTAGATTTGTCTCAAGCATAAATAGAGGTTCAGCTGCCAAAACTAGATGACAATATCTGAACTGGTCCAGCAATCAAAATAAGTTGACTTCAAGTTCCATGATTATTGAATCAATAAAGATAATGATGATGTGAACAGACTGCATTTTGTGTGTTTTCCATGTCTCAGGCATTGTGATAACTACTTTATATATAATCCATCTCACTTAATACCTACTTCCAAAGGCCCTATAAGGTAGCTAGTATCATTTACCTCTATCCTACAGATGTATAACTGAGAGATGGAGAAATACTGAGATTTTAAACTTGGTTTCTTCCTGACAGAGGCAGGTTCTATAACCCATGTACTTGCCTGCCTTTTAAATCCCCATTGATTATATAACATGCTTCATCTCAGAGCTTAGAATAGGTCTAAATCCTCTTGATATTTTCAAGTGTCCTCAGGCTAAAGAATTGAATGTGGTCCAAAGAGAGGCATGCAGGTTTTAACCTCAGTGATCTACTCATAAAATGTTCAAAAAAATGGATTGAAAAGCTTGGTGCCATTATGCTTTCAAAGAATAAGAACCCTTTATTTCATTAGTGATGTTGGTTAAGTTAACATCCTTCCCTGGAATTGGTCCAAGCAATTTATATGAAACTAGAATAAAAATCCAACAAGAAACAGTACAAGTGCTTTCAACCTGTATATTAAATTTCTCAACATCTAAATTATTGGCCATGCTGTGATACTTAATCTACTGTGATTTTTACCATTTGTTCCATTAGGTTACACCAGCGAGTCTAAGTAATCTAGGGGAACTGTGCCCAGAAACCTTCCTCTACTTCAACATTAAGGTTGGCCTTAGAGTTTGTGAGTGGTTATCTATAAATTCTAGCTCGGGTGAATCATGAAACTTTACCACTGTTAGTTTGCCTTTTATTGGAAATAAGGGTAGAAAATCGTCAATAACATCACCTTCAAAACTTGTCCCTGATGATAATGATGACATTGTGGATTTTTTTCTGCCCTAATTCCATGTAGATGTTAGGGCATCCTGGGTCTTCCAGGAACAGGACCAATGGAATGCAAATAGTGATCTGTGGCACAACAATCCAATTCAAGCTCCTAAATATCTGAATTCAAAACCTGCCTACAGTGCTCATTCATATGGGACCAGATGAAATTTCCATAGATCAATTTCCCTCATATGAATATTATGAAAATTAAATGTAGTAACATTTGCAAAAAAAAAAAATGTTATAATCTCTCAAGAATTGTCACTGTTGAAACTTTATCATGTATAGGAATTCTTACTAACCATAAAATCACAGTCAATAAAAATATACTATAAATATTTACAAAACTGAGATAAAACAGAAGAAAGTGTACCCAAGGAATCTTCAAATAAGTCTGAAGGAAGAAGAGGGAGGGTCTTCTATATACTTTTAGAAGACAGTTTCTGAGACTACCTATGTGCAGCAAGAAATGCTGCTTTCCTACAATCTAGCATGCAATTATCATAGGAAGAATAAAAACTATACAAGCAGGACATTAATAAGTTTACACAAGTCATAAGTGTGGAGACATGGGGGTATAGCTCAGTGGTAGAGCATTTGACTACAGAAGTGTGGAGACATGGAGGAGATGATTTTACCCTAAACATCAGTAATTATAAGTATAAATGCCCTGACTAAAATCAGATTGATAAATTGGATAAAAATGTCACAAGACCTACATAAATGCTGTCTTCAACAAACATAGTTCAAACATAAACAAAGATTAAATAAAAATTTGTGGAAAAGACATACCGTACAAATACTAATCAATAGTCTAGATAGCTATATCAATATCAGAAAACTTATGTTTCAAAGCAAAGAGTATTATCAGGTAGAAAGAAGATGAAAAGGGCTCAATTCCACAAGAAGACCTAAAGATCTTAACACTTTAGCCACTTAATGAAATGGGCAATGTACAAAATACAAAATAAATAGAATTGCAAGAAATGGGCAAATCCACAACTGTAGATGAGTATTTCAATACTCTATCCTCAAAAATTGACTGGTGAAGTAGACAGAAAATCAAGCCTATAGAATCCTTTTAAAACACTATCAATCAACTTGACCTAACTGACAATTTAGAAAAGCTCACCCACAAATGCTTTGACTGAAATGTTAGCAGATCCCTTTCATTACTTAAAACTTCAATTTAGGGGGCTTCCCCGGTGGCGCAGCGGGTTGAGTGCAGTGCTGTGAAAATGTCCACAGCCTCTGCAGTGCGGGTTCAATTCCCGGCTAGCCAGGGAACAACCCACATGGCACAGCAGACCTCTCCTGTCTCACCCGCTACTCCCCTCAGCAGCATATTTCGTCAGTCTGCCTGTTCTGTATCCTACTCTGTCTCTGGTGGATCTTCTCACCCCCTGTACCTCTGGCCTGTACCCCAGTTCTTGTATAAACAAATAAATCTTTAAAAAAAAAACTTCAATTTATATACAACTTAAACATATTTAAGGAGCAAAACCTCCTATAATGCTTCCCCATCCGAAGCATTTGTGCCCATTACTGTGTAACTTGCATATACACGATTATCTGTCCTCCTGGAAAATGATTCCCACTTCTGCCTGAAACTAGCATGGAACTAGCACAGAGCATTTGCTCTACAGATACTTCTCTAAGCAAGAATAAGTGAATGAAAATGACCAAAACATTCACAACAGAAAGCAACTGATGAGAGTAAAGCATTGATTCAATTTCAAGTGACTAGACCTTTATTCCATGGCGGGCATTTCATAATCCACATTACTTAGGAAAAATATTATAACCACATATGCAGCTGTTTAAGGTATTTTCTATTATTGATGAGAAAACTCAGATTAAGAGAGCTAAGTTTGCTGAGCTAATAAAAATGATGGCCAGATGTTACTAAAAGGATATTTACCTGGATGAACTTGTCCAAGCACAAAGTAGGTGAACTCAGACAAGTCTTTTTCTTTATTTGAAAGTTAATTTTCCTTGTCTTCAAAATGAAAGGGCAAGAGAGCATGATGTACAACCTCTAGGACCTAGTCTGGAGTCTCAACTTGCAGGTTTTCCATCCCATCTGACTTAGTTTACGGAAGCCATGGTGACTTTGAATAACTTCATCCATTTTCAAAATCACCAACCCTGTGTCCTCCAGCACCCACAGGTTTTATTGCACTTTGTCTCCATAGCTAAAAGTCCCTTACGTCCTCCTGTACACACTTTGAGGCTTTGTGCAAACCCAGCTCCTAACATCTTGAAAAAGATCTTGAGCAAATGCAGGTGCCAAACTATGTACAGAGCAAAAATACTTTTTCCCAACTTTCAGTGTGACTGCAAGAAACACCTTAGGTATAATGCAGTGACAACAGCTGGCCCTGATTATATGTAAAGAAACACATACACACACTCTTCTCTCACTAGGTATATGTCAACAGGACCTTCTGCCTCAGGCCAGAAAGCAGAAACAACAAATAAGGTAGTATGTTGTAGAGCTTATGGGCTTGAATAAAAAGCATCATTGTATTATTTATAAAAGGTTCTTTTATTTTTTGTTACCTCAAGAGAAGAGGAAATGTCCCTAGTTCCTTTTCTTTTTGAAAGGCATTAGTACAATGACGGCTGAGGTGTTGGGGAACAAGGATATAGGAAGTCCGGGGTTCTAACTTGGACTAATGTTGTGGTTCTCAGAGCCTATTAGGATCCTATTTTCAAAAGTGTCTCTTGTAGCATTCGATGTTTGATTAATTGAATGGGAGTTCAATTATATCACATTTTCTTGATCCCTTTATCAGTTAATGGGCACTTAAGTCATTTCCATATTTTGGCTATTGTTTTGAAAAAGCTGCAATAGACACAGGAGTGGCACTATCTCTTTGAAATAATGGCTTTCATTTCCTTTGTATATATAAATACAGAAATGGAATTGCTGGATCATAGGTTAGTTTTAATTTTTTGAGGACCCTCCATACTGTTTTCCATAGTGTTAGGGAGAAATGATGTCCTGAGTTAATCCCATACAGGCTTTGTGGACCCCACCCCCACTCCAGACTAAAGCCATCAAGACTTTGGGAAAGACAAATCCCATCACCACCAAAGGGAGGGTGGCTGGGACCTGAGGGTGGAGTTGGGCAGCCAGGTTGGACATAAAAACCAAACACGTGGGCCTTAGGCTCTCTCTCACTGGCTCGCGATCGCTCGCCTCCTGGCTTCACTGCTCCTGGCTGGCGGCGAACTCTGAGAGCGCCATTTTGGGATTCCTGATCGGCGGATCGGGTAGGACTCATTTAAAACTTTGTCTCCCACTTTTCTCCCTGAGCTGTACATTTCCTCATCTCCCCTTCCCTTGTCAATAAACCTTTTATGAACCTTTCACGTGTGCCTGCAGTAGAGCATGGATAAGTCCTTTTAAGCGCGCAGGTGAGGACCCACAGTCAGGCACCCCGTTTTGTATCGGGGTTGCTCTACAACAATAGTACCCATTTCCATTCCATCAACAATGTGTAAGGGCTGTATACATCCTCACTAACATTTATTACCTCTTATTTTTCTGACAATAGCCATCCTAACAGGTGTGAAATATCTCATTGTGGCTTTGATTCACATTTCCATGATGATCGTTTTGTGCATTTTCTCATGTGTCTGTTGTCTATATAAATGCCTTCTTCAGGACAGTTGGAGGGCTTCTCCTATGCTGCAGCTGGTGGTGCATATATATTTGCTTACATGCACCAAATAGGAAGATATATTGAGCCTTCATGCCACAAAATAGGTGACAGTGTCTTAGTTTTTATGAAATCCAGAGCTGAAGAAACCCTCAAGGCATTGTACAGAAATGTGTGAACTGGAGAAAATGTGACCTTATTGTAGACTTGCTTGCAATGTCCAGAATGACAAATCAGTTAAGAAGTTCCCTGATATTAAAGAATCAGGCTCATTTCTCCCTGGATTTGCCTTACACAACCCTTATATAGGCTAAGGAAAGAAAGTGTCAGATATGAGAACACTTTTAGTTTAGAAAAAAAAGACAAAAAAAATCTTATTTGACTTTGATTTGCTCAAGTCGAAAATAACTAAACAAGCCTGGGGGTGTGGCCTGGTTCATTTCTGATTCAACCATGAATTTATGAACCGATTGATGGCGGATTAGAACAGAAAAACTGGAAAGGAGATACAAGGTCAAGAACCTAACTCACACAAGGAGGTAGGGGTAGAAGGCATTCGCATAATCCATTAACCCAGTTATTGAAACCAAGACCCTTAGGCATCTACGCCCAGATCAGGAGGCGCAACACCCAGAAACTGTCAGACTGCTATGTCAATGGCAGAGTGTCAATGGCAGAAACCATCCACCGGCAAAATGAGCCCCTCCCTCAAAATGATAAACCTAAGGCAGCCCTCACAACGGGGCAGCACTCCCACTGCCCACCTGTGACTATGCAGATGCCTCTTTTCACCAACTCTCTCTCTCTGCTGGGCAGCAGCTTTCTGCCTGCCCATGACCTGTACCTGCTGGGACTTCTCCTCACTGACCTCCCTCAGTGGAGGCCGCTCTCCTCAAGGCCGCCTGCCTGCAACCATGCAGGCCTCTCTCAGCAAAACCTGTCCCTTTCCCTAATAAACCTGCTCTTTAAATATAACTAACATCTCTGTCTCATGGAGACACTCGCCTGGGGAACTCACCGCATGCCGCCAAAACGGGAGCTCTGGGGACACCTTTCCCAGAGTGAACCCAAGGACCCAGCACGCTACAAAACTACATCACTGAACTTGACTAGTTATCAGCTTTTCAAAACAATCTATATATTTATTTGAAAAACTACTACGAAAATAACACCAAATCTCATGAGCTACGGTGACATTTGAATGAGACAGAGGACAAGTTCTTAGACCATCTGCAAAAGGTAATCACCTATTAAATAGTAAGGGTTTTTTCCCTACTTTTTTTTTTTTAATAGAGGCATGTTTATTTATTTATTTGTTTGTTTGTTTGTTTGTTTGTTTATACATGCACTGGGTACAGTCAGAAGCACGGGAGGGTGAGAGAATTCACCAGAGCCAGAGCGGGGAGCAGAGCAGGCAGAAGGACCGAAGGACACTGCTGAGGGGAGCAGCGGGTGGCAGGAGAGGTCTGCGCGCCATGTGGGACCCTCCTCCGGTGGCCGGGGAGCAGCCGGGGATCGAACCGGCGCCGCAGAGGCCAAGGGCAACTTCGCAACCCAGCGCTCAACCGCTGGGACACCAGGGAGGCCCCTTCCCTACTTTTGTATCAAAACAAGGTCCACATTCTTTATCAAGATTCTGAAGAAGCCTCATATGCAAATCACAATCCTTGTTAGAACAATGGTATTCCATAAACAGCAGAGTGTTCTCAGGTAGCTTTCAAAACAGTTGTGAAAATCATGAGGATCAATCACAGCAAAGACATAAGGAAACTTCCTTAAAGCCTCCAGCCTTGCACTTGGTTTTGCATTTCAAAGCATTTTCACACCAATTATCTAAAAGGATTTCCAGTAAATTAAAGTTAAGTTTCCCCCATTTTACTGATAACATGAGTAGAGAGAAAGCACAGATAAAGGGAGAAGGTTCAGAAATCTGAAAACTCAAAACAAATCACCAAATATCAATTATCAGTAAATTGTAGCAGTGGAGGTGAAAGGGAAATAAAGACCACGCTGAGATTTTTGTGTGAACTCACATACAAGTCCGGTTCCTTTTCCAGATGGGTCACTGAAGCTCAGGGAGCTTAGGCACAGTGATCTTGATGGAGGACAAGAATAGAAAGACTGGACAGGAGGTGCCCCAAGACCAGAACCTGACTCACAAGGAGATGGGGGTCGAGGGGAATAACAGGACCCTTAACCCAGCTGTAGAGGTTGTGACCCTCAGGCACCTGTGCCTGATCACAAGGCAGGAGACCCAAGCAGGATCAGATGCTACAGCAAGTGGAGCACAGGCCTGAGGGCAAAGATATGGAGATTGGGCCCACCCTGGAATCTCTGGCCCCTTCCTGGTTTTGCCTATTATCCCAAATCAGCAACACACGGGCCACTCCACGGAGGAGTGACCCCTCCCAAACAGATAAGAACTGTCTCTGGGCAGTCTCTGCACAGGCTCACAACAGTATTTTTCTGCCCACCTGTGACTATGCAGGTGCCTCTTCACCCACTCTCTCCCTCTGCTGGGCAGCAGCCTCTTGCTTGCCCATGACCTGCTGGGGCTTCTCCTCACTGACCTCCCTCAGTGGAGGCTGCTCTCCTCAAGACCGACTGCCTGCAACCATGCAGGCCTCTCTCAGCAAAACCTGTCCCATTCCCTTTCCCTAATAAACCTGTTCTTTAAATATGACTAACGTCGCCTGGGGAACTCACCGTGTGTCGCAGAAACAGGAGCTCTGGTGACACCTTTCCCTGGGTGAACCTGTAACAGGGTGGACCCCAGGAAAGGGGGAGGTTCCCTGCCCCACCCAAGGGAGGGTGGAGCTGAGCAGGAAGAGGAGAAGCTGCAGAAGGGACTGAGGAAGGAAGCAGGATGGAGCCAGGAGACCGGGAGGAGGCGCATGGAGCCTAGAGACACGTGAAGAAACTGCGCTTGTCTTTTGGTCGTGGATTGGGTGATACAGATGAGGGTGAGACCCGTGGGGAGGTGACAATGGCAGCTTTTATCTTGATGTTGATCTTGCTCTTTTCCTTCCGGGTTTGTCTGGTTGTTTCTGACCCTTTTCTGTGGGTCCCCACTGGAAGATGCTTTAGACTTGTGGCAGGCTTTGGGGCCTTGCTCTGGGCCAATCCCATATGGATGGACTTTTACCCACGAGGGGACGGGTAACTTTGGGTGCTTCATTTAGAAACTAGACTCTTTGCCTTACCTGTATTGTTTCCTAGTTTTATTAAAGTTCCTTCCCATTAAAGTCTCCTATGTTTTGTATTGATGCGGCGGATGGCAGAACCCATTTAAAATAGACAGGTTTGCGGGGTTTGGGCTGCCCCTCTCCCTGTCCTATAACAAACCCAAGGACCCCACAACTCCAAAACCCCATCAATCTGGCCTCTGGAGTCAGTTCTGCTTCCATACCCCAGATCATACGCTCACTGTGTGATCTGGGACATGAAATTTAAATTCATCTGCAAATTGGAAACAAAGTTAGCATTCTGCCCACTTACTCTAGAACAGTTCCTCATAAACATCTGCTGTTGCTGATGCTATTTTATCCAGTATCATGGAGGCTCTTCCCTGCAGGGCAGCGGGTCTCAACGAGCCATCTCCGCAGCACCAGTGTAACAGGGCAGGGAGAGGAGCACCCCAGACCCCGCAAACCTGCCTGCTCTAAATAGGTTCTGCCATCTGCCACATCAACACAAAACATATGAGACTTTAATACTATTAGATTAATACAATTAGGAAACAATACAGGAAAGGCAAAGAACATAGTTTCTAAATCAAGCACCCAAAGTGACCCGTCCCCTCATGGGTAAAAGTCCACTCAAGCAGGATTGGCCCAGACCACGGCCCCAAAGCCTGTCCCAAGTCTAAAGCACCTTCCAGTGGGGACCCACAGAGAAGGATCAGAAACAACCAGACAAGTCTGGAAGGAAAAGAGTAAATCAAAATCAAGATAAAAGCTGCCATTGTCACCTCCCCACGGGTCTTTCACCCACATCTGTGTCACCCAGTCCATGACCAAAAGGCAAACGCAGCTTCTTCACCTGTCTCTCACCTCTATATGCCTCCTCCAGGGATCCTTCTGGCTCCATCCTGCTTCCTTCCTCAGTTTCCTCTGCAGCTTCCTCTCTCCCAGCTCAGCTCCACCCTCCTTTTGGGTGGGGCAGGAAACCTGAAACCTCCCCCTTTCCTGGGGATCCCCCTGTTACACCAGCACCAGCACCAGCATCACTTGGAAACTTGCTAGAAAGTTAAAAGGCAAATCCTTAACCCCAAACCAGATCCATAGTATGAGAAATTCTAAAGCAAAAGTTTTCTGAATAGCAAAAGTTTTATTGGTGATAAAGTTTGAGAACTGCTCTGATAGAGGAAGTTGATGGAGGACAAAAATAGAAAAAAAAAAACAAAAACTGGACAGGAGGTGTGCCACAAGACCAGAAACCTGGCTCACACGAGGAGGTGGGGGTAGAAGAGATTAAAATAGCCCCTGACACTGACTGGTATCCTTAGGCGCAGATGCCTAGACTACAAAGCACAACATCCAAGCTGGTATCAGACTGCGGTCTAGAGCACAGGCCTAAGGGTAAAGATATGGAGATTGAGCCCTTTGTGGAATCTCAGGTCTCTTTCAAATTCTACATAGTTATCCAAAATTAGCAACCAACTGACAGCTCACAAGGAGTGAGCCCTCCCAAACAGAAGACTGTATCAGTTCAGTGTCTGCACTGGCTCAGGCAGCCATCCCACTGCCCACCTGTGCCTACGCAGGTGCCTCTTTCACCAACTCTCTCCCTCTGCAGGGCAGCAGCCTTCCTGCTTGCCTGTGACCTGCCAGGCCACCTGCCCGCAACCATGCAGGCCTCTCTTTGCAAACCTGTCCCTTCTGGGGCAGCTCTTCCCGCCTGCTTGTGTCCATGCAAGTGTACTTTACTTTCTGTCCCTTTTCCTAATAAACCTGCCCTTTAAATATAACTACGGTCTCTGTCTCATGGAGAAACTCGCCAGGAAACTCGCCGCATGCCACCGAAAGGAGAGCTCTGGTGACACCTTTCCAAGAGTAAACCCAAGGACCCCACACTCCAAACCCACAGACTCCCAAAACCACAATAGATGTGGCCTTCATTTTCCACCTGAGGCTGCAGGATGAGGCAGGTACACAATCTGCCTCAAGATGAGGATCCATGTGTGGGTTTAGAGTCTTCTATTGCAAGCCCAATTACTTTGAAAGATATTTAAAGAAAACTCCATTTCAGAATTCAAGACAGATTTGGCCAGTTTTGCCAACAAAAATCCAGGTGACTCTGAGCAAGTCAGCTGTCCAGTCCGTTCTCTGGAATCTCTGCCATAAAGACAGGAATTCTTACTTTGGCTCTCAGCTGTGCCCAACTTATAACGAACAGTGAGGTTATAAATGTGACAGCAAAATGGCATCAAGAAGCAGAATTTTATTTATCGATTCAGGAAATGAGATAAGAAGAAATATTTGAATTCAATAGAAACAATGTGGGACTTAAAGCCAAACTTGGGTTCAAATTCAAAATTCATCGTCCCTAAAATTCATATTGTCTTCTGAGCCTTTAACACTTACTTTTCATGGTATCACAACACCTATTTCTTGGAGCTGATATGACATATTATCTTATGACCTAGAACTGTGTGAGACCCAGTGTGGATACTTTCTGGAGATGAGGTATTATAGAAATGTGCTAAATAGAACATGGAAGGCAAGGGAAGCAAATGCTATGATCTAATTTGTAAGAACCTCATCATTCTGCTCCAAAGATTATGTCTTGTGGAGAGGAACATGAGCTGCTCATGTAAAGAAGAACTTTATTTCTTAATACTTAAAAATGCTCTCCTACTGGTGTGAAGCAGGTCTTTTCTCCCAGGAAAAGACCTAGGAAATTTGCAAAAAAAAGTCTAAGACACTGATCTTGGGGACATTTAATTAGATGACATTTGGACATGCTCTGTAGGCTCTTTGAGCCCCAGGTCCCCTCTGTTTCAGGGATTCCCTTTTCCCTGTTTGCCACAAATGTGAGGTCACATATAACCATATTTTTATGAGCTCTGTCTATGGTAGTGCAAATACTGATGTCATCAGGTAGTTATGGTGATGGTGCTTGCTGTTGTTTAAGAATTTTGTAAAGAAAGGCAGGACAAGATTCCAGCTATATTTATAAATTATTCAAAGAACCATAGCTGATCTCTGCAGGTTGTCTCTATAAGGAACCATAAATATTTTAGGTGCATGCAAAGCAGACTACATATTAATAGAAGAAAAATAAATAAAAGTCACAGCATGGCTTTTTAAATGAATAAGATCATTCTATAAGCCTGTTGAAATCCCACACTCTGTGGGATGGGATGGAAAAAAGAGTGTAACCAAGTACAATAACATAGGCAGCAATTTTCTCGTGGTATTTACTCTTTGCAATAAGTTTACAGCTTCTTTCTATTTCACCATGCCTTGAATCTCAATGGCCTTGTGACTTACTTTGCTCAATGAGATGCATTTAAAAATGTCAATTTGGGGGCCTCCCTAGTGGTGCAGGCAGTTGAGCACAGCACTGTGAAGCTGTCCACAGCCTCTGCAACACAGGTTTGATCCCCACTGGCTGCAGAGATACCCACATGGCACAGCAGACATTTCTTGTCTCACCCACTGCTCCCCTCAACAGTGTATTTCATCAGTCTGCCTGTTCTGCTCCCCACTCTGTCGCTGGTGAATCCTTTCACCCTTCCACACATCTGGCTTGTACCCCGGTTCTTGTATAAAAATAAATAAATCTTCTAAAATAATAATAATAATAACAAACCAAAAATATCAATTTTTGGATTAGTGAAATTGTCATCATGTGTTTCTTGTTCTCTTGGATCCATACTACCACATTATGAACAAGTTTTAGCTAGCCTGCACGTGTGAGAGACCGCATGGAAAAGCCATGTCCCAGCCTGTCCCATCCTAGCCAGACTACACCAGTCACTCCCAAGTATGTGGAAATGTCCAGCCAGATAAGCTGAATGCAGACCCGTGAGAAAGCAAGCAAGACGGAAAGAACCATCAGCTGTTCCATAGACAATGTGAGCAATAACATACACACATTGCTTTAAGTTTGTGTTTGAAATGGTTTGTTATACAGCAAGAGCTGACTGACACAGATGATTATAAAATCTAATGCAACTCCCTCAAGATATTGGATTCCCATCTACCATACACCTGTCAGATCCTTTTGGAAGTCAGGAGCAGAAGACCTCAAAGCACTTATTTTCCTCACATGTTGAATCTTGAAATACGCCAAGGGATAACCTAAGTGAATCAAACTTTTCTCTGTGTGCACAACTAACACTTAATATATTGTAACAACAAATAGATGACTATTTCTACTCCACCTGCCCAACGTCTCTGGTTTCACCCATTTTTCTTTAACCCCAATCCCTGCTAAGGAGAAGTCCATTCACTTTCAATTCTGTCATATGTTTTCATTTCAGAATAAACTAATCAGCTCCCCAGCATGACACAATGGGCATCTGAGTGCGTGGTGACAGCAGAGAGCGTGGCATTCAGCTCCACCCACTCCCCCACCCTCCCACTCTCCTAGTGACACCTCAGAATCTCTTCTCTTGCCGTCCCTGTCACTATGACCCTGTCTGACTGGTCTCTCACAATCTTGCCTTCTTCCTTTATAGCCTATTCTCCACTTTTCTAATAATTGGGTTTGCTTTGTGTGTTTTCCCTAAAGCATAATAAAAAGCTCAAGATTCATTCCTGATCTTAACAATCAGGGAAACTCAAAACTAGAATCTTCTTTGATAAAATGAGAAAAAAAAAAATGGACTTCCTTACATTACTCAAAATAGAAACTAGTAAAGAAGATAAAATATGTGAACAGAAACTCACCTTCTATACTATGATGGGACTTGCAGTTAGGATGACATCAACAGTGTAAGACATGAACTCTGACAGCTTATGAAAATAAGATTTATTTTTCACTCATGCACTAACCCAGTGGGTAATCTTTATAATGATCCAGGACCCTGGCTGCTTTCTTTTCAGCATCCCGGAGGGCCTTCTACTTCTTTTCTTTCTGTCAGCAAACAAGAAAGATGAATGACAGAGTCACCCATGGGTGGTCTCAAGGGGCAGGCTTGGATTTTATGGCTAGAACTCAGTCACATGTTCATAGTGACTGGAGGTTGGGAGATTTTGTCCAGCTATTTACATAGGTTGAGAAAGAAATGGACATCAGTGAACCTACAGCAAGCGCTTCCATTTCACGATGGTTCTGGAACTCTACTAGGAAAAAAGCGTACGAATATAAGGGAGTCGGTCATTGGGATGAATCAAACGTGAAAATGACTAGCCACAATTTAAGATAAATTAAATTTAAATATTAAGTTTTAGGTTCGAAGTGTCGGACTTACAATGTACCAGAACTCACTAGAGCTTACTAAGTGCCACAACTATTTCTGTGTACTTATTTATTTATCCAAATATCATTCTTATGCTAAAAGAGGAGAAACACTCAGAACAATTAAATTGTATTAGTCACCAAAGTTCAAATGACTGTATGCAATGGTGTACAGTCTCAACCCCCAAATGAAGGAAGGACTGGTTTTGCCTGAGGACTTGGGAAAAAGATGTTGGACAGAAGAAACATAGGAGAAGGGTCCTGGAAGAGAAGTATAGTGTGGCCTTCACACACTTTACAGTGGTGGAGATTTAAACAGTAATCCCGTACTTGTCACTTCCCTGCTTAAAAACCACAAATGGCTTCCGTCACCGTTAGATCTAAACTCCTTGCCTTGATTTGCAGAGTCTTGCATGTTATAATCAGATGCAATCTGTAGGACCTCACTCCAGCCCCTGACCTATTCCTCAGCTGTGCCAACACTCCCACAGGACCTTTGAAATAGTTACTTTCCTGCTTGGAATGTTCTTGCTTTTGACCTTCACGTGTCTCTGGAGAGGCTTTTCCTGACACTCCATTATTTTCTATCATCTAACCTTATTGCTATTCTTTCTCAACATCTATCATTCTCTCTCTCTCTCTCTCTCTCTCTCTCTCTCTCTCTCTCTCTGTCTCCCCCACACCCCGCTTCTTTCTTTTTTCATCCTTTCCATTGTGATGCAAGTTCCTTGAATACATGAACCTTTTCTGCCTTCTTCTCTGCCATAGTACATGGACTCAAGATTTACTTTTTGAATAAAGTAGTTCTATTTTGGCAGGTGCAGAATTAAGGAAATTAAGGTTGTGAGCCTGAAGGCAGATTCAAGGGACAAAGCAAATTATGTATCGGCACAGGGTTGTGTACTGTCATGCCTAGCATTTTTCTTTTAAATCTGAATAAATCACATCCTCCCATTTTATAACACCCAGGTGTCTGCTGCTGGAAGTCTGTGTGCACTTCTAGAATGTGTTCTTTCAGAAAGTCTTTGTGATGCTTTGGAGGTTCCTAGAAAGGGCAAGGGTGAGCAGGGGCCGCTGTGCAACTCCAGAAGAAGAACATCAGATTGTTTTTTGCCTTGAAATATTAGGATGAGAAGAGGTGGGAACAAAATGTGAAGAGATTTCAGGACAATAAACGCAACTATATTCACCAAATCAAGAACCCCATTTTTTAAAGTGTAAAAGGAGGCAACTTTAGGGTGAATAAAATACTATAACTCTTCATTATATTTACAAAATGCCTCTTTTTCTTTTCTTTTTTTCAAAAATTTCACATAACATCCGTATGGTGAGTATAATTATTCCTATTCTGTAAATTGAGGTTATTAAGACTCTGGGAGGAAATTTGCCTGAATTCCTTATGGGAAAGAATAATATCTGATTCATTATTTTAAAAGCTTTTAAAAATGAGATCAATAAATGTCTATAAAATTGAATTGGATAAAACCAGAATGAATCAGAACAGTCCTCCTAAGAATGCCTTGTGTCCATTTCTTTATGATTAATGGCGAAGAGATCATTCATTTTTATCAGCCCAAAGTCCAAAAGACTCTTAGCCCTGAACGATAATAAGCAGAATGAAAGCAGAAATTTAAATCGTATCCAGAAAGATGTTAACATGCATCGCTAACCGAACCCAGGGGAAAGTAGTCTCAGTAGGGAAAGAGATTGAGAGCTCCTTGTTTCCATTTCTTGACAAGATGATAGAATAACAATAGATTCTTTTCTTGCACATTAAGGCTCCTCTGCAACCTCTGGAACTTATTCTTCTTGAAGCTTGGCAGGGATGTGATCTTAAGGAACATGCTCAAAGTCACCACAACTATTTGAATATTGTGTAATCCCAGGAGAGTGGGGATACCACACAGATAGAAAAAGAAATAGGAGACACACGAGGAAGGTTTTACCATGAGTAGACTTTTTACAAAACATCCCTTTTATTTTTACAAACTGGGGAGCTTTTCCAAACTGAGCCAACTGGGGTTTCTAGTTCAATTGTTGGGGAAACCAACAGTTATGTCTTCTGTTTTGTGTTTCAGCACGTATCTTGTGCCAGTGATTCTCACCCTTCATTGTAAGTAAGAATACCTTGAGAAGTTTATCCTGAAAAACAAACACACACACAGGTTACATCTCCAGGGTTGCTCAGGCAAATAACCTGGAAATGGACTAGATGTCTACATTTTAACACTAGTCTTAGGTTTTCCAGAAATAGGGGGTTAAGTCTTCTCTCTGCAGGCAGAACCAAAGATTGGTCCATACCAATGCCAAGAGGATGGTAATTGGCACTCTAGTAATCCCAAGATGCTTAGAGACCTCCTCTGCAAGCTTGAGGGTTAAGAGGGAGATCTAAAATTCACATTGAGTTTTTCTAGATTTTCTTTATTTTAATCATTGCATTCCTTTCTGCTCAGAAATAAGAGAAGAAAAACAAAATAGATCTCTTTAGTCAATTTTACAATCATTTTTTTTTTTTTTTTGCAAGACCTGGCCTCTCTGTACCACCTCACCAGGAAACATTGCAACCGTAGTCTTGACAAAAGGATTTGAGGACACAGCTTTTTTTTAATTCCAAGCCAAATGTGCTATGCAACACTCTCTTCTTTGATCCCATAAAATGACAGGAAGAAACAATCAAGAACTAAAGAAATACAATGAAAATTACCTCCCTGTTATACTTTGGTGATGAAAAATGTTTCAAAGCACTTGGAGCACTCAGAAATGATAATTACCTTCTGGTTTCCTGGGGTAAGCTTAGGGATGCTGGGATTGTAATAGTCTCATCAGAGTCGTATAAACTGCAAAATAAGCGATAAAATTTCCTGAACATCTGGATTCTGTCTACCCTTTCAAAAGGTTGGTGAGCAGATCTCAGGATGCCTGATTCCAGGATTCATGGTGATGACAGCGGCCTCATGGTGAAATTATATCAAGTCTGAATATCTGGAAGTCGCCTTGCCTGTCATTGCCAAAACATCTCATGCCCAGAAACATATTCAAGTGAACTGTGTTCCTTCAGGAAAAACTAATTTCTGAATACCACGACCTTCCTTACTCTAGTCCTGAGATGCAGAGGATGAGAAAGAATGCCAATAAAAGAACATTTACCTGGGACCAAGGAGCGTGTGAAAACTTAACAAATGTCCATCATTCAATCCACCTGACAAGACCGTGGGGCTGCAATTATTATCTCTGTCTTAAAAAGGAGGAAACTGAAACTCACATTATGTGAGTTAGTATCAAACAGATAGTAAATGGTAACTTAACAATCCAGGTTGATCTAAGTCACACTTACATGGCAAACTTCCACTCAATCATGGGCCTGCAGGAAGTCTTTTGACCCTGCCACCCCAATCTGAGTAGATAGTCCTTCCTCCAGCCCTTTGTAGCCTGACTAACGGGGAACCACAGTTTGTAAGGTAACATAAATTGGGACTCATTTAATGGTTTCCACCAGCAGACTGTAACTTGGAGGGCAGGAACAACATTTGGTTATACGCATCTTGGCTTCAGACAAAGTGCAAATTCTGGCCTCAACATTTACTACCTATGCTTACCATTACCATAAGTTTTTGTTTGTTATTATTTTACATTTTTGAGCCACAGTTGTGTTATTTGTGAAATTGGTATAGTTATCCTGCCTATTAAGCCAGTTGAGTGATTAGAGTGAGAACATGCCAATGCATCTAGAATATACCTGCTACCTAGCACAAGTTCCCCAATTAGTTTCTTACCCATTTTTGCTACTGCCCCAGAGCTGGGTGCTTAGTAGGGATTCAGTAGGTGTTATTCACGGAGATCAAACACCATCCTGATTATTGTTAAGAAGATGACCCAGAAGGCCACCTGGTGTCTCAGGGGTTAAAGTTTCACCCCTATCAAGCTATTGCCAGCCACTGTGTCCTGAGCTTCTGTGTCCTGACTTCTATCCCTGGCCAGGAGGTGACCCTGTCTCGCCTGCTGCTCCCCTCAGCAGTGTATTTCAGGGGATCTACCTGTTCCGCTCCCCACTCTGTCTCTGGTGTATCCTCTCATCCCCCACACCTCTGGCCTACACCTCAGTTCTTCTATTAATAAATAAATAATAAATCTTAAGAAAAAAAGAAGCTGACTGGAGAATTCAGTTTATATGGTTGGAAAAGTGGGCTGCCTAAGACTGAACCCCAGGATTAGGAAGAAATGGAGAACCATGGGGCTGCTGGGGCTGAAGTTATAGCACAAGCCCTAGAAGCAGAAGCAAGGTACTGACTGCTTTGTGCCAAGTTCCTTTCCGAGTCCACCAAGCATCATCTGTCCCCTCTCCCCAGTGAATGTTCAGGAATGTTCAGGAAAATGCTTCCTCATGGGCACCAGGAGTACAGAGGAAGCCTCAGCCCAGCCTGAATGGCAGATGAGCCCCCACAGCTCCCAGGCCATCACCTGGGGCTCTCAGCGCCTTGACAGCATCCCTGGCCCCATCACCAATCCTCGTGCTTGGGAGAACTTCAGGACCTCTGAGGGCACTTGATCTATCCTTGGCCTTACTCTGACCTTGAGCTTCCATCTCTGGGCCTCACCCTTTATATGGGTCATTGCTTCCCCACCCCATGTTTGACTCTGAGTAACTGCGCCCCTGTACCCCATGCCCAAAAGGCTCTCCCACTCCTCTGTATTCCAGTCACCCCAAGATGGGACCGTGATCTCTGGTATGAAGACTTCTGGTGGCCACGTCCCTCCAACTCAGAGCTCTGAACACCAGAAGCTTCCAGGTAAAGAAAGTAAGGTCCAAGGAGTAGTGGGTTTTACCTAACGTGAGAGCTGTGTGGGGCTGGCACTCAGCTTCCTGACATCCCACTCAATGTTCTCTTGAATCAGCAATTGAGAAGTAAGTGGGGAAACCAAAAATTAAGGGAAACATCCCCAAATGTTTTTGTACTTTCTCAGAAGTAGATAGAATTCAAGTTTTTTTTTTTAACAGTTTTTCCTGAAGAAACATCGCATTATTTGAAAGCAAATTAAAAGCTGTTTCCCATTCCCCACCCCCACCCACCCAAGTTCCAACTGTCGCCTAAGGGATCTCAGAAAATTAAAAATAATGTGTGTTCCCATTGGATTATTTTTAATTTCTGGATGCAAATATTTGAAAGGAGAGGCTCAAGGCAAGAGCTAGTAAATTTGAGAAATACAGCAACAACCTGTAAGTCAAAATCTCTCTCCCAGCAGGATCTAGAAGAACAAGTAATGTTGATATCCTCTGATGGCTACTGTAGGACGGGTAGGTAGCTAGGTAGATTGAGAGATAAGTACATGCTACGTAGAGAGAGACAGACAGAGAGAGAGAGAAAGAGAGTTGGAGGGCACTCAAATTTTCCTTGGCCTTAATCTGACCTTCAGACTCTGTCCCCACCCCAAGTTTGTTTTTTTTTTTTTTTTTTTTTTTATAAATTTTATTGTTATATTCCCCATACAATTGCAGCCCCCCATTCTGATCCCAATCCCTCCCCTCCCGCCCCCGCCCCCCTAAAAGTGTCTCTGGTTCATAGTTTTTTGATGATTTTGATTTTCACTTTCTTATAGTTATTCATTTTCCTGGTCCCTTATTTAAGTTTTCTAGATTCCTGCTATGAGTGAGACCATCCGGTATTTTTCTTTTTCTTTTTGGCTTATTTCGCTGAGCATGATCCCTTCCAGCGCCATCCATGTTGCAGCAAATTGCATGTGTTTATCTTTTTTGAATGCTGAGTAATATTCCATGGTATATATGTACCACATCTTCTTGATCCAGTCATCTATTTTTGGGCATTTGGGTTGTTTCCAAAGCTTAGCTATTGTAAACAGTGCTGCTATAAACATAGTCCCACCCCAAGTTTGACTCTAAATAACTGCACCCCTGTTTAATTTCCCGTGCCTAAGGAGTAATGTCCTCATCTTTCTGATCACTCCTCCTATCCCTTTCCTCACCTCATGCAGCCCGAGCAAAGAACATGTGGAGCCAGAGGTTTGGAGAGGTAAAGAGCTGCAGAGCAGTGTTAGATGAAGAACTTTGGGAGGAAAGTGTTCTGGGTGCTTAGTAATTGAATTATTTGAAAGGATAACTTTGAAAACCTACCGTCCAATGATGACACACAGACACACAGAAGGAAGCTGGATTATGGCAAGAGGAAAACTAGAACTTTCCATTAATCAAGATAGAAGTAAAATACAGGGGAAGGTCAAGGTCAGAAGGCTCTTCTGTACCTGTCACTCCAAGGGAGGTACTGTGAGGTTGGCAACTCACAGGGGCTCGAGATCCCCTACGGCTGTTGCAGAGTCGAAAGGGACTTGGGTCTACATGGAGTTGCAGTGTTTAGCCAATGTGCTCTAAAATTTTAGCTCTGACCCATGGAGAAGCAAGAGACAGGGTGAACTTCGCCTTTCCTTGTGGTGTCGGCTGGCCCAGAGTCACTCAGCATGGCTAGAGGGAGCAGAGGACATGAGCCATGATGGAGGGCATGAACCCCAGGCAGCACAGACAGGTCAGACCCCCCCAACACCACCACCAAGATCTTCACTCTTTGTGTGTATATCAAAGGCTCACAGAGCGGGAGGAAGGGAGTTAGAAAAGAAAAGCAAAAACTAAGAACAAAAAGGTGATGTTCTTGGCACTCCCTGCAGCAATGGGTCTATTTTTACATCTGCCACATGGAACCAAGGGCTTCTGCTGTCATTTCAAACACTGCTTCATCTTGACCAAGGCGGCATTCTATGTGACAGCATGGAAATCAGAACATTTCTCCCAGCAGCGGAGCAAGAAGACTCCTAATTGCTCTGGGTATCCAGAGTTACAACAACCATCCCAGCTTGTCCCTGCTGCCTGGAAAGTGAGATCATTAATTCCCTAGACAGAAAACACTGCGATGTCAAAAATGTGAATAAATACCCTACAAAATAATGACCTCATCATGATATGGTTTATTCATGTCATAAAAAGACTCATGTTTGCCACTGCAGAACATAGAACAATCCAGATTTTTTATAGTAAGTATGAGTAGATATTTACTTACACAATTTTCATTTTCTTTAAATCATATTATGTTTTATTAAGATAACATTAGTCTACAATGATTCAGAGGTACAGGTTCAGACCTCTTCAGAGGCATTTTCCCACACCACTCCCATCACCAAAGCACCCACAGTGATCATAATTTTTTTAAAGTGTCAATAGAAACTAGGATCCAAGAGAGATGAAAATCAGTGTGTAAGACCAATATCCAGGGAGCAGAGAAAATGGATTCTGAAAATAACTCTTGCTGCTTTGTGAGCATTTCATTTATTCCAGAATCTCTAGTGTCTGGGTCCATGTCTCAGACATTACTAAGTGAGAGTAGGCCGAATGGGTTAATTAAATACAGCTGTTCAGTGTTAATCCCCTTCCTGAAATGCCCTCCCCAGTGTTCCTTGCACTGGAAAATTCCAACTCATATTTCATGTCAAAGCACAAATGATATCTTAAATATCATTTTTTGGGAGAAGTCTTCCGTCAGCTAAGAATGGGCGTGTCTACCATCTTCACCTTTAACCCAGCCCTGGTTGCACACCGTCTGACAGACCCGGGGCCCACACAGCCCAGACCAGGGCCAGCGAGATAAAGGCAATGAGCAGAGGATGGCGGACACTGAGGATGGAGGCTGAGGGGTCTGTGTGGTGAACAGAAACAGAGTAACTCGGGAGAACATTCTTGGGGCTGTCTGAGGAGAGACATCTTGCCCTTGTCCACCTCTGAACAACATGAAGATCGAAACCATTTCTTGCTCTGTCCCTCTAAGTTGCCTGGTCCATCTGGCACACAGTAGGTTCACAATAAAGATGGGCTGTTAAACTGCTGAAAGAGGCATGAGAGAGAACATGTCAGAGCTGCAAACTGATGGAATACAGGGCCAGAGGGGGCGAGGGTGGGTGATAAATATTCCCCAGACAGTCGTTGCTTCTGTCTTGTTACAGCATCATTTCTTTTCTTGACACCATGAGTGAGCTGCACGTTCCTTCCAGACCTGATAGGGCCTGCCAGCCATGGTTCCCACAGTCAGGCGAATAAAAGATAAAAACATGAGTGATGTTTTCAGCCTGCTAGTGGCCTAATTATTTTTCCCAATTGTTTCTACAATCCAGGTTTGTGTGTGGTCTCTTGGAGGAGACAGCTTCTCTGGAACCATGAGCTGGAAGAAATCTCCAAAACCTTCCCCAAAGGGAATCGTTCCAGGCAGCAGACCATGTCCTCTTCTGAGTTCTCTGTTCCCTCCTAAACTACCGTGTATTTTTTGAGGTTCATGTGCTATTAAATGACCCGTTTCTTTCCATACAGCAAGGAAGAGAACGAAGAGGTGGAATTTCTCAGCATTTTTCCAGAAGAAAAGTCAGTCACACAGGGTCTCTCTTTGTATATTCAAGGGAATGCCCCCCAACTATCAGCCCTCTGGAGCTTCTCATTACCTGTGAAACCCCACATGCCTAAACCCCAACTCCAAATCTGTGGCCCTGCAGAGCCGACTTCCCTGGGGAGCCGATCTCCTCAGAGGCGATGTCACGCTCCCTGGACCCTGGGTCAAAGCCAGAGTCCTCTTGTGGTCAGCACAGGAGCCTCTGAACGGACTTCCTTGCAACTCATCCCTGCCTATCACCTCCAGAATTATGATCCTGAAGCCCAAGTTTTTTACTATAAATTCCCAAGTCCTCAGTCAGGCTCTCAAGGCCTTACACTGATTCCTTGTTACCATCCCTGGCTCTCTCCTGAGACATCCCCAAGATCGTTCTACTGTGTTACTCTATTTCTTTTTTTTTTTTAAGATTTATTTATTTATACAAGAACTGGGGTACAGGCCAGAGGCACGAGAGTGTGAAAGGATTCACCAGAGACAGAGTGGGGAGCAGAACAGGCAGACGGACTGAAAACACCGCTGAGGGAACCGCAGGCGAGACAGGAGAGGTCTGCTGCACCATGTGGTTATCTTCCTGGCCGGCCTGGAATCCAACTGGTGCTGCAGAGGCTGCGGACAGCTTCACAGCGCTGCACTCAACCTGCTGCATCTCCGGGGAGGCCCTGAGTTACTCTATTTCTGCTCACCACACAGACCCCACCCCTCAGCCCCATCCTCTGCGTCCGCCATCCTCTGTTCACCGCCTTTATATCTCTGGCTCTTGTCTGGGCTGCATGGGACCTGGGTCTGTGGGTTCTGCAGGTTTAGTTTGATCCCAATTAGGACCGGGTTGCTGGTTGTCACTGGCACCTGACTGTGCACTCAGAAGCTCACAGGTACCCCATGGTTTCCATGGGCTCATTTCTAGCCTTCGGCCTGGTTCCCACCACCTAAAGCAAGATATTGTATGTGTTCAAGTCACTGTTCATCCAGAAAGCAAGTTCAGAAAATAACTGAGTAAAAAGCATCCAGGCATTAAATCTGAGGGTGAAAATAGGATCATAAAATGAAGGAAGAGAATCGTATCAAATAGGAAAAGATTTGAAAGAGATATTTTCAATGTAGCCTGCCATCTGGGAGAACTGACCAGGGATAAGGACAAAGGGTCTCTGACAGAAACTTAACTCAAACCAGCTTGAGCCATGAAAGGAAAGCCTTTGCTCTTGATGCTGACACTTCCGGGGGAATAGTTGGCATCGTGCTTGGTTGAATACACGTGCCTGGATAGTGCCCTTAGCATTATTCTGGGTTCTGCACATTCCATTCTAACATTCCATCCCACCAGCTTAGCAACCTCAGTAAAGTAAGAGCCCCTTCAGGATAGTTGCACCAAGTTTCAGGATGACAGCTCAGTCAGACAGTTTAGGGGCTATCCCTGTGCCTGAGTCAATCACTGTGGCCAGAGGGAAGAAATATACCAGTGGCAAATCAGGGCACTGTTAGGAGGGGAGTACTCGATGCTAGGTAGGTTTAAAACAGCCAGTATTCACCATGGTGGATAAGACAAGCTAGGTCGTTGAGAACAAGGTAGGTGCTGGAATCTCGAATCTTGAGGACTGTGGGTGCTTCTGATCACTTGTAAGTTCTCCACTTGGCCTCGCTCTTGTCCTGGACACATGGGAGAGCAGTCATGGGTGATGTGGGCCATCTCCCCATCTCGGCAATGTGGAGCAGACACCAACAGACATCTGCTTGTCAGCGGAACTTCCTCTTATTTACATCAATTATTCAGAGGAAAAACCATTGGTGGGGCAGATGTCTGGGGCTACCGATGAATACTCCATTCTTGTTTAGGAGAATGAGAGAGCTAGACACGGGGGTGCAGGAACAGCCCAAGTGAACAGCTAAAAGGCAAAAAGCTCCTCAACCTGGGCTATTGACAAGTGTTCGCTAATTTATCCCATGCCATCTGCTTACCTTTTAAATATGATAAATATTCCCTAGGGAATATTTCTCACGGTAGTGCCTTTCATCTGAATATGATTGCTACCCACCTTCCAAAGCCTTTCCTCATTCTGTCCAGGAATAAAGACACAAGAGTCTCTGTGATACTCTACCCCCCAAGATAGGGTCACCTTGCATGAGTACAGGTCTCAGACCCTGGTTTAGACCCTGGGTTAAACTCATTCAACTTATTTCTTTTTTTTTTTTTCATAGAGGCATGTTATTTGTTTATTTATTTGTTTGTTTGTTTATACAAGCACTGGGTACAGTCAGAAGTGCGGGAGGGTGAGAGAATTCACCAGAGCCAGAGCGGGGAGCAGAGCAGGCAGAAGGACCGAGGTACACTGCTGAGGGGAGCAGCGGGCGGCAGGAGAGGTCTGCACGCCATGTGGGACCCTCCTCTGGTGGCCGGGGAGCAGCCGGGGATTGAACCAGCGCCGCAGAGGCCGCGGGCAGCCTCGCAACCCAGCGCTCAACCGCTGCGCCACCGGGGAGGCCCCAATCAACTTATTTCTTTAAGACCCAGGTCAGATCACTCCTTCTCCTATAAACACTCCCAATACCCTCCTTTTAATTCAGTTTCTCCTTCCCCAAACAATAGTACATTGTTTATTCTCTTACGATAGCACTTATCACAGTCTGCTTTTGAATTAGAGTTATTTATATGTGTCTGTGTTTGCTGATAGACTGCGAGTTCTCGACAGGCCTGGAATAGCTCCTATTCATCTCCATATCCCCCACGGTGTCAAGCGCACCCTCTGTACCGAGCAGATAGTCAACAGATGTTTGCAAGATTCCTGAATTGGAGCATGTCAGTTCCTTGATGCTGTTTCTCAAAGGTCCCACGTTCACTACAGCACTGCTTCTAACTCTTCAAAACTTCATGCTCCTTTTAAGAAATAGAAATTTTGTGTCTTCAGTCGTGACTTTAGGTGTCTAATAACTGATCTTTTCTCTTTCCCACTTAGGTTCTGAACCAGTTAGAATACTAGACAAAGAGTAAGATGGAGAGTTAAAGCAGCTTTGTTACAGATGGGAACTGAAGTGACTAAGGTGGATGGCAAACCCTAAATGTCAGCCAGGGAGGCCCTGGGTATGGGCATGGCTTTTGAAATGTAGGGAACAGGGAGGAGGGACAGAGTCATTCATGTGCTTCATGGGCCAGTGGCTCCCAGGAGGGAGGCTGAGTTACTTATGGAAGCCCAGACTTCTCCTGTGTTCAACAAGCCACTTTTCCTCTGATGGGGAGGCATGAGACAAAGGTGAAGAGATGCTTCTAGTGTCCACATAGTGAAAAATCCCGTCACTTGTAAGAAAACATCTGGAATGGGGATATGCCTCCAACAAACACCTGCCTTCATTAGCATAGTCACTGAGTTACAAAATATATGACAACTCACCACCTACTTTGTCCCCAGGATCATGTTAACTTGGGGTACAGCAGTGAACAGTGCAAGCATCAGTCCAGCCTCCAGAGACCCTCCAGGCTAGAGCAGTGGACAGACATGAGATGCAATTGCAAGGGCAGCTTCCCCAGGGGGCTGGAAGCACTCCCTTGACAGTCATTGGTGTAATGTGGGAGGAAGGGAGGGCACTCAAGCTCCCCAGCTCACTGGCAGAGTCAAGTCATGGAGCAAAGAGCTCTGGTCTGGGGGCAAGAGACAGGGTCCCAGTCTCAAGTCTCCGGAGAATGGCTTCTCCACATCTCTACAACTTCAGTCATGCATTCTAGAAGAAAGGGAGGCGTACTGATTGAGTCCTTTCACATGAACTTCTTGGCTTGTTTGTGTGCTTCTTATGTTATGTTCCCAAACGTGTGTGATCCTGCAGCCAAAATCTGAAAGCAGACTGTGAACTTTTGGAAGTTGGTATTGTATACACATAGGAGGTGAATACAAAGTCTATAAATTCGTGTATGCAAGACATGTATTTTTTTTTATTTTGTGTAATTCAATTTAATCGAAGGAAGAGAGATGTTACTGACAACGGAAATGAAAAGCTGAATTTCTTGCTTGCTAAACAAGAAAGAGCTACACTTCACTTGCAGAGCAGTCTTTCCAAGCAAAGCAGGAAATGAAATTAAATAGGTGTTTGGGGACTGTATGGCTCTGGGATTGGCTGACCTTCAGCCATGACAGTTTGGATACAGGATCGAGGCTGTTGCCAATTGGCTGACTTTCACAAGTGTGGTTACTAGAACAAAATTGTCACAAACCAGTCAGGATCATTTAAAGCTGTTTTTGGTGATCAGTGTTACATAGATTGAAACTGTGGTCAATGCTCACCCTGTTTCTTCTTATCTTGTGTTGAAAGAATGGAAATTTTTATAGCCTTCCAGTTCTTTACTAAGGTCCATTCTGCTAGAAATTTGCTTTTGCGTAAATGAAGATTTCCATTGCTTATTTCCCAAATTCCACCATTAATTCTGGAAGTAGTGAGGCACATCTAGGTGGACATCACCTGGTACCTGATCCTCAGCATTAGCTTTCCAGTGTCTTCCACTGTGGCGCCTGTCATTCACTGGGCCCTGTCACTCATAGGCCCTGTGGCGCTGGCTCAGACATGTCATCCTCACTGACCACAACCCCCTTTCATATTTGTATTTTTTTAGGTACTCATGGGCCACTCATGGACACCTCAGAATACTGTAGCCCCATGGCAACTTCAGTCATGAGATGCTGTAAAGGCGACCATAGCATCAACTAATACTTCTACTGCTGCATCTTATCTGGGCCCTTACCCAGGATTAAAAAATATATATATATATGGCTGCTGGGTGCCTGGAACCCACTTTCTGGAGATACTAGAGTTTCTAATTGAACTGACTTGCTTTGGGGTCACACCATCTCTTTCCTTATTGTTGTTTTATGTTTTACTTTGTTCTAAAGTTTCTCTGGGAGGTCAAGTTTGCAAGCATGGTTGAGAGCCCTCCTCTTGGTCACCTCAAGGTGTTTTCAGAGCAATTCTTTGGTGTGACCACATGATCCATCAGCTCTGCTAAATTATTCTATGGGGTCAGACAAACCTGAGATGCATCCAGGATATGAGAACAATGGCTTATCCCTCTCTGACCTACAGCACCTGTTCATTCTGGGTCAACTGCTGCTCTGTTCTCACCTTCTTCATCCCAGACTCAGGCGGACAGAAGAGCATCTACTGGGACATTGCTGGCCTCCAGGAAGAGAGTATGTTTCCTTATGAAACTATCCATCATGGTTAGAGCAGACTCAACACTGAAGAATGTTCTACATGCTATCTATTGCTAGTGATCCAGTCGGCTTTCAGAAATATTATTATCAGAGGCAGTCTTAACAAATGACCTCTAAAGGTAGATTCCAAAGCCTAGACTTTTCTCCCTGTTGTACTATCTCCTAAGTCCCATTTTTCTCCCTTCTCTTATCACCATGGCTATGAACATGAGGGAGTGCATTCCACAGAAAAACGACACATTAAAAAAAAAATCTCACACTCATGTTTTTTCTCCAACTTCCAATTTTCCCAAATATTTCAAAATTACAGACAGAGGCCCAAGATTTATTTAGCAGTGAACTTTCATCTGCTTCCTTCACTCTGCTTCATACTCAAATAAAAAGCTATTGCCAAGGTACCAGGTGCTATGGAGATTGGAAATATAAATGGGATTAAAGTGAGTGACATGTAGTGACTCCAAGATAGAGAGCATGGCTGACAGTGGAAGCAAAGAGAGAAAGCGTAAAACCATGAGGGCTGGAGGGAAAAGGTCAGTCCTAAACCATTCTTCGGAGAAAAAGATGATTTAAATTTATGGATGTACTTCTTAAAACTAGTTAAATTTAAAAAAATCACATGGAAGTGTTTTAATTCTTTCTCTGGAAAAAAAAAAAGTCTATATTATTGGAAACTTAATTATCAGGAATAGGTAAACATGAGGCGCCAGGGAACCCCAGGGACACTCTTCCATGTTTAAAGTCACCAGCAACAGCTAAGCTAGCCCTACTAGTAGTGATTGATCGGCTCCACATATATCATGGCAGTGTGAGAACCGAATTCCCCAAAACTGTCAATAATACATGGATAACAATAATGAAATTCACAGGCAATTGATCAAGATGAAATTTCATTTGCAAACATGAGTCCCTCCCCCCAGTATTCTCCCATTAACACCACAGTATCTCACAGCTAGAAGAGACCCCGCAGACTCTCTGCTCTCCTGTCATTGCACATCTGAGACAGATGCTCAGACTCAGGGATAGTCTTGATCCTCCAGGTCCTGCAGAAACTCAGCTGCAGGGCTCGATTTAACATCCAGACTCCTCCTTGTTTAATGTTTTTATACTCATTGAATTGCAGTCAATGCCTTGAAACTAGTGTAGAAGCAGATGAGACCTGAAGACAAACATGATAGTTGCATCATGGATTAAAACTATATTTGATGATGAGTAATCAAATGAGCTAAAATGTGCCAGACAGATATTAGTTCAATTAACTCCAAGGCCATCCTGTACCTAAAACTGAAAAATGTATTCTCTATTCTACCAGATTGTCTCCACTCCCATAATCCAGGAGAGCTCATTAGCAGTTCTGCAGTGAGATCAAATGTCAACCTAAATGAATCTCCACTCCACAATTCTGAAAATAAAGAGACTTCCCCACTGTCACACTCTCAGGAAGAAGTCAATGTTCAAAGACCGAAGGCCTCTGCGTGTTAAAATCCAAAGGAATTCATTCCCAAAACAAAGTACTTGGCATTTTAAGATAAAGTTCAAAGTCCAAAGATGTTTAAGTAAAAACCCAAATAAATAGAAATACTTCCTATTTTTTGATTCTTCGTAATATCTCCTAGGATTCTTGGTGCGTGAGAAAGTAGGGACTCCCTGGTCTCTGTAATGAATGTATTTCTGTCTGGGCCTTAAAACCTCTGTGAAATCCAATTCCAAATCACTCAGAAGCTCCCCATTTCAAATAATCCAAATATTTAAAAAAGATAAAAACATTATGTTGGCACCTACAACATAGCCACAAAATTTACAAAGCATGCATTTTCAAGACCTGTATCAATTACCCCAGGTAAAATTTTATTCCAGTTGCCACAGGGGACAGCAGTATCTGAGAAACAGAGTTATCAGGTTCACAAGGACGCAGTCAATTTATATTGTGCAGAGTCTACGACCTTGAAACTTGTTTAGGAGAAATTTTCCATCAAGTGCTAACATCATATTTTCCATGCATAGGGGTGGAATCCCTCTCATCTAAACTATCTACCTTCCCGAACAGTGGCATTTATGAAACTCTGCCTTCCAGAGTTTATCGGAATACCCACTAGTGGGTACCCCTTGACTCAAGTCTCTTAATTCCCTTGATCACGTTGTGCTCAATATTCTTGGCACCCCAAACAAGATTGGTGTCATGGCCACTATGTGATCTTTGTAAGCAGCCGTTTTCATTTCAGAGATGGTGAATGTTGCTTCTCACTACGGGATTCCTTAGGTGTCTAGAAATCTGCCTCCCAGATTTCTCCTCATCCAACCACGCTTTGCATTTAAAGAGTAGTCCTCAGCAGGTTGCAAGCGAGGTTGCTGTTGAGGTTTCAGAAATGTTATTTCAGGGACCCATTTGGTCATGCATCTCTCACGATACCCTCATCTCTCACTTTAAGGGACCCTGGTCTTCAAAGGCATTTTTTCCACCACGTCCTTTTCTATAGTAGCAGCTGATAGCTTGTATGTTTTTTATTTTTATTTTTTTTTTGTTCTGCTACACACAGGATACTCAACTGCATTTCAAACTATTTAATTTACTTCATAGCCCGGACCCTTTTTTTTCCTAACAAATACAGGCATTCTACTACTTCCTGGAATTATTTTTTTTTCCTTCGAATGTTTTTCTTTGCTTTTTAGCCAAGATAGTTATTCATCCAACACCATCCTTTAAAATTATTCCATATAGTCTCCCACAATAAGAGATAAGAAATTCATAATTTCTGAGTCTGCCTAATGCCTCTATCATTCCAATAAATTTTGTCCGTTATTATTTCCCAAGCTGAATCATCTCATCCAGAAGATAGTCTCCCAGCAGGTATCTGTAACCTCAGCTGGACTTAATCTATCATTATTTGGCTTAGATACCAGTTAATATGTGTTGTGGCAAGTAGACTCCAAAAATAGTGCCCAAGACATCCCATCCTGATCCCTGGGACTTCAAACACGATGCACACCAGTGATTATGTCGCATTACATGGTAAAAGGGATTCCGAAGCTATAATTAATGTTACTCATCAGTTGACATTGAGTTAATCATAAGGAAGATTTTCTGCATTATCAAGTGATTAATCACTTAAATGCAGAGAGTTATCACAGGATGGTGGCCTTAGAACCCTAAATCTGAAGCATGTTTCCTAAAGGCTGAGACAGTAGCTACAAGCCCACCTGTAACAGCCATGTCACCATGAAATTGATCCAGAAGTTCTCTTGAGTCTGTTCTATCGATCTCTCATGTCTGTCCAAATTTCTAAATGACCTCCCTGACGCATGCCATTATAGGGGGTGTCTCCTGGTGTAGGTTCTCTCTGCAGTCACTCTTCCCTGCCACCTAGCAACCTGGCACATTCTTCCCAATCTGCCTTCTGAGACATTATCTCTTTGCCTCTGTTATATTTCTTTGTACACCTGTCATATTTTCTGCTCTAATAACAACTAAAATGTCTTCTTTCCTAGTATCCTGTTTTAGAACAATTACACAGAGGGACAGCTACTTTTGCTTTTTATATCTGTTTATCATCGCCCTTAGTATTTCATTTTCCTTTCACATCTGCCTGGTTGTTCCTCTGAGATGCCAACATTGTTCTTAAAAGGATGCCTTTCTGCTGGAATGCTATCTTCCTCTGTTTGACTTTCAGTCTTCTGCTACTCTCGGTAGATAGTAAGACTACCTCATGCAAGTCAAACTATTCTCTTTCTTCTTTAATTTTCTAAATAAAATGATTCCTAAATGCTAAATATTCCAGGCACAGACCATCATGTTCATTGCCTTCTGTTCTTAAGGATTGAATTTTTAATAGTTCCCTGCAAGAAAATAGCTTATTCTTTACCATCAGGTCACTACACGTGATGATGGGCAGAGATGACATATGTAAAGTGGATGTAAATGTTAGGCATTATAATTGTAATTATTATTATGCATTTATTATTAACAGATTATGGAATTAAGGCAGTTTAGCATGGATATTTTAGAATAAAATGAGGCCAAGTTGAGCCCTGGGATATTTGAGACACTGTCTCTTATGACCGAAAAAAGGTGGGGGTGAGGTGGTAGAATAAGACTTGCTAGCCATCTATTTCCTTGGCACTGTTTGAAGTCCCCATTGCAAATTCACAACTAAGTAACACTGTGATTAGTGTGATTCCTGCTATGCAAATAAGACAGGTTGAATCTGTGCAAAGGAGCATGGTGAGCGGAGGAGTGAGGACAGAGGTGAAGTGATAGGCTCTGTTCTCGGCATCACACCACCTGTCAGCATCCACCACACAGCTGAGAGAGCAGGTCCAGGAGACCCATCACGAGCCAGGATGGAACTTGAACCTGCAGGGCTGGTTTCTACCACGGGCAAAGAGCAAAAGGCGGGACCATGGGCGCTGGAATCAAGTTCTTTGAGTCTGCATCTGTGCTGTGCCTCTTTGTAGCCACAGGGATAGAAACAAAGATCATTACTCTGTCTGCATCTGCGTCTCCTTGCCCTCATTTGGAAAATGGGATTACTGGCAGGCCTGCTCTGGCAGGTCATATGTGAGAACACAGGAGATCGTGTGTGTAGGGTGTTTGAAACCACATGGCCTAAATGCAACTATTCCTACAGAACCGTTTGTCAGAGGAAATAAAAGACACAGACTTATTCACAGCTACAAAACTGGAAGAGAGATGGGACCAGGTGACATTCAAGTTCTCTCCCAACCCTCAGCTCCTAAGTATACTCTTCTTTTTCCTACCCTGTGTCTATGACCAGGCAAAGGCCTCCTGCAAGTCTCCTAGAACTCAGTCAAGTGCCTGTTCCACACTGATTTCGATCACAGCAAAGGGAATTTGAAAAATAACATCAAAGCGCTAGGTACAAAAACTGGTTTTTAAAGCCAGCTGCATTAAAGCCAGTTCTGAGAATTTGCTGGCATAGTTCATGTGCTTAGGGATTATTCGATTTCTTTTAAATTGGTCAAACAGTTATCACATTGTCTAAAAGGGGGTGGATTCCAGGAAGCCCATAACATAAAGTATTAGTCAGACAGCAAGCTAAGCCATCTTGATGCTGGAGATGAAAGCTCTCTCGGGTGTGAGGAGGGGGTACGCCCTGATGGGGAGTTCTCACCGAGGGCTGAGAGTAGGGGAGCAGCATCCACATAAGTCCCATGGAGGTCTGCGATGTAAAGGAAAAAGTCAACGTTTCCCTACATCCCTAGTGACTCAATGATAACATGGCTTTCCCTTCATTTGGGGCAACTTCCACTTTAAGATGGCAACGATTTTTTGTCTTGTTTTTAGAACGATAGTCATAGCAACAGAGAGAGCCAGTGTAATCACTCTTACAGAATATTGATGAGAATATAAGGCAGGCTTTGTGGAAAGTAATATGGTAATGTATATATAGCCCCCTAATGTATTTTTACCCCCAAATCCCATTTCTAAAGAAATCATTAAGCACACGAAGAAGTATCAATATGTACAATCAATACACCATTTTAGGTGTCAGCCAAATAAACAATGGGAAAAGAAATGCTCAGAACTGCTAGGCCAGTTAAATAAATCATGGCGTATTAACAAGACGGAATGCAGTAGCTGCTAACCTGGTGGTTTGGGGAGAAGCATTGATAGGGAAACTATCACCTGTTAAGTAGATTAGCAGCACTAAAGAGTGTGATTCTTATCATGGGAACTGTGCGCACTCATTTACAGAGGAAAAAAATACAAGCCCAGAGGGATGGGGGTGGGATTCAGATCATTTTTATGTCCTTTTCATGCCTTTACGTCTATCTAAATTATTTCAAATAAATGTCACAGTATCATTTCACAGTTAAAAAAAAATCAGTAAGCAATTTTTATAAAGGATGATTTATTACTGCTTCTTATAGGCAAAGATAGATAGCAGTCCTGAAGAGCTGACTGGTGTAGGGGCAGGACGACCACAGTGCAGGTTTTCTGATCCCATGCAGACCGGGTAAAGGAGGAGTCAGAGTCCTCAGTGGCTTTTGCAGGTCTTTTATTGGGGTTACCAGGTACATGGCAGGCTGGCAGGCCTCCCAGCACCCAGCAAGTCTTCACTCTATCTGGGCTCTCTGGCATTCCCTCTGCTTCTTTGCTCTTCGGTTCGTTCTGCTGCCTCTCGGCTTCTCTTTCGGCTTCCTCTGCTCTTCTCAGCTTCTGCTGGAGTCCCCGTGACGCCGTCCTTAAAAGCCCAGTCTCAGTCCAGGTGAATCCCATCTACCTATGCCCACACCCTACTCCAGGTGCCGCCATCAGGCCTGCATTCAGGACCGCAAGGATCTATCATCTATCCTGATGGCGGGAGGGCAGAAAAGCCCGACATTTTTCCTTACCCTACAGTCCACCCCCTCAGGGTTTTCTGCCATATAGTCTTCATATATACAATTTTCTTAGCAAACAAACAATGCAGCCATGGCCCACAAAAGCAAATACATCACAATATAACAACAAAATACAACAGAACACAAATAAGTTCAGGAAGGGGACCAACCTAGTGGCAAAACACAATTATTGGTACCAGCAGATGAGCCACCAAATCTGCTGCCGAAGGCACTGCTCATACGAGGGAGGGGAACCACTCACGGCATCTACTGTAACACACCAGGAGCCGTCAGGCTTCCTGGCCTTCCCTGGCTGTAGTCTCAGCTACAAGCCACACACAGCATCCACCCCCAGGATGCACTAGCTCTGGGATTGGCGATTCTATTCTGTTGGGGGTAATCGCCAACCCTCAGGGTTTCTGTCTGCAGTCGCTCCAACACTCGGCCTTCACAGCCACCCATGCGACTCGCAGACCCCTGCACTCAGGCCAACCCACTACACAAGCACATGGGTTGGGGATCCAAACTCTATATTCGGCTTGGGCTCCATCCCAAGCCACATTCCCCACCCGTCCCCCAAGGACGGGTTCCTCAGCTCCTCACCCTCACTCAACAACAAGCAGGGCATCCTCCACAGGTGATTTTATGAGACTCACTGGCCTTCAGCATACTCAGGCTGCTTAACAGCCACTCAGGGCTTCCCAAACTTAGCATCAGCACCAGCTTTTGCCTTCTCAGTTGGCTTTTCTCCTCTGACTAGCTGCTGGGCATACACAGGCTGCTTTTGGCCATCCCAGTGGCCACCACCAGATTCCCAAAAGACATAACCTGCCAAGGTCCTCTGCCTTCTGGCAGGATTGTCAGTCCAAGTCCATCAGCCCAAGTCCATTAGACCTCTCCCTGCCATCAGCACCGGCGAGCTCTGAATCGTGGTCCTCTCTTCCCGACGATTCTTGCTGCCTCAGGGGTCATTGGCTTGTCCTCTCGGGGGTCATTGGCTGGTCCTCTAGGGCGTCTTCTCCATGCAAGATCTCGTCCCATAGCTCCTGGATCTTGTCCATCTCCTGTGCCCCCATGATGCCTCCAGCGTTGTCACAGGCAAACAGTCTGTTACTCCTTAGTCCCTCCAGGTCTTCGGAGGACTCCATACCCATCTGCATGGATCATCCTGCTGACTACACCAATTGTAGGGGCAGGACGCCCACAGAGCAGGCTTTCTGATCCTATGCAGACCGGGTAAAGGAGGAGTCAGAATCCTCAGTGGCTTTTGCAGGTCTTTTTATTGGGATTACCAGGTACATGGCAGGCAGGGGTTCTGGGGGGCCGGGAGGCTGGCAGGCCTCCCAGCCCCCAGCAAGTCTTCACTCTATCTGGGCTCTCTGGCATTCCCTCTGCTTCTCTGCTCTCTGGGTTCATTCTACTGCTTCTCAGCTTCTCTTTTGGATTCCTCTGCTTTTCTCAGCTTCTGCTGGCATCCCCGCAATGCTGCCCTTAAAAGCCCAGTCTTAGCCCAGGTGAATCCCATCTACCTATGTCCACACCCTACTCCAGGTGCCCGCCATCAGGCATGCATTCAGGACCGCAGGGATCCATCATCTATCCTGATGGTGGGAGGGCAGAAAAGCCTGACATTTTTTTCCTTACCCTTCACTGGGTTATCCACATTCCTTAGCTCTATCTTTAGTGCTTCTGAAACAGGAGGAGGCAGAGTTTTGTAACTGGAGGTAATAAAACCAGAAGCCCAAAATCACCTTTGCCACTTATTACACACAACCTTTGTCTCCAGCAGCTTTAATGTCCTCATTTGTAAAATGAAAATGCACAGTTGAAAGCTTTGCTGTGAGGAAGGATCAAGAAGAGAACTTTAAAATATCATATGGAGCCCGCTCAGAGCTGGACCCCGGCAACACTAGGGGTTTGGTTTCATTCATCCATTTAAAAAATGGGTGGGTGGCATAGGGGTTAAAGACACAGTGCTATCAAGCTATCGCCAGCCACTGCGGCATAAGTTTGATCCCTGGCCAGGGAGCTGACACATATGGCACAGGGAAAGTGTTGGGGTAGTGGATTGACACTTCATGGCTCAAACGCACTTTAGCATTTGAGGAAGAAACAAGAAATGACCTGTGGGCCATTCGTTAGAATAGTCTGTTCTTTTTTTCTCATCTTTTTGTCCAGGTAGATACAGGAGAGAGATGGGAGGAGCTAGAAAGAGCACAAGAATTAGGCGTGGCTGACTTATAATGGACTACATCCAATTTCTGTGGCCACTGAAATCCCTATGGAGGTGGCCTGGAAAAGCTCAAAGGGCAAATTTAAAAGAATGATAATGAGACTGAGTTGAACAACCTGACTGAGTGAGAAACAAAGAGAGGAGACATGTGCCCAGGACACAGGCTGCCTGCTCTTTAAGTCTCTTCCCTAAATGGTGCCAATTCTTATTGTCTGAAGATCTCACAGTCTTGCAGGCCAGACCCCAACTGCAACCTTTCACCAGGCCCAAATCAGCCACTGAACTGTCATAAACAGTTCCCCAGGCTCGTCTTTTGCTGAGCGGTCAGTTACAGGGCAAAGCATGCCTTTCAGGCCCCCTCTGAGACAGAACACCTCTTCACACACCTCTCCCTCAGGATGAGCAGACTCAGGGTCCAATGAGTGATCCAGCACACAGACACTTCTCGGAGGCCACTGCTCTTCATGAGAATGGTTTATGTTTCCTAACAATCCATGCTCCTCCAACCTTAGCACCCTAAGCTCCATGGTAAAAAATAATCAAAAGCCCTCAAATATGGTTTAGAAGCCAATAGCATTTACTCAGGATTCTCTAGGTGGCCACTGGCTGTTCTCTTGAAATAGATCAGTGGGATTTTAGAACAGAAAAGAACCTTGGAAATTATTCCAGCCCAGCTTTTCTCAAGGTGTGTTTACTAAACACTTCAACTGCAAGGTGTTATTAAGTGAGAAAGGAGAGAGAAAACTAATGCAGAGAATGCTATCTTTCACAAAGTTTAACAGGTTTCTTTGGCAAAGGACTTCCAGAATCTGCAGGGTGCATTGAGAGTCTTCAAGTAGAGAAAATTATACATTTCCTCTTCTCACCCATTATCCATGGGACCTTTTGGCAAGGAATATCTTACAAGATTAAGTCTATGGCTCCTGATTTGGAAAATGCCAGTCTACTTGTACCTTACACGAGAAAGACATTACGATCAGGGAATAGTTTTATGTGTCTGGTGCACAATATTTTCTAGAGATTCCTTTCTTGAAATGTTATGGAAGACTAAATTAGGAGAGAAATAACTGAAATCAAGATCATTTGGTAGAAAGCACATGGATTAGCATCCTCAGCCATTAGATGTGTGGTTTGGGAGGGATAAGAAGACACAGGTCAACCCTGGGGAGGAAGATGAGCAGCAGCATACAAGACCATCCAGCAAGGCTAGTGTTGTCTACAAACACCTGCCATCACATTTCCAGGTATTCATTCTCCTGGCCAAGCATCCATAAACATATGATGATTTTCTGGAAAACCCCCACATTCTTCTTCATGTCAGATGGACCACAACTGTGGGCATTGATTCACTCAACATTTATTGAGAACCTACTAAGCACAAGCACAGTGATGAAAACCTGCAATGCAAACACAACCAGACTAGATAGGCTTACAGTCACTATTCTGGACTCTGACAATCATAACTTATCCAGAATCTTATCCCTGATTCTACCCGTACCTTCAACCTGCCTTCTTAGGGAAAATGCACCTGTCATGCCCATGATTCCTTCAGAACTTTATTCTAACAATATTCTCTCTAGCCATCACAACACGCACCCGGCAGGTGCACCAACCATGCCAGCAGTTCCAGAAGGCATTGAGAGCACCTGATGAACAAGATAAGGACCCTGCCTTCAAGCAGCTCATCCCTGAGCAAAGAGGCAACCTAACCTTCAGTGGAGAACAGAGGCATGCAAGATAACCTGAAAGTTTGAAAGTTAGACACCCTACCCTGTCATTTACCAGTGGGCACCTATATACCTGCTCCAGAATGTTCTACCTGATCCTTCTCCCCAGGCTTTAATTAAACAAAGAGCATTTACACAACATTTAACAGTATGAAATGCTTTTAAAATACACACTTTCTATTTTCACAGTCACACATTGATATCAGCATTTTTATCAATATTCTGACTATAGTGGTGGCAGTTGTGATGGCATTTGTATTGGCATTGGAATCACAGGTGGCATCTTCATACAGTCACTCAAAGTGTTCCCTTCCCAGTTCAAAAGCATCTAGGTTTGGATGATACACATTATTGGTCCTGATCCAACCAGAGCCGAGATAGGCGAGGAGAGACTCCAGGACCACAGCCCACACGGCGGGAAGTGGACCGGCTCTGGAAGGCAAGCACGCTGTCACCATCACAAGCAGGACCCGTCACACTGAGAAAGATAAAGTCAACAATTAGGAAGGTGCTGGGTCCACTGTCAGATGGTCTGTGTTGTTTGGGGATGTTCCATTATCAATCATCTCTCCCTCGTTGGTCCTTTCCGAGACCCAGCATCAGGAGGAGCCAGTAGAGCCAGCCCAGAGCAGGCAGAGAAGCCACAACCTCTCTGACCAGGAAGGAAGAAAGCTCTTTCACACACCAGCAAAGAAAATCCCTTCAACAAAAAAACCTGTGAAACTTGGCGAGTGAGTGACAGTGTGTGCCACAGAGAAGAAGAAACAAGGAAGAAGATGAGCCTGTTCCTGGGGAGAAGCACAATACCTCTGTTCAAGAAATGCAGTGGGATGTGGTGTCTGGCGTGAGCAAACATGGCTTTGACCCAAAGAGGGAGAAAACCCCAGCCAAGAATAACCACTGGCTCACAGGCACAGAGGTGCCTCTGCAGCATTGGAGGCGACAGGGACAAATGCCAGGCTGAACGGGGACCTGTCCCAGCCAGGACAAGAAGGAGAGCCACCAATGACCGTCCCCACTGGGCCTCCGCAGACATCACCAGGCTCTGGCTATTACTGTCAGTGAAATGGAGAGTCACATAGGGCTTTGACAAGTGCCCTGGTCTGACTTGAAATTTTCAAGGGTCACGTTGGCATCTCTGCTGTGTGGAGATGAACACGAAGAAGTGGGGAGACTTGTGCAGTGGTGATTGCCACAGCTGAGGTCAGGGCCTGGATGGCTTCAGCCATAAGGAAGGCAAGGGGAGGTCGTAAAAATGTCAGGTTCTCGTGTATGGATCGAAGTTGGCTACTAGGCTTTCTCAAGGGGGGTGTGAAAGGAAGAAAGTAGTCAGTGGTGACTCCGCCCTTTGGACCTGAGCAACCAGAGTGGTCACCAGCTGATGAAGGTAGGAGCATGTGCAGAACAGCTGTGTGCCTGTGGGGGTGAGGGGCTTAGTGGGTGGGATCAAAAGTACAGTTTTAGACATATTTAGAGATTAACCTTTAAAAAATGGAATTCTGAACAAGAGAATTAATACATAAAAGGGAGTTGAACATTTTTTTAAATAAATAGGCTAAAGCAAATTTAAAAATCCTAGAAGTTCAAGTAGGATTATCAAATGGTCAGTTATTTATGAGCCTGGAAGTTTCTAGGATGGATATGGCTTTACCATGTGATGGTATCCCTCCTTACAACCTTTCCAGGTAGGTAATATTACCTCTTGTTGTTTCAAAGTGACTGTGACTTACCCATGATCACATAATTAAGAAGGGATAAGGTGGAATTTTAAATTCATGTCTGCCCTCTCAAAACCCATACCTTTTGACAAGAGACAGCAGATCCCTTTCTCTCTCCTTTTGTTCTTTTAGATTGTTCTTTTAGATTTGTTCTGTGACCCAGTTTGTGTAAGTTCAATGTGGACACACAGGGATAAGCTTAGAAAGAGCTGCACAAACCATGCCTTCCTTTTAAGAACTTGGTTCAAACTGGAAGACCATCAAGAGATGCTTGAAGGTAATAAAACCAAAATGGGGAGTTAGAAAGAGAAAGGAAATCAAAGACAACGTGGGAGAGCTGACAGAGCAGAACACAGGGGGCCATGAGAACAGGGCCAGAGATGCACCACTGGAGCAGCGCTGGGCCCTCTGGGATCCACAGTCCAATCTACTGCAAGTGAATTTAAAGACACATGGTCTTGATGAGTGTGTCCCGATGATGCACTAGGGAGTCCATGCACATTTTTATCTCTTGCTGGAATCTAAGCTTCTTAAGATCTAATACCTTCTGTGTCTGATTCACCTCTATAACTCCAGCATCCTGTCTAATACACAACTTGAAGCGGGATGGACACTTGGGTAAATGGATGACTGAAATGCTACATATGCCATAATTTGGTCCTAGAGTTTTCTCAGGGGACATTCTGGAAAGAAGAAAAATCGTCTGAATGAAAATTAAGCGTCTTGTTATTCTACTTCAACATGAAGGGTAGCAGATTTCTGTGGACATATATTTGCATATCTTTTTCTTAAATAGGCAGGCCAATTTACATATATTTGTATGTTCCATTCAAAGACTCTTGTTTCGGTATGTAAATTACTCAGCACATTGAGTTCTCCTTTCTTCTTTCCATTTTTTTCTCATTTTTCTGTTTCCTAGTCACACTTAAGTATGTATATTTTATGCAAATTTCTTCCATATTCCAATGGTGCCTTTTAATGGCACATATTAGTTTAAGTGTATTAAATATAATTAAGCATGCGTTATCTGTTGATGTCCATTATAACATATATCATGAAGTTTTTATTCATCAAAGAAGCCACATTCTTAGGATTTCATATAATTTTTTCTGTATCTACCTCACTCCTAAGTACAAAATTTTATATATTACCTGAGAATCCTCAGTCAAGTTTTCATGGCCCAGTTCTGCCACTAACCAGCTGTTCCAGTGGGAAGAAGGCCTCACACCTCTGTGAATCGCTATTTCTTCTTCAATAAAGTGAAAAGGCTAGGGTGCTGAGGTTATGCCCAGGTTATAGATTTATCTACAACTGCTTCTTGCACATCTTCCAGCTGGTGTCAACCTCTGGGCCACACACATTTGCTCAGGGACACAATGGAATAGGAAGAGGAAAGAGGAAGAGGAAAATAAGAGGAAGTTGGGCTGGTTGGACATATGGGAAGAGAAGTCATTCTCTGAGCAGAATAAAAGAAGTAACTGAAGAAACACCCAGGCCAGATCTCTAAGAATTGGAGAAATCAAGGTCCCCTGGAACAGATATTCCCAGAGAACACTGCGAATGCTTTGCTTGTTCTGTTTTATCCCCCTCAGGGGGATATTGACCCCTCAGGGGTTATTAATGTCAAGCAGCAACGCTTTTCTTAGGGGATTCATACTGAGCAAACAAGAAACTGTTTCATCTCCCCAAAAAGACCACCTGCAAGAAGTCTTCTTGGTGTCGAATTTGCCTAATTTCCAGGGATCAGAATATTGCATAAATTGTCCCCGATCTCAGAAGTCAATGGTTGTAGAGTTTGACATCTAATTAAAGAGATGTCATTCAAACAACACACTTTATACTAATATTGAGGGCAGGTCATATATTTACCCATGCATTGGGTCCCCCAATATTCACTGAGCGCCTGTTGTGTGCCAGTCCTAGTCATAGGAACACTAAAAATCTGAGATGTGTCTACTGGAGTAGCCCTCAGTCTTATGGGATCCACCACTTCCGTTATCACACATTAATGACTCCTTCATTGTCTGAAATGCAGTCCATGAATAACATAGCCTACTCATGAACAGAATTGTTAAATTCAGTATAGTTCTCTGAGCACAGTGCAAAAGACAACTGCGCTAAGATGTAAGCAAGTAGTTAGGTCCTTACCCCTCCTCACCATGAAAATATGAGGATTTAAAAGCAGCAAGACAACTTTGAGCTGATTTTTATGCACATGTTCCCTTTGCTGGACATTTTAAAAGAAGAGCTATTTGAAATCTAGGTCATGACAGGTGATAGCAATATCCTACCTTTGGAATCTGTGACTATTTTATGGAAATTGGAAGGTGGAGGACAGCTACAGATGGCATTAAGGATGCTAATCACCTGTCCTTGAGGCAGGGAGAGCATCTTATTCAGGTGGACCCAAGGTCATCACAAAGGTCCTCTTAAGTAGAAGAGAGTGAAGGTCAGAGCAAAGACTCAGCTGATTTGCTGGTTGTGAGGATGGAAGAGGGCCACCAGCCAAGGAATACAAGCAGTCTCTGTAAGCTGAACTGTTGAGGAAATGCACACTTCCCTCAAGTCCCCAGAAGGAATGCAGTCCTGCCCACATCTGGATGTTTGCCCTCTGTGACACGTCTTTCCGATATCTGACCTCCAGAACTATAAAATAATAAATCTATGTCTTCTAAGTCCACCAAACTCACCAACTGGGAGAGCCATTACCATCCACTGCCTGAGTGGCCAGGGAAGGCAGCTGCCACCAGGACCCAGAGGCAGGAGCTGGGGCTGAAGACAGCTGCAGAAAAAAAAATAAAATGCTGTAATCATTGTTTAGAAAAAAGCGGCATCCCAAGCCCTGGCAGGAAGGACCCAGGAAATAAGTCTAACAGCCAGTCTCCTCTGCGCTTCCTGCCAATGTCATCCATGAATCCAACTGAACCAGAAGCTGGAAGGAAAGAGCAACATGGATACAAGCCACAGAAGTCAGCCTCCTGGGCACAGAGGAGAGTTCTAGAGGAAAATGGGCCATATCCAGAGTCAGATGGAGGGTGGCCTCTGGTTAACTGCCAGCAAGAAGCTGAGGTCCTCAATGCCACGTCCACAGCCAGATGAGCGGGGAAGCAGAGCCCTCCCCTGCTGAACCTCAGATAGAAAATGTAGTCCTGGCTGACACCTTGAGGGTCTGAGACCCGACACATACAAGTGTTATTTTCTCTCTCCCATTGTAGGAGCTCAGCAGTGGTTTTCTTGCAGACAGCAAATTAGAACAAGCCTGTGGGCCTGACCCACAGAAACTGTGAGATAACCATTGTATGTTTAGTCAGTATATTTGGAGAAATTTGGTTCATCATAAAAAAAACAAATACACTCCCCCAGCCCACACACACAGCATCATCATCATCATCATCTGAAGTGGCCCTTCCAATTTGGTCTGTGCCCCATCTCTCAACCCTCCTGAGCTGTGCTTCTTCTGATTTGCTGTCTCCAGGAAAACCGCTGCAGAGCGCCAACAAGAGATGGGGAAAAGAAAATAACACTTGTGTCAGGAACTGCGAGCACAGGGGTTAATAAGATAGGATCCAACACTTAGAGCCCGTAACTGGCCAATCTAAACGACTGTTTCAGACTCCACACTGGGGGTTGGGGGTCACAGCAGCAAACGTGACAGATGTGAGCCCTGCCCGTGTCCAGCCTAGAACATCACGGGAGCAGCCAGGGACGAGGCAGTGATGACACAGGCTGATAAGGGACTCTGCAGACCAGTAGCCAGGCACTGTGTGAGCACAATCACATAGAAAAAAGTGTTGCTGTCCCATTATCCACAGGAAGCCACAGACTTGGAGAAATGGCACATTCCCAAGGGCTAGACCAGCAAGAGCCAAAATTATTTCCTTTTTAAAAAAAGATTTTATTTAGTTATTTTTGCATAGAACTGGGGTGCAGGCCAAAGGCGCGTGAGGTGTGGGGGTGAGAGGATTCACCAGAGACAGAGTGGGGAACAGAACAGGCAGATGAACTGAAATACACTGCTGAGGGGAGCAGCGGGCGGCAGGAGAGGTCTGCCGCGCCATCTAGGTCACCTCCCTGGCTGGGATTGAACTCAGGCATTTGTGGTGGTAGTGCTGAGACTTAACCCCTAGGCCACCAGGGAGGCCCAAGAGCTAAAATTATTTCCAAACCTAACTACTTCAGCACCAAAGACCATGGTTCTTTCCACATTCTGCCGTCTGGCCATCCCAGACAGGCACTCATCAAGTTCTCGGAGCTAAGGAGTGAAGCCGGGGAGCGGGGTGCACAACTTAGATTGAAGGTTTGTTCAATGAACCCAGCAGACTCCGCCAGGTACCAGCCCTGGTCTCTCAGAGAACGCAGCACTTGCTTCTCCCCATCACCTGACCTTCATTCTGAGGGTCTCAGGCAGGACAGAGGTGGAATCCAAGTCATGTTCCAACGCTGTTGTGTGGAGAAAGTTTGGGGGAGAAGCATGAGCGGGTGGGGAGGCCACCCAGGTAGCCACTGTGGGGATCCAGGCTGGAGACAACGGCCAGGGAACCTTCCCCTGGGACTCTGAAGGGTGATCATTATCACTTCTTAAAAAACAATTAAGGGATGGAGGCTTCGAAGTTAAGAATAGATCCAAGAATCCAACTAGGACAAAGACTCCAAAGCAGGTATCTGCCTCCCAGACTCAGGATTTTTCCTTCTCTCCCCCTGGAGCTTTAAAAATTCATTAAAAATTTGCGCAAGATTCAATATGCCCATTTTCTTGAAAAGAAACAAAAGCCCGGAGAAGGAATGAAGCCCAGTGCCCGGAGCAGGTCACAATATAAACAAAAAGCCACCTGGTCAGGGATCCCCTCCGGAGCCAGGTCCTCCCACTGCCCGGGGAAACACAGGGCAGAAAGTCACCGACCGAGGAGACCATCACGGCTATTGAGGGCTTCCTGGAGAGCAGGGGGCGGGGGGCAGTGGCCAGAATTAGCATCATCAGATGTAAAATTACCTGAGTTAGGCTGAGGGTCCATTTGGCTTTTGTTTCCAGGACGCCGCCTTTTGGACACAGAGCAGGGGGCGCGGAGTAAACGTGTTATGGAGCAGCCCAGATATTGAACGGGTTCCTGGCTGTGGGTCCTCACCCGCGTGCTTACAAGGGACTTATGAACACTCCACTGCAGGCACACACAAAAGGTTAATAAAAGGTTTGTTTACAAGGGAAAAGGAAATAAGGAAAATGTACAACTCAGGGGGAAAATAGGGAAATAAAGTCTTTAATGCGTCCTACCCGATCCGCCGACCTGGAAACCCAAAGTCACTCTCAGAGCTGGACGGACGCTGCGAGCTGGCGGGGAGCCAAAATGGGGGACCCCTCCAAAGCCCACGTGTCTGGCTTTATACCAGCCTGGCTGCTGAACCCCACCCTCAGGTCCCAGCCACCTTCCCTTGGGTGGGGATGGGATTTGGAGTTCCCAGTGTCTTTGGCTTTGGCCTGGGGTGGGGGTGGAGTCCACAAAGCCTGTGTGGAATTAGCTTTAGGACAGCCTTTTCCCCCTAACAATTGTAGCACTGGCCTCTCTGGTGCTGGACATCGTCATCACTTAGTTTCTCAGTCAAGAGAAACTTATGCTCCGTGAGCGATCTATGAGTCAGTCTATGTTAAATTCTTTGAATGGTTTTGAAACGTTCTGTGACATTCTAAGTGTCCTTCAGAACCAGAGTGTCAGCTTGGGGTGATGTCGGAGAGGTCACATGTCATCCCCAACCTGCAGTTACCCGATCCGTGTAGGAGGGACGTTTGCTGTCTTACCCTGCAGGCTGCAGTGAGAATCAGTGTGAAAATATACGTACACTAGGGCGGGGCATTTAGAAGGTATTCGCGCACTGTCATTTATATCCCCGAGTTTTTAAAGTCTTGTGCTTTGTTAAACCTGTTCTATGAAAAAATTTGCCTGCATTGAGTACAGAAACACGCTCCGAATCATCTCAATATATTATCTTCTCAGTGGGCTATTACAAATAGTACTACCAGCTGCTGGTTCCAAACTCCCCTGTTTCTTGCTCTCTCCTCTTCTTCTTTTATAGCTTCTGAAACTGAGAACGGCAACTTGATTTTATTGCATTCCAGCCATGCAGAACGTGCGGGGTTCAAGGTGGATGGAGAGACGTTCATCCTTGTCACAGGGAGCGGAGAAATTAGGGGCAAAAAGGTTTGACTCTTTCTAGCCCTTTTCCTTTCAAAGGAGCTTGTCCCAGTGCTGCCATCCATCAGGACTGGCAGTTAAGGGCATGAGATGGGAGCCACTGCCCAGCTGTATGTCTCCCGGTACAGAGGCCCCGATCCTAGGGGCTGCCATATATCTGCAAATTGGGGGTGATGGGAGCTACCCCAGAGTGTGTGATGAGGATTAATGTGGGGATGCTTAGGGTGCTTTGGACAGCAGCACAATGAGCTTGGGACTGTCAGCGGTGATGCTGAGGAGGAGCTCTGCCTGGAGTCTATAACCACCGAGCAAGGGGTTCTTTTACCCTCTGGGCATCTTCACAAGCCCTTTCTGCAGTTCTGCCATTTTAAAAACCTTCATGCTGGGGTGTAAAGTCTGACTCCTACTGAAAAGTGAGAAAATCCCTCATTATGAGCTTCACAAGCTGAAGTTAAAAATAACCTTGCCAGTCAGGCGCAGGAAAGGTTCTACAGAGAATCTTACACCCTCTACCCCCACCCCAAACACAAACTCCATGCAAGGGGCAGGTTCGGTGCCCGGCCAGCTGTCACACAGGCTGCAGAGTGGCTCGATGAGGTTCCTAGCACGGCTAAACCACAAACTGGGAGGCTTAAAAGAACAGATGTTTAATTTCTCATGACTGTACATCAGAAGTCCAAAACTCCGGGGTTTGCAGGATGGCACTTCCTCTAAGGTTCTGGCTGCTGGTGGTTGCCAACCACCCTGGAATTCTCTGCCTTGTCAATGCTTCACCCCAATATCTGCTTCCATGTTTACATGGCTTCTCCCTGTGAATACCCCGTATCTGTTTTTACGATGACATACAAGTGGTGTCAGATTGAGGATCCACCCTAATCCTGTATGATCTCATCTTAGGTAATATCTGTAAATCCCAAATAAGGTCACCTGCTGAGGGTCCATGTCTTTATTAATTTTATTTCGTTGTGATAAGAACATTTAATGTGTCAGATCTACCCCATAAGCAAAGTTTTTAAGTACAAATGTTATTCATTGCTGGTCCAATATGGTCTAGTAGATCTCTAGAGCTTGTTTATTTTGTTCAACTAAAATTTATGTCCATTGCATAAGAGTTGTCCATTTTATTCTCTTCACATCCCTGCAACAATCTTTCCCCTTTTTAATTCTATGAGGCCTGAGGTACTTAACTATTTTAAATACCTCTTATAACAGAATCACGCAGTAATTATCTTTCAGTAACTGACATATTTCACTTAATAGAATGTACTTAGACGTCATCCTATTTATCACATGTTGCTGAATTTTTCTCTTGCTTAAGGCTGAACTGTGTTCTCTTGCATGTGTATGTTATGCTCTCCTTATCCATCCTGGACATTTTGATTGTTTCCAGGGAAGTTCCATGAACTTGGACAAGATACTACTCAACCCAGTGTCAGCTCATCGTCCTACTCCAGAGTCAGACAGAATCCTATCCTCGCTGCACCCCACTCTCCAGCTCAAAAACGTAGCCTCAGTGTCTATGGGGGGTGAGGGAATAACATACCAGTGGTGCCCTCTGAATTGTAGTGAGGATTAAGTGATAGCAACAAAATCAACACCGATGAGTAATCCCATCAAGTTGTCCTGATCGCTTTACGAGTGTTAATTCATTATGCCTGCAGTAGCTCTGGGAGGGAGCCTCATTTCCAGGCTGGGCAAGCGGAGATCTGACAGTTACATGATTTTCACAAAGTCCCACTTTTGAAAATTTAAATTCAGGAGTTTTGCTTTCTGGGGCAGGGGTTGGGGTGGGGGGAACCCTAGCGTCACACCTAGCGTCTAGAAACTGTTCGGTTAGTGCATGTGAGGTCCTGTTATTACTGGAGCAGGAGTGCATTTCTCCATCTTATTTCCCTCCCAGTAAAGACGCTTTTGACATAGGCCCAATTATATCAATAATTACAATCAACAGAAGTTAACCAAACCCACCCATGAGAGGAACAGTGGGGACAGCCTCTGAACAGTGGGTGGCGCTCACAGCCAGAAGGCTGAGCTTTCTGGATGCCACCCCTTGATGTCTTGGGGGTTTGATGGGAAAAAGGGGTCTGGCTGGCATTTTAGATTTGAACAATAGAAATATAATAGAACAATAGAAATATACGCATTTACTATAAACAATAGAAATATACTCATTTACTCCCCACACCCCAAAATGGAATATGCGAAATAAAATGCAGGTGATGTTAAAAGTGATGTAAAGAAAACGTGCATACTCTATTTAGTCCAAATGTTCCTCACCCTTCGCACTGCTGACATTTGAGGCCAGGCAGCCTTTATTGTAAGCGGCTGTCCTAATAGGAAGCTCTGCAAATTCCCTGGGCTCTACCAGCAGATGCAAGAAGCTTCCGCTGTCCCTGTTTTGAAATTGGAAATGTCTCCAGTGTTAAACATCCCTGGAGAGGAGGCAAAGTTATTCCCACTTGAGAACCACTGGTCTAAAATAAGTTATTTAACTACTCATTAAAACGAGTTATTGAATTTCATCATTGGTAAGAGGCCATCAATGAGAAGATCTTTTCTCTAAGTAGATTATGAGGGTTTGATGAATTCACACATTAGAAAAATGTAGAAAAGTTCTTGCCTGAGAATAAGTGTTAAGTACATCTAAGAAACTGAAATTTAGTCAGTTGTAATGGTAGAAGCAATAGTGGTATAAGGTAGTAGGAGTGTCCTCTAACAGGGCCTACACTTTGGGCTTAGATCCACAGCAGTGAATTGCCTTTTCCAAACAGGGGACAATGTATCTTTTCTTCAATAGATACTCAATGCATTCTCAAGCTATGTCAAGGACTGAACTAGACTCTGGGAATAAAATAACAAATATGTGCAATAAGATTATAAAAAGTGAGAAAATAAAGGCAACAGAGAAAAAAATACAAGCATGAGTGTTTGGTGAAACGCTGAAAATAATAGAAGGACAGCTGAATACAAAAAGATAAGGAGAGATAGGTAGACAGACAGACCAACAGACAAAAGGAAGAGAGGAAAACAAACAAGAGTCACAACTAACATCACGCATGGAGCAGGCGTGCGAGCTGTGCGGAGAATATCAAACAGCCTAAAGCACCGCAACTGTTTCAAAATGCCTAAAAATGCTGGAGAAAAGGTACAAAAACATTCCTTTAAATGTATAGTTGAGTTTTCAAGAAAGCCAAGAAGGGGATTTCTAAACTAGTAAAACCTCCACTAAGGTTTGACATTTGTGCTTAGACAGATTCTAGGGCTTTGAGCTGCAAAGGTGAAAAGTTCAGACTGAGGCACCAGCAAAGTCAAGATCTTTGAAAGATTACACCCCAAATAAAGGTGTAAGCTAAAAAAAAAAACTACCCTTTCACTCAGGTAGCCATACACTATCCAGCACCACACGCACACACACACATCACACATGGTCCTGGACCGAGAGGAGTTTTTTAGGGGCTGTTGGCTGGGTGGGCAGCTGGGGTGAAGGTGTGTAATATCCTTAGAGTCTAAGAGCAAGTGTCAGGGTATTGAGCTTAATGTCATATTATCCAGCCTAGATTGTACTGCTGTAAGACAATCCAAAAATCCCTGTGACTTCACGTGATGAACATTTATCTCTCACACCTGCAGAGCCCTTCTGGATTTAGGAAAGTCTCGGGGTTCTGGAATCTCAACGTGACCCTCTGTTGCATCAGGCAACACCACACTGTCAAAGAAACAGGAGCCATGGAGCAAGCTGTTCTGGCAGGATGCTGCCGAGAAGGCAATCATTCATGATTGAATGATTTTACAGAGTCAATTACTTGGGGCAGGAGAACAAAGAGAAAAAAAGTTAGAAGGAAGCGAATGTCTGCTTAGGCTATCTAGGTTCTTGGGGGGAGAAGAGTCTGTGGATCCGGATTAGTTTTATGGCCTGTGTTTGAAGTTCAAAATTAAGCTTCTGACCCCCACTCGAATTTCCGTTCTTATTAAGGACACAATCCACTGATCAGTCTCTGGGACACAAGTTACATATCAGTCAACAGGTCCCCAGGTGTCATGGTCGTGCCTCCTGACATGTATTCATTGTCCCAGGGGATTAAGCATCCTGCTCTTGTTTAACTTGAGAGGAACCTTTGCAGGTAGGTGTTTGCATTCTTTAAGCATTGGTAATTGATTGACTGGGCCAAATGGACTTTGAACTGGCGAAGGCCGAACTGCATAGCTAGAATGGCGGCTTCAGCAGCTGTTTGAGCCTACAAGACCCACAACCCTCTTCCATGAATCCCACTATAGGAGACAGGTAAGACTAACCTGAGAACTGTGCAGAAATTCTCACACTCTCAACCTTGAAGCCACGCAAGACTCTTCCCTTCTCATTTCGTTGGTCAGAACTTGTCATGTGACCTTGTCCAACAGCAAGGAAAGCCTCTGCTCCCCCAAATTCAGGAAGAAAAGAAAACTGAATATTGGCAGACACTGATAATGTGTCCCTCATCAATTGATAGGTGCCCTACTTTTCATGCCAGGCTAAAATAGGCGAAAGTGCTTCATATTATATAAATAAATTTAGAACCCTTTATCCACATCACTGTATTTTTCCCCAGTTCAAAAAATTTAGATGATTACTCCAGATGAGACTAATCCTATATAGTGTATTTGACAGTTTACAAGACACTGTGATATACTATGTTACTCAATACTTGGTATTTGTTCATGTAGCATTGATTTGGTGCAAAATATCATAGATAAGGTAGGAATTACTGCTTCCATTTTGAATCTAAGTTATTGGAGATTCATACATGTTAAGGAATTTACTGAAGATCCCCATTTCCTTTTTACCCAAAAAGGGTAAAATAAATACTTCAATATTAGTTTTCAACTTGAAGCTCAGGACTTCATATACCATATTTTCATTCTCATAGTTCTAATGTGAACTGTCCATGCAGCTAAATACTTATGCAAACAAATGTATCCATTTGTTAAAGGCCATTCTCTAATTTGGACCCCTGGATTTTATTTGTGTGTTCCTTTTTGTTTTGGCTTTCTATACCTGACTATTTCTTCCCAATTTTAATTAAACTTTACAGCCAGACTTAGAATGTTTGCCTCTGACCCTGGAAAACTCCCAGTGTCCTTTGTATGCCTAATTTAATGACCACATTTGATGCAGCGCCCTAGAGTCTAGAAACGAGCAAACTGTCTCCTCTATCCAGCGATCCTCTCCCACTTTTTTGGAGTGGGGAGAATTGATCATCCTCCTCCTGCTCCAACTTAAAACCTGAGGTTCTACTGGGGACTCCTGAGACATCAAATATTGGCTATTATGGTTGCCTATATAACCCAAACTGTTCTGATCAATCATAGGCATTTTCCAGAATTTTTCAAACTACAACAGAAAGAGATAAATGTTGGGGTGGGGGCAGGAGAGAGAGGCTTCTTTGTAGTCACAGAATAGTAAAGAAGAAATCAAAAGAAATGAGAAGTAGACATGCAAGAAGAAACAAGCAAAGTGAGGGAGAGAGGCCTGTTGATAATCTCTGGTTCAAGTTCAGTTTTTCTCTTCTTTAGGGAACTTAACAAATTCCATAAGCCCATTCAAAGTGGGTTTCTACATGGATGTCAAAAGGGGCAAACTTGTAGTTATCAAACAAATAAATCATGGGGATGTCATTAAAGCATGGTGAGTATAGTTAATAATATTTGAAAGTTGCTAAGAGAGTAAATCTTAAAGGTTCTCATCACAAGAAGAAAGATTTTTTAACTGTGTCTGGAGATGGATATTAGCTAGAATTTTTATGGTGATCACTTTGCAAGCTATAAAAACATCAAATCATTATATTATATACACCTGAAATTAATATGTCAGTTATACCTCGATTTAAAATAAAAATTCAAAAGATTATAAACATTTAAGAAAAAAATACTCATTCTCACTACTTACCAAAGAAATTCAAGCTTAAGCTATTGTGAGATATTTTTTTTCTCCTTTTAGTGTTGGCCTGAGTGTGAGGAAACAAACACCCTCATCTACTGTTGGCAGAAATATAAGTTGGAATGCAACTAGAGTGTAATTTGGCATACATTTTAAGAGAATTTCATCCAGAAATTCCAAATTGTAGAGTTTTTATTGTAAGTAATTTATCCTTATAAAAATAATTGTGCTGGTTATGAATGTATAGGTACAAGAATGTTCATGGAGTATAATTTATTATGGAGACAGGAACAACCATCGATTGTATATCAAGGGTGTAGTCAATTGTATGTACATCATTTGGTTTAAATGCTTTCCATTACAAGTGACAGAATTTGAGTACAAACTCACGTAGGCAGAATAAATAATTTATTGTTTATGTAACTCCAAAATTTCAGGAATAGATCTGGCTTCAGGCAACCATGAATATGGACTCAAATAATTAATTCAACAAGGATTCGTTGTATACCTATGACATAGAGGGTACTGAATAGGTTCTTGAAACACTTTCATGAACATGGAATGAAGTGGACTAAGACCCCAAAGAACTTGTATTTTATAGTGGGTGATGGAGGGAAGCCAGTAGACCATGAACAATAAAGATGCTAATAAAGTAAATTATGCAGAATGACAGGGTAAGTGCTATTGGAGAAAAAAAAGATCAAGTAGAACATGTAAATAGGATGATGAGCTCTACATAAGTTTCAGTTTTTAAAAAAATGGGCTGATGAATGGATGCTTCTTAGAGAAGATGAGCTTAAGCAAAGACTTAAAGGAGGTAAAGGAATTAGTCAAGGGACTACTTGGGAAAACACCATTCCTGGTCAAGCCAACAGCTTGGAGTTAAGGTTCCTGGGAAGTGAAGGGACCCACTCTAACTTACATTGTCCCCAGTCTCATGAAGCAAACACTCTGCTTCCAGTCCCTTTGCAAACAGCACCTGTTGGGTTCACCTCTCAAGGTCACACAAGATCCATGGACTTGCTTGAGGCAGATGAAATCATTCTGATTTTGTACTTCATGCCATGTGTATACCTGGGGTGGTCCTTACTTTGGCCTCTGCAAACGGAGTAAAACAGGACACGTGGACAAAGAGGCAAAGTCAATGTTTGAGAAGCAGGATCCTGGATGACTGAGAGGAATGGATATTTGTGGCCATCTCAGGAATTTCTTTTTCCCCCAAAATTGGAGTCAGAGATGCCAAGAGTTATAAGAGGCCATTTTTTTTTAGACTTGTCTCTATCTTTTGCAAATCCATGACTTTGTGTGAATCCTATGACTTTTTAATGATTTTATAACTTATTTATTTATTTGTTGTATCTTTGTATTAAGGAAATATTGATTTGCAACACTATATATCATTGAGAAATATAGATTAACATCTCTCCGGACGTATGTTGCCACACCACACCAAATCACCAACCACCAATATGACCCAGCAATTCCACTCTTCGGTATCTACCCAAAGAATACAATATCACTATTTCAAAGAGATATATGCACTCCAGTGTTCCTTGCAGCACTATAGCCAAGTTATGGAAGCAACCTAATTGCCCAAGGACAGATGAGTGGATAAGGAAGATGTGGCTGTACACGAGGGAATACTACTCAGGGCCAGCCTTGTGAAAAAGGACAGCTAGAACAAAACACCTTCTAAAACTTGTTTCCTGCCCACAGTGTTCTGGGTATTATTTCTGGAGCAGGCCATTCAATTCTTCCACGTTCCTTAGAGCCTCTGGCTGGATGTAGTCCTGGAGGTCAGGGTGCCTGCCTAGAAGGGCCACCTTGTCATATGGCACCCAGAAAGGACAAGACTGAGCCTAGAACCCCAGTCAGACAGCACCTAAAACCTCATGAAATCCTTTCATCCCATCCCTAGGATCATCTTATAGGGTGGTGAGTGCTAGTATGTTCCTCCTTTTAGGCTGTCTGACCCATCCATCAATCTTTTCAATCTCTTCGAAGTTAATCTCTGAGAAACATGGCTGTTGCCTCTGTGTTGCCCTTTCCTCTGCCTCCACGAGCAGTTCTCTGCCATTTGACTTCCTGTCCCCTAGGACTGCACGATTTTTTCCCCACTAGACAGCAATATTCTCACTTGCCAATAACTGGAAGGAACAGAACATTAACAAACGTGAACAAGTAATTCCCCTTTCTGTGCCTCGTGTCCTCACCTGCAAAGTGGATAGTGGATGGCGTGAGATAACTGCCAGGATCCCTGCCAGCATCACACTGTGAGCTTCGAGATCTTTCAGCAGACTCCCCATGTAATCAAGACTTTTGTTTTTCTACCATCTGGTGTCTGAGGTTGGTTCACACATTGCCATTCCTCTCCATACTCCCTTACTAGATTGAAAAATACCAAATAATAATAATAATAATAATAACTACTATTGATTTGGGGCTGCTTATGAATGCACCTTGAACTGTCCAAAGTACAGTAACACACTAACTCTGATCTTTGCAGCACCCTGCATTTTGCATTGTACTAACCCAGTTCCATGGATGATGATGTCAGGAGGGGAGAGGTTCAATGACACTCCCAAAGCCACCAGGCTATGAGTGTTGGCATCATGCTTTAAATCCAGGTCCACTGACTTCTGTACTTACCCCCTGTCAAGAGCTCTTTCTCAAAGATACATTAAGGCTACTTGCATGTTAGTAACTCCTGGTCGTATGATAGCTCCTGGACAAAATAAGGGTAAAATAAATATTTAATTAAAAATCATAGTTTTGTGCCCCCAAAAATTTACCAAGAGAACTGAATCCCTGAGCATGCCCCTCCCCCTTGCTCCATTGCTTCTTAGAGGACAGCTCCCAAGGCTCAGGCCCGGGGCCACCTCCACCAGTGACACAGCCTGGTGGCTGTTGAGATCATACTGTTCATCCAACACACATTTAACATATTCACCACAGGCAGAGTTTATCCCAGTGTCTGGGAAAAAGTGTCCACCAGGGAAGTGTGAAATCTGGCTCAAGCACAGCTTATGTACCCCCAGCCCCCGGCAGCCTGGACTTGAGCAGCCACTAGACTCTCAGACCTGGTTCTCCCTCTGTAGAACAGGAATCACAAATGCGCTCGTCCCTCACGAGAATGTTGGAAGGTCAACATCAAATGGGGATAAACTGCATCTGACAGTTAGCCCAAAGTGCCTGACATGGAACAGGCCCTTGACAGCTTAGTTGGCTTGATGCTGTAGCTGTTTTTTGAAAGCAATGTGCAAATTTAAGTACTGGTACTAATATCGTCATAATGTTTGTGCCCCCACAAAATACACAGCAAGCCCTGAGAATGCAGGGACACTGACCTCTTTCTTTTACCATAATTCTCTTTCAGGCAGTCATCATCTTTCCTCTATATAACTAGAATAGTTGCTTATATTTTTTTTTATTATTGACTTCTTTTCTGCAACCTAGCTTCTGCAATCAATCAAATGAATCTATGAACATTCCTAAAAAATGCCACCCAGTATCTCCATTGCATATGGCATGAAGGACAAAGACTTTGGCACGCCAGTTAAGGTCCTCCATCACACCTCCCAGCCTGATGTCCTGTCACCAACCACAGCTCACAGTGTATTGTCCAACCCTTAACTTGAGAGCTCACCCCATATGATGCCCCATGAATATGGGGCTCTAGTCTAGCTCTCTAGCCTGATCTTGTTTTCTATACCAGAAACCCGAGTTGTCTGCCAACCCCAAGCCTACAGGGAGGTCTGAGTTCTCCTTTCCCCTCAAATTCTCTTTCATGAAAAGGCTGACCTCTCTTCAAGACCCCCCTCTAGTGTCACTTTCTCAGGAGTGTACCTTCTTATTCTCCGTGGAATAATAAATTGAGCACTGGCTGTTCCATCAATATTTGGAGCATTTGTCACATTATGGGGTTGAAGTTTGATGCTCTATTCTATGAGTCCCTAGTTCATCTACACGTTGGCATCTCCTGACTCATTGAAAACATCATAAAGCTCAGAGGTAGAGAGGGCAAAGGGTAGAGTCAGAGGCCTCTCCCTACAAGTACACGTACAGAACCTTCTGTTTGAATGTATTAGTGTTACCATTAAAATTCATCAAGAGACCTTGGACTCCCTCCACCTTTGTTCCTCACCCACTTTCTCCCCTTCTAGTAGCCTCAATTCTGCAGTCATATTCTAGGACTTCTTTTGATTTAATTTGGTCTGTTCTTGTCTTTTGTTCTCTACACCAGTGGACTATGGCACAGACCCTAAGTGCTTTGGTGGTGGCTGCGATGTGGTGGCATACATAGGAGGAGGTGGGAACCAATGCCCGTGAATCATACACAGTATTGCAGACCAGTATTACCTCAATTAAAAAAAAAATCAATAAATAAAAATTTTAAAATATACACATATGTGAAACAATAGCCAATGAATGAAATAAATTATGGTCCATTCTTAAGATGCAGTCAATACAAAAAATGAAGTTAAATTTTAAAAAATTATTAGTAAATAACAGTGAAAAATGAAGCAGGCTGGAATAAGGATGAGAATAATGTGGGAATGGTTAAGAACAGTAGTGACTGTGCATGAAATTGTCAATGAATATGATTGGCTCTATAAATTAGAAACTAATCATAAAGAGATTTGTGAGAGTAATTTGGGAAACAGTCTAAGAGGAACTTAGGATGTGGGAAATAGAATTTGTCACCTTTTGTTTTTCAGAATGAGGCTCTTTGAACATGACAGGGGTGCTAAAAGGCCTCCTGTGGCAAACAGGTTCAACATGGCATTGCCTGAGAGACAGTCATTCCAAGCACTTGACCTACAAATTGGTGTTTACTTTATATTAATGCATGAGAATAAACTCCTTGACCAAGTTAAAATTAGAAATATTCCAAAAATCACTGTGAAAAAAGTAATTCTGAAATACCTAATAAAAGTGAATTATCAGAGGGAAATTGTGGGCATGAAATGAAGGAGCAGAGAATCATACAATGAACATGATCCTTAGACGTTCAAGTCCCAGCTCTGTTCTCCCCTGGATGTGTGATGCTCGAAATTCTACTGCTCCTCTCTAAATCATAGTGTTGTGCCCCTTTCAAATGAACAGAACAACTCCTTTCTCATCAGGTTGTTATTAAAATAGCTAAAATAATAGGTTGGCTCTTTGTTTTTTTCTTTTAAAAGTTGATTATATTGGTTCAAAGTGTAAAAGTTGGTTGTTTGCTTTAATTCCATCAGTGTACTGAGATGTCCTGTAGTTCACCTGGAATATGACCAGAGAATATAGTGGAATTGGGAAAATTCATGGAACACTCACCTTAGTGCCCAAAGTCCTACCAATCAGGGACTCATTTGAGTACAAGCCACACTTGCATTAGTGTGTCTTATGAGTATTAGCTGTCTTATAAGGTAGTTACCTAAAGTTGCAAAACTCTTGGCTTAATCTGTAAAAGGGGCATAATTGAATCTGCCCTATGTCCCTGGTTTTAGAAGGTTCAGAAATGTGACCAAACTGTACTTTGTGTCATGCAAATGTGTAAGCAGAGACTAATTTGACTGATTGAGGATAAATGCTTAGAAGCTTTTGAAAGTTTGGGGCAATAAAGAACAGGAGAGCCAGGCTAAATTTCTCAAAGGGGAGGGGGGATTCACAGACCCAAGGTGGGGGTTGGTGAAGCCACCCACGTTGCCAGGGGGAGGCAGGCTTTTATAGGGTGAGGAGAGATAGGTGGGAGACAGGGTTTGCAGGGCGAGAAAAGATTCTAGGGTGGGGAGGGGTTCATTGTCTGAATTTTCTAGGCAGGCTTCTTCATTCCTGCCCCCAGGTGGGTTTCCTGGTGGGCTTTTGCATTCTGGCCTCTTGCATCGAACTTTCAGCTTTGTTTTTGGTCTAGAAGCTTTGTTTTTGATCAAATGGATAGGTCCACTTTTAAGACTTCAGATATGCTCTCACTCTCAGGCTTGAGAAAAGTATATGAGATATGAAAATGTTCCTCTTTCTCCCAAACCAATGCCAAATTATGTTAAATATTTCAACAATGAGCTTGTTGTATGATTTTGTCAAGTGCAATTGATAAAAAAGACTGTGTCGGTACTGAAGTGTCAGCTCACTTGAATAATGGCCTTATTATCAGGGTTAGATAGTGTAGTCACCATCATAGGATAGATTGATTAGATCTAGCACAGTTTGCCCTTAGCAAGTAAGAGATAAGTCTGTGTTATCCTATGTCCAATGTGCCAACAAATGTCAAGATTTAAACTGCTATAGTCAAAATGCCTTAGACCACCCACCACGCTGATTCAGATTAGTTCATCAGAATCTTATTGAAATGGACTTATAGGGAGTTTGTACTGGAAGGAAGAGCTGTCTAGGCCACTTTGCATCATGAGGCTTTTAAAAATGTCACTTAACTTCTCTGAGACCCCAGAGGGTCAGACAAGGTCATTTCTCAGTCTCTCCAGGCTCTGACAATTTCTGAATCTATAGTTTGAGGTTGAATTACTCTCATAAGAACACTAAATTCTAGGTCATATATTTCTACATTCAAGTAACCCAATTGACTGTTTGAAACGGGTATACCAAAGGTTACTTTTCAGGATCTTTGCCATAGTCACTCTTTTATATATTATTTATTCTCAAATAATTTTCAGTAAATAATAATATATGTTTGCGGTAAAAATAGTTAGGTAAAATCAGGACTTAAAACAAGAGTCGAATAAGGCAATAGAAAGAAAAATGACTAAAGGTAACCACTACAGTACAATGTTCAACTTAACTGTGAGCTTCCTAATAGGCAAGTTAGAAAGGGCAAAGCAATCAGCCTCAATAGATATAAATCTCAAAATCTCACCAATAGAAGCAAAACTGTTCACTGGGAAAAACCACTACTGATTTTGGTTCCCTTGCATTTGACATTTACAAAAATCTTTGTTACATCACTGGATTTTCTCTCTCAATCTCTCTCTCTCTCTCTCTCTCTCACACACACACACACACACACACAAATATCAAATATTTCAAGGTTCAGGACATCCCTTAGACATCTCTGATTTTACTTGACTACCTAAAATCTCTATGTGGCAGCACCACCATTAAAAACCCCTCAGTCAGTGCCCCTGTTGGAGTTAACTATCTCTCCTGTACTGTCTGACACACAGCCATTAGTCATGTGTGCCCTTTAGGAACTTGCAAGTTGACCAACTCAAACTAAAATACGTTCCTGTGTCCAAACACTGGATCTCAAAGACTAAGTAAGAAAAAAGTAAAATATTTAGTTAATAATTTGCATATAAATCAGATGTTGAAATGATAATATTTGACCATTGGATTAAGTTAAATATATTAAATTATTAAAATGAATTTTGACATTTTGTTTTTAATTTTTGAAATGTGGCTAGGAAGCTCTGGGAGGAGTTTAGGATATGTGTGGTTTGACCAGATTCATATTTCTAAAAGACCATACTGACAATAGAGAAGAGAATTAACAAAACAGAGGTATACACAAACAATAACCAACAGCATCTCAATGGAAGAGTTTGCACGGCAAGTCATCTTTTATTTTTAATTAAATGATTTATTTTCTGGGCCTCCCTGGTGGTGCAAGGGGATAAGACACAGCCTATGAAGCTCTCCCCAGCCACTGCAGCATGAGTTCAATCCCCAGCCAGGGAGCTGACCCACATGGCACAGCAGACCTCTCCTGACTCTCCTGCTGCTCCCCTCAGCAGTGTATTTCAGTCAGTCTGCCTGTTCTGTTCCCTGCTCTGTCTTTGGTGAATTCTCTCACCCCTCACACCTCTGGCCTATACCCCAGTTCTTGTATGTATAAATTAAAATTTTTTTAAAAATAAATAAGTTATTTATTTTCTTACATTGTTGTTAATTTTTGGACAGTATTTGATTTCTCCCCTTAGGTGTAGTCCCCGTAGCTCTCCCACCAACACAGCCCGCCGTGATCCATCATCACCATCCTTGTGCTCTTCCCTCCCCTGTTTTGACCCCTCTCCCCCCACACACTGCTGTATGCCTCAGATCTCTAGTCAGTTTGCAAGTTTTGTCTTTTTCCTGACCTTTGTTCTGACCCACCAAGTGAAACCATCCAATTTTTATCTTTTTCCTGCTGACTTATTTCACTTAGCATAATCCCTTCCAGCTCCATCCACAAGTCACAAATGGCATGAGTTTATCTTTTTTGATCACTGAGTAGTATTCCACAGTATAAGTGGACCATGTCTTCCTGATCCAGTCATCTGTTTTGGGACATTTGTGTTGTTTCCATATTTAGCTATTGTAAGTAGTGCTGCAATAAACATAGGGGTACAGGTTTCCTTTCAAATTAGTGTTTCCTAAGGAACTTTGCCTGGGTCTGCAAAACACAGGAGTCAGCTGAGATGGTGTCCAGAGTTTGCGTGAGTGTAGGTAAGACTCAAACTCATTATATCCTTGACCTCGTCCTCACAAAGACAGAAAGCAATTTGCCAACTTCCCCAGGTTGTTATGTAAGCCAGTGAGTTTTCTTTGTAAACAAACTGTAAATCACTTTTAACAAGGATCATTCTTATTATCACAATAGGAAATTGTACAAGAACTAATGAGTGTGGGCACCGCAGTGTAGGATTTTACTGCAACAGGAAACCCAGTACTATTATCTAGAGCAGTAATGATGCTGGTAGAGAAAACCTTGTTAAATTATGTTAAATAATTATAAGAAATGATAAAATAGAAAGTAATGTGGGAAATATTAATATCTTTTTAAATATCTTATTTGGTGGAATATCCAAATAAAATCCCATCAAAATTCTAACAGGCAGCTTGAATTGTTTTCTGATAATAACTTTTATTTTATAGTGAATTGTTTGTTTGAATTTGCCACGCTCAATTTCTGATTGATACTTTTTAATGAGACTTTTTTCAAAGTTTGAATAGTTAGCACCACTAAAGCTGTACCAGTAGGTGATCATAGCATGTAAAACTACTTTCCCAGATCATACCCTTCAAAATTTGCAAAATCTGCAATCATTCAAAATTTGCAATAGTCGAAATTAAATTTACAAAATCTGAAAGATCTTCCTCTTCTTTCATTGACAGAAGTGTCAGCAGTGTGGAGACATTTCTTGTGGCAATATGAATAGATTTCAAGTACAATCAAACATTTTCATATCATTTCAAAGCAATGAAGAAGTTCTCGTTTGAGAACGTTGTTGAATTATCAAGACTGTATCCTCTACACCAAGTTGGGACTGAAAGACATAAACCAACAATCGCGTATGCCACGTGTCAACAGCAACCAGAGCAGAAGCATCAGGAATTTGTGGAAACAGACTCTGAAATGGCCCCTGGGATTGTGGCTTCCAGACCCTGCAGAAGCCCTGCCCCCAGCTGTGGCCGCTCCTACCTGCAGGTCTGCAGAGACACCTAAGACTTAAACTCTTTCAACTCTGTAAGTATCTGGTCCACAAAAGGCAGAAAAGTGCTGGGGATTGAGACATAGTGGCCATATTGCATTTTCAATAGAACAGGAAGAAACAGACTTTGTTGCTTACTCTTAATAGTTGCTTCCTGCCATAGGTAACCAGCTTCCTCTCCAGCTGTTATTTTTTCCCCCAAATACAGTTACATCCCTCTCCCTTCATCCCCTCGGGAAGCAATTAAAACTGTAAAGGTCAACAAAACTCTACTGAAAACAGAAATAAGAGAAGTTACACTCAGAACAAGAACACTGGCTCAGGGCAGTGTGGGACTTGTGGATAAACGAGTGAGCTCTGGGGCCCCTGGAATCCATGACCTCTCCTTTCTCAAATGTGCAGCAATGTTCTTTGGACCAAGCTTTCCGTCATCAAGTGTTGATCTTCAACCCCAGTTCCCCCGAAGGAAATAATTCCCTTCCTGTGTCAGGCCAGAATAGTCTTGCAAAGATTTAACCTGACTTTATCACACAGAGCTACACTTCACCTGCCGACCTCTCCACGCCAGAGTAAGTCGGAATGAGCTTTAACTTGGCCGACAAAGAAATCCTTTGCAAGTCTCTCTTTCCTTATTAAGAGAGAGGGAGGGACAGAGAAAGGAAGACAGAGAAGAGAGAGGGTCAGAGAAAGAAAAAAAAAGAAAAAAGGGAGGGAGAAAGGGAAGATGAAAGGAGGCAATGGACAGAGGGAGGCTTAACCCTCCCCCCAAAATGAAATCATCGGTCAAGAAGCCACGCGCAGTTTCCAGTACAAAAAGGATGCTCACCTGTGCCAGGGCGTCCCATGCTCCAGCGGTGCCTCCCAGGTAGCTTTAGGGAAAAATATCATTGAATTGCTGTTCCCAACTTGCAGATGAGGACACTGAGAGAAGGGAAAGTTAAGTTACATGGCGAAAGCCACAGAACTTCCATTTGAAGCAGGATCGACTTCCGTCTTGTGAGCCTCACACTCACACCTGGACACAGGCCCTGGGCCTGGGGAACCCCCTTGACTTGTCTGCACCTGTGCGGTGAAGGATGTGAGTGTCTATGCTCCCTCCTGCTATCGGTCGATGGCTCACTGTAGGGCAAGTGATTATCAGGCTTTTCTGCCCTCCCGCTATTAGCTTTAATAACGGATCCCTGCGGACCTGCACGCACGCCTGATGGCGGGCACCTGGAGTAGGGTGTGGGCACGTGTAAGTGTGCCTGGGTACAGCTGGGCTGAGACTGGCTTACAAGGGCAGCGTCCCGGGTATGCCAGGAGAGAGGAAGAGTAGCAGAACGAGAGAGCAGAGCGAGAACGAGAAGAACCCAGAAAGAGTGAAGATTCACCCCGCCTGCCTTGTACCTGGTAAAAGCTCAATAAAATCCTGAAAAGCCACCGAGGGCTCTGGGACTCTCCTTTACTCGTCTGCTCAGATCATAGAAAACGTGCCCCATGCCTTCCGGCCGCCACACTTACTGATCACCCCAGCGTACCACACTTTTTAGGATGCTGGACACTTGTAGTGGCCGGAATGGCCACAGTGCAGGTTTTCTAATATCCAGCAGACCGGGTAAAGGAGGAGTCAGAGTCCTCAATAACTTTTGCAGGTTTTTTATTTAGATTTCCAGGTACACGGCAGGCAGGGGCTCTGGGGGGCTGGTAGGCTGGCAGGCCTCCCAGCCCCCAGCAGGTCTTCGCTCTGGGCTCTCTGGCCTTCTCCTGGCTTCTGCTTCTCTTGCTTCTCTCTCGGCTTCTGCTGGTGTCCCTGTGACACCGCCCTTAAAAGCCTAGTCTCAGCCCAGGTGAATCCCATCTACCTATGCCCACACCCTACTCCAGGTGCCCGCCATCAGGCATGCATTCAGGACCTCAGGGTTCCCTCATCTATCCTGATGGCGGGAGGGCAGAAAAGCCTAATACCTTTTGCCTTACCCTACAACACTGTTCACTGTAAGACTGTCCATCCTTGCACTCATCCCTAAGAGAAAATAATGCTAATCGAACCACCGAGAAACATGTTCTAGCAGCTCGGACTTTAACTTTAGACTTAGTGCGGAGCATTTTTATGCAGAGCTCAGTATTGCTTTTAATAGATAATCACACTTGAATATACGTAAAAAGAAAATGTAAGTGACATAAACTGGGGCATCCGTCCTGAAGCACTCAAGGGGGTACTCTTCTGGAAAACTTTTCTTTTTTTTTTTTTAATTTCTTAATTTGTATTTATTTATTTATGTTTACATCGTTGTTAATTTTTGTACAATATTTGATTTCTCATCTCAGGTTGTCCCCATAAAATTACCATCACCAAGAAACCCGTGAACAAACCATCACCATAGACTTTTGTGCTCTTCCTCCTGTTTTGATCCCATTCCACGCACCCCATGAATGTTTCAAATTTATAATATGAATGTTTCCAATTTATAGTGTATATATATATACACACATACATATATATGTGTGTGCATATATATATGTGTATATATATATATACATGTACCATATATATATATATATATATATATATATATATATATATATATATATAAATACACGTACCATATCTTCTTGATCCAGTCATCTGTTGGGGACACTTAGGTTGTTTCCATATTTTAGCTATTGTAAATAATGCCACAATGAACATAGGAGAGCAAGTGTCTTTTTGAAGTAATGTTTTTGTGTTCTCTGGGTAAATTCCTAGGAGTGGAATTACTAGGTTATATGGTAGATCCATTTTTAGTAATTTGAGGGCCCTCCACAAGGCTTTCCATAGTGGTTAGAGCAGTTTGCTTCCCTACCTCCATGTCCACGCCAACATTTGTTGTTAGTTTTTTTTAATGAGGGCCATTCTTACTGGTGTGAGGTGATATCTTATTGTTTATCTTATTGTTATCTTATTGATATCTTATTGCATTTCCCTGATTATAAGCAATAGTGAGCATTTTTTCAAGTGGCTGTTGGCCATCTGTATTTCCTCTTTGGAGAAGTGTCTTCTTAGCAATTCTGCCCACTTTTTGACTGGATTCTTTTTTTTTTTTTTTTATAAATTTTATTGTTATATTCCCCATACAATTGCAGCCCCCCATTCTGACCCCAATCCCTCCCCTCCCGCCCCCGCCCCCCTAAAAGTGTCTCTGGTTCATAGTTTTTTGTTGATTTTGATTTTCACTTTCTTATAGTTATTCATTTTCCTGGTCCCTTATTTAAGTTTTCTAGATTCCTGCTATGAGTGAGACCATCCGGTATTTTTCTTTTTCTTTTTGGCTTATTTCGCTGAGCATGATCCCTTCCAGCGCCATCCATGTTGCAGCAAATTGCATGTGTTTATCTTTTTTGAATGCTGAGTAATATTCCATGGTATATATGTACCACATCTTCTTGATCCAGTCATCTATTTTTGGGCATTTGGGTTGTTTCCAAAGCTTAGCTATTGTAAACAGTGCTGCTATAAACATAGGGGTGCAGGTGTTCTTTGGAATTGATGTTTCTGTGTCCTTTGGGTAAATACCTAGGAGTGGAATTGCTGGATCATATGGAAGCTCTATGTTTAGTAGGTCCAGAAATCTCCACACAGCTTTCCACAGTGGTTGGACCAGTTTGCACTCCCACCAACAGTGCAGAAGAGTTCCTTTTTCTCCACACCCTCGCCAACATTTGTTGTTGCTAGTTTTTTTAATATGTGCCATTCTCACTGGTGTAAGATGGTATCTCATGGTAGTTTTGATTTGCATTTCCCTGATGACAAGTGATGTTGAACATTTTTTCATATGCCTGTTGGCCATTTGCATTTCCTCTTCAGAGAAGTTTCTTTTAAGCTCTTCTGCCCATTTTTTGACTGGATTATTTTCTTTGTTGTTGTTGAGTCTCATCAGCTCTTTGCAGATTTTTGTGATCAGTCCTTTATCATTAGTGTTGGGTGCAAAAATGTTCTCCCAGTTGGTGGGGTTTCTCTTTGTTTTTGTTATTGTCTCTTTTGCTGTGCAAAAGCTCTTTAATTTGATGTAGTCCCAGCTGTTTATCTTTGCCTTCACTATCACTGCTTTGGGTGATGTGTCTGTAAAGATGTCTTTGATGTGCAAATCACGTAGTGTTTCGCCTATGTTTCCTTCTATATATTTTATGGTTTCAGGTCTTATGTCTAGTTCTTTAATCCATTTTGAGTTGATTTTTGTGTATGGTGTGAGGTGGTGGTCAAGCTTCATTCTTTTGCATGTAGCGACCCAGTTTCTTCTGGAAAACTTTTCAATGATGCCTTCAAGAGCATCTGTGAGGCGTGACTTCATTTCTGAGAAGAAATGTTACCTGGTACCTCCCAGCTCACCCTCCTCCAATGTTGAATTCAGACCCTGCCTGGATACCACCAGCGGTGGCAAGAGAAGTTTGCGTAGGCTACCTGGAGGAGAGGTGTAAAGTCAAGACAGGACACAGTGCAGGTTTTCTGATCCCATGCAGACCGGGTAAAGGAGGAGTCAGAGTCCTCAGTAGTTTTGCAGGTTTTTTATTGGGGTTCACCAGGCATATGGCAGGCAGGGGTGCTGGCTTGGGGGCTGGGAGGCCTGCCAGCCTCAGGGGTTGCTGCTGGTAAACAGCCTCCCAGCCCCCAGCAAGTCTTCACTCTATCTGAGCTCTCTGGAGTTCGTTCTGCTGCTTCTCGGCTTCTCTTTCGGCTTTGGCTTCGGCTTCTACTGCTGCTGCTGGCGTCCCCGTGACGCCGCCCTTAAAAGCACAGTCTTAGCTCAGCTGAATCCCATCTACCTAGGCCCACACCCTATTCCAGGTGCCCGCCATCAGGCATGCATTCAGGACAAGGATCCGTCATCTATCCTGATGGCGGAAGGGCAGAAAAGCCTGACATTTTCTTTACCCTACAAGAGGGAATGTCAAATGGGGGTTGTGTCGAATTAGGGCCAGGGATGAATGAACCTCCCATGTCTCTAACCCCACTCAGCTCCACAGCCCCCCTCCAGGTCCTCTCAGATAAACTGAGTGGGGTCTTAGGCTCCAGGCACATGGAGAATCGTGCCCAAATCCTGCCCTGGAGCCAGGCCGCAAATGAAGCCAAAGAAGGAAGCTTTACGGGTGGTGGCTTCCTTCTGGGTCCCCGAGCCACATGTCTAGACTGTTTACCAGCAGCAACCCCTGAGGTTGGAAGTCTAATTAATCCATCTGACTAATAGTGTGCCCGAGCGTTAAAGAGTAACCACGGCTTTAATGAAGACAAAGGGCAGCGATGTCCCCTCTCTTGTAACTCAGGCTGTTCGGTCTCTCCCTCCCTGCTCCTTCCTCACCTGGCCTGTCTCCAACCCGTCCCCACTCGTTCTGAATCATACCTCCAGTGACTTAATATCAAGTAAGTGAAAATTAAAGCCCCTGCTAATGCAGGTCCCATTTTTTTTTATTTTTTATTTATTTTTATACAAGAGCTGGGGTACAGGCCAGAGGTGCAGGAGGGTGAGAGGATTCACCAGAGACAGAGTGGGGAGCAGAACAGGCAGACTGACGAAATACACTGCTGAGGGGAGCAGTGGGCAAGATAGGAGAGGTCTGCCGCGCCATGTGGGTATCTCCCCAGCCCGCCGGGATCAAACCTGTGTTGCAGAGGCTGCGGACAGCTTCATAGCACTGCGCTCAACCCGCTGCGCCACCGGGGAGGCCCACAGGTCCCATTCTTGAGTCAGCTAAACTGTTGTGTGAGCTTGAGGAGCCTCAGTCTCCTTGTCCGCACAATGGGCGCCATGTGTCTGCCTGTGCATAGTCAAGCAAGTCAAGAGCCACTTCTCAATGAGTGAGCTTGGGGCACCCTCTTCGCATTCTCTTGCCGCTCTCAGTCTCTCTTCTATCCGCCCTCTCTTCACTCCTTTTATTTGTTCTTTTCAAAAACTTTCTAGCCCTTTCCTCCTGCCTCATGCACTCCCTCCCTCCTCTCTACCTCCCCCCCTCCTCTTTATTTCCATTCCCAATCTTTGCTCCTTTCTCAAAGCTCTTTTTCTCACCCCCTCCCTCTACCACCTGAAGGCTTCACAACACAGAAGATCTGAGACTTATCTGGATGTCTGGCAAGGCTGGCAAATTTGTAAACGACTAAAACAGGAGAATAGCACTTGAAGTAGCAAAGTGGATAAAGGTGTTAGTTGCTTGTTATTGGATTAAGACTATATATCTCACACCTTCTTGGCTGGTGAGGGGCACACAATGAAACAGGAAATTGAAGCAGCCAGGAGGGGTGGAAAGGAGCAGCTTCGCCCATTGGATCTCTCCTATTTCATCCTTTGTTGTATCACCACAGAGAAATAGATTGGCTGTGATACTTGGAGAGTTTCAAATAGTTGAGCACTCAATCGGTGTCAGGGTCATACATGATCTGGAGTGAACTGTAAGTAATCTGGAGGGCCTCTCAGCGTTTTTGTTTTTTTTTTTTGGTTTGGATTTTTTTTTTTTAAGATTTATTTATCTATTTTTTATTTATTTATACAAGCACTGGGTACAGTCAGAAGCATGGGAGGGTGAGAGGATTCACCAGAGCCAGAGCGGGGAGAAGAACAGGTAGAAGGACCAAAATACACTGCTGAGGGGAGCAGCGGGCTGCAGGAGAGGTCTGTGCGCCATGTGGGACCCTCCTCCGGTGGCCGGGGAGCAGCCAGGGATCGAACCAGCGCTGCAAGAGGCTGTGGGAAGCTTTGCAACCCAGCGCTCAACTGCTGCACCACCGGGGAGGCCCTGGTTTAGATTTTTGATTGCTTATGTTTTAATCTACTTTAACTGTTACCTGGGAATCAGTCACTTCTCTCTGAATGACTCATAACCTCGAGTCGTTTTCTCTTATCACAGCAATGGGGTCTGAAGGGTGAACCAGACATGCCAATCTGTTTTTCATGCCACCACCTCCCGACAATTTTACAGTCATGTTATCCAGTTGTGGCCAATGGCATCCAAGTGAAGTCTACTAAAGAGTGGTGGTTTGGGGGAGGAAGCTTTTGCTTTTCTTATCAGGAAAAAAAAAAAAAAGATACATGAACGAGTCTGGCAGGCATAGCTCTACCCTCATACTTTTCTTCTAATTTTGAATGCAGATGTGATGACTGGACCTACAGCAGCCCACCGATGACTATGAGTGAGAGGAGAATTTCTACCCCAACATCTTTGAGATTCTGACTTAATGCTTACAATTACCCATCTGAGAAAAAGACTTTCCTGGTCCCTAATCCACATCTTTAGAGACTGTTTATATAATATTCTAGTTATGCTGTATAGTTCCATATTGAATTCACTCAGTTGTGCCCCCCCCCCTCCAAATTCATATGTTGAAGCCCTCCCCAGCACTTGGTGCTGAGGCCAGTGGAGGGCAGAGTTAGAGGAGGTCATGAGGGTGGGGTTCTCATGGTGGGGTTAGTGGCTTTATAAGAAGGGAGCGGTTCACACACAGCAGCCTGGGAAGTTGGTCACCACCAGGAGTCGAATCGATCAGTACCTTGATCTTGGACTCCCCAGTTTCCAGAACTGTGAGAAATGAATATAGGTTATTTGTTTTCAAGTCACCCATTCTATGGTATTTTGTTATGGAAACCTAGCATACTAATACAGATATACTTATAGCTAAAAATATTGCTAATCAATACCTCTCTGGCTTTCAGAAATAGTCCTATAGTTTCGATGTGAGTAGGGAAGATATTTTCGATGTATGAAAATGCATTCAGAGCACCTAGCCTGGTACATACTAGGTAATGCAAACATTTAGTCTCTTTTTCCTTGGGAGAGGTAACTCAGTGAAGAAGTGTCCCTATTAGAACCCAACCAAATATTCCACAGGTTCTCTTACCAGTTGTTCTGCTCTAGCACATGAGACGTGTGGGTTATCTCCTAGCTTAGCTAATTTTGATTCTGATTCCTCTATATCAGAGTCACTGGCCAGATGTTACCAAAGCTGGGTCACTATTTACTCTTTTATTCAAAAACTGTTGGCTGAGCTCATACTATAAGCTGGGGAGAAGGTCCTGAATAATTCCTGCCCTCAAAGAACTTACATTCTACTCAGAGAAGGCAGAAAACAGTAAACAAACACCTATGATTATTGTAGATGGTAGATGTCCTGTATAGGAAATTAACAGATGTTTTTGGATGGGAAATTCTGGAGACCAGTACCTTAAGTAGGATGGTCAGGGTCACACCTCTGAGGAGGTAGCATCTGAATGAGATTAGAATGAAGCAGGCAAGCAATGATCTGGAAAAGCACTCTACACAAAGGGAACTCTGAGCTCTAGTGAAGACCAGCTAGTCCTCTTTACCTTTCTTTCTTAGCTAATAATTGAGCTTCAGTGTTAATTTGCCTTTCAAGGGCTGGTGCAGACGCTTTCTCCTGGTACCTCCACAGCATACACCCATTTGTCTATCAATTAACTAAGAAATTAATTTCAGGAAGTGTGAAATATTCCTAAACATAACAAGAAGCTAGAAAAGAACTATAAACAAGGAAGCGATATTATCTCATTTACATCCCAAATCACTCATGGCTGATATTAAAATAAAAATTACCACTGCAACCACATAAGATTTCCCTTTTGCATGTCTTATGATTTAAACATGAAGAAACACTTTTCTGCCTCTCCAACTAGTGTGGTGTTAAAAGTTCTGGTTGTTGTTATTATTGCACTATTTGTGCTTTGTTTTAAGAAATGTAGTTGACTGAGTCAGTCAGGTAATGTATCAGTTCTCTATTGCTGCATAACAAATAGCTCCAAAGCTTATGAGCTTGAAACAATAAATACTTATTATCTTACCATGTATGCAAGTCAAAATTCAAGAGTAACTTAGTTGGTGAACTGAAACTAACTTTGGGGAACTGAAATGAAATTGAAAATTGAATGCCACTGTAAGACTGAGAGCAAGATGGTTAGCAGAAAGAGACGGCATTGAAGAGAGAAGTAACAATCATCTTGGAAAGATCTGTCTTAGATTTTAAGGCAAAGCAGAATTATTGAAATATTTTAAGCCAATGAATTAATGGACTGGCTTCAGAGAAGAGTGATGAGGAGGTTTCTTTGGTAAGTGTGAAGCTTCATTCATGTAAGCTGGGGTTGAGGATATTTTGCACAACAGTGGACATATGGCTGAAAATATTGTACTACAAACTTGGAAATTGCTGGGAGGGTGAATTTTATGTTATGTGTTCTTTTTTTCTTCGGTAAAAAGAGTCACATGATCATATTTTTAATTTGGAGTGATCACAACAGCTGGAGAGTGAGACGGCAGGCCATGACGAGAGAGACAAGTTCAGTCTAGTGAAATCTGCTGGGTGAGAGAGGATGATAGTGAGAAATAAGAGAACAGCAGCAGAGGTGGAGGATAGAAGCTGTGATCTGCTTTGTCGGTAGTTAACAGGTCTTGTTTATTGACTAAGTAAGGTAGATAGGTTCTCATAGGCTGAGAATTAGCAATGTGTGATGCTCTGTACCAGGTGCTGTACATGAATTACCTTTAGTCATCACAAAACCTGGCAAAGTTGCCATTTGCCCCCATATTGTGAAAGTTCTAAGGTGTTAAGTAATTCGATCAAAGTCACAGAGCTAGCATTTTGCAAATTCAGAACTCAAAAATAAGTCTTCCTGAATACAAAATCAACAGATTTCATTAAACCATGGCTTCAAGTAAACATAATATTTAATAATTTAAAGACCTAATTGGGAGGAAAAGGAAACCCACACATTTTGCATATATGGAACATATTTTGAGGTATTAATTTACGGACTTTTTGTGTACTGCATTTTCTTTCCTTCATTTGAGCTTTCTACACATCATTTCCAGAAAGGAGAAACAGAAAACAAAGGCAAGGAGCTAACCTACATGGCTCAGCAGACCTCTCCTGGCTTGGATACTGCTCCCCTTAGAGGTGTGTTTCAGTAAATCTGGCTCTTCTGCTCCCCACTCTGTCTCTGGTGAATCCTCTTGCCCCCCTGTACCTGTGGCCTACACCCCAGTGCTACACAAAAATAAATTAATAAAATCTTAAAAAACAAATTCTCTCAAAGCAGTTGATGCCTTCGATATTTCCTAAGAGCAGCACTTTCAGGCAAATGAACAGGCCCTTTTCCTCCCAGATTACTCGAGAAATAATTGGCCATAAAAACTACCTATATTTAAGGTGTACAGCTTGATGTCTTGCTATACACATTAACTCAGCACCACAATCAAACTAATCGATATAGCTACCGCTCATGTAATTACATCTCTTTCTTCTTTTTTTTTTTTTTTATTTTGTCGTGCAAGCATTTAAGATCTTGCCTCTAAGCCAATTTCCTCTCCTTTTCCTTTAAGGATTTCCAGCCTTGGAAGTTGCTTGTCACCTACACCCTCCTTCCCAGCAGAAACAGGAGCTCTCTAGTTTCAAGTCCCCTTCTGGAGTGAGTCCATCTTTTTTCTTTTACATGTGAATATTTTATATGTTGTTCAGTGTCAGAGTTTCTATGGGCATTTTGCAAAGGACACAGTTCTTATAAAATTGAAGCTCAGATGTTAAGATAGTTAACCTAGGAAGTCAAGGATGCATCAAAGGAAAACAAGATGTCCTTTTCTTAAACATATCTACTCTAAATGTGGCCAAAGGTCTGTAGGAACATTAAACTTGAAACAAATATGCTGTTTTCCAAGAGGGCAGAGGATGTTTCCCCTCTGCCACCACCACCCTAATGAAATAAAGTAGACCAGGGCCTCCCCTGGTGGCGCAGCAGTTGAGCACTGGGCTGCGATGCTGCCTGCAGCCTCTGCAGCTCCAGTTTGATCTCCGGCCACCGGCAAGGGTCCCACAAGGCGCACAGATCTCCCCTGCCATGCCCGCTGCTCCCCTCAGCAGTATATTTCGTCAGTCTGCCTGTTCTGTTCCCCGCTCTGGCTCTGGTGAATTCTCTCACCCTCCCGCGCTTCTGCTTGTACCCAGTGCTTGTATAAATAAATAAATAAATCTTTAAAAAAAAAAAAGGAAATAAAGTAGACCAAATCAATTAATTAAATTCCATATGTGAAAATCTGTTTTTATCAAAAACTGCAGTGTCTATGGCTTAAACTGAGCGAAAACTAACATACCTTCTATCCAACTGAGGATGAAGTCCACTGCCCTCATATGTCACTCAGAGTCATCCTACCAGATTTCTCAGAGGTTAATGATCTCAGAAGTCTCTTACTTAATTTGTATTTTGAAAGCCAAAATGTATCTGACATTTTCATTTCCATCAGTCCTATTTAATATAGGTCAACATTTTGGACAGTTTGTCACATTTTTTAAGCTTTTGGATGCCAGCTTTATACAACTCAAATTTGGTTGCTGGAATTTTGCTTTTAACCCTGAGATCCTGGGTAAGTTGGTAAGCCACATGAAGCCTCAGCATCCTTGCCAGTAAAATGGGATTAATAAAAAAAATAGAGAAGGTTCTAGCTCAGAGAGTTGCTGGGATGGTTAAGTGAGATGTTGGTGATGGTCTTCAGGGAAGCACATTTGATAAATCACTGCAGTGTTTCTTATTCTCTCTGTGTTCATTCTAGAGGCTAGAAACTGGGGTCTGGGCACAAGGAAAATCCATTCTTCCCTTCAAGGAATCAGTGCTTTGTAGAGAGAGGTGAGAGCTAGCTGAGCAAGCAAATGGGCCCTAGCCTGTCCCTGAAGTAAGGGCCATAGTAGAAATACCCAGAAGACTGTTGGACCAAAGAAAACAGAGTCATTAATTCACATGGGGAACATCACGCCATGCACAGGCCACATTGCTCAGGCTTTGAAGGAAGGGGTGAGCTGTGTATTGAGGGAGGATTATGGAGGAAACACCAAGAAGAGGGGACTTGTACAAAAAGACACTGCCTTGGCAAAATACTGCCCCAGGATTGCAGCAGAGACCCAGCCACTAAAGTGTGCTGGGAATTAATGAGAGCTTAAGGAGTGGCTCACCACAGCCTCAAAGCAGCACGCAGACTTCTGTTCTAAGTGAAAACCCTTGATGCTTTGCATATTCCCAAAAGTTTCTCCATATTTGTGCTGGACCAGTGCTGTCACTCTAAAAGCAATGCTGCTTTTGGTGGCATGACACTGTGTCTTCCCCAGGAAAATGCCATTTGAATCTAGTGTCATTCATTCCTTTATGACATTCATTCATTCAACCTGTCCCATCCTCTTCCAGCAAAGAGCAGTTCGCAAGAGTCAGGCCACCAGATGCCATGGTTTCTCCCTGATGCATTAGTTTCGAACTTGAAGTTCATAGAATTCTTTGAGTTTCTTTCTGTAGCAAGCTATGATCATTCATCAGGCTGAGTCATGTTATCTGATTGGGTCCAATCTCCCCCTCCTTGGCACGCCTCCTTTAGCTGCTGAATAACTCATCTTGGTATGTCCAGGAGGAAGATTTTCATAGGAAAGTTCCATCTGCATTCAACCCCCATTTATTCAGGATGAGTTCTCAGGCTCCCAAAGAGCAAGAATTGAGAAAATAAAGAGGTGTCTTCCACTGCCAAGTTTACTAATATGGTCATTAGCACAGATGACTTCGGGCTACGACTGCAGGGAGAGGACACAGCTCCCCAACCTTCCTGGCAGAAGGCTCCCTCCCCCACCTCTGCCCTGTTTGGGGTCCCTCCTGGAGCCAAGATACTTGCTATCCACCCCAGGGATTCTGGAGAGAGGCAGCTGGCTAGGCAGATGAGTCCAAGGAATCTAGGAAAGGAGAAGCAAGAAGCAAATCTTTCTCAGGGTTGTAATTCCTGAAATTATTTCTTTAAAGTCTAGCTAACTGCAAAACTGAGCTTTTATAGTGTGCTTCATCCTTAACTTCTAACCCCATGGGATAAAACAGCTGCTCTGGGAGATCTTTATGGATGCCAAATTAATTCATCTACAAATTGGGTTAAAAATAGAATGGGCCTTTTTTTCTATTTAAAAGTGAGTGTTGAATTTGGTTGCCTTTCTTGAGGGATGGCAGAAAACATCTCCAAAGGACTGGGCTTAAAAGACTCATTTCAAGGGTGGGTATCACAGTCCACAAATCGACTAGTTCGGGGTCCCAGAAGATGTTAGAGGCATCTCCCCTCTTCCAGGAGTCAAAGCATTCGACCGGTTCTGGGCTTAAATCAAAACCCAAGCGCGAAGGAAAGAAAGAATTGAAAAGGAAATAATGAAGTCGCTGTTTCTGGGGCACACAGCGGACCCTGCCTTGGAGAGGGTGTGCGTGGCTGGGCAGCGGACGCCGCAAGCTGTCCTAACGCAGGGCAGGCAAAGGCAGGCAGCCTCTCCTCGGGAGAGCAAGGGACATCGCCTGCTCCGGGGCTGCTGAGGTGCAGCAGCCGAGGGTTCGGGCTTGCACGGGACGCCACCCGGGGCCGCGCGAGCGCCCGGGGCCTGACGTCATTGGCCATCAGCTGACAGCTCGGGCCGGCCCCGCGGGCTGCGGGCGCCCTCGCTGCGGCGGAAGGGGCCGCCCCGCGCTCGGCGGCCGCATCGCCCCGCGGACCCGCGCCCAGAGTCTCCAGCTCCGCCCCGCGGGGGCGCGGACCGCACGCGCAGCCCCGCTGCGCCTCCGCGCGCCCAGGGCGCAGCCAGGGGCTTTGTCCGCGGCCGCTCGGCGCTGCCCGGCGGGCGGGAAATCCGGCTCCAGCAGCGGCGGGAGTGCCCTCCTCGGTCCTCCTGCCGACCCCAACTCTAAACAGGGGAAGCTTGGTGTGCGAGTAGGCGGGGGCGCCCCCCTCCTAACCCACCCGCCTCGGGGTTGGGGTAGTGGAAAGACAGGTGTAGGAATCAGCCCGCTTCTGTAACTGCGGCTTTTTTGCTTTTAGACCTTAAGTTGGCTTTGCCAGAAGACGCCCCGGTGGGGAGGGCTGGAGGAGACCCTCCGGGCGCCGCGCTGGGCTCTCCGAGTCCGCGGGCCAAGCGGCCTACGGGTGCTAGTTTGGCACCTGCCAGGGCTAGGGCCAGAGCGCGGGGGAGGCCCGCGCGGTGGCTGGGGCGCTGGCCACTCGCGCCGGGGAAGGACCCGGTTCCCGCCGCGGCCCGCAGCCGCCCTCTGCACGCCGGCCTCCGCGCTCCGCCGCCTTCGCGATCTGGGGCGCCCTGGCCGGGGCTGCGCGCCGAGTCCCGGCCCCCGGCTCCGCCCCACCCCCTCCCCGGGGCGGGGCTTGGCAGGAAGGCGGGCTCGAGTCGTCGCGGGTGTCTGACCCATCTGACAGGTCCCCAATTCCTCCCGACCGCCTGGCGCCCGCCGCGCGCCTCGGAGCGCCCGGGTGGCGCGCGGCGGTTCCCAGGATCCGAAGGCGTCTCGGTCTCCACCAGCCCGCGGCCTCCCTTTTCACCCAGACCTTACCCCGCCGCACCCCCGAGCTTCGGTCCGTAGCCCGGGGATTCGCTCGGCGGCGTCTCTTCGTTCTCAGAGCTGCGGGCTTTGGCGCCCTCCCCACTTTTCCTGCTCCCGCCCCCCGCGCCTCGCAGCCGCAGGCCGAGAGGACTCCAAAGAGCAAAGTGAAAGGCTGACAATCGCGGGCTGCGCCCCCCGCCGAGCCGCAGCCGGACGCGTGGACCTCGCCTTAGAGCCGCGATGGGACCCTGAGACTCTGCCTTCCCCGGGGGCCGCGTCGGGGGCCCTCGCAGCGCCCGCGCTGCGCCCCGGTCCTCGCCCCGGGAGCGGCGGCTGCCCCGAAGGAGCCGAGGGGCAGCCTGAGCGCACCCCCCTCCAAATTAACTGTTTGGTGACTTGCTGGCGCCGAGACTGCCACCTCTCCACGCCTCCCGCGGGGCGCGCGCCAGCTCACCGGCCCCCACGCCTCCCCCTTCGCTGCCCCCGCCCCCAGCTCCGCCCCGGCTCCCCATCCCGGCGCAATGGAGTTCTCCGGAGGGCTGCGCTCCAGCCGCCGCGGCTAACTTCGCAGCCCTCCCCGCCGCGGGCCAGCCCGGCCGGGCCCTGCAGCCGCCGAGCCGTGGGCGTCCCGAGCCCCGCGCCGCAGCCCGGACCCGCCCGGCGCGCAGCGGGAGCAGCGGGAGCAGCGCGCCCCGGCGCCGGGCGCCTCTTGGAGAGCAGAGGCAGCGCCGAGACGCTGAGCGGAGCCGCTGCCCAGAAGCCGAGCCGGGAAGGGGCTGCGTGGCCCGGAGCGCCGCGGCTGCTGCGGACACCGCCGCGCGGGGCGGCGGGCGGGCGGGGGCGCGCCGGGGCGCCGGGGTCTGCGGCGACCTCGCGGGCGCCCTTTGCCCCGGGGCGCACCATGACCTGACGGGCCGGGGCCTCCTGCCCTGGGCTCCCGCCGGCGGGCGGCGGGGCAGCGCGGGGCTCGCGGCCGCGCGGCGACCAGGCCGCCCGCGGGTCTCCGGAGCCCCCTCCCCGCGCCGCCTCCCTCCCCGGGCCGCGCGCCTCCCCGCCTGCGGCCCGGCGCCATGGAGCTCTCCGAGGTGCGCTGCCTGAGCGGCGGCGAGGAACTCTACACCATCCACCCGACGCCCCCGGCGGGCGCCGGCGGGCGCGGCTCGCGGCCCCAGCGGCTGCTCTGGCAGACCGCCGTGCGCCACATCACCGAGCAGCGCTTCTTGCACGGGCCCCGGGGCGGCGGCGGCGCGGGCGGCGGCGCGGGCAAAGCCTCGGAGCCCGCGGGCGGCGGCCCCAACCACCCCGCGCCGCGCTTGTCGGGCGACCCGGCGCTGCCCCTGTACGCGCTGGGCCCCGCGGAGCGGGCGCACGCCGCCGGCGGCACCAAAGTCTTCCCGGAGCGCAGCGGCAGCGGCAGCGCGGGCGGGGGCGACCTGGGCTTCCTGCACCTCGACTGCGCCCCCAGCAACTCGGATTTCTTCCTCAGCGGGGGCTACAGCTACCGAGGGGTCATCTTCCCCACGCTGCGCAACTCCTTCAAGTCCCGGGACCTGGAGCGCCTCTACCAGCGCTATTTCCTGGGCCAGAGGCGCAAATCCGAGGTGGTGATGAACGTGCTGGATGTGCTGACCAAACTCACCCTCCTGGTTCTGCACCTGAGCCTGGCCTCCGCCCCGATGGACCCGCTCAAGGGCATCCTGCTGGGCTTCTTCACCGGCATCGAGGTGGTGATCTGCGCCCTGGTGGTGGTCAGGAAGGACACCACCTCGCACACGTACCTGCAGTACAGTGGCGTGGTCACCTGGGTGGCCATGACCACCCAGATCTTGGCAGCGGGCCTCGGCTACGGCCTCCTGGGCGACGGCATCGGCATCGGCTACGTGCTCTTCACGCTCTTCGCCACCTACAGCATGCTGCCCCTGCCGCTCACCTGGGCCATCCTGGCTGGCCTGGGCACCTCGCTGCTGCAGGTGGTCCTCCAAGTGCTCATCCCCCGCTTGGCGGTCATTTCCATCAACCAGGTGAGTCTTCCCTGCTTTACTTCGCCCACCCTGACTCCCCTGGGTTATGGAAAAGTAGCTTTTTGAGGGCCAGGGTTGCCCCACTCACTTTGCGTCCCCTCTCCCAGCTGGGGTAGGAGGTCCTGGGTGTAGGGGGTGTTGGTAGCTCTCGCCTCTCAGAGGAACTGGAACTCAGTGACCTCTGAAGTTCCATTAACTCTGATTCTACTTTGATTCCCTGAGTAATTCTCTGGTATCAGCTAAGAAACAGTCTTCTTTCTGCTTCTCCACCTGCCCCCTCCCCGATCTTTAATCCCTGAAACAGGAGACAGAAGGGGAGAAGTTCCCTGGTTTAGAAGGTGACTGGTTACTTGACAGCTCTGCTCATAAAAGTCACAGCAGGGTGCAGTCAGGGACCAGGGACGCTGGGATTCTGAGTTGGGTGTCTGTATTGCTCTGTGCCACACATCCTAATTCTCAAATGCTTTGATATCGGCTTGGCACATACTAATCACCAGTGCTAGGCAGCCCACATGTGTTATCTAAGCCAATCCCATAAATAATCCTATGCCACATGTTGTATTTGGGAATCTTCATTGCCTTGGGCAGCTAAGATGATATATATATATATATATATGATGATTTTTTTTTATTAAGGGATCTAAAGAAACTTAGGGCTTGGATACATCAACAGGAATTGGGGCTGCTGGTGGGATGTCATTGCCAAAGAATGCAAGTTTTGCTTAATTGAAAGGCCGTGTAGATAGTTTGAAATATTTAGGTGGAACCTGACTCTCTAGGTCTCTTTCTCCCCCTTTCTTTCTATCTCTACCCATTAAATATGGATGTGTTATGTGAACAAAGTCGCCATTGTTTGTGAATGAGAAGGTAGACACCGACTCGATTGTTTAGATCCGTTAAAATTAAGAGGTAATGAATGGTCTGGCACTTTCTCTGTCATATGTCTAGTGGGTAACAGTAGGGTGAATTTGGGAGCTTCTCAATAAAATGAGGGAAATGTGACAGCTGAAGTGGTTGCAAAGAGAAGGCTGACGAGAGGGCTGCTTTGTGGGTGCTGTTCTGCTCCAGGCTCTGAACCATTTTTGCTGTAGTGGAAGCTGAAAAACTCTTCTCCCTTGTGGTCAGGTTGGCGAGAAGATTCTTAGAATTAACAGGTACAAAAATTGCTCATGAGTTTTCAAGCGCCAGCACTGTTAGGGCGCTTCCTCATCATTGACCTTCTGGGTTACCAGTTGATTTGGGATTCTCTCTCTTTGATGGTTTTATATCATGCGCTCAGGTTACTTATCTGGTTGGCTGCTTTTACGGTGCTTTTTGAAGTCTCCCTGGGCAGAGCAAAGGGCAAATAAAGCACACGGCTGTGATCATGAGGCATGAAATGAGGAGATGAGAGCCGCCGAGTAAGGAATGACCAGCTGCACTTTTCCTTAATAGAGATAATGATTAATATTTTCTCAAACTCGTAATGAACCTTTAATACCCACCTATGATAAATATGATATCCGGAGTTGTATATAATTATATTTAGTTGTGTTTCTCAATTCTCTTTACGTGTGGCTCTGAACCCCAATGTGGTCTAAATCTCTCCCTTTCTCTCGAGCGATCCCGTTTTTTTTTTTCTTGCATTCTCTTGTGCACCTCAATCTCTTACCTTCTTGTTCCTCTTCCTCTTCCTCTCCCCCGCCTCATCCTCTTCTTATCCCTTCACCTCCAGCTTTCCCTTTCTTGTTTCTCGCAACCAATTGTTTTCCCAGTATCTCCCAGCTATTCGATGATTTGTATATAATTTCATTTATTACAACCTGCTGCTTTTCATGCACCATCTTCATACACATTACTAAAAGATTTCATCAAGTAAGTTTGGGATAGTATTTAGAATAACACATCCTAAGTGGCAAATGATGACTATTTTCAAAATTCTAAGTATAGAGACACTTTTCTTGCCAAATGAAGCCAGAAAGTAAATCTTGGCTCCATATTTGTTTTATACTCTACTCAAATACTACCAGATGGGAGAAGATTAAAAATAACCCCAAAATGTCTTCCCACCCCCACCCCATCATAAACAACCCTTCCCTGTAAAATATCACAGTCCTGGTATATACAAGCCAAGCTCATTCAGCCTTCGGTTCGGGTAGGAGCTGCAGGTGAGGCGTTTTCCTGACTCCACACCTTTTCCTGGCGGAGGGACCAACGGGAGCGCTCTCCCCTCCTGCAGGTGCTGAAAGGGCCTTTGTGGGTTGGCGGCTAAACGTTTTCCTTTGGCGCCCTCTAGAGGTTCGAGTTTCTTTCCTAGGCCTTGCAGAGGGAGGAGATGAATTAATCCCTTTTTTTTTTTTGAATCTGTGATTTTTGAGGTAGATACTGTTCAGTTTTCCCTGTCTGGTAGTAGACAAGGTATGCTTACAACCTGCTAAAGGTCCCTCATCACAACTATGATAAAAGTCTGAGTCCTTCCCACTGGCTACTCCATCCTTTATATGCTGTTTCCCTCATTATATGTCCCCTTTTCTCCTCAGGCTTCAGATACGCTCCCCATTTTTCTATCTCTCATATTTCCCAAGATTTTTCCCACCGTCTAGAATTTACACTCTCTACCTAGACCAATTTCTCCCAGGTCTTCGCATGACTGACATATTCTCATTACTCCAGACCTGGCTCAAATGCCATTTCTGTGCAGGATGCCCCTTACTCCCTCCAGAGCTCATGCACTGCCTGAAACCACCCTATTTGTTTATATTTACTGTGCTTCCCCTGCCCACACACCCTCGAAAGAATGTAAATGCCACATAGGGGCAAAAATGTCCATAGCAGTTATCACTCAGCACCTCGAAAATACCAGGCACACAGTCACTCAACAGAGAGACACTGAATGAATGAACAAGACTATGAATTCCATCAGCAATTTTATAAATGATCCAAGACCCCTGATGTTGTGTTGCTAAAGGCTACACTTACACACACGCACACACACACACACACATCCACATCATGTATGTGTAAGGCAGCCTTTTGCAAGTAAACATCTTTTGGAAAATGAAAGTGTAGTAATAATCCTTGACATCTGTATAATGTTTTACATGTAACTCAGCACCTATGCATAGAATATATACACATGTATTCTCATACCTAACAATGACTGACATGGGGATCATGCTTCATGTTCATTTCAGAGAACTGACAGATTCTTAGGAACTTTAAAGGAATCTTCCAGTAATGATGAGCCTGAGAAGTGGTGAGAGCAGGACCCAAACCCTCTGCTAAGGCCAGTCCTTCTTGGGAAGCTGCTTAGGGGTTATCCTTCTAAACACATAAGCATGTGGAATGGTTCCAGATCAAGGAGCACCTGCTTCACTACTAAAGAGAACAATATCCCCTATAATACAGGAATTAACATTTAATGAAAAAGCGAAAGTGAAATCAAGAGAGAAAAATGACCCAATTACCATAAATCAACTCTTTGTCACTAGCTCATGATCTTGCACAGCAGGTTACAAATTTGTCAACCGAAGGCCATAAGCACTGGAATATCATCTTCTCTACATTAATCCCAGTTCTCGTTAAGAGGATGGCTCCCATTTAATGTAACATTTTCAAGAAGCAGGTGGCTGGAATGAGAGCCTTGCAGCCACACACCTCTGCAGCTGTCTCACTTCATGGAAATGCCATTCTCAAAAGGAACAAATGAGTCCTTGATCGCCTTCCCTTAGTTCACACGACAAGTCTGTTTCTACTCCTCCCCTCCTGAAGGAAATGAGGCCTGTGGCTTGACAGGACAGGACCAGAGCAGCACCTCCCTGCACACACCCTGCCTGAAGAGAAGAAGCCCTTGTTTCAATCATCCTGTGTTTGCTTCTGTGCCAGCAAGATGGAGCCCAAACGCGCCGCCTGTGAGACCCCTGCCGTCAGCAGAGAGACAGTTTGTGTTTGCTGCACACAGAGAATAGTTACACTAAAGTCATGGACTTCCCAGCCCAATGCAGAAGAGGTGGCTGCCCAGGGCAGAGGAGGCTTCTCTCATATTTTATAGGTTTAAAGTGGCATTGGTGATGCCGAGAAACCTCCAGAAGTGTCAAAGACCCCTCCAAGGGGCACCCTGACAAAGCTCAGCTGCAGGTACACTAGGGCTATAGTTACCTGCTGTGGGGGATGCCTCACCCAATTCAAATTAAATCAACTTCACGTATGGGGTTCAAACCAAACACAGTCACACTCTTGGCTGTATCCTCTCTGCAACAGATTTCCCCCACATCTTAACCAAATTGTTTACGCTGCTAGTTAATGTATCTGTCTGAAAATTCATTCCAAAAGACATTATAGGTATAAATAAAATATGAATGATAAGGTGATATTTGCTAGGGCCTCTTACAGGGCAGAGAAATTGTAAGCACTGAAGCACTGTTGCTGTGATTGGCATTTTACTCTATTTTAATTGCAGGTGACAATGATTTGAGCTCCCTTACATTTGAAACTCCTTATTCTTCAGCTCATTAGTGAGAAGTTCATGAAAATCATTTAGTTACTGGAAAACTGAGAGGCAGCAATATTTAACCAGAAAGACTGCTGCATTATGCTTCCCTCTTGGGGATTCTAAAATATTATGGCTAGTGGCTAATTAGTCTTCTCTACCACTTGGGGAGGTAGCTAAGCAAAAGTGTGGAAGTGGAGATGATTTCTCCAATATAACTCTACCAGCAACAGTAGCCAGGAATGCAAATCCAGCTTAGTTAGTGTTCAAGGTTGCACTGTCAGACTTGAATTTCCCATGCAACGTTTCTTCCCCGTTTTATACACCTTCCATCAAATAGTAGAGACCAGAGCCAGACAATAATTATATCACGATCATTCAACTTGACTGATAATGAGGGTCTTTTACTATTTGGCCTTTAAAAAACCCTTTGGTGGCTGGAGGTCGGGGGCAAGAGGAAAGCACTGTTGTGCTTGGTAGAGATGGTGCTGGATAGTATGAGCAGGAGGGGGTCAGGAGAGAGGCTTAGTGTGTGGCTGGAATATGCATTTCTGATCATTTAAACGAAGGATAAAGTTCATAGTAAAGATAAAGTGAATATAATGGAATTGCCAACATCTCTCCCCCGTCTGTCAAATTCAAGCGTAAGTGCAAGACAGTATATGTTCTTTGTCTAAGTCTGCTCACCCCAATGGAAGGGAATTGTATGACGAGTTAATGTACAGCAAATGGCCTGTCATTTAAAGCGCTCCGATTTGGTCGTTGATATCAAGACGCTCACTTCAAAACACACAAATATCCATTACCTGAGTGTGCCTGGCTCCCATCTAATGCACCTCACTGGGATGATGTGTGACTTTTAAACCCCGCCCCCTCCATTTCTGTACATTTTCCTTTAGTAAATTCATACAGCGTTAAAAATATTATTGCAGCGTCCCTGCACGTCTGAGAAAATGACTTTCAGAAACAGGTTTGAGTGATAATGTTCCCAAGAGGGTCTTCTGAATGCCAGGAAATGGAAATATTATTCTCTTATGCCCAAAAGACTTTCCTTTTTGGACATTCCTCCCTTGCTGTCTCCCTGCCTCTCTACTTTGTATGATTTTCTTTTTTGTGTAATGAAATGTAAGCTTTTACAAAGACTATTTTTAATGACTACTGTAATAACCAATCAAATCCATCAGCTCTGGCCTGTAGACACCTTTGTCCTGGAGTTACAAGTGGACTTGGTTTCTGTGTATTTAGAGAGGGTTATAAAACAGTTGTGTGGTGTGTGCTTGGAAAGGTTGAATTCTGAATTTGTTTTCCTCCATATCCGGTCTTGTCACCTGACTGGTGTCCCTGGTCAGAGGAAAATTATATCAGGGCTGGAAAGACTGGGAGGACCTTGCTTTGCAGCTGCTGTCACATCAAGCTAAGTAGGATGCATGCTTTAGGCATACCTACACCTTGATGATAGATGGCATTTAAGAGCGCATCAAACATGAAGTGAAACCAAGCATAAAAAGGAGAGATTAAAAAAAAGTTTACCCCCAATTCAGTGCTGCCAGCCACGTGTAATCAAAGGACACTACTACAGGCATGCTGATGTGACATTTCACTGTTGTATAAATATTTCTTAAGATGCTAATTTATGCATTTCACAAGTGTCTGAGTTGATCCTACATGTGGTTATTTTCAGATCCTAGGAGACACTGGCAACACTCATTTCAAACCTTTCCTCTTGCCAGCAAATGGGCACGATATTGATTCTCTGAGACACGAGCAGGTCCAGAAGATACAATTGGATAGCTTATCAGCTCACTTGACATATTGCCTTTGAAGCGTGCTCTTTGCTTTCTCGGGACTGGAATTCGAGGTAACAGATACTGAAGGTTGCCGAATTCCTGTGATTGACAGATAGATCTGAACGCCAGTGAGCAGGAGCATGGGTTCTGTAAATAGACTCTTCCGAGCAAGCGTTCTCTGGGAGGCTGAGTAGAGGAATGCTGCTTCCCCCAGGCAGCCACAGCAGAGCAATGGAACCTGCCCTGTGCTTCCCCAGGAAATGTAATTGGATTTACACACTCAAATTATATCATGTTTTGTTTATGAAGGACTATTTTAAGAAGTCAGGTCACTTAAGCAGCACTTGGGAAGCCAGCTTTTCTCACTGCAAGATTTTTCACAGTCAGCCCTGCCGGGTGCGGGGAAAATGCAGAGAAGATTAATTAACTGTTGAGGCGCCAGCCATTTCAAGGGGGTCAGGCCACATCTTAGCAGGAATAAAACGTATTCTGCCAATGAATGTGACCACGTCCTCCACTAGTGACAAGGGCTGACAACGCAATGTGTTGTCAGATGAATCTGCAATTCCTTGCTTCTGTGATATCGGCACTGGACTCTGATTGGGCATGTATGTGATTTGATATTGAATTTCATTTAACAAGATCATTTTAGACAGGCTATTTTCATATATGCAATGCTTTGCACATTCATTAGTTACTAGAGCTGATTAGAGTTACTAGAGTGGTTTTTCTAACCCTTTTACCCCACGTCCTGCCCTGGATGCTTAAAGTCAGGTGCTACTAATTGCCAAATATCTTTGAAGCACAAAACTCTCCTGAATCAGGAAGTGGTAAAATTACTCAAATGGAAAGCCTGGGCTAGAAGTGAATTAAATCTAATATATTAATGGTTTGAAATTTTTTTCCATTGACTAAATTTTTTAAATTGCCATATCTCTATAAATTTCACACCAATAGAAAATGTTCACAGGAAGCCAGAGCTCTAACCACTTCATTTTGTAAACAACACATTCCAGGCCTGTGTCAGCCCCCTTACCAGTTGAGTGTAGTTAAACCATTGCAGAACCTTTCCTTCTTTCTTGGTGATAATCTGCTGAATATACATGATTGCTTATAAAATAGAGATGACTAAGGATTAAGGAATGCATAATCAAAAATATGTCATTTCTTTAACTCAGAATAAGAAATGCAGCATAAAAAATTAACATATCAGGACAAAAAAAATAAGAACATGGAGAGGTCTGGGGAGAGAAGGGATGGAGCAGAGATTTGGTGAGTGTCCTCAACATTTGGGGTGCAGCCATAATGAGGTAGGGTGGGGCAAAATAAAGATGGATGAATGTCACTAGTGCAAGAGAGATTGTGGTTCACCTAAAGGCAAAGCTTTGTAACGGACAGACCCATCCAGAGGGCTGCTCTTTGGAGTGAAGAGCCCCCTGCTAGGGTTACTTGAAGGAAAAACTGGAGTGTCATCTACTAGGGATGTCTTAAGGAGATTCCCCTATGGAGAGGCTTTTGTCCTCAAGGTCAGCTGAAAGCCATGGCTGCCTATTCAAGCCATTATCACGTCCACTTTGCAGACAGGAAAAAAGATAAGGGCAAAGGACAAGAAGGCACAAGTGCATTTGCCGAATGAGCTGGCTGCCGTTTCAGGAGCTCTTCTCAGATCCCTGCCCAGTGACATCTGCTTATATTTCAGGGACCAGAATTCTGCTCTGCCACTCCATCAGCAAAAGAGATGACAAACATAGATTAAACTCTACTGTCCCTCAAAAAGTCGGGATTGCATTAGGAAGAAGTGCAGAGTGAGGACTGACTACGTAGGTCAGCAAATATTTGCTGACCCCTGTGGGCTGTGGTTCTAGGCTCTGGGTACAGCTGTCTGCTCAGCAGGCAAGACTGTTGTTATAATGAGGCTGACACTGGTATGGATTTGGGGTGGAGGGGAAGCTGTGACTCCAGCGCAGGGGTCGGGGAGCTTGGTACCTGGCTCTTAGAACTCTTCTCAAACACAGCATTCAGTAAATAGTTGACACAAATGCAAGCTTGACTACAGACGTTGAAAGCATGAAAATCAAAGCTGTGGTGGGTTTCTTTTAGGAGTTGCATGAAAGGAAAGGTCAGACTCTAGAAGAAATTATAGATGAGTATGGATCGTCCTTCCTGGACAAGAGAGTGAAGGGACCCTGGGGATGGGCTAAGAGGTCAATTATTTAGCCGTCACATTATCACAAACTGAGTGCAGCCCGCTCCTGGTGACTGGAAGACAAGGCACGAGGGAGTGTCCGCCTCGTGTTGGAAAAGGTCAAGCTGGTCTACCTGGCGAGGGCCTCCAAATGCCCTGTGTCCGCACGGCCCCAGCTAAACACTGAACAGCTGCCTTGGCCTCCAGGTGTCGCAGCTCCAGACAAAGGTGGGTAGATCCAGCTCAGGCAAGGCTTGATCCCTCCCTTGGTGTCCTGCTGCCTCTCGCAGGCTCCCCTATCAGAGCAAGGTCACACTGTTCCTGTGTGTCCAGCAGAATGGGACCCCTTGTGGTTAAGGGTTGTGTTCCCATGTCTCCTGTCCCCCTGATCACTCATACATGGCTGTTCTGAATACCACACTATCAAATGAATGAATGAATGAATATTGCATGACCATCTTCAACCTCCTGACCACTCCCAACATATACAGGGTCACGCAGGGTTCTCCACAGGAAGGGGAAACCATAAGAGAAGTCAGCTTCTCTGGTCCAGGCAAAAATACACCAAAAGTTAGCCCAGGAAGTCTTGGGGGGAGAAGCCCCAAGCTGAGTATTTGCTCCCATGTGGTAAAGATGGTACAGTTGATAACATGAGGGGGAAAAAAGCAAGCAGATATACAGATCATTTAAGCCCACAAAAAAAGAGATAAAGTAAAAAAATGTTAATGACCTAAATTTCCTTTAGGTGTTTGTTCATTATTCCTGAAGATTTTAAAACAGATAGGGCCCATGTACACAAATCTAGTTGTGGGGTCCCCCTGGTTGGCTTCCCTCTTGGTTCTTCAGCATCCTGGCTCTGGATACTGACCCCACCATAGCTCAGGCCTGCTGTGCCAGGAATCATCTCTTCGGCCGCTCAGTGGTATTCTGCTGGTCACCAGTGGCTGTTCACCCTCTGACTTTACTCAGGTGCAAATGCAGGCAAGAGGTGCTCTCACCTGCGCCCAAACTCCTGCCCTCCCCACCAGCGGGGCTGTCTGCTCACTTCTAAGAGGACATTGGACAATGACATTGCTGAGCACAGTAACTGGGTAGATCCTGAGGCCAGTGTCTCTCACAGTCAAGACCTATCATGTAAAGCTTCCTCTGTTCCGTAACTAGACCAGCTTATCTGTACACTGCCTAAAAAAAACAAAAGAAGCCTGATTTTAGATAGTAAAACCAATGCCGTTAACTCTAAGTCTTCATGAAATCCAAAAAGTTTTACGTCTTCTGTTTCAGTTCTGGGAAGCGCTATCCCGATGGTTCAATTTTACTTATTTATTTATTTATTTATACATACATACATACATACATACATACATACATACATACAAGCACTGGGTACAGTCAGAAACGCGGGAGGGTGAGAGGATTTCACCAGAGCCAGCATGGGGAGCAAAACAGGCAGAGTGATGAAATCCACTGCTGAGGGGAGCAGCGGGCAGCAGGAGAGGTCTGCGCGCCATGCGGGACCCTCCTCCAGTGGCCGGGGAGCAGCCGGGGATCAAGCCGGCGCTGCTGAGGCTGCGGGCAGCTTCACAACCCAGCGCTCAACCGCTGCGCCACCGGGGAGGCCCTGGATGGTTCAATTTTATACTGGCAATTAGTTCAAGAAACAAAATCAGAATCAGTCAGAGCAAGCTCGTTTTCTTCCAAGGTCAGAGTCTGCTCAGCCGTTACTTGGGGGAGCCTTCCTAGCCTTCCTGGATGGGACACAGAATGGGCTCTGAACAGACCTTCTTTATGAGATAGGACTTTTGTCTCCAACAAATAATGACATCATAAACAGCACTTGGGGGCCTGCCCAAGCCTTTCAGCCAGAGAGGAACTGTGGATTATGCCAGTGGACACTTAAAGATATTTTTGAAGCCGTGTAAGTACATTTCCTTAAAAATATAGAAGCCACAAATTCTCATCCTATTTTTGCCATAATTTTTTTTCCAGTAACTTTGGCCAAATGGCTTTGGCTTCTTCAGATGTGAGTATCTTTATGTCTAGGAGGGTTTGTGAGTAGTGAAAACAGCCCAGGGTGGGATTTCCCCGCATCCCAGACTGAGTGGGTGCCTCTCTCACGCACAGCCTGCACTGCCCAGCCTCCCTGCTGCAGGGCCGTGAACCCCCCAAAGGCAGGGTTGCCACTGAGTCACGGTTGTGTTCTGTGACATAGACCCTGGCTGGCAACATTCTCTTCCTTCTCAAATGTCTTCAGGGCCTGCCCTTCAGTTTCACCTTCAATGTTAGGGCTCCTTGGTGTCCACCCCCCACACACTCCCTCTGCACCCCGCCCAGGCTGATGATGACACGTCTGCGTGCCACTCACGCCTGCATCTGTCCCTCCAGCCCAGTTTGTTCTGCTGAGCACAAGACCGGACTATCTAGTGGTCTTCTGGGGACCCCCACTTGGGCACCCTAAGGGCAGCTCAATCTCACAAGTCAGAGTTTACCTCCCTCGCCCCAGTGTCTGTAAGGAAGCCCGGTGGTTGTGGCCCTCATTCCTGGGCTCTGCCCAGAGTTCACCTTCTGTTCCTGGGCGGGCCCCTGGATTTCTTAGCTTCCCTTCCTTGTGCTCCTCCAGCACCTCCCCACACATCCCTGCCACACAGAGCCAAGGTATTCCCACCGCCTCTTCCACAGGGGATGAATCACCGAACCCCATCCCCAGTTTCCTGGACGCTTGTGCGTTTTCTGAGACTCTTCCTCCTTTCACTGGCCAGTGCTGTCCACCGAGATGGCCCCGGCTCCTGGAAACTGCTCTGTGCCCCTTCTTCAAGACCCGTGCCAGCTTAGCAACAAATGGCATGCACGTAATTGAGGACTCTTATTTGTTTGATTAAAGAATTTGAGCTTGGATTAGGTGTTTAAGGTGCACGGAGGAGGCAGATTTTACAAAATTTGACAAAAAGACAAGTGGTCTTTCAAGGCGGACTCTTTGCATGGGGAGCACGTGCACTGAGTACATGTCACCCAGGAAAGCCCTGCCACAGCTATCAGGGTGCAGAATGGGGAGCCCCTGGACTGCTCCTTGTGGGGAGTAGCCCCCCGATGTCGACTCTTGGGTGGAGCTGCCATTGGTTGATTTCATGGCACCAGTAAGGGTCTTCATCTGTCTGTACCCCACAGTCACCGCCAGCAGAGAAGAGAAGCAACAATACATGCGGACTGTTGAGCTCTGGGCCTGGCACCCAGGACACACATTCTAGTTTTATTGTACCCTAATTTTCGTTGCTGTTGCCTTTCTCCCTGGAATCCTCTGGCCTGAGCGGTCCTTTCCCCGGCTTCACCTGGTAGAGCCTCATGTCGTGTGGACCACCGCCCACAAACATCAACGTGTGTCAGAATCACCTGACGGTCCCAAGAAAACCTTTGAATTTGGGGACCCAAGAAGCTGCATTTCTAGCAAGTGCTCAGGCACCAGCCTTTGCCTGTCTGTGAAGGACTTTGCCAAAGCCTTCAGGGAGAAGGCTTGGATTTTTATTTACTTGTTTATTTTCTTACATTGTTGTTAATTTTGGGAGAAAGCCTGGAAGTTCAGCACGGACCCCCCTCCCCCCCGTGGAGGCTCCCTGACATTCTACCGGGTGGACGGAGCTTCCTGTGCCCTCCTAACTCCTCTTACATCCCTTCACCATTCATTGATACATCCTTTCATTTAGTCCTTCATAGAACAAATATTTTTGGATTCCCACTGTGTGCTGGTGCAAGCAGTAGGGAGACTATGGTGAGGAAGAAAATCCAGGATCCTCTCATTAAAGGGATGATCATCTAGAGGAAGAAACAGGCATCAATGAGTTAATGCCCTAAAGGTGTAAATAATTTCCAATGGAGAAAAGTACCTTTAAGCCAGGTGACATGGCTTGGTGCTGGTAAGACATGCAGGGTGCAGAGTTTAAAGAGGCACAAGCTCTCAGGTGCTGACCCTGCCCTCGAGGTCCCGGAAGGAATTGCTTTCTGAAACTGGCTTCCCCACCCTCATTCTCCTGGTTTCTATTTATTTATTTATTTATTTATTTTTATTTTATAGAGGCATGTTTATTTATTTGTTTGTTTGTTTTGTTTACACATGCACTGGGTACAGCCAGAAGCACGGGAGGGTGAGAGAATTCACCAGAGCCAGAGCAGGGAGCAGAGCAGGCAGAAGGACCGAAGTACACTGCTGAGGGGAGCAGCGGGCGGCAGGAGAGGTCTGGTGGCCGGGGAGCAGCCGGGGATCGAACCAGCGCTGCAGAGGCTGCGGGCAGCTTCGCAACCCAGCGCTTAACCGCTGTGCCACTGGGGAGGCCCTCCTGGTTTCTATTTAAAAGGAAAAGCCTGACTTGAGCTGAGATGAGAACATTCTTCCTCATTAACTGAGACTTGAAGGAGGCACAGAGGTTGGCAGGTATTATTGGAATTATGACTTTTTTTTTTGTTTCCACTACTAACCCCGGTGCCCCTTGAGAACAGGCTGTACATCCTGGAGTAGACATTGGCACATCACAAGAGACACTCCTAGCTGAGGCTTGTTGAGTCAATGCTTGAACAACCTCTTGGCATCATTATTGCTGCCTCCCTTGGCATAGCTGAGGACACCACGCTCAGAGCAGTCACTTCATCTTCTTTTGGTTAATAAGGTCATCTAAACCACATCTCATTTCCAAACTGCATCTTGATTTGATGCAACAACAATTTCTGTTGTTTTCAGAGGCAATGAGCTAAAAGTTAAAAAAGGGTGGGAAAAATTGAAATCTGCCTTTCCAATGGTAGCAAAGCCTATAGGGACGTCACTGCTCTGTGGAACCAGGAGCCCAAGGCACTGGCTCCCAACATGGCGCCTGAAGAGCCACTGACGTGCTCCCCTTAGGATTTACCTCCAAGATGGTGCCACTGTGATGGCACTCTCACTTAGCTGGAATTCCTCACAACTCAAAAAAAAATCCTACCACTGTGGAACAGTTTTTTTGCGGTTCCACGAAGCTCTAAAATGTGTCTTCTGTGAGTTATAATGAAGGTGAATGTGCCTGTTGTATCTGCCGTGCTGTGCTTGGCTCCAAGATCAGATAGTGACAATTCTGACAGAAAACGTAGCTTGCTGGGGTCTGAGGCCTCCGAGAAATGAGAGAAATGGGACTAATGATTCGGCAAACACTGACAGAATTATTCATTAGATGGTGTCTAATATTTAATTTCTGCAAGTGGTTTAATTACGATGCCACCATTTTACTCTTCGATTTGTTTCAAAGGGAGCAGTGACTGAGATCCCTAATTGATGACAGTTGCTTATTTTGAATATTTAATCAGTGACTTTGTGGCCCTCCTCAGAACTGCCTTTCTGGCTTTTTCAAAATGTGGGCTTCAGCTGTGATCAACAAGCCATTGCTGTGTCCATGTGACCCAGGAGTGGTTGAGCTGAGCATTTACACAGGCTGAGCCTCCACAACTGAGAGTCTGTTTTCTGTGGATGCTGCTTCTTTGTCTGCGGACCCCAGGAAACAGACCCAGGGTCCTGAGGAACTCACTTAGTCCTGCTTCAGTGACTCCATCCCAAACAAGATGCTACAGCGTGCTTGCTGTCAAACTTCACCATTTACACATATGAAAGCAGTTGATGAATATGGAATAGTTTTTGAATCAATAAATAATACAGCAAACCAGAGCTAGGTGGTATTATTTCTGTAAGCAAAGGAGTCTGCTGTGATCATTCAGTAAGTGTCCTTGCTCTGCCAGACAAGACAACACCTCACAGGTGGTTCATCTGAATGGTGGGTGAAGTGGAGGGTCTGCCATTTCCAGCGATAACAATCATTAATAATTAAATATAATCATAAGAATGCACACTAGAAGCAAGAGCCTCCGAATGAGAGGCTGTCCACTGTATTTCAAGTTACACATGACATTAGTGTTCCTTTCATGTGCAAAAATACCAGTCATTAGTAATTCCCCCTTTACCATGTTTGTAGAATATTCTTACAAGGAAGAAAAACCATGACATGCTGCTAGGTCAGCATGTACATATCATCACGTAAACTCTTTCCTTATAGAGCATCCTTAATTTTGTGAAGGTGGAAACAAATTTTACCTTGACATCTTGCAAAAAGGACCTTGGATCAAGGTGATTTGGATGCAGAAAAATCATCTTTAGAGATCATCTTAAAATCTAGTTATAAAATTTACTTTCTTAGATGAATCTCATGCATATAGACACAATCCAAACCCATCTCAAAATTAAACATTTAAATGGTTGCAAAACTATTCTGCTGTGAATAAAATTAGTAGGAAAACTCAAAGTATGGTAAATATCAAGTTCCTTCCAATAACTGGATAAATAAATGGAAATCTGAGACTAGCAGATACTCCTTTTCCAAACTCAAGCAGGCACTAAAGCATAAAACTCGTGAGCATGGTACTGCCATTTGAAAAAAACAGAGGGGGGCCCGCCCTGCCTCTCACGCTGCCATTCTTTTGTCCAGTCAGCCAAGGCCCTGCCAGGCTACCACTGACCCCTGTTTGTGAACCACACCTCAGAAGATCCCTTTCAGACCTTTGCCCTTTGTAAAAACTATATTTAGATGTCCCTAAAGGGAAAGCCAGGTATCATCTGGCACTCTTGCACTTGGCATTACCTTGTTGGCCTCTGTGTTGCATGGCTTACACACTTCCTATCCACTCCATACATCATTTCTGCCCCGTGGTTGTGCAATCTCCATTTTGGAAATGAAGAAATTGAGGAGCGGCCATCAATTAGGCTGAAGACACTCAGATTGTGTGTGGCTCACTGAAGACTGGAACTCAAGTCTGTTTGGCTCCAAAAATACTTGGGTTTTTGCTGGGTTCCACCACTAGTTCCATTAAAGTAAATTTACATGCTCATTTAAGACTGTGTTCCTTTCATCTGTTAGTTGTCTACCATGTGCTGAAATTGAGGATACAAATTCCAATAAGACATGTGTCCTATCTGCAAGTCATATGTATCACCAGATCAAGAAGACAGGAAAGACAAGTGTATCTGTTGATCTCTGGACCGCCCTATGATGGCTCTGTGAAGAGTGGCTTTCATAAATTGATGCCGTAGAGATCTGAGAAACTCTGTGCTCCTTTACCTTCTATGCAGGCTGCCGCGCCTAGAGTTGAACTAATATTTGGGAACAAACTGCAACTTAGAAAAATTTAACATCCTAATGACTTCACAACTCATCATCTTTCTCCAAAACGAGCTTAGTGAGCCTACCAGAAGGAAAAGAATCGTGTAATTTATTGAAATATATGCAGACCAAGCCCTATTTATACCCAAATCCCAAGTTGCAAAAATGAAATCCTTTCTTTCCTACTTGTGTTCCTGAAAATAATCCAAACCATATTGCCCATATGAGTCTCAGTTACCCTAAATTGCTTCAGATGCTTTAAAATAATATGTCATCTATGGACATGCTTGTCTAGCTAGGTCAGCTTTCTGCACACAGGCTGTGTTTCAACTGGTTGGCTGCCAATATGCACTCCTGTTTCTCTTTATATACAGAGGCCCCCCAAGAGCCAAAATTTTATCTTGGGAGGTAATGTTTCCAGCTAGAGAGATAGCTAGATCATACATACATACATACATACATACATACATACATACATGTATACATGCATGAATAGTTACATTGGGTGTGCATATGTATGTACATACCTCCAGTGTAATTAGGGGTGCCCAGTAAGATTTAAACTGTACTCACCACTGGAGGGTTTTGGATGCTTTGAAAAGCTGCTGACTCAGCAGGGAGGTCTGCCTTTTTGCACACAGCACCCCCTTTAGTCATCTTTTAGCCTTTGGGTGGTGTCATGGCACTTCCATCAGTCACATGGAGCCATCTGGACATGGGAACCATAAGGAGACCTTGAGGATGGATGTCACACAGCAGCATAGAGGACCACAAAGAAAATAATCTTAGGACTCTGATGACACTGTGAGGTCACAAACTGGTCCTAGACTGTCCATCCCTAGAGGATATTTTTTTTCATGATGTAAAATAGACTCCAAGTTCGCTTCATCCTCTGTTATTTTAGTTTTCCACTATCAACATCCAAATGCAACTTCTAATCAATACTGGCCATAAAATCTATTCATGGTGTATCACCCAATAAGTTAATATTGACTTCCGCCTCAGATGACCTCGCAACTCTGCTTAGGCTTGATGCTCTGAACATCTAAGACAAACAGACCTGTTTTCATTTTGTAATTTTTTTTTTTTGCTCCAAGCTTAAGATTTGTGGAACAAAAAGACCCAGATCAGATGTTGTGTCATCTGATATATAATTTATAACACTAAATGCCAGGCAATAATTATGGCTGGAGAAGACTTGTGGGACTATTTCCCAAGGGACAAAACTGATGCCTTCCTATTTATAACTCTTTGAAATTGCACCAGGCTTTGTGAGATTAAAAAGTCCTCCCTGGAGGTGTTCCCCAGAAGCCAGATGTCCATTACCAGGGATTTGGGGCAAAGGGAAAGGGGTTGAACTTAATGGTTTCTAAGTCTCCTAATTTGAAGCTATGACTCCGTGACTTTTGAAGTATAAATAGTTAGTTAGATGTGAATAATTGGTTTCTAAAAAGTCCAGGAAATCTCCTGAATTCCAGAAAGGATATTGACATCAAGCAGTTCCCTTAACCTTGTTCCCTCTCTGAGTCTAAATCTCAGTGAGTCCAGGGATCTCTGGTTCATCCTTGCAGGTGCCCAAGCCACAAAGCCCAGCATCCCTGTCATTTGCTTTCTTCGTCCCCATGGTCCACCTGTTGCAGCTTCCAGACAACTCTGCCTCCAATGCCCTCCATTCCACCCACTTTCTATGTATTCCTTCCACTTCAGTTCAGGGGTCGCTGCTCCTTTCCCGCATCACAGTAGATTTTCTGCTTCTCCTTTTGACTCTCTCATCTACTGTCCACGGTGTCACCAGAGCTTTTCTTATGATGAGGACTAGAGTTCTGGAGTAAATGTTAAGGGCTTCCCATCACTCTCAAGACAAAGACAGAGCTCCCTCTTGGGACCCACCTTTGAGAAGTGGCCCTTCTCTCCCCGCCCTTACTCTTCCTCTTGCTCTCTCTTCAATCGCAGTTGCCTTCATTCAGGTCCTCAAAATCCATGCCTTCTGCCTCTGAGCTGTCTGAGATTCTTTTCCCACTTTGCCTGAAAGGCAGGTAAAGTCTCCAAATAGCCCCAGCTACGTGGTGTTTTCCAAAGGCGGCTCATAGCAGAAGCTTCCCTATTTTATGGCCCGATCTCCAGCCCCCAGAACAGCCCCTCACAATGAATGGGTGCTCCCTAAATAATTAATGCATCAACTGAACCACTGGGGAGACCAGCATGACCAGAATGAAAAAGTGGGTATTAAGTCCTGGCCAAAGCACTAGTCGATAGCCTGACGAATGAAAACGCAGCCTTTGATATTTTTAACAGAACTTTCCAAATCATTTGACTGAAAGCTGAACAAATACACGTAATACCAACATTGCTTCTCCAAGATGGTGTATTGTCCTAATGGAAAAAAAAAGTGAAGGAACTACCTCCTTTCTATGAGTATTCTCTTTGACTTTTAAAAAATAATACTAGCAAGAGGAGGTAGTATTAGAGCTACGTTGACTCACTATTTTGATTAATGTTGAAGGAGAACATGTATTTTGAAGCTCACTCTTTTCCTGAACCAACATTTACTCCTAATGATCTGCTCAGCACCCTTGATCCAAAAAATATACCATTACTTGGATTTTGCAGTTTTCTGATACTGAGCGTACTGGATGACGTCGTCACAGAGGCCACACCCCAGCCCTGCTGCTTATCAGCAGAGGACGAGCTGGTCCAAGAGGACGCTTCCACCCAGTGTTGCAAAGACCACAAGTCTGGACTATTCATGTCTGAGTTTATCTCCCAGTAGGTACTCTCCTCTTGCAGGGGCAGCTTCCCTGCCCCATTCCTAACAAAGTGAGGGGCAAAGAAATTAACTGCAATCGCTGTGGTTGGGAATTGCCTACAGGGATTGCCCCTCAAAGGCAGTTCGATGAGATCCACTGAGAGAGTCACAGAGAGAGCAGTGATCTCCAGTGACCTGTCAGGCACCCAGAGAGGGGCCGTTCTTCCAGCACCCAGTACCTGCAGCTCCCTGGCTTCTAGGCCTTTCGCATCCCATTCCATAAGAAGCAGAGGTGCAGACAAATTCCTTGTTTAGAATGTCCAAAGCCAAGGCAACTGTTCGTGATGGACTTGGGGGCAAGGAGTCGCAATCTGAGTGCTCCCAGTTGCCTAGCTGGGGCTCCTGCCTGCTTTGCCTATAGCCTCAGGGGCCACCCACTGGGAGGAGATGCTCCATCCTTCAGGTTCCTCCTAATCAAAGCAGAAGTCCAGTCCGCTCTCCACTGGGGGGCAGGATTGTGACTCTCCTTTAGCCGCGTTCAGGAGGCCCCCTGCTTGCCATTTTGTCAGTTCCCACAGAAGAGCCAGTGACGTTTCAGGGCAGAACTCCCAAGCTGAGTAGATGGGCAAGCCAGGTTCCTCTTCTGCCCTAAACCTAGCACAGCTCCCCACTCTGTGCGGAGGTCAGCCCAAGTCCCTCATTGGCCCCCCGCACCCACCTCTGGTTCTCCAGCTCCAGTGCTGTCTCCTCTTCTCTCATCCTGCTCGGTCTGCTCCAGCTTCACTCTTAGAAATCCTCTGAGCAGACCCTCCTTGCCTTTCCACTGGCTATTGCTCCATCCCAAATGTCCTTCACCCTGAGATCCCCATGAGTCACTTGTTCCCCTTCCCCAAGTCTTGGCTCCAAATCAACCTTCTCATACAATATTCAACTTACTCTGATTTATTTCACTTCACAGTATACCCTCCAGGCCCATCCATGTTGTTGAAAATGGCAAAATTCCATCTTTTTTATAGCTGACTAATATTCTAGGGGAACTTGGGGGGTGGGCAAAGTGGTGGTGGATTGAAACTAGACTTTTTTAAAAAAAAAAGATTTATTTAGTTATTTATACAAGCACTGTGTACAGTCAGAGGTGCAGGACAGTGAGAGAATTCACCAGAGCCAGAGCGGAGAGTAGAACAGGCAGAGTGACGAAGTACACTGCTGAGGGGAGCAGCGGGCGGCAGGAGAGGTCTGCGCGCCATGTGGGACCCTCACCCGGCAGCTGGGGATCGAACCGGCACTGCAGAGACTGCGGGCAACTTCGCAACCCAGCGCTCAGCCGCTGTGCCGCTGGGGAGGCCCGAAACTAGACTTTTGATGATGGTCATGATATGGTCTAATACTGATGTCAAAATATAGTGCATACACTTGAAACATATGACACATAGGACTTTAAAACCAAACAAAATTGTTTATGTAAAGCAATTTTTAAAGCCACCCTTTCAGTGACAGCATCTACCCTGACGTATGTATTTGAATGTGAAACCGCTCTACCTACTATATATTTTTTTTAAATCATTTTACCTTTCTACCACTCCACATGATGTGCTTAGTTACATTATTTGCCTCTGCCGGGAAGGTAGATGCAAAGATAGAAATGGTGCCTGACACATTGGGAGGATGTTTGTTGAACAGGTGACTGTACCCCTAATAACTACATAGGCCTTGATGTCTGCTGTGCATCTCAGATGGACACGGGCTTCTTACTAGGCGTTAGGACCAAGAGCTGGAGGGTCTGGCGTTTGCACTCAGCAGACCTGGACCCCACTTCATGTCCAGCCTCCCCACCCCCTGACCTCGCCAACAGCCTCACATGTTTATTCACCTCTGAGCCTCAGGTTTCTCACCTGAAAAGTCGGTGTGATCACCCCCATACTGACCTGCTACTATACGGAATAAGATATTTTCATAAAGTACCAGGCATTAGGAGAAACTTAGTAGATCAAGCCATTCTGTTTATGATTGTAATTTTTATAATGGCTAAATCTCTTACGAATTGTTTAAAAATCAAATAACAAAAATTATAGGGAAGCCAATAAGCATATCTAACATGAGTTTTTAGAGCCTCTGGAAAATCAAAAGGTTTATGGCTTACCTCTTTTACCTTTTTGGCTTATCAGGATAATTACGATGAATAGTTGTTGATAGTGGACTATGGACCTCGCGTCACTCCTTCGGATACCTGCTTGGTTTGACACCTTGTTTAGGTCTCAGCTCAAATATAATCTAGTCAAAGGTACTTTTCCTGACCAGATATAAAATAGGAATTCCCTTCTTCTGTCATTCCTTTCTCCACGCAATCAGCTTTATTTCACTCTCCCCATCACTTTTCACCAATGTACAGGAAACGTGCATCTCTTTGCTTATTGTCTGTGTCCCTGAAGGACAGGAGAGGGATGTAATCTATTCTGTTGGCCACATCCACAGAACCTAGAGCCGTGCCCAGGATTACTGAGTCAAGTGGCTGTTCTTGAAGCAATTGCTCAGGAATAGAGATTGAAGACAGTTGGCATCCGCCTCGCCAGCGGGACGTGCCAAGGGGAAGATGTCCCGACATCCTGGTGTGTCCAGAACACTCCAGATCCTGTCTATTTCCTTTCACTCTCAAAAGTGTCCCAGTTTGCAAAACAAATGACATTGCCACAATAGTTATGCGATCCAAGATAATTAAGTGGGACACATAATCCCTCATTAAAGGGACAGGCAGTTTAGATGAGAAAGGGCAAGAGTTACTGTTGAGATAAGAGTTAACAGGCATTGCACGCTCAGCCTCTACCTATAGGTCATTACCTTCCTCCATCACGGCCCCCCATGAAATGGGCACAGTGGTTATACCCACTTTACCTATGGGGAGCAGGGGACTTAGAGAGGTCGGAGAGTAAATGTTTCATCTTCCCACATCTAGTAAAAGGCAGGATTCAAAGCCCAGAATCAGACCTCAGTACTCCCAGGTGACCCTGCTGGGGCCTTTCCATGTGACCTCCTTTTATTCTTTGGCAATCCTGGAAGTTTAATTATGCCTCTTTCTTAAATTGGTCAAATAGGCTGAGCTGTAAGAGGCAGAATGAGGATTCAAATGTAGAAGAGAATATATTTGGGGGAAAAAAATTGCAAACAGGATGGTGTTAGGTATGAGTCACCCAGGCTGAAGATATTTTATCTTCCTGGCTTCCTTTATATTTTTACTACCTAATGTGTGTCAAGGTATATAGCTCAGCATTATAGGCCCAAACACGTTGTACTTACACATAACTGCCTCATAGTTAAGTTTTGGAAGAACATTTTATTTGATTCAAACATTAAATGAGTAAGTTTTAAAAAGCAAAGATTGCTAAACCCTTGTTCATGGATTTGCTAATGGTTGTCCCCTATGGCAGATGGTGACCTATGTCTGGCCTTTGATGGTCATTTTAAACCACTGTATTCATCACAGAAAAGGCATACCAGGGGACCACTTTGTCCCCCCACCCTATAAAATGGTACAGCTGAGACACTGTGCAAAGCTATTCCATGAAAAGTCACCTCTGTAAATTGAACTGCTCACTTCGAACCAAACAGATTATTTTTTCATTGTAGATCAACGTGATATTTCTCTGTAAAATAAAGACCCTTTTTTTTCCTCGTAAAGTAAAGCAGAAGATAACATGGGCTCCTTTGACGAAGTCAAATCAAGACGTAGGTGACTTAGGAAAATGCCCCAGTTTCTGGTGCAAACTGTACCTTTTCAACCCTGAACAACAGATGCGATTTAAGGGAAAACAAGGCACTGGGAAGGCACTATTTTAAGCTCTGTAGCTAATGATGAATCAAAATGTTTCTTCAAACCCAATTACCCAATAAAAATTGCCATAGTAACCATCACATTACGAGACACATTCCTTCATGCTCACACCAAGAACTTCCCTTGGAACTACTGCCACCACCTCCTTGACACCACCATCTGCTGTGTCGCCAGAAGGAGGAGGTGGTGGGGAAGCTGGCGAGGAAAAGGTAATTCTGGTTTGTGCAAATCCCTGAAAGGAAGGAGCCTGGGGCCAGAGATATATTGGTAAAAAAAAAAAAAAAAAAGAAAAAGTGTTTAATTTGGAACTCTGTAGTGGTTTTTGCTAAGAACCTCAGGCTGCAAGAAGGTTAGGACTTAAACAAGGGCTCTCTTTCCGTTTCCCTTCCCTCCTCCCTATCACTGTGGGGTCACCGCCTCCGCTTTTCTTCTTCCTTCAATAATTATTGCCCTGCTCCCTTTTATTTTTTAATTTTTTTACTGACTCTTCATTATTCAGGCTTAGTTTAAATATTTTGACCCCAGAGAGGTCTGAACTTCTTCATCTAAATTAAGATTCCCCACCTAGGGAAGATACCTTAACTGTCTCATTTGCCAGTAGAATATGAAAGCACCTGGGTCATACTAGGTCATACTTAGGCTCAGTAGATAATTACAAGTAGACTAGAAAAAGGGGGCCTCCCTGGTGGTGCAAGGGGTTAAACGCCACACTATGAAGCAATCTGCAGCCTCTGCAGCATGAGTTCCATCCCGGCCGGCCAGGGAGCAACCCACATGGCACAGCAGACCTCTCCTCTCTTGCCCGCTGCTCCCCTCAGCAGTGTATTTCAGTCAGTCTGACTGTTATGCTCCCCACTCTGTCTCTGGTGGATCCTCTCACCCCCCACATCTCTGGCCTGTACCCCAACTTTTGAATGCATAAATAAATAAAAAATCTTAAAAAAAATATAGACTAGAAAAAGGACACCACCTGTGTAATAGTCATCATCATCATCTCTCTCTCTCTCTCTCTCTCTCTATATATATATATATATATATATATAAATGACCTGCATGAATTAATGAATCAAATTGTTAATTCAGCAAATTTATTCATTCAACAAATATTGGAGGCTGACTACATTAGTAAGGGTAATAAACAATGTCTGCTTGATAGAGGCTCAGTCTTCTAAGAATCAGACTCTCAGAGGCAGATCAGTGTGTAAGGAGTTTATTGGGGAAGGTGATTTTGAAATCAGCTCCCATGGAATGGAAGAGACAAAAGCAGACATAGCAAGGAACAAGTTGAGTAATGATACAGTTTCAATGAGACTTAAGTCCCCTGGGGAGCTCTGAAGCTGGGATGGTCTTTCTGAAGTTGAAGTTACCAGCATTTACACGTCTGTGATTATCAGTTTGGGGCCATGAGCTTGGGTGAGCAGGCCGTCTTTAGCAAGGATATCCTCAAAGAAGGCCAAAAGCTGAGGCCTGTGGTCTGACAGCCACCCGAAGATTGTTCTCTATATGTCATCCCAAAGTGAGATCTAGTGGCTCATCACTTTCTCCACTACAGTCCACCCCTTGAGCCCACTAGAACTTATTTCACATGAGTTTTGAGTAGTTCTTCTATGATCCCAGTGGTCTACTCTTCTTTGTGGAAGCTTAGAATGAGACAGTTAATAACAAATTATAGCTCCCATTGCTGCAGCTGGTCTTGGTCCCCCACTGATACACATGTTCTCCTCCTACAGCTCTAAAGAATTCTAAATTCCCCTCACCCTCAGCCTGCACTTGTCTTAGTCTTAGTGTCTGACCAGATGGTATGACAGGATTCTTCAGAGGCCCTAGCTTCTGGTGGCCATGCATTTCTCAGGCCAGGGGCATAAGCCTGGCCAGATGGTGACTCTTCTTTTCTACTGGTCTCTTGGCATGAAGAGACACTCATGTGAAAACCCTATTTTACAGTTTCAGCAGGGCACTTGCTGTGTCACCTGGTGAAAGTATTCAGCCCTTGAATAGCTAGAACTCTACCACTGCAGAGCCCAGGGCTTCTGGTTCTCCTGGGCTACCAGGAGTGATGATAAGTAGGGTCACTCCTACATCCACCCCTGGTTTGCCACTCTCATGCATTCTACAACTGGGCACTGTACCCCACAGAGGCCTGGATTAAAATTGTCCACTATAGCCCCAAGGGTGGCATGCCATCCTTGGAGAGTATTGATTATAGGATGCCTCCAGGATGCCTTCTCATTCTCTGGTAGTATCAGCTTCCAGGAATAAGGAAATGCCCACTGCCACTGGATGCTGCAGTCTCATGCCCAGCCTACTCTTCCTCTGTTGTAAAGGATGTCCTTGGTCCACCAGGAAGCTGCTGGAGATAGCTGCAGCTTCTCCCCAGCCAACCTTTCCTGCACACCCCAATCCCAAAACTAGGGTAGGACTACCCCCAACTCCTTTGGTCATGTCTATTTTTTTAAAGATTTATTTATTTATGCAATACAAGAGCTGGGGTACAGGCCAGGATGCAGGGGGGTGAGAGGATTCACCAGAGACAAAGCAGGGAACAGAACAGGCAGACTGAAATACACTGTTGAGGGGAGCAGCAGGTGAGACAGGAGAGGTCTGCTGCGCCATGTGGGTTTCTCTCTGGCCAGCCGGGGATCGAACTCATGCTTCAGAGGCTGTGGATTTCTTCATAGTGTGGTTCTTAACCCCTTGAGCCACCAGGGAGACCCTGGTCACCTCTATTTTTATATTAGTAAAGCTAACCCTGGAAGAAGAAGGTAGCTAAGGCTGACTCCCTGCTCTTGCAGGCCCTGTGTGTCAGGAACTGAGACTTTGGCAAAAAAACGACTGTTTCATCAGTGACCTGCCAGTGACCTGGCCAGGAGGGTTTGTCCAGCAGGGGAAAGACTGACTTCAGTCTCACAGGCCCCATCAGACCCTTTGCCTCCCTCTAGCCTCCTCCATAAACTACTTTAGATGCAATGGCTGACAGGCTCTAGATAAAGAGGGAAGAGAATTGAATTAGTGTCCACTTTGGTTTTCCAAACATATCTCATTTGCCCGCCTGTGAATATTTATAGGTTTTATTTCCAATGCAGTGTTGCAGAATGCCCCATGCCCACACGAAGAGCCTTTTTTCATTCATTCATTTCTTTATCTAGTAAACATTTATTATGCATCTACTATTACGAATTCCGTTGGCTGGGATGGTGAGCATCGAATGGGTTTTCCAGTGCCTGTTTCCTGGGCGCACGTCTCCATTTTCTGTTACACAGCTCGGAATAGCACGTGTGGCTACTTACACTGCGGTTAGGTTCTAAAGCTCCAACTGAATCAAAAATCATGTTATAAAAACAAATCCCTTAAATATCAAAAGAAGTCAGCTCGTGAATATATCATATTTCAAGAATACAGCACAGCTGGGGTTTCCTCCAGTATGGTGGCAGAGGGATGAATTGGCTTGTGTGGCAGGACCAGGTTGTAGGAAAAAGACTTATCTTTAATCCTAGTGGCACACTCAGTACTGCTGGAGGCCATGGGCCTGGGACAGGCAGCAGATTCCAATCTTCATTCCGGCTCCTGAACATCCTGAGTGAACAGCATTGTTCAGATAATTGGGTGCTTATCTCTTCTTCCTTCATGCCTTTTCTTCTTCCCCTCCTTTGTCACGTGGTCCTCTCTCTCTCCCCATCTTTCTCGCCCCCAACTGTAATTAAAATATATACAAACAAAATGCATACATAGGAAGATGTCACTGTGTTATAATTTGCACCTTGTAGAACTCGGCATCAGAGAACCTTCCCGCAATTTGGAAGGTTTACACGTTTGACATGCTTCCCTGACCCACCTCTTGGATTTCCTTGCAAAGTCACAGTTGAGTTGACATGTGTGGCCAAATACCTGGAAGAAACATCTCCTCCTAAAATGAAACTCACTAACCTGGATGCTAATAAGAATTCCTTGAGAAGCTCTCCTGAAAAAAAAAGAAGGGAATGGAGGCATCAGACGCCCAGACTTCAAACTATACTACAAAGCCATAATCATCAAAACTGCATGGTATTAGAACAAGAACAGACATACAGACCAATGGAATCGAATAGAAAATCCAGAAATAAACCCACAGATTTATGGTCAACTAATCTTTGACAAAGGAGCAAAGAATATGCATTGGAGCAAAGAAAGTTTGTTCAATAAATGGTGCTGGGAAAACTGGGTCGCTACATGCAAAAGAATGAAGCTTGACCACCACCTCACACCATTCACAAAAATCAACTCAAAATGGATTAAAGAACTAGACATAAGACCTGAAACCATAAAATATATAGAAGGAAATATAGGCGAAACACTACGTGATTTGCACATCAAAGACATCTTTACAGACACATCACCCAAAGCAGTGATAGTGAAGGCAAAGATAAACAGCTGGGACTACATCAAATTAAAGAGCTTTTGCACAGCAAAAGAGACAATAACAAAAACAAAGAGAAACCCCACCAACTGGGAGAACATTTTTGCACCCAACACTAATGATAAAGGACTGATCACAAAAATCTGCAAAGAGCTGATGAGACTCAACAACAACAAAGAAAATAATCCAGTCAAAAAATGGGCAGAAGAGCTTAAAAGAAACTTCTCTGAAGAGGAAATGCAAATGGCCAACAGGCATATGAAAAAATGTTCAACATCACTTGTCATCAGGGAAATGCAAATCAAAACTACCATGAGATACCATCTTACACCAGTGAGAATGGCACATATTAAAAAAACTAGCAACAACAAATGTTGGCGAGGGTGTGGAGAAAAAGGAACTCTGCTGCACTGTTGGTGGGAGTGCAAACTGGTCCAACCACTGTGGAAAGCTGTGTGGAGATTTCTGGACCTACTAAACATAGAGCTTCCATATGATCCAGCAATTCCACTCCTAGGTATTTACCCAAAGGACACAGAAACATCAATTCCAAAGAACACCTGCACCCCTATGTTTATAGCAGCACTGTTTACAATAGCTAAGCTTTGGAAACAACCCAAATGCCCAAAAATAGATGACTGGATCAAGAAGATGTGGTACATATATACCATGGAATATTACTCAGCATTCAAAAAAGATAAACACATGCCATTTGCAGCAACATGGATGGCGCTGGAAGGGATCATGCTCAGCGAAATAAGCCAAAAAGAAAAAGAAAAATACCGGATGGTCTCACTCATAGCAGGAATCTAGAAAACTTAAATAAGGGACCAGGAAAATGAATAACTATAAGATAGTGAAAATCAAAATCAACAAAAAACTATGAACCAGAGACACTTTTAGGGGGGCGGGAGGGGAGGGATTGGGGTCAGAATGGGGGGGCTGCAATTGTATGGGGAATATAACAATAAAATTTATTTAAAAAAAAAATAAAATAAAATAAAATAATACTGGAACTAAAAAAAAAAAAAAAATATGAAAGAACTCTGAGTCCAAATGTTTTAAAAATTACCTAGGAAACTTTCAAAGATGAATTTATGTAAAACAGAAGGATTAAATCAGACAAATAAACTGTTAATTGTTTGGGTTAGGGATTGGGATGTTGGTAGGGAAAGGCATAGAAATTATCATGTGTTGTTTCTATAAATCAAACTGTAACTATAAAAGGAAGAAAAGAGGCATAAAAGTATTTAAAAAAAAAAAAAAAAAGAATTCCTTGAGAATGCCACCTGTATGTGGAGTGTTGAAGGGGGTGTTTGTGAGTCTTAAAATAAGGAGATCCAAATATTCTGCAGTTAAGGATCAAATGCAGTGATGTGGAATGGATTTTGATATCAAACATATTCTCAGATTTAAGGACAAATTAGGGGAGTGAAGACTGTTTAATTGTTCATATAAAATGGCCAAAATCTTACTTTGCATGACTGACATGAGGGTTTAGTGAGATAATGGCACCTTTTTAATTTTAAAGATTTATTTATTTATTTATACAAGCACTGGGTACAGTCAGAAGCGCGGGAGGGTGAGAGAATTCACCAGAGTCAGAGCGGAGAGCAGAGCAGGCAGACTAATGAAGTACACTGCTGAGGAGAGCAGCGGGCGGCAGGAGAGGTCTGCGCGCCTTGTGGGACCCTCGCTGGGTGGCCAGGAATCAAACAGGCGCTGCAGAGGCTGTGGGCAGCTTCACAACCCAGCGCTCAACCGCTGCGCCACCGGGGAGGCCCAATAATGGCACTTTTATGTGACACACTTTGCATGTAGCAAACGTCTTCCTCTCCACACCCATATCTGGCCACTCCAGCCTTTACCATCCCACTTTCCAGCAATGCTGGGCATTTTACAGTTTACCAAATGTTCCTGCTTTCTCTTGCCTCCGGTCCCCTGCATGTACTGTGCCTCTAACCCCTTTCCTCATTTCTTTTCTTGTCTGCTGCTATTACTCAATCTTTGGTTTAATGTCACCTCCTCGAAGAAGCCATCCCAAACCCCCTCCTTTTAATTAGACCCTACTGCAATGGACTGTCTTTATACCATGGAGTTGTTAATTCTTCCAGAGGTGGCCTTCCAGCATGGCTAGCTGGATTCCATGCCTGGCCCTGCATCATACCAAGGGTTGACCTGAATAGACAAAGTATTTGACCTTCCTTGCCTCAGTTTCCTGTCTTGTACAGTGAGGATCAGAGCAACCACAGATCTTTGCTTTCCTGGAGCAATTGGGGCTCATGCTTCTGGTCTTAGAAGAATTATTGAGAGATCTATGTCACCATCAAAACGTTGTTTGAATAATAAAATAAATAGTCACCTTAATAATAATAACAGTAGGACCTCCCCGGTGGCGCAGCGGTTGAGCGCTGGGTTGTGAAGCTGCCCGCAGCCTCTGCAGCGCCAGTTCGATCCCCGGCTGCTCCCCGGCCACCGGAGGAGGGTCCCGCATGGCGCGCAGACCTCTCCTGCCGCCCGCTGCTCCCCTCAGCAGTGTACTTCGGTCCTTCTGCCTGCTCTGCTCCCCGCTCTGGGTCTGGTGAATTCTCTCACCCTCCCACGCTTCTGACTGTACCCAGTGCTTGTATAAATAAATAAATAAATCTTTAAAAAATAATAATAATAATAATAACAGTAGCACCCAGTTCATTGGCTTATTGTGAAAATTAATGGGTTGATGTAGATATAACATATAAAGCAATACCTATGACACAGCAGGTGCTCAATGCTGTTAATTAATTAGCAAGGTTAGCTGTTTGCAAGACAGGCATCAATTGTGTCATATCCTAACTCAAGTCACCTGAAGATCGCATGTCTAATTGTGTCTCTGAGCCCCACGCCTGAGCTCCATGATAGTCTTTGTACCCCCAGCGAGCTGCTCAGTGGATAGCTGTCAAGTCATATTTCACTCAAGGAAACATGTCTATATATCAAGGTTAGAAATATCTGAAAAAGAATTGCTAGAGTTTGCAACCTTTGTAAGTTTTTAAAAGTGAAGCTACCCTCTTTCATTTACCTAGCAGCAACTCACAGCATCTTCTAGGTGCTGGAGACTGTTCAACGCCAGGAGAGGGTTTCTCAGCCTCAGTAGTTCTCTATGGGGGGAGGGAGGCTGCCCCAGGCGCGGTGGAATGATAGGCGACATCACTGGTCTCTTGCAAAATGCCAGAAGCGTCCCCTCCATATGTGACAACAGTGTCTCCAGACATTGCCAAATGTCTCTTAAGGAGCAAAAGCTCCCCCAAAGAGAACCACGTCTTTTAGGAATAGTGTTGAGGGGCTGGAACATCTAGAACTTGTGGGTTTTTATGCTCAAACCATGGATGTGACCCTGACTCAGTGTAGACAAGCCTCTGACTCCCTCTCTGAATCATTAATATTCATGACAAGTTAATTCAGTAATATGCATTCTTTGTAGAAAAAGAATTAAGTCAAACAATTGATTCAATGATGATATTTATGCATGAAATAGCTCGTGTTTTTCTCCTCTAGTCATTCTCTATTGTGTGCCTACTGTTTGCAGAAGTCTCTTTATGTTTGTTCTTATCTGTATTGGATGTGATACCTTTTTCCTAATCACCTAGGAATCTTATATACCTGCTCTAAGAAGTCATGAATGATTTTAAAACCACAGTATCGGGCCTCCCTGGTGGCGCAGGCGGTTGAGTACAGCGCTGTGAAGCTGTCCGCAGCCTTTGCAGTGCTGGTTCGATCCCCGCTAGCCTCGGAGTAACCCACATGGTGAGCAGACCTCTCCTGTCTCGCCCGCTGCTCCCCTCAGAAGTGTATTTCATCAGTCTGCCTGTTCTGTTCCCCACGCTGTCTCTGGTGAATCCTCTCACCCTCCCATGCATCTGGCCTGTACCCCGGTTCTTATATAAATAAAATAAATCTTTAAAAAAAAAAACCCACAGTATCATCAGAAAGATAAAAATCTTCTATTTGAACATAACACCTGTGAGATGGTTGCCACCTGCCCTTGTTATCACCCAGCTCTCTGGGGACGTTATCACAGATCCTCTGGAAGAGAGTTCTGACATTTCTCATGGAGCTCTGAACAGGATTGGTGAGAGAACAGTAGTCTCTGTGTTTTCTGAAGCTCCTTCCCTTTTTTGCAGTTTTGGCCACCATTTCCAACCCACCCCTCCCCCAAATGGTCTGTTCACTAAGCCACCAGTAATTATAAACATATGAAAACTGGAACTTCCCAAGACTTTGGGTTCCATGCACAGATGGGAAAAGCTGCACTCTGAAATCCTGCCATGGTTTGGTTTTTTCCTTATGGAGATAACATTGGGGTTTACACTGTTGTTTGCTCTTGAGAGGTGTAGGGTCCCCTCCTTTGGGTGTTGTTACTACACCACACCCACCACCAAAGCACCCGTAATCCTCCATCAGAGTCCACTATGCTCCCTCCCAGCGTTATTCTTCTCCCTCCCTCTCCTCCTGTCCCTCTCTCCTCTTCCCCTCTACTAATGTCAGTTCTACTGTCAGATTTCTAGGGTTTGTTGTTAGTTTGGCTTTCTCTGATCCTCTGTTTTGTCCCTCTATGTTCCACATGGAAGTTACACTGCTCAGTATTTGTCTTTCTCCTACTGACATTCCGCTTAGCATCATCTAGTCCAGGTCCATCCATGTTGTACAAATAGCAAAAATTACTCTTTTGACAACCAAGTAGTATTCCATTTTGCTCATCTATATCTCCATCTTCCTAATCCACTCCTCTCTTTGGGGCACTTAGGTGGTTTCTATAGGTTGGCTGTTGTCAATAGTACTGCGATGTCCATAGGAGTGCAAATTTTCTTTAGATTTAGGGTTTTGTATTCTTTGGGAGATAACTTAATGGAATTTCTAAGCGATAAGGTAGATCCATTTTTAACTTTTTGAGAAAATTCTATAATGTTTTCATGAGGGGCTGGGCCAGGCTGTGTTCCCACCGACCGTGTAAGAGATCCTTGCCCTCCACATCCTCACCAGCACTTGTTGTATCTGGATTTTTTTTTTTTGTTATGAGCCATTGTCCCAGTCATGAATTGCTATCTTCTTATGGTTTTGATTTGGATTTCCCTAATAAGTGGTGGTGAGCATTTTTTTTTACGTACCTGTTGGAAATTTATATATATCTTCTTTGGAGAAGTGCCTATTTCACTCATCTGCCATTTTTTGAGTAATTTGTTTTCTTTTTGTTGAGTTGTAGTTCTTTGTAGATCTTGGATATCAACCCCTGGCCTGAAATAGCAGGGGTGTGTGTGCAAAGGCCAAAGCACAGCATCCAGCACACAAAGAAGTGTGAGCAGACATTCTCCTTAGAGAGGCTGAAGGAGATTCTAAGCAGTAGAGTTATCTCAGGCTGGAAAATACTCTTGGAACAACTGTGGCTGCTTATTTTCTCTGTCTCTCTGAATACAGAGGACTAGCCATTATAAATATGCTAATGCCAACCTGCTTTGAATGAGCACACTATGTCTTTAAAACTTTGTCTTTTATATTTCTCATATTTAAAAAATTTTTTAACTTTGTTTTTTTTTACCTAGTCTATTTTTAAAGGTTTAATCACGTCTTTTCTTTTTCTTCACCTCCAGTCCTTCCTATTTTTAGCCTTTAACATTTTCACTTCCTCCTTAATGTCAGCATTTTTTAAATCCATTTTTAAAAATATTATGTCCCTGTTCTCTTACTCTTTAAATACTATTTCTCAGAATTCTCATTTTGCCCCTTGTTATGTTGATATGCAGAATATCAGTCCCTGAACTCAGGTTTCTTCTGCAAGTTTTTCATCATTCAGTTTTCCTTTTGATTGGATGCCAGCTGAGTTCAGGACGCCTGGCTGTTTACCTTGTCCTTAGATGTACACTTAGGTTTACTCCTTTATTGTTGTGACTTTATAAGCTTCACTGTGTACTATTTATATTTTCTTTTTCCAATTTGCTCTGTGCTATTTATAAAGGGCAGGCAGGAAGCGTGGTCAGAGCCAGCAGCTGTGAGGAGCCGTGACCCGGCCAGAGAATGTGGGTGGGATCATTTTGTTGCTCCATTTGGCTTCACCACGCCTATGGACCCTCTTCATCACTTTCATCCATCCTCATCTTCACTGAATCCTTCATCCTAGGGGGTGACATTCCTCAATCCATACCACACACGATCTTTTAAAACATGAGCCTGTCCACGTGGCTCACTTGTTTACTCTTGTGACATGAGAGATAAAAGCAATAATGATGACCATAACCATGACCACCATCTGTATACACTGAGTGATGGTGTGTGACACGCCTTCCACTAATTGCTTCATCAGGTACCCAACAGCGTGCTGAGGAAGCTGTTCCCATTTTTCAGACAAGGAAAGTTGAGGGCCAGAAAAATTAGCAACCTGGAATAAGTTCCTATAACAACCTAGTGGCATTACTGGGCACCTAGGTCCTTACCCGCTGGGCTGCACTGCTGAGCTCTACCTGGAACAGCTTACCAAGCTGAGGTGTCTGAGGTGTCTGCACCTCAGTGTCTGCCCAGTCACCCGTGGGGAAATGGTGGAGCCGGGATGTAAGGTCCACTCAGTCCGATTCCAGAGTTATCTCCCTAATCCCTACTTCACTACCATTCTTGCATAGTAAACAGTGCACATAAACATTCTTCGTAAGGTGGCATAAATGAAGGACTTTAATACTTCATGGACCTCTGGGATATTATTAACCTGGAAGAAGAACGTGCCTAATGCGCCATTTATTCAGAAATTTAAAAATATTATCATACCAGAGATTAGATATGGCGGCGGGGGGTGGGGGGTAGGAAGATAGTCTCCTATTTAAATCTATATCCAAAATTAATTGGACTTCTTTAACCGGTCGGCACATTCTTATATGTACATTTAAATTTATAATTGTGTGTGTGTGTGTGTGTATTCCAATTTATATCACATGAGGCAAGTTTGTTGTCAGTTTCCAGACGAGAAAGTTGAGGTTCAAAGAGGCAGAAGCAACCTGCCTTAGCTTGTGGTCCCAGTGAGTGATGAACTGAGGGACGCAGACCCAGCTCCAGTTACAGCATCAAGCAGCTGCAAGGGCCCCTGGTGGGCGGCTGCCCCCCTCACTTGTCAGGACCGGAAACTGAGCAACCCCAGGGAGTTGCTGAAATTATCGTATTCTCCTATCATGTCCTCCTCCCTTAAGTCCGTGCCCCTGCCTCTGAGCCCCTGCCCTGCCCAGTGTCCAGGCACCAGCGCCAGGAGGACAGGAGTAAGTTCCAAAGCAGAGAGGCCTAAATGCAGGCACATTCCTCCACTGCAAGAAAGACTGATGAAAACCCACCCCAGCTTGCAAAGCACACAGGCTTGGGTGGAAGAGTATTAATCATGGTTCCAGATTCTTCTAAATTATTTATTTGGGGGCACCTTTTTCCTTGGGCCTTGGTTTTACCACATATAGGCAGAGACACTCACATTCCCCCCAAGGGTCTTGCCCCTCAGCCAGCCCGAGTCCCAGAGGCTGTCATGCTTGTGTCCTGTCTGCGTTTATTGACCGAGTGCACACTCATTGTGTTAGTAACAGAGGGCGTAGGGCAGAAGTCGGAGGCCATAATAGTTCTGAGTTCAGGTTCTGGCTCCAATAACCAGGGTTTAAATCCTTGCTCGACCATTGATTCCATTTTTTTAATTGTATTATTTTTATTGAGGTAACATTGGTTTACAACATTGTACATGTTTTAGGGTAGCAGACTTAGATCCCTTTAGATGTATGTTACTACGCCGCAGATACCACAAAACACCCTAATCCTCCACCATAGGTCTGTTGGGGTCCTTCTCCCCTTTTCTCTTACCTTCTACCCTCCCCCTCTGGAAGCGGCAATTCTAACTCCTTTATTTATTTATTTATTTATTTATTTGAATTTATTTATTTATTTATTATTTATACAAGCATTGGGTACAGTCAGAAGCGCGGGAGGGTGAGAGAATTCACCAGAGCGGGGAGCAGAACAGGCAGAAGGACCAAAGTACACTGCTGAGGGGAGCAGCGGGCGGCAGGAGAGGTCTGCGCGCCATGTGGGACCCTCCTCTGGTGGCCGGGGAGCAGCCGGGGATCGAACTGGCGCTGCAGAGGCTGTGGGCAGCTTCGCAACCCAGCGCTCAACCGCTGCACCACCGGGGAGGCCCCTCTAACTCCTTTTTTTAATCTCAAACTAATGACTGAACTCTGAGCTCAACCCCCTCATCTATACAATGTCCATCTTAATAGTACCTACTTATTGGGCTATTGTGAATTAATACATTACCGTATAATAATTTGTATTAGTACAACGTATAATATTGTGAATTAATATAATAAGTGAATTCCTGGTACATACTAAGTGCTCAATAAATGCTAGCCATCTATTAGAGTATGACACAAGGCCTACTCAGGCTGTGCTCATTCCCCTGAAAATACAAGGTCTTTACCCACATCTTTCATATACACCCAACCTGCCTCATACCTTGTCTAGTACTTATTTACTAAATTGTGTCTTTGTCTCCTCATTGGGTTCCACTTCTTCTGAATATGAAAGATCTCTGGGCCTCCCTGGTGGCGCAGGTGGTTGAGCACCGCACTGTGAAGCTGTCCACAGCCTCTGCAGTGCGGGTTCCATCCCGGCCAGCCAGCCGGCAAGAATCCCACATGGCGCAGCAGACTTCTCCTGCAGTGCCCGCTGCTCCCCTCAGCAGTGTATTTCGTCAGTGTACCTGTTCTGTCTCTGGTGAATCCTCTCACCCTCCTGCGCATCTGGCCTGTACCCCAGTTCTTGTATCAGTAAATCTTTTTTTTTTTTTTTTAAAGATCTCTGCCAGGTCCTGGCCAGCTCTTGCTTGGATTCTCCCAAGTCAAACTTCCTGTGTATAAATCCCTGCCCTATAACTGGGAGGGCTGGTTAACCTTCAGCAAGTTACTTAACCTCTCTGAACATCAGCTTCCTCATATGAATAATAATTCCTCCTCCACTGAGATTATGTTAGAACATTTAGGAAAATCACCTAGGAAGATACCCCGCACTTAATATGAATTTAAAAAAGTAAGTTACACACTCTGATTTAGTGTCCCACTTTAAGTCTGTGCTTCGTCCATACTTCATGATGAAACACTGGTTCTGAAGACAAATCAGAGCTGTGGCTTTTATCTCCACCAGATAGGAAGGTTCTGGAGAGTTGTGGGCATTCAGGAGACAAGACTCACCTTCATGGTTTAGGGTCATGTTTGCTGCTTGTGTTTTAATTGTCCCTACAAAGAAAGAAGCCCCCAATGCTAGACTCAGCTATTTGGGGTACTTCCTCTAGATCTTGACTTTTTATCATGATTTTTTACTGTCTTCACAAATGGGTTTGTCTAAAGAATTTACTTCTTTTGTCTCAATGTACACATATATACACTTATACATATGCATGCACATATACATACAAATAAATGTGTTTGTTTCCTTTTATATGTATACACACGTGCTCCTTTTTATTTTAAACATTAAGATGACATTGAATTTATAGGTTTGTGTTATAATACAGTTTTAAGTATTACATCTTAATATAACATATAAATTTGCTCATTATCAACTGTTTTAATCCAATTTCATGTTCCCTTGTACATGCCCACCACAGTTTAATGATTTCTCCTACTGTTAAAAACACTCAGCTACCATTTATTTATTTTCATAAGTAAAGCTTCAGTGAATATTCCTTAATTGAAATTCCAGATACTGTTTCTGATAATTTCCCTAAGATCAACAGAAGAAATGAGTGAAATTCTGCAACATGTTGGCCAATTTACTGTCCAGAAATATAGTTAAGGATCTCTATAACACCAACATTTCACATAAAAACCCAGTTATCTTTGAGGCTTTGTTTACACTTCTGCTTATTTTTGTTTACACTTCTGCAATATTCACTTTCATTTTCTTTTCCCTTTTTGTACTTTTGCTTTCCACATTCAATTCTTTAATCCAGTGGCATTTATCTCAGCTTTAAGTATCAGGTGATCACCCACCATTTCTTTTCCCATAGTTGACCAGTTATTCTCTTACTGACAATTATTTTCCCACTGAATTATTGAGCTGTTTATATCACCTATAAACTCGTGATGTTTTCCATTGTCTGTTGCTAGAAGGTATACTCAGAGTTATTCCATGCATTTGTGAGTTTTCTCTACCCTTGCAGAATTTTAGTTATTGTACCATGCTGGTACCTATTAACTTCTGCCTGGGAAAAGTGCCCCTCTTAGTGCTTTAGTAAAAATTTCTTTGACATACTAACTCATAAATCCTTTCAGATACACCTTTAAATCATCTTTCTAAATTCCCCTTGAGATCTTGACTGTAATAATATTAAAGCTGTAAAGCAATCTGGGTCATATTTACATAGTTAACAGAAGGCAGCACACCTTTACAGGAAATGTTTCCTTCTTTTATCCTTTGTAAAGTCATGTGCTTTAGTTTTCCCCCAGCTTTCACACATTTGTTATCATTATTTTCCACCATCTTCACTGGTGTTTTATGCTGTCATTGCTATTGTGAGTAAGCTCAGAGCATCACTAGGTCTTGTAAATGGTGATCTGAGCTGCATAGAAAAGTTATTGGTCCATTCATTTATCTTTGCATCAAATACCTAGCGCTCAGGCCTCTTAACAACCAAGTAAGCAAATAAATGTGTAAGTGTAACTTGTGATAAATGGATGCATGCAGGGAAAAGGAATGCAGGGAAGCCTGCCCAGCCCTTCAAAGGCCAGAACTCCAGCCAGCAAAGAGAAGAGATGTGAGTAGAAATGAGGAGTGAGGTAGAATGAGAAGCCCCCACCTTACTTCAGGCTTCCAGTTCAGGTTCAAAACCAAATGTGGGATGGAAGAAGTTTTCAGTTGGTTGAGTTAAAGGGATGACATTTGATCTAAGTTATAAATGAAGGCCAGGTTCTGTTCACTGCAACCCAGCATTTGGATTGCTGCTGTAAGATTTGCCTTGGGAATATTTATTTATTCTTTCCTCTTTGCCTCCAACCTGAACAGGCTGTTTGCTCTTGTTTTAGGTTGTGGCCCAGGCCGTGTTGTTCATGTGTATGAACACAGCTGGGATCTTCATCAGCTACCTGTCCGACCGGGCCCAGCGCCAAGCCTTCCTGGAGACGCGGAGGTGCGTGGAGGCCAGGCTGAGACTAGAGACGGAAAACCAAAGACAGGTACTGCTGGGAGGGGCTGTGTGTCCTGCTGATCGCCTGCAGTCTCCAAGTGAGATGGGCTTTTGTTTTCTCCCCAAACACATCCTCACTTGCAAGTATTCTCTCAAAGTTTGTGTCCTTGGAGTTGAGAGTCTAAAGTAGTCATGTCAGGCTTGCAGGTCAAAGCAGGTCGGTCTTATTCTTCATACTTCATGACTTGTTCCCCACAGAAATAAAATTATTCTAGCCGCAAAGGGATTTTCAGTCACCTCTGATTGACAGCTCTTTGTAATCAAGGCCTTGAACCTGAAAACCATGAGCATTCTCATCTTTGACCTCCCTGTTTTGAAGCTATACATTTGTATTTCAAATAATTGGTCATTACATTGCAATTCAAATTGCAGTAAATGCTTAGAAAACTCTCATACATGTGTAGTTCCTAATTCTGCATCCTGCTTTCAGAAGAGATGATTGAACACAATATGTTTTCTGGAATATGACACTTTTTTTTTTTTTTACTCAAAGATCCTTTTTTTTTTTTGAAATTACATAATCATGAAATTTATTTCTTAATTCAGTCTTTTTTAAAAAATATTTTATATAATTCTTACATCATTTTTCATTTTTGCACAATGTATGCATTTTCATTTTGGTTATATTCCCCATACAATTGCATTCCCCCATTATTTTGACTCTAGTCCTTCCTTTCCCTGCTCCCTCCCACCCCTCCAATATGATACTAAACCCAGGATAGGAGACACAGGAGGAAAAGCAGGTTGGATCAGCCTGGGGGCTGGGGGAGCCTGATTCTTATTTGAAGAGTTTAAAATAAGTGAGTTTCTGTACATTCTGGTTGGGTGGATGTTATAAGGATATAAAAAAAGCTTTGGTCTCAAATGATGTGTTTCCCCAAAATGAAATTAGCTTTCAAAGAATAATTTCCCCAATTAAAAATTATTCATATATTCAAAATTCATGCATACCTTTGCCTCTGAAAGCAATTTTCAAAAAGAAATAATAGTAATGTTTGAAACTTGCTTATAGAAACAAAATACAATCTCCTAAACTAATGTAAGAATTCTTGCTCTTGGGAGTTCTATGCTCAGTAGATATACGAGTCTACCATACTAGGTTCTTTTTTGTAAGTTATGTCTGTGTGCACACTTTTTGTGTTGAACTTCATGCAGTAACAGTCTGGGAAATTACAAAGTAGCTGCGAAAAACATTTTTCTTCATCTTAACTTGATCAAATCATCAGGAAAACATGAAGCTTTGAAGAGAGCGAAGGTGGGTCTGTGAGATCATGGATGAGGTGGACAGGTAGTCTACAAGTTGCCAAAACTCCATTCCTACTGTGGTAGGTCATTGGCAGGGGCATAGAAGAAACTATTGAATTTTCCAAATGAGGATGTCAAGAGATTCTGAATTAGGGCATTTCTAACTTGATGTGTAGAACAACTATGGAACCTAATAATAGATTCATAGTAATTGCCTTGAATATCCCTATAAAGTAATTTATAAAAATAACATTTAGAATGAAATCACCTTATACAATAAACATGAGTGTCTCCCAGTACCATGTATTGTGTTCCTTTGCAAAATACAGCATTTGCCTTACTGCCATGTCACTGTTTCCATGGATCTGCGCCAATTCAGAGAAAGCATCTCTATTAATAATTTATTCAACTGTGCGTGATGCCCTCTCACAACCAGAACTGCAATTGTTGATTAGTTGTTTGGGAAGCTCAGTCATTTTATCTAATGTTTACAATAAACTGGAAACACTGAAAATGATTGCCTATCAAACCGCTAAGTCTCCTATCTCCATTCTTTGAGTGTGTTGGAGCCACTGAGGATAACAATCTAAAATGGTGGAGGGATCTTCCAGGATCTCCTCTAATCTTTATTTTTTAAGGTAGTGGGAGGGGGAAGAAAATAATAATCTACAGAGGGGGAAACAAATGACCATTATGTTCTTCCTCTTTCCAACCACTTAAAAATAAAAAGATTAGAGAGGATGGAGGAAGATCCTTCCACCAGGTTGGGTTACTACATCACAGTGACTCCACAACATATGCAATGCCAAGTTCTCTAGGATTCTTTCTATATCACTCTTACCTTCTATGGGCCTCTAAGCCTTCTAAGCCACCAAACTCTCAGCGCTAGGTTCCTCATCTATACATGGGTTGATATCTTTCTTTCAGCATCATGCTTGTTTTTAATGAAAAAATGTGATACAAATATAAAGCAATATAAAATATGTCAGTCACTCTCATTCTGCTCATGGATGAAGTACAAAAAAAGACTGTCTTTTGGTGGAGGAGTCTTTGTTCTGAGATTTAAGTAGGTCTATTGTAACCTATATTGCTCTGTGTTCACAATTATGATAGCGTGTTTTTGATATATCGACCATCCCCTTGGCCAGAACTACCTAACTCCCTTTCAATGCTAAAGTGATTTCCATTGACATTAGATCTGTGCTTCAGATTTCCATCATCTCAGAGAACTTCCTCAGTGATAGATGGACAAAGAAAGTCTAGGCTTTCAATTAAGACCATCTAGGATTAAAATTTTGGCTTAGTTACTTACTATTTCAGTGCACTAGAGCAAGTGCAAAGTCTTAGTTTCTCCATAGGTAGCATGGGAATACTAACACCCTTTCTGCAGAGTTCCCTTAATGATTAGAAATATTACACATGGTGCTTTTACTGAAGAATACCTTTAGCATGATTGTACATAACAATCTATAAGAGTCAGTCAACATGGCTCAGTCCCAAGCGGACTCATTTGAGAACAATTTATGGATTGGTTTGTTGCAGTTGAAATTCCATTGAAACTTAACCCTGGTTATGGGAACTTAGGCAATTGATTCTCTTCTAGACACTTTGATTTTGGGGGTAAAGAAGATGAGCATAATATGTAAGATGAACATAATGATTATACCTTCCACCAAGGTTTGTGGTAAGGATTAAAGACCAGCAGTTCCTAGCCGAAGGCAAAGGGTTTGCTGTAGATGCCATGATGATAATGACATTGATGTCCCTCTACTCTGTAGGAAAACCTTTCATGGCCACATTCCCTTCAAGATAAAATCCAAACTCTCAAATGTGACCCCACAGGCCTCCAAGTTCCAGCCCCTGACCTCTCTCCCCAGATTCTTCTTCACCCCCAAACCACTCACATGTTAGCAAGTGACTGTCTGCTACTGGAATTGCTATCTTACTACCCTGTGCCTTGTAATATTTTCAACCTGGAAAGACCACCTTCCTCTTAACTATGTTCAGAGTAGTGTCTCTTCCCTAAAATCTCTACTCCAGTATCCCTTTCTCCATGAGGTTTGCTATACCTTCCCAAGTTGAACTAAAATGCTTTTGTAATCCCAGCATGCTTTCAAGTTAACTCTATTATAGAATCCATCATGCTTGATGAGATTTCCTAGTCTGCATTTTTCTCTTTTCATGACCAATAAGAACTATTTAATGGCAGTTACTCTATTTTTCCAGCAAAGCACTGAAATATAAGATCTTCTGATTAATACTTATTTAACTGAGTTATATTGAATTCAAACTCTGGTTCCTGTTTCACATCTATCCATAGGAGGGTCATGTTGTAATGATTATCCTGTGTAAAAGTAAAGAGAGTTGTGCCCACTGAAGACTCTGATTCAATTCAGGAGAGACTGGGGCAGGCTAAGCACCTGTCTTAGACAGACCTGCTAGAGGAAGTTTCCATCTGCAAGCCACATCTTAGAAGATCTCTCTTTGGGGAGTGATTCTAATGATTGTAGCTTTTATAATCCCACTTCCCTCCCAAATGATCCAAGTGGCCCATATTTATTTTAATAATTAAAATGAACTAAGAGTTTTTCTTTCAGCTTTGAGAATTGCTGAAACCTACTTATGGTAATTGTGGCATTTCGAGGTGTTTCAGATGCTCTGGGGGCACTGGAATAAATTTTCTGATGATACCATATGTTGCAGCAGCAGGAAGATTATTATAAAATGCAGCAGATGTTTTAGCGTATTAAAGCAATTCTGTTTAACTTAAACATCTTTGTTAGACAATATTGGTATAAGCTTGTGGTTCGGACAAGACTGGGTGAGGAAGTTGGGGCTTCTATTGACATCTGAGTTGGTTGATTTGACATATGTTGCTGTCCTGTAGCCTTGAGTGTATGGTTTTTAATGGTACAGACCACTGTTAATCAGTAAGGCAGAAACTTGTCATTCATTGGTTCATTCATTCATGGAAGAATCAAAGTTGACCTAAAAGTAGAAGAATCTCAGGATATTTGTTTTTCCTGCTTGAACTAGATGAGTCTTTTCTTTATACTTCAAAAAATCCTTTTGAGGGCCTCCCTGGTGGCGCAAGGGGTTAAGCACAGCACTATGAAGCAATCCGCAGCCTCTATAGCACGAGTTCGATCCCCAGCCAGCCAGGGAGCAACCCACATGGCGCAGCCGACCTCTCCAGTCTTGCCCGCTGCTCCGCTCAGCAATGTATTTCAGTCAGCCTGCCTGTTCTGTTCCCTGCTCTGTCTCTGGTGAATCCTCTCACCCCCCGCACATCTGGCCCCAGTTCTTGTATAAATAAATCTTAAAAAAAAATCCTCTTGAGCCTTGCACCATCAAGCCATTGTTCTACCCTTCTGCATTTCTTACATTTGATATCACTCATGTGCTATCTGTCATGTTTATCCTTATCTGTTATTAATTCATATTAATCTTTATCTAATTTATAGGAGAATTAATCCCACTTGGTCATGGTTTATAAATGTGCTTCTAGTACTTTGCTCAATAGTTTTTGCCTCAATATTCATCAAGGATATTGATTACAGTTTTATTGTGCTGTCGTGATCTGGGTTTGCTTATCAGGGTAACATTAGCCTGACAGAGTGAATTTAGAAGTGTTTGTTCCCCTTCAAATTTTTGGGAAAAGTTTAAGGAGGCTTTGTATGAATTTTGTTTTAAATATTGGTAGAATTCACCAGTGAAGTCATCTGGTTCTGGGCTTTTCTTTCTTAGATTTTTGATTACTGATTTGACCTTCTTAATAGTTATAGTTCTGTTCATATATTTGATTTCTTCATCACTCAGTCTTGGTAGGTTGTGTTCTAAGACATTATTCATTTCCTCTAGATGATCAAACCTGTTGGCATACAATTGCTCTTGCAATCATTTTATTTCTGTAAGATCGATTGCAATGGCCCCTCTTTCATTTCCAATTTAGTTATTTGAGTCGTCTTTCTTTTTTTCTTAGTTATTTTATTCAGAGGATTGTCGATCTCTTCAAAAAAGAATAGCTCTGGGTTGTATTGATTTTTCTCTTGCTTTTCGATTCTGTTTATCTCTGTTCTAATCTTTATAATTCCCTTTCTGCAACTAGCTTTGTGTTTGGTTTGTTCTTCTTTTTCTAGTTCCTTAAGTTGTAAAGGCAGGTTGCTGATTTAAAATCTTTCTTTTGTAACATAAATATTAACACTTTCACATTTTCCTCTGAACACTGCTTTCACTACTTCCCACAGTTTAATATACTGTGTTTATCTCTTCATTTGTCTCAAGATTTTTTCTAACTGCCCTTGTGATTCTTTCTTAGACTTGTTAAAGAGCATCTTGCTTGGCTCACTGTTATCTCGCTTGTTTGTGAACTCCCCAGTTTTCCTCTGCTATTGATTTCAGGCTTCTTCCTCTATGATCAGAAAAGATACTTTGCATGATTTCAATCTTATTAAATTTATTAAGACTTGATTTGTGGTATTCTTGCCGGGAAATACCAGATTCTTTGCTGCCTGTGACAAATGCCAATACCAGAATACAAAGGACAGGGATTGAATCTTTAATATCTGCTTTTATTATGAGATTAGCCAGCAAATCTCAGACCGGCTGCGCATCAACCTCCAAAAAAACCGTTTTAACACCTCATGTCTAACTGGCTGTTTTATAGTGAGATAAACAAAGACAGTTAATTATCAGTGAGCTGGTTTTTACTCCAGGTGGTTAACAACTTCTGGGAGTTTTATGGTGCTCTGTCTCTCCAGCAGCTCCTCCTCCTCTGGCATCTGGATTTATTTTATTTTTTTTAAATAAATTTTATTTTTATATTCCCCATACAATTGCAACCCCCTTATTTTGACCCCAATCCCTCCCCTCCCGCCCCCTACCCCCATAGAGTGTCTCTGGTTCATAGTTGTTTGTTGATTTTGATTTTCACTTTCTTATAGTTATTCATTCTCCTGGTCCCTTATTTAAGTTTTCTAGATTCCTGCTATGAGTGAGACCATCCGGTATTTTTCTTTTTCTTTCTGGCTTATTTTGCTGAGCATGATCCCTTCCAGCGCCATCCATGTTGCTGCAAATGGCATGTGTTTATCTTTTTTGAATGCTGAGTAATATTCCATGGTATATATGTACCACATCTTCTTGATCCAGTCATCTATTTTTGGGCATTTGGGTTGTTTCCAAAGCTTAGCTATTGTCAACAGTGCTGCTATAAACATAGGGGTGCAGGTGCTCTTTGGAATTGATGTTTCTGTGTCCTTTGGGTAAATACCTAGGAGTGGAATTGCTGGATCCTATGGAAGCTCTATGTTTAGTAGGTCCAGAAATCTCCACACAGCTCTCCATAGTGGTTGGACCAGTTTGCACTCCCACCAACAGTGCAGGAGAGTTCCTTTTTCTCTACATCCTCATCTGGCATGTGGATTTAGATGCCTTCTCTTCCTTCACTCCTTCTGGGATAGCTCAGTCTCTGACAAAAATGGGGTGAATTACTGTTCAGGTGCCTCCTGGACTGGGAAGTTAACTCAGAGCAAATAGGTCATAGGTCAGACAGTTGTGGGTACCTGCAGATTCCTAAACCATGCATGGCCCCCTTCTTGTGCCCCTCCGAGTCCCTATCACTACAGTTCATACTAGAGAATGTGGTATTCATGTTGAGAAGAATGTGCGTGTTGTCATTAGAATGTTCTGTACATGTCTGTTACATTTAACCGGTGTAGGATATCTTGTTCAAGTCCTCTGATTTCTTACTGGTTTGCTTTCAGGTGCTTTGTTATTGTTTAATTGTGAAGTTTACTTCTGTACAGTTTGTGTCACCTTCTTCCATAATTCTCTCATCACTTCTAATTAAATTCACTTTTTTTCTGGGGGATGAAAGGAAAGGGATTATCTTTGCACAGCATGTTAGAGACATAGAAAATGACTGGACTGTAGAGTGGCAAGACCAGGGTCTTCTTCCAAAGCATTTTCAGTGGCTGACTTGGGCATTCACCATCTGGCTGAAGTTAGAGGGCAGGCGCCTGAAATTCCAATCACTTTTTACATATTGATGACCTGCTGATGATACACTGAAGTGAAAATACTTGGGGTACAGTTGATTAAGCAAAATATACTACTGGCATGACCTCCAACTGTTTCATTTTACCTTTTTGATATGGCAGTAGGAATTTTTTAATTCCCGATAAGGCTCCCTTTCTATTTCCACTGGACAGCGCTGACCTGGATACTTGTTCCATTTCACTTTCCAACTTACCGGTGTTACTCTGAGGACCTTATCAAACCACTTTGTGTATGAATTCCTTCACCTCTCAATTGGAAATGATGATTCCTGCCCTAACCCATGGGGGTGTTTGAGAGACGATTAACAGAATGCTTGATAAAGTGTTATTTCAACTGTAGAGAGTTGAATTGCCCTACAAATATCCCTACAATTGTTAGGGCAATTTCTATAAAAATCTCACCACCACAAACCAAAGCTCATGCATTGAGGAAGCCTCCCCTACAGTTTCCAGGATGAGCTAATTCTTTTTTCTTGGCACTTAGAAATTTTTAGTTAATTTTGCCTTTCTACATTCTGCCCAGTTAGGTGGTTGGCATCACAATCCCCTCTAAGTTGCTACTGAGGTTCTGAACAGTGAGTGGAAACTGGATTTGGGAACCTCTGACTCCCCTGTGACAGTTACCTTCACACAAAAGATTATGTTTACCCCATGAGAAGGGTGGAGCAGCAACTCTCTGCTTACCATCTGGCTGCCTGCTTCTTTGCATTTGTTCTAGCACATTATTTGCATTTCCTGGCATAGTGGAAGGAGTGAAAATTTTGAAGCTCAACCCTGGATTTGCTTGCTAGCTCTAACTCTGCCTCTGGGTGACCATGGGCACATCACTTAAATTCTCTGAACTTTGGATCCTTCATGAGTCAAAAATGAGAACTCCTGTATCTCAAGGTTGCTGTGAAGAAATCAAGCAATAGATCAAAAAGTTAAGTTCCTGCCCCACTGACTGGTAAAGTAGGGTCTTGGGAGATGAGATTTGATCTTTGAACTATTGGGTCCCTTGGGTCATGCCTGAGTTTTACCACTGATTCTAGTAACTGCAGTTTTTCTTCTAGCTATTTGTTCTTACTGATTTGGTATCCCTGGGAAGTACTAATTGTAAATACTCTCTCTGATTCACAGAGAGGTCAGCACCCTGCACTCATTTGCACACAATTAACATTTCCAGAGGCAGTTCAGATAGAAGACATCAATCACCACTACCCCCCTCAACACCTTTGATCCAGTCCAGAGAAATGGCGAGCAGCAGAAGAGCCACCAGCGGCTTTTTATCTCATAAATCTGCCCAGGGAACTTTGACTAAAAGAACTGGAAACCTAACACAGCCCAAGTATAAAATGCTGAAAGAAGGTCATGCTGTGTTGCCTTGAGACAGTTGAAGCCGTATGTTAAAAGTAATAGAAAAATAGAGCAGAGGAAAAATAAAATACATATTTTTTAAATGATCCATGCCTAACATAGCTTATTTCAGCTGGATTTAAGTATGGTCCACTGATGCAAGTTCTACATCCTCTATTTTGCATAAATCACATTCAAAATGGATTGACCTTAAAGAGGACAAATAATTTAAAGGTGTTTTTAGAGCATCTGGAGTACGGAGCCATTCTAGAATTTCTGTTTGTTTCTGATCTTTTATAAATGTGTTGCCCATACCTAATTGGAAAGCAATTTTTGGACACTGTGAACATTTTCAAAGAACTTAATTTATTTCTCATAGAAACAAGAGCTTTCCTTTTACCTTCTTTTGTTAACCCTGTATTCAATTAAATCTAGTTATAGCAACAAGAAATACAACTAACAAAAATGAATTTGGAAACAAGAACTACTATCTCTTGGTAAAGTTATGACACAACCAATGGAGCAGAAATGCAGGGGTGGACTGTATGGGGGCCAAACAGCTCTGAATATTTAGCCTGTGTCGAACCTTATCAGTTGGATAAGCTGGCTCAGTTAGGTAGAGGGCTCCTGTGATGCCATGTCTATTGTAAGTAGAGGATAACTGCAAATTATCTGTGAGAATATTTAAAAATCCAAATTAATCTTTTAAAAATGTTGAAACTACTAAGTTGAAACAGAATTCTGCTCTCAAGAAGAAATTTGATATGGGGTGAAATCATCATTTCAACCCCTATTCACTCAACAAATTGATCCTTCTTCAAGACTTTTGTCTCCCCAATACTTGCTTTCTCAGAAAATGGCACTGCTGGTTCAGCAGTTCTCCAAGCCCACACCAGCCCCTCCTCCCACCTTCCCTATTACCTGCCATCATCATGAGCAGCTGGGTCTTCTTCCTGGTCATACCCACTCTGCAGTGCTCTGGAAGGTCCCTACAACAGTGATTTAACCCTCTGTAGCGTAAGTGAAAAATCATCAGGCTTTCCCGCCCTCCCACCATTAGCGTTAATGATGGATCACCGCGATCCTACTTGCATGCCTGATGGTGGACACCTGGAGTAGGGTGTGGGCATGCATAGGTGGGCACACCTGGGCTGAGACTGGGCTTATAAGTGCAGGAATGCCAGAAGAACAAGCAGAAGGAACGAGAGAACAAGAGAGAATGAGAGAAGGACAAGAAGGCCAGAGAGCCCAGAAAGAGTGAAGACTTGCTGGGGGCTGGAAGGCCTGCCAGCCTCCTGGACCCCTAGCACCCCTGCCTGCCGTGTACCTGGTAAAAGCTAAATAAAAGCCTGAAAAACCACCGAGGGATCCAGGACTCTCCTATACTCGTCTGCTCAGATCATAGAAAACCTGCTCTGTGCCTCCCTGCCACTACAAAAGTTAAGATAAATTCATTCTGGATTAAGATGGGCTTTACAAGGTGACCTTGTAAGGAAAGGAGGGAACATTCAGCAACACAAGACAGGGAGAAGCGCACAGAACCCACGCCACGTGAAGATGGAGGCAGAGGTGGGAGCAAAGTACCTGCCAGCCCAGGATCATGGAGCGGCTGGCAGAGCCTAGGGGAGGGGTGTAAGGGCAGGACTAGACACGGTGCAGGTTTTCTAGGATCCAGCAGACCGGGTAAAGGAGGAGTCAGAGTACTCAGTGGTTTTTTGCAGGTCTTTTATTGGGATTACCAGGTACACGGCAGGCAGGGGTGCTAGGGGGGCGGGAGGCTGGCAGGCCTCCCAGCCTCCAGCAGGTCTTCACTCTATCTGGGCTCTCTGGCCTTCTCTGCTTCTCTCTCGGCTTCTGTTCATTCTCGGCTTCTGCTGGCATCCCTGTGACACCGACCTTAAAAGCCCAGTCTCAGCCCAGGTGAATCCCATCTACCTATGCCCACACCCTACTCCAGGTACCCGCCATCAGGCATGCATTCTGGTCCCAAGGATCCATCATCTATCCTGATGGCGGGAGGGCAGAAAAGCCTGACATTTTTCCTTACCCTACAAGGGTCATGGAGCAATCCCTCCCTAAGAGCACCCCAAAATATCAACATGCCTAGACCTTGATTCAGGTTTCTGACCTCCAAAACGGAGAGAATAATTTTCTGCAAAGTAACCCAGTTTTGTGGTAACTGTTACAGTGTTCCTAGGAAACTAACCCAAATTCCCATTGTCTTTAGGATAAAAGCCCATCCAATTCTTCTCTCCACCTTAAACATTACCCGGATAAAATTAACAATCTTTAGCCCTCATGCAGCACTTTTCACATGCTAATAATGTATGCATTTTAAATACATTATTAAAACCTTGAGAAACTCTATGAGGTACATGGTATTTTTACCTCCTTTTTATAGATGAGGAAACTAATAAAAGGAGGTTAAGTCACAGTAAGTTGCAGAGCTGGTGGAGCTTTGCAGGGACTAGACTCTCTTGCTCCAGAATCCATCTACCAGCTACCGTAACGTGGATTCAGGAAGCCTCCTCAACATACCAGGCCAGTCACCGTCCCTGTGTCCTCACACTCTCCTCCCACTCTGATCCTCTCTTCTGCACTGGACACTTTTTTGTCTCCAATGACAGGGAAAGCAATTCACATTGGTTTTGACAATAAGAACACATCGCCTCATGTTACTGAATATCTAGGGGTATGTACATAATTGTCATTACAGCACGGTGAGCTGATTGATGGTTCTATGTAGAGACATGGGAAATCAGACATGTTTTCTCAAGCAGGGAAAAGATACAGTGAAGCTACCCAGAGAAGGAGGCCCTGCAGCAATGGAGGTGCCAACTTCCACTGCCTCCACAGAGGCTCCTACTATCAGTGATACAGTACGTGGCTGAGCCAAGGAGAGTGAAGTTTCTCCGGAATCTTTCTTTGCATTTCTTACATGGGGTCTTATATATTTTCATCTCCTCTCCATTATTCTAAGGGCTGACCTTTGCATCTTTCTGCCCACTAAATGCAGTTAACAACTCCCAAACGTAATTTTCCAAGGTATATACTCCTCAGCATCACACCATTTTAGACCCATCTGAGTTCTATTCCTAACAGCTTCAGGCACAGTCTGATCCAGGAGATACCCATTATATTGATTGCACTTATCTAAGACTCAGATAAGTCATCACATTCAAAGAGAATTCCTCATTAGTTGGCTTTTGCTTGAGCCCTCGGTCAGAGCTTTCATAATAGTTACAGATGCATTACCACTACCCAATCACATTAGTGCATTGTAGGCCAATAAAATGAGTTTTTAGATGAAATTCTTTGTAGTCAAGTGGTGTGGCACCGGGTAAGCTTGGCACTTTCCAGGTTATGATTATATGTGGCACATCTTAACTCTTTTCTCTAGCTTGCAAGTTTCTTGATGGACATATGGATGTATTCTCTTCATAATACCTAACCTAGTGTTAGCCATAGTATGAAATGAATAAAACAATTATTGAATGAAGGAGCATTCCCCAGGGTTCCTGTAGGGTAAAGTAAAAGGTATCAGGCTTTTCTGCCCTCCTGCCATCAGGATAGATGAGGGAACCCTGTGATCCTGAATGCATGCCTGATGGTGGGCACCTGAAGTGGGTACACCTGCGCTAAGACTGTGCTTTTTAAGGGTGGTGTCATGGGGACACCAGTAGTAGAAGCCAAGAACGAACAGAAGTCGAGAGCAGAGAAGCCGAGAGAAGGCCGGAGAGCCCACAGAGTGAAGGCCTGCTGGGGGCTGGGAGGCCTGCCAGCCTCCCGGCCCCCCAGCACCCCTGCCTGCCATATGCCTGGTGAACCCCAATAAAAGACCTGCAAAAAACCCACTGAAGACTCTGACTCCTCCTTTACCCGGTCTGCATGGGATCAGAAAATCTGCACTGTGGTCATTTCCTGCCCTTACAGTTCCCTTCTCCAAATATGAGTGTTATTGACAAATATTGAAGAACATTTTCCCATCCCTCCATGGCCAGTAGGAGGTTAGATTTTACAGAGGCTGTCATGTCTACCAGGGGGTGTTCTGTTGCATTCTGTACTCCATTGCTGCTCTGTCTCCATTCCCATTATGCAGAGTGTTTGTGGATTAGCTCTATGGGAACCCCTCTTTTGTATATTAATCACCAGGATGTAAATATTTCATCCTGCCTCTCCAACAGCTCAAAGCATTTCATTTTCCACATCTGTTATGTTGGTATCTCTTTGGAACATGCTGGAGACAGGTGTTGCCTTGTGCTGACTCCTGTAATATCGCCATTAATATTTTATTCACAGCCATTTTTATTCTCTAAACCAACTGCAAGCCTGGTGAAGGCAGAGGGAAGCTTCTCCACCAGCCTGCTGAGTGCAGAGCCCAGCACCTCACTAACTCATTCCTTAGCATGAATCTGTTAAACAGCAGCTTAGTAGTTTGCTAAACAACAAGGATGGCAGCAGATGCTATTCTGCAATAGATCATGCAAACGTGAAAACCACTGTGACATCAGAGTCAGCCCCAAGCAATCCACTGCCCCCTAGAAAAGGATGGACCCTTGTAGGGGCAGGACAGGACGAGGAACAGGTTTTCTGTGATCCCATGCAGACCGGGGTAAAGGAGGAGAGAGTCCTGGAGCCCTCAGTGGCTTTTGCAGGTTTTTTATTTAGATTTACCAGGCACACAGCAGGCAGGGGTGCTGGGGGGCCAGGAGGTTGGCAGGCCTCCCAGCCCCCAGCAAGTCCCACTGTATCTGGGCTCTCTGACCTTCTCTTGTGTTCTCTCTGCTTCTCTGCTCTCCTGCTTCCGTTCGTTCTTGGCTTTTGCTGGCATCCCGGTGATGCCGCCCTTACAAACTCAGTCTCTCAGCCCAGGTGTACCCACTGCAGGTGCCGCCATCAGGCATGCATTCAGGACCGCAGGGTTCCATCATCTATCCTAATGGCGGGAGGGCAGAAAAGCCTGATACTTTTACCTTACCCTACAACCCTTAATCAGGCTCCCTAGCACAGAGCCTGGCACAGAGAACTCACTCAGTAATGGATCCAGATGCTGGGTTCACTCTCAAGCGCTGCCCCTTACTCATTCACGCCCTTGGAACAACTGCTTCTAACTACTCCATGGCTCAGCAATCACATTCATGAACCATCAGTAATAAGTGCAACTACCTTCGTTGTGGTGAGGATGAAATGAGATGGTTCACCTGCAGGGCTTGATACCTATAAGTGCCCAGTAAGGGCTGTTGTTGGGAGTGAGCCTGTCAATCTAATTGTTGCTCTTTCTTAAGCTTTTGCCTAATCGTGAGCTAATACGTCCACAGAAAACAGATGCCTTAGGCTCCCAGAGGCTACATTGATTTTCAATAAGTACAGGGAGAAACACACGGAGATTTCTGGAGTACGTAAAGGTGGGGAAATCAAAGGCAATTGAATGAGACACTGTGTTGTAAGTGTAGCTCGAGTGGGTCAATTGAAATAATAAAAGAGCGCGCTAAGGGGTCGAATGGGCGTTGCAGGTGTTCATCAGGGAGCCCCACAATGCGGATGTTTTCTGCTTTTCAAATATAAATGAAAAGCGTGGGATCATTATTCCTCTCAGGAGCAGAAGAGGAAACACCAGGGTGAAGAGTGCTGATTCAGCTCATTAGCAGGTTGGCTTTTTAGGCTCCGGTGGGGGCGGCGAGACCACCCGCGGTTTCTCCCTTTGTGGCAGGGGAGCTGCTGAGGCCTTTACTGTGGCTGCCAACCTCTGGCTTTGCTTCTGTTCTAGAGCGCTGGCTATGGCAGCCTTGCTTCTCTGAGCTGCAGCAGAAGCAGGAAGTGTGGTTTGGCATCCGGCATTTATAGGCTGACCGGAACGAATTACTTCTTGGACCCTTGGCTTCTTCACCTGTAAAATCATTCCACTAATTCCTTCTTGACAGGATCCTCCTGACCAGTAGATGGGCCTACACACATCTGTGAGCAGAGTAGAGCTGTAATTTTTTTTTGAATTTTTATTATTTTTTAAAGTATTGCATATGGGGAGGACATGCAATCTCCTAGTGTAACAGGGTGGTCCGATATGGTGGCATAAAAATTAAAAGGGGGGATTGTAACAGGGTGGTCCCCAGGAAAGGGGGAGGTTCCCTGCCCCACCCAAGGGAGGGTGGAGCTGAGCAGGAAGAGGAGAAGCTGCAGAAGAGACTGAGGAAGGAAGCAGGATGGAGCCAGGAGACCTGGAGGAGGCGCATGGAGCCTAGAGACACGTGAAGAAACTGCGCTTGTCTTTTGGTCGTAGACTGGGTGACACAGATGTGGGTGAGACCCGTGGGGAGGTGACCATGGCAGTTTTCATCTTGATGTTGATTTTGCTCTTTTCCTTCCGGGCTTGTCTGGTTGTTTCTGACCCTTTGCTGTGGGTCCCCACTGGAAGATGCTTTAGACTTGTGGCAGGCTTTGGGGCCTTGCTCTGGGCCATTCCCATATGGATGGACTTTTACCCACGAGGGGACGGGTAACTTTGGGTGCTTCACTTAGAAACTAGACTCTTTGCCTTACCTGTATTGTTTCCTAGTTTTATTAAAGTTCCTTCCCATTAAAGTCTCCTATGTTTTGTGTTGATGCGGCGGATGGCAGAACCCATTTAGAATAGGCAGGTTTGCGGGGTTTGGGCTGCCCCTCTCCCTGTCCTATAACAGATTTGGCGCCCAACGGAACCCATTAAGAATAGGCAGGTTTGCGGGGTTTGGGCTGCCCCTCTCCCTGTCCTATAACAGATTTGGCGCCCAACGGAACCCATTAAGAATAGGCAGGTTTGCGGGGTTTGGGCTGCCCCTCTCCCTGTCCTATAACACTAGTAAGGCTGCCAGCCAGGGGACCCTTCTTGGAGTGTAGTCTTTCACGTCCAAATTACAGCTCCTAGAATTGCCTTTGAAGTATGATCTTAAATAAATGTGAAAACGCTGCTCCATCTCAGGACAAAACACGAATTCAATATTTTTAAATTTCGGTGAGTGCAGAGCACACCACCTCACAAGTTTGTTTGGCAAACTCGTGCTAAGGAATGAGTTCGTGTGAGGTGCCGTGCTCTGCACTCAGCAGGTGTAAAAGGGATTTGCAAATTAATTCTTTTAAGTTGCCAGAGTGGTAGCAATTGAATTAGAAACTGCACATTCGCTGTGATGGTACACTGGTGGCCTCCCGGCCCTGGCACGGTGGCAGGATTGTAATCGGGTAGCTATGGAAACAGCTGCATATTCGTACTCAAGGTAGGTAAGCTTATCTGTCCACCTGCAGCCATAGGTTAGGTGGTTGTAGGGACACAGTGCAGGTTTTCTGATCCAGCAGACCGGGTAAAGGAGGAGTCAGAGCCCTCAGTGGCTCTTTGCAGGCTTTTATTGGAGTTTACCAGGTACACAGCAGGCAGGAGTACTGGGGGGACCCGGAGGCTGGCAGGTCTCCCAGCCTTCAGCAGGTCTTCACTCTGGGCTCTCCGGCCTTCTCTCAGCTTCTGCTTCTCTTGTTTCTCTCTTGGCTTCTCTTTTAGCTTCATGCTGCTGCTGGCGTCCCCGTGACGCCGCCCTTGAAAGTCCAGTCTCTCAGCCCAGGTGTACCCACTTCAGGTGCCCGCCATCAGGCATGCATTCAGGACCGCAGGGTTCCCTCATCTATCCTAATGGCGGGAGGGCAGAAAACCCTGATGCCTTTTACTTAGCCTACAGTGGTGCTCCAGTATGTTGGCATTTCCAGTGTTTCTTAACAGTGAGACAGTTTTCCTGCTGGGAAGTGGACTTGTGGTGAAGCCAGGGTGGTGTAAGCTTCGGGGTGCCTTGCTTGCAAGGCTGGTCTGCTGCCCTCTGAAGGGGCCTGAGCAAGTTGTAGTTATGATTCATCATGTTATTCTTGAAAAGGGGTCCATGCAAATATATTTAAGTCTCAGGACCCACAAGCCACATTCTCCCAATCTCTGTTCAACTGACACTTAATCCTGGTGTTAGGGGGTCCTATTTGGCAGCACTTTTGTAACTGGGTTCCACATTTCCACTTCTAAACAACGTCAACAAGAGCAGCGCCAAGTACAGAGGGCATAGCTACTCTTCAGTGGGTACCAGCACCACGCAATAATTAACTTGACAATGGTCACCTGTTAGCACAGCAAGAAGCAAGAGATATTCAGTCAGCCTCTTGGGCTCCTTCTGTATGCCAGACTTGAGCTCTACCTCAAGATGTCTTAGATTCATTAGATTTATCTTCTAGGAGTATACTGTAATGATATCAGCAGTTAATTGTTATTAAATCCCTTCTCTATGCCTTCTCTATACCTCTTTATATGAATCATCTAGAACACCTCTCTTCACCTCACCTCTCACACCCAACCTGCCACACCAAATCCAACACAGATCTAAAATGCTATCCACCCCTCTCCAAGCAACAGCCACCTCTCGTGGACAGTCATTATCCTGGCTTGCTTCCTATTTCTGTCCTGGCTTTCCTATGTGTCATCTCAGGCCAGAAGTGAGAGTAACCTAACAAACAAGAAACATCTTAATGGTTAAAGCCCTCCTGCATCAGCTCCCCATGGGTTATCCATTCTCACTGGCAGCACCAAGCCACGACATCAGGACAAGACACCTGGGTAGGTCCTGGAAGGCTTGGGAGGGTTGGCTTGAAGGAGTGTGCCTCTCTGAGTCCGAGTCTATGTAGAACTTCACAAAGATGTCACTGCCCCTCCAGTGAAGGTCCTATCGTTATAATTTAGCAACGAATATAAGTAAAGTCAATGAGAAAATACTAGAATACAAAAACTAGGAAGAAAAGATACCATATCATGAGGTGAGGGTCAGAAGAGCATTAGCCATGCCCCCCAACAGCTTGATTGGTGGGTCTGGCTGAAACAGAGCCTCACAAGAGAATGACCCTGTTAAAACCAGGGCCCCGTCACCCCCTTGTTGTGTGACCTTGATCCAGTTTCTAAACCTCTCTGAGCCTCCACCTCCTCATCTGCTCCCTGTTAGGAGACTTGGGGATGATGCATGGAGGCGATGATTTCTAGTTGCACACATCATTAGGAAACATTGTTATTTGCCTGAGAGCAACCAGAAGATGTCAGCCATGGGCAGAGGTGTCTGTCCTGGGGACCCTGGCAGCCCCGAGTCTCATCACAACTGTCACCCGTTTGTAACGTGTCTCTGTGGACAGTTCTGGTCAACCCCAGACAGCTGTGCACCATCAGAACTGCTGTCGCAGCTCATGATGAAGCTTACAATAAATACAGCAACACTGAATACCAGACTAGGTCCAAATTTATAAACTTATTTTAATTAAAGACTTAAAAATTTGACTGCATCCCTCCAGTGCAAAAGAACAAGTTCCTTCTAGTTCAGAAAGTCTGTAGCTGTCAGTAAGGAGAAAGCAATACAGAATCTGAGTTAAATAAGCAGTAGAGACTTGCCCAAGAAGAGAGAGGAGAGCGAGTGTTTGGGTGAAAGCTTCCTGAGGGCGAGGAGCCTGGCAGGCTACTTAGCTTGAGCGGGAAGAAAGGGACTTGCTCATTCTCCAGAAGCAACAGCCTATAAGATGAATCGGGAATGAGGAAGGTTCAAGTATATGCGGTGGAAACGAGGCTTTGTAGAGGAGCGGTGCTTGGGGAGGCCATGGGCTGTGATGGGAAGGAAGTGTGGCTCAAGTGCAGGTGGGATTCCAACTTATGTGCAGAGTCTGGGAGAAAAAGCTGCGATCAGGGAAGTGGTATTTATGGAGCCCCTCTATTTTTAGGTATTGTGTAGCTCATTTGAATTATTCAACACTCCCCAAGATAGGTGTTCTCAGCCCAATGTTACAAATTAAGAGAGATGGCTGTGCAACCACAGGTCTCGTAAAAGAGGTGTGAGCAATACGAGGCCTTTCCACCCCCATGCCCCCGGTCCCCCCACCCCTTAGATGCCAGTACTTTTTTGTTTTTAAAGATTTGTTTATGCATATAAGAACCGGGGTACAGGCCAGAGGTGTTGTGGGGTGACAGGATTCACCAGAGACAGAGTGGGGAACAGAACAGGCAGATGGACTGAAATACACTGCTGAGGGGAGCAGCAGAGAATCAGGAAAGTCTGCCGTGCCATGTGGGTAGCTCCCTGACCCAGGATTGAGCTTGTGCTGCAGAGGATGCAGCTAGCTTCATAGGTTGTTCCTTAACCCCTTGCGCCACCAGGGAGACCCTCGATGCTGGTTCTTAAACACAGCTGTGGGGCCTGTCTGTGCATTGAGTATTGGCTGAGTGGAAGCTGAAGGGAAAGGCAGAGAACTCAGAGCTGGTCTTGCCCAGGTCAGAAAAAGCTGCCTCTGTCAACAGCTGCTTTCCTTACCCCCATCCTTGCCACGGCCCATGTGGGACATTTGAAGACCAGAAGTAGCTGTGAGCCGAGCGCTTTCCCTTTGGTCGTGTTACTTAAGAGACAGCTGGTGCTTTGCATGCTCTGGGGTAGTTGAAATTCTGAGTGATTTTCCTCTGCGGAACTTGTCTGTATTATCCTTTGAGCCCTGGCAGCAGGTGAGTAGCCGCTCCTAGCGCTGGACTTTATTCCCAGTGTGGTTGGCAGAGATTTTATATCTCAGGCCCTGCTGTATTGTCACGGGGCGTCCATCCACATTTCTGGGCCCCAGTACAATGACACAGTAAAAGAGGGAAGACAGGGCACTGGCAGTTTCCTAGGCCTATGTGTGTGTGGGCGGAGAGAGAGAGAGAGAGAGAGAGAGAGAGAGAGAGATCTGTAGGTAGCGAGATCGGCAGACAGATTGGTAGCGAGAATCTAGATGGATGGATGGATGATAGATTGGTGGATAGATTACAGATAGATTGATACATGCATACATGAATAGATACATAAATAGATGATAGACAGAGACACCATTTTTCATGTTTTATGCTTGTACACTCCTTGCAATGCTCAAAATTTTTTGGTAACATTTCCAGCCCATCTGCAGTAACAGTGTGTGCCCTTCCCCTGCATTGGCCACGTTCAGATCTGCTTGTTTGTTTGAGTCATAGCAACGACCTCCTAACCAGTCGCCCTGTTTTCTATCCATCCCTTCTCCTCGTAACCCATTCTGCGCAGTTGTACTCAAGTAATGGCATCTCTCTCCTCTATCCTCTGCTTCAAAAATCACTTAATAGCTCCTTACTTCCTGTAGGGCAAAGGGCCTAATTCCTAGTCATCAGTCAAGGGCCTTTCACGCCATTTCCAGTGGAATTCTTGAGTCTTAAATCTGACCAATATTCCTTCCCAAAGCAGCATCAGTCACCCTGGAAGCATCCACAGATTTGCCATCTGCTGGCCCTTTGAGGCGTCTTTGTTGCCTAAGTTTCTGCCCTGACTGTCTGACAAACTCCTATTTTGCTAAACACACCCTACTATCTAGCTGGACTGTCCCTTCTGCAAAGTGACAGGCAGGTTGAATGGCCCAGACTCAGATGCGTTGGTAACTTGCCCGAGATCAAACAGTTAAGTGCATGCCAAAAAATTCTCAAATTTAGCTCTCCCTGTTGTTTTCCAACCTATATATCAGTGTCTTTTTATTGAAAATGACACAATGCTCGGTCATGTTTACCGGGTCTGAGAACAGTCAAAAACCTGTGTGAAAGAGCCTTTTAACACTCTCTACAAAGACTTTGAGAACCTCAAGCCATAAGAAGCACTTAAAAGAAAGAATTTCTCGAGAGGGGCTGCAGCAGCAGATGCGATGCCTGGTGTCATCAGGGCTGAGCCGATGTGCCCTTTATTCCTCACATTTGAATTCCTTTCAGGAGGACTCAGCGTCTTGCATGAGTGGCTGATTGCCTTTTGTTTATCGTTTTATTACCAAAGAATAAATGCCTTCCTTTTAACTTCATCATGTGAGTTAAGCCCTCCAGTCAAGGTTACCAAAGGTGTGTGCTCCCACCCTGAGGCTCACCCCACCCAGGCAGCTGGCATTTGGCAACAGGGCAATGCTAGAAGCACAGTCTCCCCTAAGCACGTGACTAGGAGTGGAGTATTTTATCACTGACACTGTTTAAAGCTGCCAATGAATTAAAAGCAGAAAAACTTTTAGTTCTTTTGGTATTATTTTAATCTCTCTGCAGACAAGGCCTCCATCCCCCATTCCCTGGTGCAGAATATCCCCACGCCCAGGGTGGTCATCGCTGTTCAATGTGTTGAAAAATCATAGGGCTCTGAGTCCTGACCATAGTCCCCAAAAGGAGCGTTTCTTGTCATTTTCCAGATGAGGAAAGTGAGGTTTGGATGAAGGCAAGTAATTTGCCTGGTCACACAGCCAAGTTCCAGGATCTGAGGCGAGTTCTGGGATGACATGACCCTGGTTGACCTTGTGCCCTGGGGGCCTCCTGGCACACAACAGGCATTCAGCAATGATTGAGCAAAGGAAAGAATCAGGAAAGAGCTTTGTCTCGAGGTTGCCAATTTACTGTCTCTGGGATCTACTCAATGAAGCAATCGGAGAACATCTTAGCTCCTTGAAAAGAAGAAAAATGTCCCTGAATTTTGTGACTCATTCTTTTAATGGCCTCCAAATCACAGGTGCTTAAAGGCACCTAAAGAGCTGGGGCCCACGGTTTGGCCAACAGGGTGGCTAGCCTATCCCAGTACTTCCTGCCCCTGTGTCAGAAGCATCTCCTTTAGCTTTCTAGAGGACAGGTTCCTTCTGTCCTTCCGATCCCAGCTTAAGTCTTAAATCTGACCAATATTCCTTCCCAAAGCAGCATCAGTCACCCTGGAAGCATCCTTCATGGACCATCCAGCAGAAACAGCCACCAGCCCACTTAGATTCCACCGTGGTCCATTGACTACCTCTAGAACATTAGCTCTACGGAGGCATGTAGCTGTCCGTTTCTGTTGTCTGCTGATTCTCTGTGCCCAGCGCTGCAGCTGTCACATAGTCCTGACTTGCTGGCATGATAAATACATGAATACGTGAAGATATTAGGATCCAAGTTTCAGAGAAAAAAGAACATGGGTCTTCACTGTGTGCTTACCAAGTGCATGGTGTTAGACTGACTGACTTAACCTAAACCTTTTGGATCTCAGTATCCTCATATCTGTGAAGGAGATGAAAATTGTAACTTACTATACAAAGTACTTGCCAGGCTACATCACAGTGATCAATAAAAATCAGATACTATATAGATCCCCCAAAATAAGTCACCAGCGCCTGCAGTGAATGCTGCTTTGCCTGCAGTAGACAGAGAATAATGAGCCAGCTCTCAGTTTGCAAGAGCCTGAGAGTAGGAGTTCTTCCTCACTCCATTCAGAGGCAATGATGTGTGTAAGCCCAGGAGCACTGCCTGCATCCCAGGACGGCCCTGCTCCCTTCTCCCCCTTACTACAAACATTTGCATAAAATAAAGATCCTGAATCCCTAGCTATTTTCACCTTGACTTCCCAGCAGGGGTACTGTAGCCGTGAATGCCATGAAACCATTCTGATGACATGAATAGAGAGTGTTATGTGAGATGAGAGGGAAGTGCATGCAGGAGCCACTGATGCACTTTGAATCAACCCAAGGTCCCTTTTCATGCAAATGGGGAAAACAGAGAAAAAAGGATGTGCAGAATGGAAGCACAAAGGCCACCCTGGACTAGTCTGGCTCCCAGAGCAGTCCTTGTCCTTGTGATCCCCAAAGCCGATCATCATATATTGCGCCTCAGCAGGAGCTGGGAATTGCATTAAGGGGCAAACTTTCCCGTTCTCTTTCAGATTGTTTTCAGGGAATTTGAATGATGTTTCTCAAGCAGTGAACAAATCTGAGGGAAACAAAAGTGTTGAAAATGGGCTTTTATAAGCAGACTCCAGGCAAACTCTCACCGTCCTGCAGAAAATGTGTCTTGGAGAGAGGAGCTGGGTAATTGCCAGCAGTGGGACTGGCTGGAGGTTGGCAAGTTAGGGTGCCAGAGAACTCTGCCATTACGTTTTTATTGTAAAAGTCTCCCAGAGAAGCATTGATGCTGTTAATGTGCAACTGCGGGGCACCACGGGACCCCAGATTGTTAAGGGGTGTACATTCGGAAAGATATCCTGCCATCTGCTGTACAAAGACAAAGGAAGCAGATTGTTAGTGTGATAGATCTTTAACAGAGTTGGTATGGAGAGAGAGAGAGAGAGAGAGAGAGAGAGAGAGAGAGAAGAAAGGAATTTCCTAACAGTCATTTTCCAACATAACTCTCAAAATTACCCATTCCCTACAGGGCAAATGCCCAGCCAAACAGGGTTGGCCTGAAGTGGGGCCATAAAAGACTGAACGCTTGCCACAAGGCTGGGTACCCTCTGGTGGGGAATAATAAGAAAGGGATAAGGCAGGTCTGGGACTAAAGGAGCAAAAGGAAACGCAAAATCAAGAGAACAGCTGCCATCGTTTCTGCCAACGGCAAACTTCCCAAATGTCTCTCACCCACATATCTCTCTTGCACATGTCTCCTTCCAAGACCCCCCAAGTCTCTGGGTGCAAGTCAAAGCCAGAGAAACAAGAGCCCCTAGATCCCAGTGGCTCCCCCACTCTGGAAGTCCAGTTCATGGCATCCTGGGACCTAAAGTCCCAGTGGATGCATGTGGAACCGGGGAGAGTGACACCTCCCCCTTGTGGAGGTGCAATAATGTCTTACGTGAGGACTGATAACACGTTGCCACTGAAAGACTCTATTTAACAAATAATTGCTGAACATCCTGTATCGGGGCCTTGTCAGCCACTGTAGGGGACGGATGCAGCCATTCCCTCACCTAGTTTCTGTGGTCACACGCTGGTTTAGGAACTGTATGTTTAGCACAGACTATTTTCAGGCACTGAATTCCATGCAAAGTTGTGATGACAGCATAATCCCAGCAGCCATTTCCCCTCTCGCCTGGACCACCGCAGGAGCTTCCCTGACCATCTCCCTGCCTCCACCCTGCCCCCCTCCCCACAATTCATTCTTCATACTACAACCAGGAGGATCTGTTAAAATGTAAACCAGTTTATGTCTCCTCAGCTTAGCATCACTTAGTGGCTTCCAGCTGTAGTTGGTATTAAGTGCTAACATCTCGTGCAGACCCACAAGAGCTACCTGCACTTCCAACCACACCCCTCTGTCACCAGCCTGCTGCTACACCATTGCTCTTTATTTTTCCCTCAGGACCTTGGCACTTGCTCTTTCCAATTCCTGGAGCTCTCTTCTCCTTGCATGACACAGGTTGGCTCATTTCAAATTTTCAGGCATTAGTTTAAATATCAGCTCCTTGGAATGATTCAAATTATTCTTCAGCTCCAATTTGAATCATGCCATCCACCATCATACTCCCTGATCACGGCCTGTTCTTGCATGGCACTTGTCACACTTCGTAAATGTGGATGGTATATTTAGATCTGTGAGAGTTAATGTCTACATGCCCTACTAGAATGTAAGGTCCACAGTGGTAGGATCCCTTCTATTTGGTTCACCACTGAACACCCAGTGCCCAGCACAGTGCCTGACAAATAACAAGTACTCAGTAGAAACTAGTCATGTTCAGAGAATGGAATGAGATTAACAGTTTCTCAAGAAGTTTAACCAAGGGGTCTCCCTGGTGGCACAGGGGTTGAAGACACAGCGCTATCAAGCTAGCACCAGCCACTGCAGCACGAGTTCAATCCCCAGCCAGAGAGCTGACCCACACAGCTCAGCAGACCTCTCCTGCCTCACCCTCTGTTCCCGTCAGCAGTCTATTTCAGTAGATCTACCTGTTCTGCTCCCCACTCTGTCTCTGGTGGATCCGCTCAACCCCTGCACCTCTGGCCTACACCCCACATCTTGTATCAATAAATAAATAAACCTTTAAAAAAAGTTCAATCAATAGCCCATGATTTCCACCCTTCCACCCCACATCTCAACGATTAGACTAACAACACTTCCCTCTTCATTGCTTGGTTCCAGGAGCGCCTTGTGCTGTCTGTGCTCCCCCGTTTCGTCGTCCTGGAAATGATCAATGACATGACCAATGTGGAAGATGAGCACCTGCAGCACCAGTTCCATCGGATCTACATCCACCGCTATGAGAATGTCAGGTGAGAATGCCACCCCGCTACTCTGGGATCTGTGTGTGCCAGGTGCTTCTCATCCCACGGCCATGGCTTCTGGCTGCCCAAATGTCAGTGCCTTTCCTCATTCGGTTGATTAATTCATTAGGTAGTGATTATTCCACAGAGAGTTCGACATTTCCAAATTGAGACTCAAGAAGGATGTCAGAAAAATGCAATCAGAAGGAGCATGTTGAATTATTGCCTGGCTCCTCTGCACTGGCTTGTCTGCCTCTATATTTCAAGTAGGAAAAGCAAAAGCCTGTTACACTATCATTGGCAAAATCATTACAGATTGCAACCTGGCAGACTTGGGTAATCACATAGCTTTTCTTATGCTCCTCATAAATTTTCTTTAAAACATTACTGCAAAAATCTCCAGCTCCTTTTTCCTTTGAAACCATATTTTTGGTCACTAACCCATCTATCCCTCCACAGCCCCATCTATCCACTCATCTACCCATCTATCCACCCTTTCATTCAGTGACTGACATACCCACCCACACATCCATCAACCCATCATCCATCCATCCTCCATCCATCCATCCATCCATCCATCCTCCATCCATCCATCCTCCATCCATCCATCCATCCATCCATCCTCCATCATCCATCCTCCATCATCCATCCTCCATCCATCCTCCATCCATCCATCCTCCATCATCCATCCATCCTCCATCCATCCATCCATCCATCCATCCATCATCCATCCATCCTCCATCATCCATTCTCCATCCATCCTCCATCCATCCATCCATCCATCCATCCATCCATCCATCCATCCTTCATCCATCATCCATCCCTCCATCCATCATCCATCATCCATCATCCATCATCCATCATCCATCCATCCATCCATCCATCCATCCATCCATCATCCTCCATCCATCCATCATCTATCCATCCATCCTCCATCCATCATCCATGCATCCATCCATCCATCCATCCATATGTGTATCTGCCATTCACTCTTCCACCCATTAGCACCCTCTCTGAGCTCAGCACTGCACTAGACAAGGTGTGTAATGGAAATCAGAGGATGGCTTCTTAGTGAGGCAGATCAGCTTTATAATTCCAGTTTTACCTTTTTCTTGCGTGTGACCTTAGGTAATTTGCTTACCTGAATCTTATAGTTCTTCTAAAATGGGCATTTTAATAACCACCTTGCAGGGTTTTGTGTAGATTATGTGTTTTATAGAGAGAACACGGGACAGAAATGACCATATAGTAGAGTTGTTTCAAACATGTTCCTAGTGGCTAGGCAAAAAAGAACCCAGTCCTTAATGATTTAAAGGAGATGGATTTAAAAGGTTACATGGTAGTTCACAGAGTAAGTAGGAAAGGAAAGACCAGCAGGCTCAGGAAATGGGCCAGAACAAAGCCAAAGTCACAGCAGAGCCAAAGCCAGAGGGGACACTGCTTCCACTGTGTCTGTAGAATCCATTGCTGTGCTGCCAGCTGCCACCTGGGCAGCTCCTGCTACAGCCCCAGGACCTGAAAGTGTCTGCTTTGCCTTGCCCTGCCCCCCCTTAGCTTCCCCCCTGCTGCTTTGCATCTCCAGTTAAAGCCCAGACAGATGTGTCTAATTGGCAAAGCCTAGTCATCCACCAGAAGTGATTAGAAAGCAAATATCTAACATTTTCAGCTTGTACAATAGAATCTTATCTCCCTCCCACCAAATATCATAGAATGGAAAATTCCCAAAGTATGGAGCAAATCTGTACACTGAGCAGCTCTAAAAGTGACCAACTTGCTCTCTTAGTTCTTCTTGTCTTCACTTTGGTAGGAGGGAAGAACAACTTTTCCCTCTGGCCGACATCTCTGGGTGTCTGTTTGGCTTGCCACTAGGAACGTGTTTGAAAGCGTGTCTAGCAGAGACCGCGATTCTCACACAAGGGTTGTTTCAACCGCTGTTTCAGTTTCAGTGTATTCGTGTTCAGGGTCTCCTCCAAGACTTGAACTACACTGGTTAGGATGCTTGGGTTCGCAAAGTAGCCCTTTGTCAAACAGCAATTCCCATAAAAGATGCCCTCCAGACCTAGGATGATAGGCGGTCCTCCCTGCCAACTTGAGAACAACAGGTGCTTCATGCTGATACGGAGAGAGAGAGAGATGCAGATCATCATGAAATTGCCTGTCACTATAGGAAAGAGAGGGGGTGGGAATCAATCTTAATAAAGAAAATACCACACCTGCCAACTTAGCCCCATATTTAGTAGGAGCCTTACATTTGATAAACAACATGTTTGGCTTCCTTTCTGCGCTAACTGATCTTCAGTGCCCCCCTTAGTCTAGAACAACTAGCATTCCTTCTGCCTCTTCCATCACGCCCATCTATTTTTTTTTTAAACATTTATTTATGAATACAAGAGCGGGGATACAGGCCAGAGGTGTGGGGGTGAGAGGATTCACCAGAGACAGAATGGGGAGCAGAACAGGGGGATCTTCTGAAATACACTGCTGAGAGGAGCAACGGGCGAGTCGGGAGAGGTCTGCTGCGCCATGTGGTAGCTCCCTGGCTAGGGATTGAACTTGTGCTGCAGTGGCTGTGGATAGCCTCATAGGTTGTGTCTTAACCCCTTGCGCCACTAGGGAGGCCCACGCCTATCTATTTTTTTTTTTTTTAAAAGATTTATTTATTTATACAAGCACTGGGTACAGCCAGAAGCGCGGGAGGGTGAGAGAATTCACCAGAGCCAGAGCGGGGAGCAGAGCAGGCAGAAGGACCGAAGGACACTGCTGAGGGGAGCAGCGGGCGGCAGAGGAGGTCTGCGCGCCATGTGGGACCCTCCTCCGGTGGCCGGGGAGCAGCCGGGGATTGAACCGGCGCTGCAGAGGCTGCGGGCAGCTTTGCAACCCAGCACTTAACCGCTGCGCTACCGGGGAGGCCCCCACGCCTATCTATTTTAAAGCATCCAGCTGAGTTCTGCTTGAGACCCTTTTTCAGAGGCTCACACCACACTAAATTAAAATTGAGTTTGCTGCCCTACATTTCTCAGTGTCCTCAGCTGGCGGCAATGCCAGCCGTTTCTAATGGGAGAAGAATCTACAGAGAAACCGCTGTGCACAGGCCTCCCCCTATTCACTGAGGCAGCCATGGCGAGATGCCCACTGCTCCCGCTGGCACTGGTAAGATGAGCTCTACCAGGGGCAGGAGGGGGCCTCTCCAGCCCACTGCGAGGCTGCGGCTGCTAAAATAAGACCTGAGATGCCAAGCGCAGCGGAGGATGATCCTGAGCCATGTCTGAGAACAAAGCCAGACCGGCTGCTGTGCCCACAGCCCTGGCCCCCAGAGCACACCACTGCTATGGAGGGGGCATTTCTGAAATCATTTCCAATCCTGTCTCTCTTTAAGGCAGTCCACACTGTTTATCCTTTCTTCTCTGCTGCATGTTGCTGTTGGTCTTGCTTTGTGAGCCTTCCCCCAAAACAACCTGCTACAGACTTCTAATTATAACTCCCACAGTTTACTGGCTCCAGTCAATACAGGGTGGGGTAAGGGCACCCAGCTTGGGGGTATTAGTGTCTCAGCCCATCAGTGTTCTCATCCCAGACCACTTTTCCCCCCAAATTATGTTTATTGAAATAAAATGGCTTCACATTTTTGTATCTGTTCTGGGGTTATAGGTTCTAACCTCTACAAAAGTCTGCTTTCACACTCTGTCTACCACCAGTGCCCCAACAATCTTCTTGCCACCTTCCCCTTCTGGTTACTCCCGTTTTGCAGTCAGGTGTTAGAAGTTTATTGTTGGATTGGTTTTGATTGACCCTTTGTTGTTTTTCTCCATATTCCACATGTGAGACCATCCTGCATTTATCTTTCTCCTTCTGACTTATTTTACTCAGCATTATCCTTCACAGTTCTATCCATGTTGTTGCAAATGGCAGGACTTCATCCTTTTTTATAGCTGCGTAATATTCCATCACACACACACACACACACACACACACACTCCACATGTTTCCGATCTACTTCTCTGTCCTTGGGCAATTAAGCTCTTTCTATAACTTAGTGTAAGTGTATATCCCTTTGAACTAATATTCGTGTATTCTTCGGGTAGCTTCCTAGGAGTCGAATTGCTGGATCATAAGGTAGACTTATTTTTCATATTTTGAGAAAACGCCATTCCAAACCACTTTCTAAGAGCCACTACCCTTCTGATACTTTGAATCTGTTCATCTTTCTGGGTCTCTGTTTCCACTTCTGAGCTGTTTGGAATGGACAAAAACCTTTGGACTTGCATTGCTTTGGCTGTGCACATCTGAGCTGGCTCCACATTTATTCTGGAGATCATAATAGTCCCTATCTGATAGACCATTGTGAGGAATGACTACTTGAATACATGGCCAACTCTTAGGACAGTGTCAAATCCACAGTAGATACCAAATGTTATTGCTTCTAGTGTATCAGGCTTGTGCCAGTAGTTAGGAATGTTTTTAGGAACAATTAACATGTAAATCAATTGATGGTGATACTTCTTTCCACTGCCCCTAATGAGTTCATGAATGGGTTTGGGGGAAGGTCCAAACTCCCTGAAGTGAGCTGCAAAGTTTTGAATACTTGTACATTTTTTCAGAATGGGAAAAACATTACCTACATCAGATTCTTAAAGGGTGTGTAGTGGAGACAATGTTAAGGACCAGAGAATGCCAGGGATGCCTAACATCAGCCAACATGCATTCCAGTAGCTACTAGCCAGTTAACCAATTCAGTTCAAAAATGGATTCCATTTCATCACAACTAAGTTACACAGAAAGTAAGATTCACTAAGAAAAATAACCAAAACCTTTGCTAGCCATTTTAGAGATGATAAGACCTGAAAATCAAGGGAATACGGTACGGTTCTTTGGGACCCATCCTTCCTTGCAGAGGCGCCCCTCTCTTGCCTCTGCCCCCGAGATGGTGTTAAGATGGGCTGGAGCAGTGCCCTGCCTAATGCAGTGCTCACAGGACAATCCCAACTCTGCCAACTGTTCTGGACAATTCACATACCTGCTGTGGAACACTGGCCAAGGCCCCGAGCCTCTCTGAGTCTCTGTTTGCTCCTCCCCACAGTGGAGAGCTAAGTACCTCCCCATCGGGTGGTACTGGTGAGAAAGCACTTGTGGACACCTGACTTTACAAGGCCTTTGAGCATTGGCGCTGCCTTTATTTTCTTCTCTCCTTATGCCAAGCCATTTGCGCAGAATAAGGCTCATCTAACTGAAAACCTTAGTAATGTGAGCTATTAGGCGATCAATTATTCTGAGCTCTCCCAGCTCTGCTACTAGTCCCTTGAATTTTGAAAACTGCCTAAATCTATTTGCCGGCCCTTCCGGGTGGAGCACGTGTCTCTGGGCCTCGAGAGGTGCTGTGTTCTCCCCTCCGCCCCCAACTCTGTGGTGCTCTGTGTTCATGGCATGTGCATTGCTGTTCATGGTGCAAATACAGCGATAATTCATAAAACTTCATTTTGCATCCCACTGCAAACTGCCGTGCGCCTACCGACCAATTCCCATTTAGGGTTGGCATGCCCACACGCCGCAGCCTGGCACAGGAAGAAGGGCTTTCTGTCGCCCCCCCCTTGTCCTTCCTGAACCTCCTGGGTGGATTCACTCTGCTGAGATGTTTGTTAGATATTGAGACATCCCGCGGGGCTCCAGGGCAAGGCGAGCTGCCATCTCAGACCACGGCTGATCTATTTGGATGGTGTTGCTGTGTCTCCCGGATTAAAATATTAATACAATATAATTATAATACAATTATAAAATATTAATATTTTAATATTAATTAAAATATTAATTAAAATGTTAATTTCTCCCTACCCCCCCTTTCCTTGTTGTCTAGTATTCTTTTTGCAGATGTGAAAGGCTTTACCAACCTCTCCACGACCTTGTCTGCTCAGGAGCTGGTCAGGATGCTCAACGAGCTCTTTGCCAGATTTGATCGACTGGCCCATGTGAGTTGAATTTAATTCGCTCCTCGTCTTCTGCAGAGTGAGGGACCGCATATGGAATGAGGGGAGAGAAGGACTCGGTCGCCATCACTGATGCTGTTATCTTTCTGAAGCCTGTTCCCGAGTGTGCACCCCTGGCCCCAACACATTCTGGGGACCAGTGTTAGTGATTTCCAGGTCTCTGGTGGATGGTTTTTCAGCTCCATCTCCCCACTTGAGAGCCAGCTGGTGGAGAGACAATTAACCCAAAGGCCTTTTACTTGCGCCCCTCCCCCATCACCACTCACCCGGCCTGTGGCCACGTGCCATCCCACAGCAGCCTCGCTGTGGGTTCCTGCAGCCTTGGCTCCCTGCAGTTTCCCAGCCAACCCCGAGCAGCCAGAATGAATCAGACTGTTTCAAGAACAAGGAAACTTCCAGCCTGTCCCACCACCCCTTAGTATGACCTAACTTAAGAACTTTGCTTTTAGCCAACAAGACACTACCTTTATTTTTCAGCTGACTTGGTCAGAGCTGAAACAGCACAGGATAAGGGAGATGGACATTCACTCTCAAAAGATAGATTCCCAGTCCTGAAGTCCCTCCTGTTGTGGAGAATGTCACTGCCAGCCCAGGCCACTGTGTGTCCCGCTACAGGGACTTCATGGGCATGTATGAGAAACGCAGGTGAAGGAAGCCTATTCATCCCTGGAACAAGGAAAGCCACTTTTCAAAGTTTTCACCCCAGTCTTAGGTGTGTCACTTAAGCAATTGGGTCACAGACTCTGCCTCTGTATTAAAGGGGGTTGCCTTTTTGGAAAATTTTGGCCTTAAAATTCAGGATTTTATAGTGATCTCTGCCTGCCCTGCCATGATTCTTTGCTTTAGATTTTCATTGTGTTGCCCACAGGAGGGAGCCGCCTCTCCTGTCAATAGCACATGCCATGTCTGTCTCCACACCGCTTTATTCAGATGCAGGAAAAAACTTCAAAGCCTCCTGTTAATGTTCCTCTTAGAGACTGAACCCCCAGCACCGTTGTGTTCAGGCTACTCAGAGTAGAGTATCTGGGGCCCTGGCAAACCTCAGTAACTTTCTGGTCCTGGGCCTTTCAAGTGGCCTCTGCCTCGCCTCCCGACCCAGATAGGAGTGCTGTGCATTCCCTGTCGTGGAGACTCTAAAACTGCAAGATGAAGAACATATTCATTGTTATACACGCCACCACATAACTTAAACCTTGTTTTCTGTTGCTGGAACTTTGGAAGTAACCTAAATTATGGTTATGAGGAGTACATCCAACTCCATGTAAAGCTAATCAACAAATTAAAGAGAATGCAGTTATTTCTGTGCTGGCATAGAATGTCATGACACCTTGTTACACAAGGAAAGCATGTCTCAGATCAATAACTTTTATGATAAACGTGTGGCTCACAGGCATGAGAAGGTACTAAATAATGTACTAAACACTAAAATAGACATGCACCTGTGACTTCACAGCAATCTCTGGGGGCCCCGGGGTGTCCTCTCCAAGGAGCAGGGCCACCTACAGTGCCCTGACCTCATCAGCAGCTCCGTGTATACGATCTGTATGCTATCCTATTGTTATAATTAGGTAAAAATACTCTAAAAATTGGCATGATTTCTAATATCACTTTTCTGAAGTAGATTAAGGGCCCTGAAGATTTTTGTTCTGAAGGTCTTCATTTTTATTGATTTTTTTCTGATGACAAAGCAGCATGTATTCATTATATGAAATTCAAACATGAAAGACAGAGAATTCGGAAACTATTCATCTCTAATCTTACACTCTCCAGTTGTAAAACTATCTGTGAAAATTTAGTGCTTCTATCTCCTAATTTTTATCTATGATCTACATATAGTTTTATAAATTCTCTGGATTTTCCCAAACTTTTTATACCAAACCCACCAGAATGGGAGAAAGAGTGATTTTCAGACTGACAATAAAATTTGCAAGAAAATTCTCACCCTACTTTATTTTTCTTTGTCAATATCTTTTTTTTAAGGAAACCCTGTTTCTTTAAGTAGAACTTTAAAAAAATCTTCTATGAGTTGCCATTGCTTGACACCCTTATCAATATTTTGACAAGAAAGGACTTATCCCCTCAGGTGTGGTCACCATACTTCTCCCACCATCAAGGCACCCCCACAGTTCTCCACCATAAGTTGAGCTTTGCAAAGCAGTTTCTGGCAAAAACAAAAAGTAGTTTGCATATTACTGTCAAGTGATCTGACATCTCATAGGAATTGACCAGAAAAATGTGTCTGCAAATTGACAGAATTTGACAGATAAGAAGACAGTTCTTCCATATATACAGATATAGATATACATTCATATTTCAGATGGATGATAGATAGATAGATAGATAGATAGATAGATAGATAGATAGATAGATAGACAGATAGACAGACAGATAGATACCACTTACTTAGAGCCCACCATTTTTCAAGTTTGGTGCGGTTTCTTGGCTCGTGATCTCAGCCCTTTTGCTGAAACAGCCTTGAGTTCTCTTTCTTCTAAGACCTGCGGTGTCTGCCTCAGGCCACACAAAAGTGTGCACTGTGTCCTTGGGGCTTGTTCCTCTATGAAACATGGTAAAGACCATGTCCACAGATTGTGGACAACCGACTGCAACCTGTTTCTCACCTGTGAAGTGAGGAGGAAAACTGTCCCGACCACCTAAGTTTGTTGTGAAGGTGAGTCTGGAAACACGTGGATGTACAGGGGTCATTGGGACATGTGGGGAGTCAGGGACAGTGTCAGCCTTATCAGAGGTGCACAACTGAGTTTGTTTTCAAAGAACAAGTATATGAATGAATCAATGAATAGGAGGATCTATAAGACCTACTCAGTCTGCCTGCTTGGGAAGGGACTTAAGATGGGTTTGAAATAGTACGAAGACCTAAATGATTTATATTCTGAAGTGTTTGTTGTTGAACTAAGGACTGATAAAAATGGTTAATTCAGAGGCATGTCCTAGGAGAGAGACATCTATGGGGAAGGACCTGCATGTCCAATGTGGGCCTGGCTGGAAGGTCTATCCACGTGGTAGATATTCAGATCAGAGAGTTAGCTGTGGCCGAGCCAGGACCTCCTTTGTCTGTCCAGCTCAAAATCCCCAGTTTGTGCAGGACCCCGCACCACCCTGGAGCCCTTCAAGCTGCCCTCCTAGTGTTCTAGGAAGACAATAGAAGCACCTTATCAGAACTAATTGCTCCTGACCCCACAGTGCTGAGCACCTAGCCCCGGTCCCCTCTTTTCCAAGGCTTTCAGAAGCACTTTGCCAGGTGACTTGGTTCTTACCTTCCCATTGCCCCCCACTTCCTTTCCAGGAGCATCACTGCCTTCGCATTAAAATCCTGGGGGACTGCTACTACTGCGTGTCTGGGCTTCCCGAGCCCCGCCAGGACCATGCCCACTGCTGCGTAGAAATGGGCCTCAGCATGATCAAAACCATCAGGTAACTGGGGAGATGGACAGGGATGCAAGACAAAAATATTGATCAAATAGGATGGCTGCAGCACCCACTAATCAGAATAATACAGGGCAGCCAATTAGAATGGCTTCCGGCCTTAGATAACCCATACAGCTCTGTGGTGCATCCTGGCTAATTGAATCTCTGGAAGTAGGTTCCTACTTTACCAATGAGGAACTGTAGCTTCCAGTGTTTGTGTAATTACACCAAATCATGTAACTAGTCAATGTCAGAAAGAGCGTGCCCATTTGGAATCATCTGGCTCCAAAGATATTAGCCTTAACCATTGTGGTATCCTGCCTTCCACTCCAGATTTCTACAGTTGCTTTGATGCCCGAAATCAGCCATTAATACTCAAAAGAGCAACATATAGCTTGGGAAATCTTCTATACACGCCTAATAAATTCATAGATCTGATGTTGGAGGTGGGGATGAGTCAGTAAATATCCAATAACACGGTAACAAGCCTTAATCAAGACAACCTCATCATAGATTCATTCCATCAAAACTATCTGATTTTAGAAACATGAGATTAGCTAAATGAATGGCAAAATAAAAATGATTGAATGTAACTTATTTCTAATGAAGTATTTAATACCACCTCATGCAAGTCTGTTCATAAAATTAAATTAATTAAACTAGGCCTAGATAATAGTTTCATTAACTAGATTGAAAAGGGCTCCAGGTGGCCCCTCTTTACATGCTCTGGGTCTATTTTGGGGAGTCTTGATAGCTGAGAAGATGCCAGAGTAATGGTGGACTCCGTTCTATGCGGTATCTTTTAATTATCTACTAAAGGTTTCCTTGATGAATCTTAATGAAAATTGCAGAGCCTGGTCTTTCAGTGTACTTACTAAAAAGTCACAGGATGGCACCAGAATGCCAAGTAGGAACTGGCCTGTCCCCAGCTGTTAAGTGGAGCAAAGGTCTTAATCCTTGTGACCCTGTGGCCTAGCCAAGATATGGCAGGACAAGGAGTAAGAAACTCGAGTCACTTAACTTCTCTCCTGGGCCCAAGACCCCTGCAGCCCTCCTGGACACCTTTCCTTGTTCATTCTCTTCCTCCTTCCCCAACTTCTTTGCTTCCTTTCTTATTTCTTCCTCCTCCTCTTCTCCTACTTCTCTCTGTTCTCTCTTTCTGTCTCTCTTTCTCTTTCGCCCAACCAACCTCCCTTATCTTTCTCCCATTGATCATAATTGCCACTAACTGCCTATCAGGCCTCAGCTATAAGCTTGCCTGGTTCTTGATGGTGGCAAACCAGAATACACGTCCCAAAGCTCATATGTGGGGCTGGAAACAACACTTTGTAATAGCATCAGGAGATGCACAGGAGATACACAGGTAGCAGCAGTGGCAGCAACCAGCAGCGCAGGCCCCCTGAACCCCGGCCACAGCAGTGGCCCTGTGTCCCGAAAGTGACTAGCAAGTCCCCCTGCCTGGAAACCTCTTTTAGCTTTTATATGATTTATAGACGAAGTCAGCACAGACCCAAGTTTAAGTCTAGTTTATAGAAATATGTGTTCATGCGTGCAAACTATACATCAAGGTTACATATTATTTGCTGCTTTCCGCACGTAAGGACCACATCTCTGGGCTATGTGCTATCTATTAGGCCACCTGTGCTAGAAGGTCACAGCAAAAAACAGTGTTGAAACTCTGAGAAAATTCTGTTTTCCTATGGGCCCTACACTCTACCATCCCTAAGGCCACAGCACTCTCACAGATGAGTCTTCGGTACATGAACTAGGATTTTTTTTATTGATTACATGGTCACCATGTGCTGGGCACGATATTAAATAATCTTGCTGACTTATCTCACCTAATGCAACCCCATAAGGAATGTATTCTTCTTTCCCCACTTTAAGGGGAGGGAACTGCATCTCTGATAGGATAACTTGTGCCAAAGCCATGAACTTGGCACTGGCAGAGCAAAGCCCCTGAGGCAGACTCAGCTGACTCTGAATGCCCAGGGGTGGGGAAATACACAAGTGTTGGCACTCAGCAAAGTAGGAAGATGGGTCGCCATTGAACTTCATGGTTTTCACTCATATTCAATAATATAGGAAAATTCTAATGAGCTTAAAGAAGTGTGCATCACAGAGCACACACATACACACACATCATTTAGGGCAACCTCCTGTAAAAATCTTTATAGGAAGAGAGCAGGGCATGACACTTTGTGATGCAAAATGGGTGCTTTTTTTTTTTTAAAGATTTATTTATTTTAACATACAAGAGCTGGGGTACAGGCCAGAGGTGTTGGGGGTGAGAGGATTCACCAGAGACAGAGTGGGGAGCAGAACAGGCAGACCTACTGAAATACGCTGCTGAGGGGAGCAACGGGCAAGTCAGGAGGGGTCTGCTGCACCATGTGGGTAGCTCCCTGGCTGGGGATCGAACTCATGCTGCAGTGGCTGCAGATAGCTATATAGGTTGCGTCTTAACCCCTTGTGCCACCAGGGAGGCCCCAGCAAAATGGGTGCTTTTAATTCTCATATTTGTTTCTGTGTTTTCACAATTTCATAAATAATTGGGTATCCCTGATATAACTAGAAAAAGGAAATGTTATTTCAAAGGAGAAAAGAAGCTTTTGTAGGAGGAGAGAGGCAGGGAGGTATTGTCTTAAGAGTCCTCCAGAAAAACAGACCCAGCAGGGTATCTATAGTCACACACAGAGATAAATCAGTTTTTAAGGAATTGGTTCCACAAAGGTAGAGGCTAAGGAGTCTGAGATCTTCATGGGGGCTAGAGACACCAGTGTTGGGGCTCAGCCTCTGCGACAGTTGGCTCTACCTCCAGGGAAGTTTTCTTCTAACCCCTTCAAGTGACTGATTGACAAACACCATATTGTGGGGAGAAATCTGCCTCACTCAAAGTCTACTGATTTAAATGCTCATTTCCTCTGAAGATATCTTCAAACAGCGTGTCGGCTGGGGCTTGACCACATGTGTGGAAGCCAGGCCTAACCAGGTCAACACATCAAATCAGACACCACAGAGTTCTACCTCCCCTCGGGCAAAAACACCTGCAAAAGAGGACTTAGAACTCGTGGAGATGGGCTGGGGCAGCAGTCAGGAAGGAGTGAAGGCACTTTCACTGCATGGGCTCAGGGTCTGGGGTTTTCGAGAGCTGTGGAGAGAAATCTAGCGAGACTAGAACCATCCTCCCCTCTCCGATGCAGGGCCCCACAGCCCATGGAGCCATATTACCTGAGCGTCCTTGAATTAGTACTTTCACCCCAAAGGTAAGCTGTTCCTGCTTGGGAGAGACAGCCATTAAACTGGCAGGAGATTCACAAGTCAGTTGACATCAGCCTTTCACGAGTACATTACCACAGACATTGGCAACGATCACAAATCAGGATCTTTTTCAGTAGAAATAGTAGTTAAATGCTGGGCAGCACAGGACAGGGGCAGCCCTCAAGCTGGGCACCCAGCCCTCCAGAGTGGAAGAGATTCCACATCCACACTCGGAGGGAACCCTCCATCAAGAAATTCTGTTGGCAGTTACCATCACGTTCTCGCTTTCTCTGTCTCTGAGGCCACAGCGAGCCTCGACGCCATCATGATGGCAGGGGTGTGTGTGTGTGTGCACCTGTGTGCGGGAGATGAGTCAAATAACTTTGGCACACATCTTTGGCCAGATCTTCCCCTACTCCTCCTGAGAACCAGGGGCTTTTGCGTTTATGCATCGTTTTAGAAACCAAGGGCAAGGGAAGTGTTAGGATGAGGTCATCCTTCCAGTTTGCACTTAAGGTACTCCCTGGTCCCACGATTTTGTTTGTCCAGGGAAATCTCTTCCTGGATCATCTCATGGGACTTGCGTTTGGTGGAATATGCTTGATGACATGCACTTTTTGTAACATCAGACTGGAAATGGTCTGATGGGAGAGTTTGATTCTGGTTCATTACAATAGTGACCTACAGACTTTTTCTCCACACGCCCTATGATAATTTTGAAAGGTAAGCCCTTTACACAGTTCTAAGTTCACATCTAAATCTCATAAAAGTATGCTTATTTTTCTTTATAGGAAACAAAATTTATTAAATAATTTATAAATAAATTAAGTTGGGAATGCTCTGTGACTATAAAAATATATTGGATAATACGATTTTTTATAATAGGCTTGACTACTTTATTTAATAAAGCACACTGCTATGGACTGAATCACTTCCCTCCAAAATTCATGCTAAAGCCCTAACCCCCAATATAATGATATTTGTAGATGGGCTCTTTGGGAGGTATTAGATCTAGATGAGGCCATGAGAGTGGGGCTCTCCTGTGCACCCATGAGAAGAGATACAGAGGACACGGAGACAATTTGAAGGCAAATTCAGGCTCCGTGGCCACACAGTTGGTAGTCCCCTGCCTGCCGTGCTCTCTCTCTCAAACACACTGTCAGTGACCCCTGAGACACCCTTAGTGACCTTTGCAATCTACAAGAAGGAGCTTAGGGGCTACATGTTTTGGAAATTAATAGGCAGAGACTGTGTCATCCACCTCTTGGGCTGAGCCAGATCAGTCCTCAATGGTGCATGCATCCTGGCATGGATTCATGACCATGTTGGGCAATTGAAATGGATCATTGGATTTAGGCTAACACACCTGGGGTGACATTCCAGCTCTTCCACCTAGAGCTGTGTGACCTAATGAAAGAAACTTCCTGGGTTTCAGTTTTGTCATCTGTAAAATGGTGATGGCAATGAATGACACACAGAGTTGGTATAGAGATTTGTGACACACCAAACACCCCACGCAGGGGCTACAGCTGACCTCGTTGTCTTCCCTTTTCTCCAGCATGTTCAAAGAGCTTCTTTCTGGCAGGTGAGGATCACTTAATTGTTACTGCATTGTAAACTAGCCCGTCCTTCTTGAACCAATCTATGCCTAAAAACTTCCCAGTGGCGGAAGGGATCCTGCTCAGCGAAATAAGCCAGAAAGAAAAAGAAAAATACCGGATGGTCTCACTCATAGCAGGAATCTAGAAAACTCAAATAAGGGACCAGGAAAATGAATAACTATAAGAAAGTGAAAATCAAAATCAACAAAAAGCTATGAACCAGAGACACTCTATGGGGGGTGGGGAGCGGGAAGGGAAGGGATTGGGGTCAAAATAAGGGGGTAGCAATTGTATGGGGAATATAAAAATAAAATTTATTATTAAAAAAAAAAACTTCCCAGTGGCTATATTAAATGGAATGGCTGAAGGTAGAGGTAAACAGGGTGAATACAGGTAGTAGCAGGTCAGGGAAGAGTGATCAATTCATAATTTTTTGGTCTGACTCCACCTGTGTAATTATTATATAATTATAAATTGTTGTTACTAACAAAAAATCAGTAGTAGCTACTATTTTTTGTGTTCGAATTGTACCAGGTTAAGTGCTTTATACCCATGATTTTATGAAGCCATCCTAACAACTGCAAAGGACTGTAAGTTCTTTTTCTCACTGCACCTGAGAAAACTAAAATCCGATGACTATGCAATTAGCCTGAGGCTCACAGTGGAGAAACCTGACTTCATCTCAGGTCTTCTTTAATGCAAACTCCATACCCCTTGGAGGTGTTGAGAGAAGTTTGCATTGAGAAGCAGATATTACAGCAGGGGGATAGGGGGAATGGGCAATGCATAGATCATTTGTTCCACAGCCTGTAAGTGGTAGATGCAGCACTGGGACTCCAGTCTGTGACCCCAAAACTGAGGGAGTGGATGTTATTCACCCCACAGTATCAAACTGCTATTCATTGATTTGTTTGGCGGTGAAGAAAGGCCAGTCTACAGATCAACGACAGCTACTATATTATGCTCTGACATTCCTCCAGCCACATCTGTAGATGATTCATTGGGTTTTTTTTTTTTATAAAAAAAAGAATGACTTGAAGCTTTAAAACTGAAAGAAAAATGCTAACATCTTTTAGCCATCTAACTGTAGCATTCCTCTTTAGTAGTTCAATTAAAAGAAATAACATCTTTACTCTTTTGCTGGTTAATTATTAGATTACTGGCTCCCAGCTTGATATAGAGCTACAAAAAAATAATGATAATTAAGAGGACTCTTTATTAAGAAAGAAATCTTAAATGGAAGCCACCATGAGAAACAAATGAGAGAAGAGCTATTCTATTTTCAGGGGAAAGACGTCATGGATCATCCTACCTCCCCAGCTGGTAGGTCCAAAGGCCCCTATGGTTCCCCTGAGAGTTTTGGGTGCATCTTAGGATGGCACAGGATTATAAAGAACAGAGTTTCTCAGCTTTCTCCATTAATTTCTAAGTATTTTGAGCACCGAGCTCAGCACTGTGCTGTGTGCTGGGCATGTGGGATGAGCGGTAATCCCCTGCCCTCCAGGAGGTTGGAGATTAAGGAGAAGAAAGAGAAAGTGCACCTGCTTATAGTGGGTGTGCTCTGTAGTCACTTCTCTTTATTTGCAACTGAGGAGGCTCAAGAAAGCATCCCTAGTCCTTGCTTTGCCAGAATTGGGCAGGTCTTGTAGCTCTGAGCAGAATTCCCTCCATTTTAGCTTCAAGTATGATCAAAGGTCTTTCATTTAAGAGCCCATCTTGAAACACCCTGTGTGTGTGTGTGGGTCTGTGCAACCACTGAGTAGCCTTTCTAAAGAGGATCAATGCCTGTCAATGAATCATTATTTTACATTGCTTTATTACCATCTTCTATTTAAGTCAAATCTTGGACATAACAAAAAGAAAAAATGCAGTATATATTTTTGTCTTCTTACTATGATTTTTGTTCTGTGGGGAAAAAAATTGAAAATCTAAATGTCTTTTCATTAAGATGTTCCAGTGCATTCCCTGTGTAATGTTAACAACCTAATGGCATTAGCATGTTGTGCTGTTTAATCGTCCCTCACAATTAATTGGCAAAGCACTTGAACATCCATTATCTCCTTTGGGGCTCAGGATGGCTCTGTAAGTGTAGCAATCAGCTCAAGCTTTATTGTAAAACCATCAACACTCAGGGTCAGATTAAGCAATTTGCCCAGGATCACAAACCAGGCTCCAAAGTTATGTTGCAAAAGGAGTGTGAGGTTTAGTCTAAGAATCCTGCCTACTAGTTGTGGCCACCAGAAAATCCTCTTATGTTCCTGGACTTCAGTTCCTTCATGTATCATCAACAACCGCGTATTATTTAGTATTTGCTGAACACTAATCTCAACTCTCTACATTTGTTGATTGATTTAATTCTGACATTATTATTATTCCCACTTCATCAGTGAAGAAATTGAGGCATAGCGAAGTTAAGTAACTTGTTCATGAAATGAATTTAGAACAACTTCCTCTTGTCCTATTGAATTTGTTCAAATGACCTCAGTTGTTTTCCTGACCAGTGGGTAAAGGGTACTATATAGTCTTTAAATTAAAAGTGAAAATTAAAACAAGTGCTTGGAAACTAGAATCTTCATTAGAAACAAAAATTGTCCCATACTTTCCTACAAGCAATCGTTCCAATATCCATAACAGTTTTCCTAATATTTTATTTCAATGTTTTTATATTCTCAACCCACTACAACTTGATTTTGTTTTAATGACTTGTACATGGAATCACTCATTCATTTATTTATTCAGAAAGAGGAGGGTCATATTTTTAAGTCTTACTGCAGGTGAGGCATGGATGCTGCAGTCTGTGAAAGATATGAATTACTTATTATTACTCTTTAAAATTCTTCATTAAAGAGCTTAGCTTTGTAGAAACATGAACGGTGAGAATGGACACCCATTCATCCAATGATCATCAATTCAATAAACATTTGTTGATCATTGACAAAGTTTCAGACTCAATATAGTGTTAAGATGGGCATCTGACAGTGAGCTATGCAAAATCCCTCACCTCCATGAGTTTAGAATCCATTAGGGGAGACTGATGATGAGAATACAGCGCCCAGTTTTTTCTCCATATGCTAAAGGAACACCAAGAAAGAAAGACATGTAACCTAGACTGGGAGAGCTTCCCAGCATGCATTATACCCAAACTTCACCCTTAAAAATGAGTAGGCGATCTTAACAGGGAAGGAATAGACATTCCACACAGAGGAGGAACACAGGGTTCAGACAATCCTTGTGGTTTTGTTGGCTGGAGTCAAATGTGTGCATGAGAAATGATAGTCATAATTGTGGGTTTTGAATATTTCTATGCTTCATTTTTATCAAAGATTCACTATGCATTTAATTTGTCTATTTTATTAATTATATTCACATATTTGTAAGCTGTACTATACAGTATATATATATATATATATATGGCATGTGGACTTTAAAGATTAGCAGTGAATGAAATAATGTTTAAAAATTTTAATTTAATTACAGTAAAAAAAATCTTTCTGTTATCATCTTATCTTAGCAAGAGCAGTGGGTTTGAATATAATGGAGTCTTTCTTTCAAATCTTTGTAGTTTAGTACAGCAATGTGAACTTCAGGTTTCAGGTTCATTTCTTTTGCTACTTGGTTGTACTAACTATCAAAACTAAATCTCTACTTATAAAGAGAGGCAGATCCTGGGAGCACATTTGCTTGCTACCGTGTCTTCTAAATTTTGCGTAAGTTCTGTACAGTCCGGTCAGAGATTTTCTTCTCTGATTATTCTTACAAGCCCTCATTGGAGGGCAACCACTTTTTTATATTTTTAACAAATTGTTTCAAACCCCACCCAAGTTCTTCCCTTGAAAGATTTTAAAACAGATTCACAAATGTGTGGCTCTGAGAATTTTGATAGATGATACAACTTGTTTGACAACCATTTCCCTGAAGAAATGGAAACATTTCCAAAGCCTCATTTTCAGATTCCTCACTTCAGGGCATGAATTTCTCATGAAAAGCAGTTATTTTCTCACTCCTTACACCATCCATTTCAGCTTGGATAAACCAATTAAGCAAGTTTGTTTTTGCCAGAGGGAATATTAACAGCGACCTGTTACCACAGAAAATCAGAGAATTTGGAACACTTACCTTTTTTGTCAAAGAAAAATAGATTAATCATCTTTAGATTTGTTAACTCCTTTAGACATTTTAAAGTAAGGTAACCACTGAACATCTATGTGGCAGCAAAGATTTTTCTAATTATGCATTTTCAAAGTATTCCACCCTTTGAATTTCTTTCTATATGAATGGCATCATTTAGTTCATAAATTAAAATTGTTTGAAATACTCTAGAAGTAAAGAAGGGATGTGTGGGCCCTGGGGAAATCCTCCAATGGGAGAGTCCTCCTCATCTCTCAAGAGGCTTCCTCCCTGCTCACATTCAGAGGGTGCACCCACTGGACCCTGTAAGGTCACTAAGGTCAACTCACATATCAAATTTTGGTAAAAATTTTTCAAGGTAACAAATAAAAGCTATGGATGGAAGTTAAAACAAAACTCAGCTCAGCCTGGGATGGTAACTCCTTACTTCAGAGACCACTGCTCTTAGGAGGAAAGAGTCTAAAAGGGGAATAAGAGGGTGACAAGGTCACATTTGTGCTAGTGGTAGCGATGCAGGAGGTCAGGCTGAGGTGGTGACCACAGGCTGAAGCGTGATGGTGGCCTATGTTGGTGGGAAGAATGGAAAGAAGAAAACAGAATAAAAATGCAAATATAAGGCTGGAAGTGGAGCATGCAATGAGATTCAAGATGTATTGTCTACCCCAGGTCTATGTACTAATGTGAAGAGAAAGATGCTCTTGCCATTCTCTGAGACAAGGGTCACAGGAAGAGCAAGTTTGGGAAGAAGCATGATGAAGGCCCTTAAAAGTTTGGCTAGAAGGCTATGGGAGTTGGAAGGAAGAAAAGAACATTCCAGTTATCAGAGAATCCATGCAGGCTTCTTGGAAGAAGTGGCATTTGCGTGGGCAAGAGCTGAATTTATGGAATGGGCAAGACTGGGCAGCTGCCAGGGCCCAAGGATATCAATTTTGGCCTTGTGGTCTGTTGTCGCCTCACAGGGCAGCAGTGTTGGGAGTTGTGAGGGACGGAGGAAAGACAACTCAAACTCCAAGTAGTGAGAGAGAGAGACCTAGTGGGGCTCACACGTATGGAGATGCAGCACCTTCCCCCTGGCCAGTCTCACATTTATTGGGGGTCAGATTCAGGGAAGGTGGGCAACTCTGTGGAGGAATGTATGGAGGGAATGTGTACTCAGGGTGCATAATAGTCTGGCACAAGCTGGGGGTAGTGAGTAGGGGCTGTTGCCTGTGGGACTCCATTGTTGCTGCTGATCAAAACATCCTCTCCCTAGTCCCTGTTTACACTTGCCTTCCTATCAAGGTGGTTTAGCTGGTTATGCTAATCTGGCCATAAAGTCTGCCTGCTGTTTTCAGCAGATATCCTCATACCAAGACTTTTGTCCTGGTGAGAGGCCCCCTGACTGACGACATTTTAGCTTGACCAGCAGCAACTTTGGGCACCAAGCAAAATCCCGAGAACAAGGCGGGGCAGGGGAATCCCCAGTCTGTGACTGGATGGTGGATCAATAATATGGAACACCTGTGTCTCCCTTTCATCTGTATCAATAGGTATGTGCGGTCAAGGACAAAGCATGATGTTGACATGCGGATCGGCATCCACTCGGGCTCAGTGCTGTGTGGCGTGTTGGGCTTGCGGAAGTGGCAGTTTGATGTCTGGTCTTGGGACGTGGACATTGCAAACAAACTGGAATCTGGAGGAATCCCTGGGTAAGTAAAAGCAAAGTCTTCTTCTTGCTTAGCCCCGTCATTTGTTCGCCTTGTGGGGCTAGATGTCCCCTGTGCAGAGGTCAGAGGTACAGGTCCATGAGCAAGTTAGTAGAAGATAGAATATTAAACTATCCTGCAAATATTGGTCCCAAAAGTGTAGTGAAATTTATCATAAACACCAAAGCTGGTGGGACAACACTCAGGTGTTCAGGTCCCAACCCTGCAAAGCACTGGTTCTTATACTTGACGTCTTACTGGAATCAGCGGAGGAGATTTAAGAGATGCTAGTGTCCAAACTCCATGCTGATTCACATAAAGCAGAATCTATCTTATAGTTCTTAAAGCAATTCTCATGAGCAACCACGGTTAAGCTTACTGACCTTCTGTATGCCCTTAGTCTTCCTTAAATTCTTATCTTTTTTTTTTTTTAAAAGATTTATTTATTTATTTATACAAGCACTGGGTACAGTCAGAAGCGCGGGAGGGTGAGAGAATTCACCAGAGCCAGAGCGGGGAGCAGAGCAGGCAGAAGGACCGAAGTACACTGCTGAGGGGAGCAGCAGGCGGCAGGAGAGGTCTGCGCGCCATGTGGGACCCTCGCCTGGCGGCTGGGGATCGAACCGGCGCTGCAGAGGCTGCAGACAGCTTCGCAACCCAGTGCTCAACCGCTGCGCCATCCAGGGAGGCCCTAAATTCTTATCTTAACTCTCTAAATTTGACTGGCAAGGCCAGTGGGTATAAAATATCCAAATTTACTAGTGGCCTGGAAAGCTTTGTTGAACCTTGAAATGAAGGTTCGGCTTATACAAACTGGGCTGAAGAAGATTTTGGATATATGTGAATCATTGACCTGTACCAACTTTCTGTAGTAGGTAGGTAGGTAGGTAGATAGATAGATAGATAGATAGATAGATAGATAGATAGATATGATCGATAGATAAAAGAATAGATGATGGATGGATGGATGGATGGATGGATGGATGGATGGATGGATGGATGGATGGATGGAAAAGTAAGATTAAAGCACTTGAATATATTCCTTTCCCCATCCCCCAACCCTGCTTTTAGTGTCACATTTCCATGGTTTCTGCCATACTTCCTTGCTAATTATATTTAATATAAGGTAACATAATATTATGGGAAATAGACTACAGAAGATGGAATCAGAGAAATGAGGATTTCCACTCTGCCCTGTAGTAAGCTCTGTCATCTTCAGCAAGTTAGATAGAGCATGTACAGCCCTTGGCATGTGATTTCAGTGCCAACATAACTGTCATCTCTGTATCTGCATCTCACCCAGTATTGCACTCCTCCAAGCCCTGAGTTTCTCACTACAACAGGAAAGATGGTAATATGCATGACATGACACACTGGGAATTTATGTTCCTCCTGCATGAGTTTGTCTTCTCGTCTGCTCAGTGGGCACTGTCCACCACAGATAATCTTCCAAGGACACTCCAGAGCCAGGAGTATAAGCACTTTTTGCCGTGATATCCACATGTCAGTCACACATCTGTCGTCACGAGTTTGCCATGCAGGCTGAAAACTACGGCAAACCTGACATGCCACTGCTGGGTCTCTTAAATCCCTACATTCTTGGAATTTTCCTTCAAGTAACTATCTGGTGACTTGAAACAATCCAATTGGCTAATCCATCTAAGTGTCCAGGCCTCTGTCTTGAAAGCATAGCCAAATGAGAAATGGCCATCTACTCAGTAGACTCCCTTTGCAAACTTAGGACATAACGTGGGTGGTGTGGAAGATATTGCTCCAATGTCTGGAAGCAAGTTTAGCCAATGTTCTCGATCACACTAAGGAACACAAGTTTGAAACATGGTTTTTCCATTTACCAGTTATGAAAGTTGGAGCAAATACCTGAATCTCACTCCCTATTTCTGCACTATGAAGTTGGTTTGAAAACACTGAACCTCAAAAAAGCCGGTTTCAAGGAGAAGGGGCACATAAAGCACTCGGTCTTCTAGACAGCATGCCGCACCACGTAGGCAGACGGTGGTCCCACCTGCAGCAACGACACAATACAGACCCTGTCTCAGAACCCTCGATGGTCTGAGATTGTTTGAGTTTATATTTTTCAGCTTTTTAAAATCTGGTATTTCCCTTTCCCACCAATCAACAATTCACATAGGTATAAACTGGGCTTTCCCTTTCAATGAGAGAGGAAGCTGTAAATTTCAATGTGTATGGAGTACGTAACATGCACTAAAGTTGGATAAATACCTTGAATACAAAACATTGTTTGATCTTAGAGCTTCTCATATAGTCAATTTTGGTTTCCTTTTCTAATGAAGTCACTGAGGCTCAAATAAATTAAACCTGGCAATAATAAACACAGCTATTAAGCGCTCACTGCACATTATCACCTCCATTGTCAAACTGTCAGTTCAGTTTGCTTGGGATTGTCCTTTCATTGTAAATCTCCAGGCCCTTGCTCTGTCCCCAGAACGTAGCAGGATGCATAGAACACCTGGCGGAGGGAAGGAAGGAAGGGCATCGTGGTTGGGGGTCCACACTCCAGAGACATACAAAATTGGATTAAAATCCTTTCCTTGCTAAGGACAGCAGCTGTGGGGGCTAAGTCAGTTTCTTGAATCTCTCTGAACCTTGAATTCCTAGAGAGTGATTCTCAAATTTCAGCCTATATCTGAGTCACCTCGAGGGCTTGTTCAACCATAGATGGCTGGGCCTACACTCAGGTTTGTGATGGTTATGTCTGGGGTAAAACCCAAGACTGCCCCTCAAGAAGTTCCCAAGTGATACTAATGTGACTGGCCTTGGTACCACACTTTGAGGACCACTGTTCGGGGGCTTTTGTTGACTAAGATTAAGCATGTGAAGCCCTTTGCCCGTGCTCAGTGGATATTCATTGTGGTGATTGCACCAAGTGATTCAGCTGCAGGGTCTTGGAAAGACCCTGGAAGTAAAGTCCTGTCTTAATCCACACTGCCACCTACCGCCAATATGACTTTAAACTACCTACTTGCTCATTGGCCCCAGGCCAGTTTCACCATCTGCAATATGAGGAGGAAAATTATCTCTCACCCAGAGTTGTTGGAAAAATGGAAAGTATAAGAGAAAATCCATGAAGCCAATCATTTCCTGATGCCTTTGGCTACAATATAACAGTTATGCAAAGTAGGTGTTACAGCTGCAGGGTCTAACCCAATTGTTAGATCTTATTTATTAACATGACTGTTACTATCAATAGTATAGCATGGCATTTAAAATTACAGAAAATGTCAGATTTACCTGACATTCAATATGTAACAATATTGACTGAGAACTGACTCATTTCCTTGGAGGGAAATGTAATCACAAGAAGCCCATCCACAAATGCCTTCCTCCAAAGCTCGAAGTAGTAGCCAGGTTGAAAAGGGATATTGAAAACCTAGTTTCTGTCAAAACATTCATTAGAACCTCAGCAGAAGAATCAGTAATAAGTGAAAGTAAAGATGTCTTTCACTGCAGAAAACATAGTATTGATTTAGTATGTGCAAATATTAGTCCCCTGAGCACTAACAGCAGAATAATAAAATGCAGAATCCAGAGAAAATACTTAATGGGTTGGTATTTAACTTAATTATTTTAGAAGAAATTCAGTTACCAAACCTTTCCAGGAGTTTTTGTTTTGACTGAGAGAAGGCAGATTTCTGACACCTAACTCTGGGTTCTATGTAAAAAGAAGACAGGGCACCCACGTCATGAGAGGCCAAAGAATGTTTCTGTTCTAGATCAACACTACTGAGTCCCCGTGTATCAATGGAATTCATCATGATGATATTTTGAACTTATTCATCACATTTCTTGAGAGACATCTTTGATATGCTTTTCTTGTTAATGGCTTACCCTTGAAATCAATGACTACATATAGGGATACTTATTTGGAAAGCACGTACAATGTGCCTTAATCAGAAAAGCACTGTTTTTAGTTTCTGTTTCTTTACATGTCTTTTGCAGCCAATTATTCTCTCTGTAAGCAGGAATTTAACAAGATGGGTTAGAAGGATGGCAGGGAGAAGTAGAGATAGTAGTAAAAGTAGCATGCATTTGGAAATGCCACTCTAAAACATTGTTTCCTTGCATGTATTGTTTCTGGAATCACTACATGTTAAGTATTAAATCATTTACCTTGTTCATTCACCCAAGGGAACACTAGGGCCTAGTGACATGACTTCTGAGCTGAATTGGGGGATAGGAAATTGTCATGTAGACATGGGCTTGGCATTCTAGGCAGAGAGGATGGCTTGTTCAGAGTTTAGTAGGCATGAATAGCCCCTCTCATTTGAAGAAATCCCAATTTCTTGACCAGCTGGAGATTGCTTAGGGTTCTACAGCAGAGAAGTGTCAAAAATGAGCTTGGACATGACACAGTCCAGAGCAGAGAGACCTTAGTGGTCTTGTTCATAACTTAGGTTGTGCCTGCATGCCTTAAGTAAACATGTAATAAGCAAGTGATGTGAACACAAGGGTATTTTTGAGACTATTCCTAATAATGTACTTTTAATGTGCTTTTGTAGTGTGTAAATGTATCATGCACTCTAACTGCTTTATACAAATCAACCCTAAGATAGTCACAATGACCGTAAGAGATGGGTTCTATAAATTTTCTTATTTTTATGGGTGAGAAAACAGACTCATAGAAAAGTAAAGCAACTTGCAAATTGTCAAGCTATGGTTTCAATCCAAAAAGTCTGGCCAAAGAGCCCATGTTGATAAGCACCAGGATAGTGTACTCAAATCTCAGTATAGCATAATAAGGAATCTGATTGAGTAGGACAGTTTTGAGGACAGAAAGATTCTTTCTTGGAAAAACTTAATTGTGAATTTCAACTCTGATCATTAAGGCCCTGGATATCATCTGTTATTTTGCTAACAAAAGAACCTGGAATCATGAGCTATAGTGGCAGTGTTGGTGCAGGAATGAGTGGCTTGCATTGTGAGTGAGTCTAGCCAGCTGCCAGCCTTTGTGTGTGTTCATAGTTTTGTTCTCTGTTCTCTTGACATATGCAGATTAGAGGGAAATTGCATATGACAGTGGCTTTCCAAAATGACCTTCCATGTAGCCCTGGGGACTTTATATAACTGCCTTTCTCTTAAAAAATATATAGAGACAAAGATTGAAGACACAGGCACAAATATGTCAATTGAAATGATAGGATAAGTTCTGTGACACTAAGAGAACTGTTATTTCATGGTGATTTGAACAAGAATTGTCATTGGGTTAGAAACATTGGTGGAACTTGTTTTTCCAATATAATCAACATTATTGAAAAACTGATTCCTAAAGGTTGCTGGGATTAAGAAAAATCAAAATAATTTCTAAAGTGTGGCTCCATAAGGCTGTATTTATCAGAGACTGCAGTGTCTATTGGGATGAAGTCAGTGCTACACTGCTTATTGGCTGATGCTTCTGTTTTCTTCTATTCTTCCCACTTTTTTATGGGAACAATATTGTTCTTGAGAACATGCCATGACAGTATCATGTGCAGTCCTGATGTTGGCTTTGCACAGGACAAAACACAGGACTGGCCAGGACAGGAATATATAATGACCTATGCTTTGTGCACACAGGAGAATTCACATTTCTAAAGCTACACTGGACTGCCTCAATGGTGACTATAATGTGGAAGAAGGTCATGGTAAAGAGAGGAACGAATTCTTGAGGAAGCATAATATAGAGACCTACTTAATTAAGCAGCCTGAGGAGAGTCTGCTGTCCTTGCCTGAAGACATTGTCAAGGAGTCTGTGAGCTCTTCTGACAGGAGAAACAGTGGGGCCACATTCACAGAAGGATCCTGGAGTCCTGAACTGCCATTCGATAACATCGTGGGGAAACAGAATGTAAGTGCTAGCTTCCTTCTTCTGGGTAGCCACAAATGCGTGCTCCCATACATCTCCAACCCAGGCGCCTCAGAGAAAATCAATCCATTTTTAACTTTTTCTCCACTGAGCACCATCATTTTGAATAATTAAACATATCACCTCAGGACATGATTAACCTATGTATGCAATTTTCTAGGAACTGCCAGAAATACCAGCAGGTTCTCAACACCCTCTCCTTTTCTTTAACTTAGCTAAAAATAAATGTCATGCAAAGCTGAATTACAATTTTGCTAAAAAAGAAATTACTCATGTTGTGAAAGATAAACCTGGTGTTTTTAAACTAGCAAAAAAGGTGAAGGTCAGGTCCTTGAGAATGCTGATTTTCAGATAGTTGGCTGGACAGGAGTTCTGTGTTGTCTTATGAAATTTAGAATCAGGAGGATACTGTGATTTTGGAATATAAATTCAACACCAGCAATGTTGAATTTATGTCCAAGGTAAAGGTTAGAGCATTTAGGAATAGCTTGTAGTTTCAAAGCTGCCCACATACTTCTATTCTTTCATAGTGTGGTTTTGCATCTTATTGGAGGGATAGTTGTACAAAGGGAGTACATAAATCACCAGTAACAAAATTACTGTTTTAATACTGGAGTCAGACTAATCCCAGTGAGATCTAAGACTCCAACGGGCACTAGAAAACTGAGGTTGGTCCTTACAGAGGACCAGGGTGGATTCAGAGATGTGCTCCTCACAGGACAGGCAAAATCACCAGCCCTGATAAAGGTTTTCCCTTTAGCCATGTAGGCACATAGGATTGAACTCATGTAAGTCAAATGGCATCTTCTTCATACTTTTTTTTAAAGAAACACACACGCACACAAAATACACATAAAACTTACAGTTTCTGACACTAAGCAAAAATTGAGAGCACAATGAATTAACCAAACTAATGATATCTGGGGTTTTGTGGAAATATATCTGGCTTAATCATTTTAATCCATGGAACTGAGTATTTCTCATTAACTTGTAGATAAGAAAATCTGTTTAAATACATTTAAAAATGGAAAAGGTTAACATACCCCCAAAGTCTTCCCTCTTTCTTCCACTTTTGAAAGATTAATGGGTCACTCTGAGGCCAGGTTCACTTCAACTTCCTCCCAGTTCTCTGTGAAGGAGCTGTGGAGCAATGCCTGGGTGGGACAATACAAGATCTTAGCAGGGAAAGCTGCAGGTTGAACCTCACCTGCATGCCTTCAAGAGTCTGTCCTTCACTATTCTTTAGTGAGTGTTTAATTTCACCCAAATTTTTGTGCCTGAATAACTTGTCGAATTTCAATGCCTGTTTTTTTCCATTCCTCAATTGGTGCATATGGTAGAATTTGCTATTATTAAAAAATAATGATCTATTATACTTCCAGGAGTAGATGCATGACCAGCTGATAGTACCCTGTCTGTTTGCTCTGCCTATTATTAACGTAAGCCTGAATGTTGGTTATTTAGAGAGCCAAAGGTGCATGCCTCACCCTGAATATCTCAGTAACTGCCTACATTTCTTGCGCCTGGGTTTTTTGTTCTCCTTTTGTGTTTGGTCTTTCCACTGATGGTGATTGTGGAAATAGGAGTAATTCTTAATTGTTCTAATCTCAATTGTACCTAACCTTGCTACTCATAATTGAGAACCAAGAAGGGGCGGGGGAGATGCTTCGTTTTATCCCATGATTGATTGAGCTGGTAAAATTGTATAAGAATTAGCTTTGCTGATTTCCTAAAGTATCTGCTAATGTCATCAAATAGTTATTATAACAGATGTTGGTATTAGTCAAAGTTTACCATTCTTGGTGTTTAAACACCATGTATTTCCTACAATGCCTGAGATTCAACTGGGTACAACCCATTTCATCATGCGTCATCTTTAACATGAGCAATCTCAATTTATTTTGGTGTCTTCATACTTAAAAGCCAGCAAATATATGCTGATATTCATAAAGCACAAAGAAACACTAATAACATTTCAGAAATGACTGAGTTGATTAAAATGGTCATAAGCACTTGGAGTTTGCACTTTCACTTAACTCTAGAGTCAGCCCGCCCAATGTGTAATTCAGATACATAATGTGTGCTTGGAATAGATCAAAATTGGTCAAGCTGGGCCTGTGCTCTGCCAGACACCATATCAGTCCTGTGGGAAGTACAGACCATCTGACTATTTGCATAACACAAATAAAATGCACTAATGCTAAATTAGACAGATGTTGTGGCTTCTAGTGACTCATAATGTATGCTGAGAAATATTTTATTTTTTTTGTTATTGTTGATTTTTAATGGCATCAGTATGCTGTGCCATAATCTGTGCCATAAAGACAGTAGATGTTCAGATAGCTACATTCTCATGTATTCATTCAGCCAATAAAGATTAATTGAGCATCTATCATATGCCAACTATTGCTAGTATTAAAAAAAGAAGGGGTGGAGGAAAGAAACACTGTAGGGATGAGGTCAGCTAGAAGTTCATATGCTTCATGAAGACAGGAATTATACTTTCTTCATTTACCATTGGCTGATCCGCAAGTAGAGCAATACTTGGTAAGTAACAAGATTCAATGCAGTTTCTTGAATGAAGAATGAATGAATGAATGAATGAATGAATGAATGAATGAATGAAATGATAGATATGGGTTGAAAGGGAGAAGAACTAGTCAAGTTTGGCTTTTAGGATCTTTGACTGGGTGGCTGGATGTGTGGTAGAACTACTCCCTAAAATAAGGAATGCTGGAGTGGAAGGAGATTGGATAGGGAAGGCTAGGAATTCAGTTGGGACAATGTTTTGAGGTGCCTGGGAGAAATCTAGGAAGAGATATCCAAAAGGCTGTTAAATACACACTTCTGAAACTCAGGCATAAAAGACCCTTACAAGGGATTTGAATCTGGGTGCTAGTTGAAGCTATGAGAGTAGAGGAGATCACCATCAGGGATATATATATATTAAAAAATAAGGAGGCACATGACACAACCAGAAGAGCACCACATGGGAGCTGAAAGAGAGTGAGGATCCCATGAGAAACAGTGTAAGTAGTCAACATGGTCAGAAGAGAATTATGAAATGTGGTGTCATGGAAACCTACAGAGAATTTTGAGAAGGAGCGGATGATCATAAACATCAGGTGTAACCAAGACATCCAATATGAAGACTGAGAACTGCCAATGGGAATTGGATTGGAAAACTACATTAGGAAGAATCAAAACTGAATGATGTGGTGAAGCTGAAAGCCAGATTGTCAGTTGATAAGAGAGAGCTCTGGGTCCAAAAAGCCCCAAACTCCTCTGTTCCCTGTCCCTACCCATTTCAGGAGTCTGCCAATGGTTTCCAAGAGTAAGAGAAGGCAGGATTCTGCTCCCTATGTGAGTTTTCCAGTTCCTGTCTAAGCCTGAAGACAATCTCTTGGTTTTGATGTTATGCATCTTCCCTGCCCCTTACATTTATGTCCATTGAGTGAAAAATGCTGGTTCAACTCACTCTGGGTTCTGATGTCCAGGTTGCTCTCAGATACCCTCAGCACCCAGAGTTTGCATCCCTGGCTTCTAACATGTGTAGTTCTTCTGCCCATGGATTTGACATCTTGGCTCCCTGAGTCTGAAACCCGTTACCAGTGAGGTTCCCTGTGCTCTGAGACTCTGTGTGGAATAAAAGTTAGAAAAACATAAGGCAAGCAATTTATAATCAAAATTAAGTTTACCAAAGTAGAAGTAGATAGGTGAAGTAGACCAGAAGTGAAAATGGAACTTTCCAGAAAGCTTAGGTATCAGTTGTGGATGAGTCATCACTATGGTCCTTGAATTTCATAAAGACAAAATTTGGGATGAAAACAAAGACTTAAGAAAAATGCCCTGATAGTAATCATATTTTCTCCTCTGGCTTTATGCTATAAGCTGAAATCTATTTGCGGACTTCAGCTCTTGCTCATACAATTATTTCACAGACACTCATTCTAGATGCTGGGGATCTAGTAATGAGAAGACAGACTTGGTCCCTGCCTCCAGGTTATCTTTTAAGGGGAATTCAGACAATTAACCAAAACCTGTAAGTGCTGTGAAAGAGAGGCATGACCAGGAAGCAGACAGAATTGCTGCAGATGGGATCTTCGGACTCTGAAAACTGGATTTGAAGGCTGACAGGACCCTACATGCAAATAACCAGGAGAAGAGCATTGAGGACAGGAGATGGGTGAAGAGGAGAGCATTGTAGACGGAGGAACCAGCGAATACGAAGGTCCTGAGCTGGAAAAAAAGGTTGGTGTGTTACAAGGATAAACAGAACCAAGTGGCCAGCGCATTCTGAGCTTGGGAGAAGCGGGTAGGAGATGAAGGAATGGTGATGGGAGCTTTGAGCCTCTAGGTCTGGCTGATTTGGGATGTTGGGGGAGTGATAGAAAGGTTTAAAACAGGGCAGTGACATGATCTGATTTAGATGTTTAAAGGCTCACTTTGGCTGCCTTTTGGAGAATGGATAATAGGGGCCAGAAATGGACTTGTCAGACAAACTGCATCTTAGACTTATGATTTATAAGAGGCTCCTCAAGGGTGAAGGCTTTATGTTGCTCTAAAATGTGTTGTATGAGGAATCAATCATTTTAACTTAATTTTTGTGACAAGAGAGATGCCAAGAGCTACCCTTTCAGAAGCAAAGCCCCTTCAAGGGCCTGGGATCCACCCCTCGTGCATTGTGAAGTCTTCCCTGTCCCGGCCACCGTTCACATTGATGATGGCATCAGAATCCAGGCATCGTCTATTACTCCTTCCATCCTCTAACAAGAGTTACCTGGAGAGATGCACACATGTGTTATGTCCATTGTGTCTCTCTCACCTCTACCCAAGATCCTGACTCTGGCCTTTATTACGAGAGCGAAGTTAATCTATGCACCATGAAGACTGGACTCATACATAGAATACCTAGATGCCAAGCAAGAAAACTAAAAGTGAATGTGCTGTCACCTGGAATACACTGTCCACGGCTTCCCCAAGGCTGACAGAGTAGAGAGTTTGGGGCCAGGGACCATGTCGGGAGCACCAATCACTTCCTTTCTATTTTATTCTCACACTGATCTTACATGGTAAGTGTTAAGTGCCTGTTTTGTAAATGAGAAAATTTTGATGGAGAGAGACTGATTCATTCCCTGAAGGACAGGCAGCAGCAGGAAACAGGGCTGACCTTGGAACCCAGTGGTGACTTTCTCCAAAGACCCTTAGGCTGTGCCGCCTCCCCTTTGTAGCCTGAAGATATATGCTGGGTTTTCACCTTCTACCTTGTTTCCAGGTTAGTTGGTCTTAATAGATTGTGTGTGTGTGCGTGTGTGTGCACACACGCACGCGCATTCACCCTATGAAGATGTATGACTTGCTTACCAGGGATATTTAGAAATTTCTTGTAAAAGCTCCAAGAAGTGATCAGATTCTCCTCCAGCCAATTCTTTGCTACCAGGTAGAATCTCATCCCTGAATATCCTGATGTGACCATGGTTTGCATGAGTTGGCCCATCTCCTATGTCTACCTGGTGAAAAAACAAGCTCTCGGCCATTTGACTGAGTCCCACTTGGCTGGAGAATGTTGAGACAAGAAGAGGACGGTGGATGGGAGTGCAGCTGGCCAGGCTGCAAAGCGGGATTTAAGAATATATTTAGGTTCCTCTACTTTCACCATCCCGCTGGGTTCTTAGATCCTGTTTTCATGGAAAGAAAAGAGAATTCTCATGGGATCCACTTGCTGATTAAAACCCTCAAGTTGATCCAAAGCTGAGGACCCCAGTAAATCAGTTAGTCCTATAAGCTGTGAGTCTTGTGATCTTGAGGCAAATCTCTGCAGGACCAAAATTTGTCCGTAGGGTAGTGGGGAGAGCTCAGGAGAACCGAAGGATAGCCCTGATGTCTGCATAACCAGTACCAGGCCATGGGCGGCCCCCTCACCCCTCTGGGCCTCAGTGTTCTCATCTGGACAAAAGCAGCACTGACCTGGACGGATGGTCCCGCCACTTCCTTTCAGCTCAGCATTGCCCCCATTCCGCTCCTCGGCCTTGGTGCATGCTGGGAGTCTGGGGCTGCACTGATGTGGCCCCTGCACCAGGTGACTGACCATCCAAAGTCAGGAGCAAATAATTCCCCAGGAATAAAGCTTCCTGAGAGCCTGGAGTGTTCAACATAACCGTTACGCTAGTGAACTGTCTTAACATGTTATTATCAACTTCAGAATAAGATTTAAAACAAAAAAAACAAACAACAACAACAACAAAAGGATGGATGGAATGGGGCCGCCTTCCCCTCGGCAGTCTAGACAACTGAGTTTTGATTATGTGGAGATAAACACCCAAGCCTGGTTAGAAACATCAGCACCCTCTGCTTCTCGCAGGTCTGTTTTCAACACGATCATGTGGTTCTCTTGAGTAACATCGATTCCTGATGTTTCTGCTTCTGCTCCCCAGAACGAGACTCAAGCTAAGGGGCACAGCCGTTTTTTGCACATACAAATGCCCGGGTGTTTTGTTTTTTAAAAGAATCCTCTAAGTTCAAATTCATTTTCCCGCATCCAATTTGGACACCGTCCACCGAAGATGTTCATTTGGTCCCTCATTCATTCAGCTGCTCATTTGCCAACTCCTCACTGAGTTACTTCAATTTGCCAGGCTCTGTGCTAGCTGCTAGGGATGGAGCTAGAGAAGAGAGTTGATGGAGCCAAGGAGCTCCCACTGTCGGTATGACAAGCAGGTCAACAGCCCAGCTTGCACCTTGCTGTCTTGCTTGCTGGACAGTGCTGTGGGGGATGGACACGTGATGGAAGTGATCTGCCGAAGGATGTGACTGTCCAGGTCCACAGACAAACAGATTAGCCTAAGGATGAGGGAACAGAGCCCCGGGTCGAGGGGAATGGCAAGTCCACCATCCCAACCTGGGTTTGCACCGCTCACAGCAGAGGCTTCTCTTTCCCCACTGAGAACTCTGGCCTGAAATTCTCAGCCCTAAAAATGTCTGAAATTCCGGGTATTCACCAGGAAGAGAGAGGCGTATTCTCAGAGTTTACTGCTGCTCCATAAACTGCCGTTATCTAATTGTCCATGATCAGTCTTATTAGGCAGAAATCACAGGCCAATTTTTCTGCATAGTTCATTTATTTTAACTATTTAACATCTGATTAAGGTTTGAAGTTCATTGATGGGATATTTGCAGGCTTTGGGGTGGAAAACATAGAGAGTTTTGGTTACTCCCCTGTAATAAATCTTTGCTCTTACGGTGACATAGTTTTTCCTAACAAGACCCCCCCCCCCCCCCCGGGCTGTCCTTAGCCCTGATGCTGAAGATAGCAGCTGAGTTCAACCAGGGAGTGTCATTGGAGGATCTGGTTTTTCACTCTCTTCAGAAAGACAAGTGGATTTGAAGCCTTCCAGGGAGCGTTGAGTGGATTAAGTAGACAATCTGATGCATTAACGTTGACTAATCATCCTTCCTCTCTCTGAAGTTCTTGGGTAGACGGAGGTGGGGGAGCTCAATCAGAGATGAGTGTGTGACTCTGACTCGTGTGGAACCGCAGATCTGGAATGAGCATTTCCTTTGGCAAGTGCACAGTGTGCAGCTGTGAGTCTGTGACTGATAACTGGCTGAAACTTTGCAAAACAAACTAGGTGGGCTCTGCTTTCCTGAGGGACTGAGCAGTTGTTCAGGGACTCACAGAACGATGGCCTGAGGAACTGGAACTAACAAATGCCTGGTATTTGAAATGTGTGAGGATTGGAAGCAAAAGAGCCAAAATAATGTGGATTTTTTTCCTGACTTTATTTTCTCCTTTTGAAAACAAAGTACTAAGATTTAATTTTTTTGCAAATTTGATGCCAATTTTGCCAATGATTTGGCTCACAACCTTTTTTTTGTCAATTTCTGCTTTGGTTACAAGATTCCCCGCTCTATTCTCCACCAAGGATTGCCTTTACTGCTTTGACATGGTGCAATTCACAGGTATGAAGGTTTTTCATTGAAAACAATATTGCATTTGGTGTGAATGAATGTGGACCCCCATTTTTTTAAAGTGATTGTGTACATGCGCCACACCCACCACCACTGCACAAGGCCATGAGGACTGTGGCTTTCAGGACTCATTCCAGCCCAGAGCACAGGCACAACACTTCTGTGGCCTGCACAGCCTCATCTTGGCTATTTGCGTGCGTGCTTGTTTTTACTTCACCTCAGATCAAAGAGTATTTCCACTGGTCATATCTTGGGTATAGATGCAACTTTTTGAAAGTTCTCTTACATCTCTCGGATCCTTAAACTGCTATTGTGAATTCCAGGTCATGAACCACTAAATTCAGCTGTGTCTTTTCCTCTCGATGACTTTTCTGTCCCCTTCAGTTTCCTAAAGGATCTTTTCACACCATAAGAAGATCGTGTATGGTGGCAGCCCCAGGGTTCTATGACTTGGGAAGACTGAAACACAGGAGAGCTCATACGGGGATAAACTCAGAGACAGGAACTTGGAATAATAACAGCCCAGAAAAGTTAAGTTAATTAGACACTTCCAATAGAAAAGTGTGTGGTTGAGAAGTTAGATTAAGAGAAAGCAGAAGCCACAAATTCCCAGAGACATCACATTTTTGACTCTAATCTCAGCACTTTCTTCTTTTCCCCACCTGGTAAAAAGGAGGAAAGGTTAGATCTTGACAGGCAGTCACGTGGTGCTCCATTGCAACCAAATTAAGGAAAGCATCTATAACTGAATTTAATTAGTAAGTAGTTTAGTAGGTATCCGAGAAAACTCGGCCAACAGGCTTAAAACACGAAACACAAGCAATGTATCAGCAACTCACAATACCTCGTTCATATTCCTAAATGAAAAATTGTTTCAGAACCTGAAAGAGCTAAAAGTTTAGATAGTGCTTATATTCAGTATTCCCCAAATTTTGGCTAAGGAAACAGAGAAAGAGAAACACACTTACATATAAACACACACACACTTTCATTTTCTCAGTAATATTGACATTTATGAAAAATCTACCTCTTTGATGTTCACCAAAAAACTGAGTAACGGATGTCCTGATAAATGTTTGTTTACTCATTTCCTGAACTGAAATTCCCCAGACAACCTACCCAAGGCCATTTGGTCCATGGACTGTGGTCTCCTCTCTTCTGACATTTCAGCACAAAGCACTTTGACTCACTACACTATCCTGCAGCCCCCAAACCTTTAACGTGCCTGCGTCTCTCTGCCCAACTCCTGGATGAGGTCTTGAGTAGCCTCCACCCTGGCTTGCCCCTCCCTCCTACTCACCCCCCCCCTTAGCCTGAGATGAGGTCAGTGCTGGATTTATATCTGTCCTACATATTACTGTGGATGTGATATTTTGAAAGCTGAACATTCAGTTGGCTGCTTGCCTCAAATCCAGTGGCTTCACAGCGACCACATCTAAGTGGATATGCCAAGTCGTATTCCAGCTAATTTTGCAGAAGTCTAACAATTCTTTTTGATGAAAAATGACTCAAGTGTGTAATGACTGGGCACAATTATATTCCCAACTGAGACGGGCATCTTTGTGAGGAACTCAAGGGATAATATCAGGGTAAGGAATCCCATATGAGCTCCTAGAGGCTAGGTTAGACAGAGTCAGACAAGAATTAGAGTCAGACACCACTTGTCCTGAGTTAACCTGAAAGTTAACCTGGAAAAAAGGTTCGGGTTCATTCTATCTGGGCTCCAAGGCCCCCTACTAAGAGCTCTCTTCTGTCACCTAGACTTATGGTTGGCCATTCATTCATACCTCATCCAAACAAAACAAAACAAGAGTGTGTGATCCTGGAGTGACAGTGGGGTGACCCAGGAGGGCTTGAGGAAGCCACAGGCCCCAACCACTTCTGAGTGCAGACTCCAGCCTGAGGTTGGAAACCAGAAGCATCTTGGAAAGTTGAGCCATCTCAGCAGAGGAGGCTGAGGCCACAGCCAGACCCTGAGCCCACTCTGTGAGGTCTCTCTAGATCTTTTCCAAATAATCAACAAGCTTGCCCACACAGTGAACCTCAATGACAGCCAGATCTCAAGATTGCCATGTGTGCCACCCGGAGGACCTAAAAGATCAGGCCTTGCATCAAAGACTTCATCAACCTTTGGCCTCAAGGTGGCCAGAGGGAAGCTCTCAAGCAGACAATAACCAAGATGTTGGTCCCACCAGAGATGCTAGTTCTGGCTCTCTGGTCTGGGACGTCTGGTGCCCTGGAGGCAGCACTGGGAGACTGTACTGGGGGCAGCATTGGCTATGTCTCAAGCCCCTGAAGACCTCTTACTGACAAGCATCATACTCTTGCCCTTGGCTGGGATTACAGTCAACTATCGTGGTCTTGCCTTTTATCTCCTGCTCATCAAAAACCAAGTATTTGATTGAATGGTATAAATATAAGCTACTTTTATATAAGAAATGCAATTTGGTAAACAGAATCTTCCCAAATTTGTAATCCATTTGGGGAGGAATAGGAAAAAAATAAAGGAAGTTTTGTTAGCAAGAGATTGTAAATAATGCCCTCGGCATAAACTCCTTATGAAGTCATTAAACCTTTCATTCATGCATGCATGCATTCCACATATAATTATTAAGAACCTACAAAATATGCCAGGTGCTGGAGGTTTAGGTTTGGATAAAATATAATGTATGACCCTCAAGGGGATCAGAGCCTATAAGGATAGGCAAACACACAATTAGTCAATTATAAAAATATACCCTGTACCAGCTGTGCTGAGGATAAGTGTGAACTCAGAGTGGACTTCCTGAAAGAAGCTGTGGCTGAATTGGCTTTTAATGGGCAGTGAGACATGCAGACTTGAGGCTATTGTTCCAAAACAGGACAGGAGGGAGGCATTATTCATGTTGTGCCATGTGTCTGGGCTCTAGCTCAAGGTCAGATGTCATTTGCATTGGGTCTTATTCTGTGCAGTAGTCCACTGCAGGTGTAGACAGTGTAGACAGCATCGTATCAAATGTAGAAATTATGTCACCTGTGGAGTTATGTATGGGACGTCAAAGCCATTAACAGTGGGAGAAAGCCCAGAACAGTAGAAGGTGGCTATGATGAGAGAGAATTAGATCTTGTTCAGAGACCAGAATCAGGGGTACTTGGTAGAAGTGGCCGACCAAAGCAGTGATTAGAGAATTGTTTTCCAAGTGGTATGTTACAAAACATGAATGAGGTAATTTGAGCAAAGACAGTGAATTGTACCACTCTGATAGGAGGAGACAGGATTTTTTTTTCCATTCAAAAAATGGGTACTAAATGGCTACTCAGTCGCAGGCATTGTTGTAAGCACTTGACAAATTAATGAAAGAGACAAAGTTCCTTGTCTCAACAAGAGACAATCCTGAACTGATTGGTCTGCAGTACCATTTTATCAAGACTCATCCCTTCATTCTCTGTTCTTCAGAACATATTTCATGGGGAAGGACTAAATAGGATCATTTGTGATGAGGAATGGTATATTCCCCTGAACTCCAAGGCTGAAACTATGTAAGCTGATTCACAGTGTCTATAGGAATGCTTCAGAGAGAGTGAGATTAGAATATTTGTTCCACACAAGATAAAGTGTTTTTGACTCAGCAAAACTGGATTTTTCTAGAGAGTATAACCCTTCAGCCTGAAATCTCCTTGGGAAGAATTTATTTGCTGAAACAAGCTGACTAAGGAATACCAAATTCAGGGTATCCAGGAAGTGATAGGACCTGTAAGAAAAGCAGGTTTTCAGTTTGGACAAAGAGAAAAGATGATTCCCAAAGAAAAAACTTCTGGTCAAAAACCAAATGATGAACTGAAGAGGATTTATGACTTCCCCCACCCCCACTCAAATGCAATTTACAGGAGGATGCCAGGAACCCCATGTGATATTTCACCAGAACCCCTAGAGTCTTTGACAAGATCCTATGATCAGAAACTTGGCTTCAGAAGGGACTCTTGTTCTCGTTTGAGCTTCAATCTGTCTGAAGCACCTGTGGAGAAGGAAGTGATTTCTCAGATGCCTGAGGGAGGCATGGATCCTAATTAGGAAACATATCTGGGTTGCAATGTCTTTCTGTGAAGAGACTCAGACAAGAAGGACCAGCAATAGCTCCTGACACTGTTGCTGCAGTTGGACTTCCTGAAAATCAAATAGCTGAAAATACCAGTTAGAGTAAATGTAAAACTGCACATAATATATTAGTATATAGAAATATAATATACATTTATATAAACCTATTCAAGAATATGTATTCAATTATATATGTATATCATATATATACTATATGCAATTACTCTCATGACATTTCCATTTCCTCCATTTCATCCTTTGTTTTCCTGTTCTCTAGCCAAGTAAGTTGTCTATGGAAAGGAACAAGCTCAACATTCTGGAGATCAATTTAAGGCTGGAGTCTTATTTGAAAGTTTATGCTGTTTTTAACATGATCCCAATCTCACTCACATTGGTGCTATAAGTTAAAAAAGGGAAGCTGTTATTCTATGTAAAGTAACTTGTTTGAGTATAACTAGAAATCAGCACGCAAGACTTGTTACACATTTCCCTTATACTGCTTACACATGAACCACCAAAGCTGTTGGCATGGATTTGGGGTTTGGTAGCGTTGCTTTGTTTACAGTAAACATGTGGTCAAATCTCTGCAGCTGTTACTAATGAAGGGAAGGGCTATCAGAGACTATTGCAAAGTGGTTTTGTTGCACCAAAGTCATTCAAGCTTCACAGCAGTGCATTGTGGGGTAAGTGAAAGCAGGGCTCTGCCTTCCTAATTCCAACTTGCTGAAGTTCTCGATTTGATGTTGGTCTTTCCTTGAGCACCTATGTCCTGAAGGTATTAGGCACTAGCGTGATTGCTGGCCAAACAACAGGTATAATTGTCTTCTGTAATGACAAGGCAAATGATGAGAAAAGGCCTCACTGAACATGGGCTACCTGCACAAAATATTAGGAGTATATTACAAGGAATAAAAAGAATTACTTAGACAAGAAAAGAATTCTACACCTCAGCATCATCGATATTTTGAAGCAAAAGTCTTCCAAGCTCTAAATCAAAACCTGATGGCACCAATGAAAGAGAGGGCTTCCAAATTTCTCTCTCATTTGAAACAGGCACACCAAAGAACAATAGAATTTTGTGAGGGGTAAGGAAGCTCTGAGAGGAGATTTATTAGTCTTTTCCTTACAACAATGGTCAATGGCATAGGCATACAGGAAGCAACATCAATTTCTAATTTTCCCTGATGACATTTTCACCAATTACCATCAAGATGAGTAAAATGAGAACAAAGCAGAGAGGTATTCCTTGAATTAAATGTATTCAATGTAAAATAGCTTTTGTTCTGAAATTATATCATTCTTGTTGGGAAGAAAAATGTCTTTTATGAACTAGAGAGCTATAGTTGAGGTTATTTGCTGCTACCATTGCTGCTGTGACTTATATAAATCAGGACCCCAAATATTTTTGAAGCTTCCCTTCCCCTGAAATCCAAAGGTTTAAGAGCTTCTGACAGCAGGAGGGGGCTGATTGAGCAGGTAGGGTTAATTTAGTTCAAGGAAAGAAAAACTCCGATTACAGAGTGCTAGAAATGTTAACTATGAATGTACCTAGATACTCGTAGAGATACTCATGAGGTCCAGCCCCACTCCCTAGTCAGGGAGCATGTTGGGCTCTCTAAGGCAGAATATATGGCCAGACAAGGACAGCTTGAGCCTCCCTTGCCACCTCCTTTTCCAGAACAGCGAACTCCACCTTGTCACTTTCCAAATTCATTTTCCAAGAGAATTTCCACCCAAGAAGTCAACAGGAGTGACACTGTGCAACCTCCTCTGCCTTCTGGGATGCTGCTGTCAAAGCATACCATCCCCAAGGCTCCAGCCCTGTGCCCTGCATGGGTTCTGTCCTTCAATTTTCTGGAACATTGGTCCCTGCTTCCTTTTCTCTTTTCCAACCCATCTTTCCACCACTCATCCTGCCAAACCTCCCCCTAACATCTGTCTCTTTCTCTGTGGCAGCATCCTTGGTCCTCAGAGCTGAAATGAACCACTTTGGCACCGTGAGAGCACCTACTTGGCTTTCTCCTGTGGCACATGCAACTCCCTCCCTTATCCTGGGACTGGAGAAGAGGGTTTCAGTCATTTCTACCCATGCTAAAGCCCTGCTATAGAATTCTTTAGAAGAATTTAGGTTGCATTGATTATCTCCATGAAGGGTCCAACTGGACCAGAGAAAGAGCCCTTCTAGAGTGGGCTAGAAGGCTCCACAAGGTCAAAGCCCGCGACCCTACCTCTGAAGTCAGAGGACTTGCCCCAGCTGTAGAGAAGCTGGTGGCTCCTGAGCACATCTCTCTGAGGCTCATGGAGAGAAGGGTTCTGGTGGAGGCTCCAAGACCCTGTCCACACCCACAGGCTGCCACTGGACGGCTCCTCCCTCTCATCTCCTGGGCTCTTAGCATGGCCACACTGGGAGACTGACGGAGAGATGTGGACACAGTATATATGCACAGGGCAAGGGGCTTCGATTCCCCACTCCACAGGTGCACTGCAGCCTGTGTCTCTCCCCATGGAAATCTCTTGTGGTATGAGATGAGCATTCCTGTCCTGACAGCCCTTCTGCTCCAATTTGCCCTTTTTGGCCAGAGAAATTGTCTGAAATTGGAGCAAGCATTGCATTTGGCCAGATCCAGCCAGTTGACCTTGTCAGTTGCAGCTGAATTGCCAAGAGGTGACTCCCGGCCTATCCGGTGTGTCTCCATAAGCAATGCCATTTCCAGCTGTTCCCAGTGACCACTGAGGCCGACTGCTCCTTCCCCACCTTGTGCTGTTTAACTGTGTGAAATGGTGAGAGACTGCAGCTGCTTGCATTTTTGGCCTAAAGGAAATGAAACACATATATCTATATGGTCATATAGATATATAGTGGTCTATGGGGAAAAACATATTGGTGGAGTGTAAAAATCTAGCAATCTTTACGAAGCCTACGTTGCAATCTGTCCATGATAATGCAAAAACGAATAAATAAATAAAAGCAAGCCATGGACCCCAAGTCTCTCCACCACCACTAAGGAAGACCCCACTAAAATGTGGGATCTGGAGGTGGAAGTATCTGTGGACTTTCAGGCATATTTTACTTTTTGTCATCTGTCTGAGTTCTCTTCCTCTGCTACCAGGGTTGTGCCTGGTGAGAGAAAGATCCTAGATGACCATTTCCAAGCTGACAGCTCTCCAAATACCTGCACCAAAGGAATTCAGTGCACCTACATAGAGGAAAAGAAAGCGTCCCTTTCGATGTGGTCTTTTGCCAGGTTGTGTTTCTCTAAACCAAATGTTACCTGATCAACTGCTGTAGGTTTCACTGAATACAACTGCATGGAACGCTGTGACCGTTTGCAATGCAACCTGATCTAAAAACATTGCATTTTTCTTTTTAATCCAAAGGGGACTAGCAGGTTTATTGTGTTTGCATGTGCTTTCCCCCTAGACTCTGGCTGCCCTAACAAGAAATTCAATAAATCTACTTCCAAACCATCTTGCACAAGCTTTGCATGTCCAGTCTGGGCCTGAGGAAATTAACAAGAGAATAGAACATACCATCGACTTGCGGAGTGGCGATAAATTGAGAAGAGAGCATATCAAGCCTTTCTCACTGATGTTTAAAGACTCCAGCCTGGAGCACAAGGTAGAGCTGGGTCACTGCAGCGGCTCTTTTTCTGAAGTAAACGGTGGTAAATGTTGGTGGGACGAGAGCGAGCAGGGGCTGTGTTACCTGTTGGTTGGTTGGTTTTGCTGTTTGTTTGTGTATTTGTTTGGTTTGGTTTGGTCCTGTCTTGTCTTTTTGAAAATCATGAGCAGACTGAAGGCCATGAAAGGAAATGCTGGTTAGATAAAGAGCCTCAGCTCTGCGCTTTCAGGAAAAGACACAAAAAACAAAGAGCCCTTCACTGGCAGCATCCAAGGAGTCCCTTCCAGTTGGAGATTATTCACCCAGGATACATTAGCACCCACCTACCTTTGCTCTTAGGAATTCACAACAGTTGCAACCCTTGTACATAATGCATGGGGACACCCAATAGCTTGATGGAAGCATTAGCGATAACCTCGTCTTTCTCAGATTGCAGACACCTGTCCTCCCATTTTGCCAATTGTCCGCTGCCCCAGAGTCCCCCCCAATCTAGGCCTAATAGCTGGAAGATGGGATGTGGAATGAGAGTTGGGTTGAAATTCCACCTCTGCCTCTTCCTTGCTGTGTGACCTTCAGAAAGGGAAGCAGCCTCTCTGAGCAATGTACTGAGTTCCTCTCTATACATTGAGGAGAATGGGCATGCCTCCCTCGGAGGTGATGATGAAAGGCTCCAGGTGATGCTTTGATTAGGTTAAGTGTTTGAGAATGGCTGCCATGGCCATAGTGAGGATAATGTTTTTCCCGTGCCCCTCTCTATCACAGCTCCAAATTGTAAAGGGTTGTGGGAAGCTCCAAACTGTAAAGGCAGGTGCCATCCATGCTTAACAGGGCTGCTCCTTTGCCCTGATGGAAACTAACAGACTTTCCCTGACTGAACACAGGAGGCGCTTGGCTGCAGGAGCCTCAGGCATGAACAGCAGGGAATTTGCAAACACACTTCAGGAGTTTGATCTGATACTCTGCAAAGCTTCAGTGAGCAATTTTTTGTGAGTTTGCTCAGCTGCCTGGCAGAGTCTGCTGTCCTTGGTTTAGGGAGTTCACACTTCTATGCACATGCACATTCCCTGTGAGTATCTTTGCTAGCGACCTAAAGGTTACAAATCCAAAATTAAAACCTTCACCTGCAGTTCACAATTTGACATGCTTTGTGTCCTTGTACTAACAAGATGAAGAAAATCTTTGCCTCACTCTACTGCCACTCCCCACCAATAACAGGTGGACTTTTCATATACATAATATAATTAAGGACTAAAGTCCAAATTAAATGCATTTTCTTTCCTGGTTACACTGAAGGAGCTAGGAAGAACAGGGTGGTCTTGCAAAGAACCTTCTCAATTAGCCTGTGTAAATAGCTGTGTCCAAACCTACACAAAACCCTTCCATTCATTGTTAGAGATACACTTGCTTTGCTAATGACCTGATTCCTGCAGATTTAGATATTTTCTAATTTTTATAAAATCATGTTTTATTTAATCATGTCTGCATCTCATCTGCAGACATCTGGTGCTGGAGCAGGAATGGTAGGGGAGACAGTGTTTGAGGTTTATTTCTGTGGCCAAGGGAGGTGCTTTTAGGAGGAGCAAAGAGCAGCATCCTGAAGACATGGGGCATCGCCCCTGGGCAGCCCAGCCTTGCCCCTTCTGGCGTGTGCTCTACCTGCGTGGCCCCGGGAGTGGAGGCAGGGGCACACCATTTCCCTGGCGTCAGGAAGACGTTCCTCCTTGGCGTCTCCTCTGCGATCCTCTCTGGAGGCTGGGATATTGCTGAGCAGAGGCTATGCCCTGAGGAACTGTCACTGGCTGGTTATCAAAAACCAGGCCCTCTTCTAAGCTGTTCCCATAAAAATGACAAGTATAGAATAGATGTGATTTATTATGAGTGTCATTTTACATTGATGAAATAGAAACAATGAGAAATGATTATGTAGCTTGGTCAAACTCTGTCATTTGAGGGGGTGGGATCCATGCCTGCAACACTGCTTCTCCCTGGAGCCCCTCAGACTAGCGCTGATAGATCCTTGGGTGAAGAAGACAATCTCTACTATCTTCATCACCTCTTTGAACCTTGGATGTGGTCGGGGCACAAGGGAAGTGTTATGGAAAGAGATTATATAGGAAAATATCTCAGAGCCTGAGGATCTTCAAACCCGTAAAAGAGCACCTAGTATCAGTGTGCGTCTACTTTGTGCCTGTGTCTATAGGTTTATTGTATCCCAGTGAAACATTACTGCGCTGCAGACAAAAGAGAAACAGCCCCTGTAGAGGTCAAACAGAGGTCATTCATCTCTAGTCCAGGGGCCATGTTGGCTTAACGTTAAGGTACCATCGACTGAGAGATTCTCCATTTTTTTATGCAGCTCTAACGAAAAAAAAAAAAAAAACAATATTGGGAAACACATACCCCACCCCCCTAAAGTGGACTTACACCCTCAGAGTAAGGACGTAGAAAAATAAAAACCCATCCAGCCATCCAGGAGAGTGAAGAATCCTACAAGCCTACACCCTAGTATTGGGTTAGATGGGAAAAAAAAGAAAAGGGAATAAAAACTAAATCTGCATAACTTTGCTGCCTGAATTCACTTTCTGAATGTGGTCTTTAAAAAAACTTCAGAGAATGCAATCTGAAGGGGCCCCAGCTGATATTGCCCCCTGGTTGCCAGAAGAAGCAATCGCTAGGAGTGCCAACACAAGGCTTTAGGACTCGCTGGGGAGTCAAATGCATTCTGATTTCAGGGACATTAAAATGTGAGGGGGTAAAAGCCAGGCAGCTTCGAATTGTTGAAATATATATAGTATGTGAAACTAAGACCTTTTCTCTTACCACTGCCCTCCCGTACTTCTCAGGAGCAAGTTTGGCCCATTCAAGCGTGCTTTCTGAAAGAGAAAGTAGAAAAGGAAGTGATTTTTCCCTTGGAGATGTAGGGAAGAAAGGGCTTTGTGGTGCTTAAGCAATACAAAGAGGTATGACTACGTAAATCTGTTCTCTTGTCCACCTTTAAGAGTGAATTAGAGAACACAAAATTCATTCAGACATTGCCTGGTTACATTTGCTTATAAAAATTAGCATAGCTGCCTGAGCAGTGTATGGTGAAGCCTACTTTTCTATGCCTCATGGAGTTGAAAAAATATTTACTGAATGAAGACCCCAGTTAAGGAGAATGTTGGAGACTGGCTCTCCCCTGTAGCTGACCTCGTGATACTGTTCAGAATTCTAAGAATCAAAAAAAGTGGATCTGTTCAGACAGCAGTGGTTTCAGGGGAGAACACCATAAATTCCACCCCTTTCTCTGCCAAGTCCTGTCAAGGGAGCTCGCGTGCGCACACACACATCTCTTCAGTTGAGCTTCAGAAAAGTGTGTTTATGAGTTGTGAGGGTTAACCATGTTGGGGCAGCAGATGCCCGGTTTCTGGTCCTTGGCTTTGTGACATGGAGAGATGGACATCAGCTCCCGGTCATGTAGCAGTAGGAATGAGGATCTGAACTCCCCAGGGCCATCATGATTCTATCTCCTGATTGGCCTAAAACAAGCTTTACACCTGTTTTCTCAATAGAATTATTAATAGCCCCACCTTTTACTCTCAAAAACCAACAGTGTAGGTGGAAAGTCATGGAATCCAAGGTTTGCATCTCCATCGGCGGGAATGATCGTGCTCAACCCCTTCACTTCCCATCACCCCCACGGGGGTAGGGGAGGCACTCCGGCTAGTCACCAAAGGCCTCCTCCAGGTCCTCCCCAATTTCTATCCTTTATTTTGGCCCTCTGGGGCTAAAATTTCTAAGGGAGTTTACGGATCTCAGAGGCAAACAGAAATCAGAATTACAGTGAAGAGTCATGGTGCTTATGACATATGTCAGATATTGGTGATCATATGGGACTTTTTTCCTTTTATGTGACTGTTTTTCTTACTTAAAAAAAAAAGAATGAGTTTTCACTAAAGAAAGCTCTTGCCAAGCATATAAGACAGGAGAAAGAAAGAGAGAGAGAGAGAGAGAGAGAGACATTCTGGGATCTTACAACCCAGGTAAACCTCTCTGAATATTTGGCTTCCATCATGCTGGTCTTTCATGAATGTGAGTCTGTGTACTTATTACACAGTTTTTCATCAAAAGGGCCTTTTTGTGCATACTGCTTTGTAGTGTGAAGCTTTCTTTGCTGGGGCCTTTTCCCATACCAGGAGATATTCAGTTACAAAATAATTTTTTTTAACTGCATCCAATTCCATTGCATATTCTGTTGCATTTTTGGTTCTTTTCTCAGTTTTTCACTGCCATGAACTATAAAACTACATTGCAGCGACCATTGGCAGTGTTAAGTCATGCATCTGTGCTTAATTACTTCTCTAAGATAAGAATTCCAAACATGAGCATCAAGTACTTGATAAGCATTTGGAAATTGCCCTGAAGAATTGTGGACAACTATACTTTAAGCATTTGATAAATTGATTAGGGCTTGATAGCATCTCCTTGCCGTTTTTATCTCTGTAGTTATTGTTGAGGTTGAATGTTTCTATGTTTTTATGTTTGCATCCTTGTATTTCTCCTTTTGTAATTTGCACAATTGTCTTGCTTGTGTCATCTGTGTATTTATCTTGTTTGTGCTATTTGCACATTTGTCTTAGTTGCCTACTTTGACAATCGAACTCACCTCTGTCTTACTGATTTGTGAGTATTCTTTACATAGTGAAGGACTTAACTCAAAACCACTTACAAGATGACATTTTTCAGCACATGGTCCTCATTTCTCTCTGAGGATAAGCCTCTCAATGAAGCTTAGGATGGGAAGGCAATTAGTTACAATTGCGTAGGGATGTTTCCAGGCCAAAGAAACCCATCCAAAACCATTAGTAGTTTAAGAGGATTTAATCACATGGAAACACTTATTTGGAGTGACTATTAAACTTGCAGTTCCCAAATAATGTCACCACTCAGACTGAAGCAGTTCTGCATCCTGAGTAAGATGAGAATATGTTTAATATAGGCTTCAAAACTGATTGGCAACATATGCTTTTATATGGACATTTCAGTAGTTAAAATGAAGCCTTATCAATAACGATGAGATTTCTTTCCTTTTATCAATTTTGCTAGTCTTTCTGCTTCATTCTGACATTGTTTTCTTTGAGAAAAGGCCTCCTCCTTTTGTCATTGTGATGAATCTGACTCACCTTTTCCCCAAAATTCAGCCTACTTCTGCTCCACTTTGCAAAGTCCTCTTGTTTTATAGTCCTCTTTCCATACAGTTTGTGTTGAGGATGGGCCTGGTGGGTGCTTAAAAGGAAGTATACAGCTGTGCAGAAAGCAAATAACTTGGAGGCAAAAAAGAAAAAGAAGGAAGAGAAAAATTAAAACCATGAAAGTTTCTTTTATCCTCTATTTGCCTCACGTAAACATACATGCACAGGTGCACACACCTGCAGCTAGGTAGGCACCACATATACACAGCCCATCACGGGCTCCTGGCAATACCCAGAACCCTGATGCAGGTAAACTGAAACGAGGGCAACATCATCACCCTAGATGTCCATATACATGTAAAAATCAAGTGCATAAGCAAACACATAAAATACCTCCTCTTAGGGAAGTGGAGAGAGGTATGGTAAGTCCTTGAATTATCCTTGGCCCATATGTCCAAAAAGGAGACTGGTTGGTATAAGCAGTCAAGGAATTATTTGTGTTATCACAAGGCTGGAGAGAGCAGGCAAAATTGGAAATCATGTCCTAAGAAATCCAATAATAAATTAAACGACACTGCGAGAGCTTCAATTTTTACACACACACATCAGTGATCAGATTTTGCCCACCTTTTCTGTGATAATAATAATTCTGATAGTTTGTCCTAATCATAATAGCCATCTTATCTGGTCCTTGCTCTGAATCAGTTGAGTGCTGAGTATTTTCAAAACATTCGTTTAATGTTACTTTTTTCTGTCGCAGCTGTATAAAAACCAGAATTTGTCTCACAAGCGAACCTTTAGGTAATCCTTTGGCTGAGTACAGTTGGTTTTTATTTATGTCTAGAATTTCTCAGATTTCTCTATTCTTTCTAAAGAAAATTGAAGTTATATGGAAACTGAAAAGATTTCAGTGAAAACGCAGCCCAACCTTTGAAATCTTTCTTCTTATGAGCTGTTGGAGTTAAAATGAGTGGGATAAGATAATTAAGGAGGAATTTGGCAAAGCAAATTGTTAGGCAAGTGAATAAATTTTCTGATTGCTTAAATGTTGGACTGTGGTGTTAGATAGCGAGAAAAAGTATATTTCTTTCTTAGAGACATTCCAAATTTGTTGAATGTCTCCATGTGTCATTCAGATGCAGGGAATGACATGGTCTCAGATGTTCTCACTCATTTTCTGAATCAGACACATCTTGATGATCAGGCAGACTGACAAAACACACTGCTGAGGGGAGCAGCGGGCATGGCAGGAGAGGTCTGCGCGCCATGTGGGACCCTCGTCTGTGGCGGGGATCAAACTGGCGCTGCAGAGGCTGCGGGCAGCTTCACAGCCCAGCGCTCAACCACTGCACCACCAGGGGAGGCCCACCTGTTCATTCTTGATATCACTTGTAAAATACTGCTATTTCTACCTCTAGGTAGTCAAATGATATCAAGTACCATATCACTTGTATTTTTGTACCGGACCAATTAGCTACCTCCAGTCCCATAAAGCCTGCATTTTCAGAGTCAAAAGTACAAATTTCACCTATTCTGTGTAGAATGACAGAATTCTGACAATGTCAAGTCAATAGTTATTTTCCCACGCCTTGAAAGTCCTGTGCTTCATGAGTGAACATCACCGTCACCTACTGCCAATGACTTCCAGGCAAGGAACACAGAAATAGCTATCAAAATATGGCCTCACCATGGCTTGGGGTGCTGGGCCAGTCAAGAAAGGAAGGGTCTCTTCTCCCAAAGATGGGTAGATTTGGGGGAAGGTGAAGAAGAATATGGGTTGGAAGTTTTATGAAACTCTGCTTGGAATTCTCATGTCAGCCAAGCCCTGCCAGCAAGGAAGAGCATAATGTAAGAAAATGTAGTACCGTTGAGGGGGTATCTTACCAGCCTCACTCATCTGAAGCTGTCCACCTTAGGCATGTGTTTGCAAGGTTCCTGATGAGGCACCTAAACATAAAGCAATCCACCTTTTGTTCAAAAGTTACATTATTTGGAGGGAAGTAGGCCAGTGAGAAATCCCTGTCACTCATTAAAATCACTCCTGATAATGATTTGATCAGATAGTAGACACCAAGATAGGGAAATGGTATATTTCAAAATAAGAAATTATTGGAAATTAACCCTTTGCTCTTTTTTTTTTTTTTTTGCAATTATGCCTTTTACCCATATGATCCATTGAAGGATGCACTAGCCATTGCCATGCTACACAGTATATGAACTTAGCAGTAGGACAGAGGTTAAATTCCTCCTGCAAAATGAGCAGATTACCCCTGTTGAGAGTCTTCTTTAATTTAACTAACATTAATATTAATGAGGATCTGCTAGGAAATTATCTTTCTTCAACTAGATTCATCCAAAGATGAAATGAGCTCTCAAATGAGGGTTTGATTTCCCACATCACTGAAAATATCCAGGGTAGGAGTTAATGGCTCTTTTCTCAACGATTTTACTGAATGAAATCAGCGTTTATAAGGATTGGGCCAAGGAGACAAATCTATCCAATTCACCTATAAAATTGTATAATAAAAGTATAGAGTAGGATTTTAGTTTGAACAATGAACTGCGTAATTGCCTTGATTAGAAGCATCCCCTCCATCTTTGCAGAGGTGTCAGCACCTTTTAGTGAAGAATGTAGGAGAGAACAGTGATTTTTCTTCCACACACCTAGGAAGACTTCTCAGGGCTGTCTCGAGCACAGAGGTGTAGAGAAGTAGAAACTCTATCACCTCTGCAAAATAACATACCCAGTCACCTTCTGTGGATGAAGCATCAAGAATGAACTTTTCCTTCATGAACTCAGACTTGGGTTCCAGGATTTCTTTTAACAGATTTAAGAACCATAGGTCTTTGTGGTTTTGATTTCATTTCTGAAGATGCCTTTCAAGAGAATGCAGAGCTAACTCCCCAGTCATGGACAATGGAGCATCACTTCTACCTGCCCCAATTCTTTAGAAGGGACTTAATCTAACCAAGTAGGGAATTTTTCCTTTCAAAAATTTTTTTTAATGGTGCAAAGATTGTGGTCTCTTTTCTTCTGATGCACTTAAAGAGAATCCACTGGTTTTTTTGGTTGACCTTTCCAAGCCTAAGAAAAGGGCTCTTTGCATTGTTTTGTGCTGGATCCATATCCACCGATCATGAAAAGGCAGCTGTGTCCATTTATTAAATTAATTCACAGAGAGTTTTAAGGGCCAACATTTGCCCAGCTCATACTTCACTTTCATTCTAACCAAGATTTACATAGACTTGAATTTTTCACACACCCCTTTTCTGGTCGTATAAGTCACATTGCTGACACACTGTGAAGAAGAAGAAGAAGACCTGAGTGAAAATAGCAAAGTAGCATCAGGTAATAGAGCCGTAGATTCTCTGAGTTGGCCACTCATGGGCAACGGTGACTTATTTGCTCTCTGCAAGCTACAGCAGAGCATTCCTCGACTGCCTATGGAGTATAGCTCATATCACAAGGCAGACCCAGGGACGCCCAGGCCACTTTTGACCTGATTACGTGACTGTCTCTGTGGTGGTCTCGGGATAACTCTGCCTGTGATAACATCAAATACTTTGCTGACTCAAATGTTTCTTGACACATGGTCACGATGTCCCTGTAGAGGCAGGAACGGGCACAGTGCAGGTTTTCTGATCCCATGCAGACCTGGTAAAGGAGGAGTCAGAGTCCTCAATGGTTTTTTGCAGGTCTTTTATTGGGGTTCACCAGGCATATGGCAGGCAGGAGTGCTGGGGGGCCGGGAGACTGGCAGGCCTCCCAGCCCCCAGCAAGTCCTCACTCTCTCTGGGCTCCCTGGCGTTCTCTGCTTCTGCTTCTTTGCTTCTCTCATCGGCTTCTTTCTCAGCTTCTCTTGTTGTCCCCGTGACGCCATCCTTAAAAGCCCAGTCTCAGCCCAGGTGAATCCCATCTACCTAGGCCCACACCCTACTCCAGGTGCCCACCATCAGGCATGCATTCAGGACCCCAAGGATCCATCATCTATCCTGATGGCAGGAGGGCAGAAAAGCCTGACATTTTTCCTTACCCTACAGTCCCCTTCCCTGTCCCTCATAAAACCTTGTCCCCCATTCTTCTTCTACCCTCCGGACCCTATTCCTCATACCATTGTCACATGATCAGCCTTTACTAGCCCATGTGCTTTCAATAAATGGCACAAGAATTTGTACTCAAGTAGCAGAGTCTTGCCTTGCAAACCTGCTCCACGACTGTTGTGTCCCTCATCGTGTTCCCGTAGCAGAGCAGCAACAAAGTTCCTGTCCCAACATAGAGCCAATAATAGTTTGAACTTAGGGATCAAACTTCTTGAGTTTTCTAGTCATTGACATTCTGGTTGAATTTCTCAATTATTGATGAGTAGGATTTTCCTCAAAGTGTTGTGAATGAAATGAGATTATCCACATAAAGCACCATATAGCATGGCGCCTACTTGCCCTAAGCATTAACCTTTATTATTCAAATCATCAAATCGATGTTGACCATTTCCTGAATCAACCAAAATCCTACATACGAAAAATTAATAATCATCCCGATTCTCATCTAAGCTTTCAAATGAAGCATTTTAAATTATTTCCAAGGAGCAGGTCATTTGAATTGGCATTAATCCCCTTCACAGGTGACTTAAGTACTGCCTTCAGTCATTTTCTGCCCACGAATGATCTCATGAAATAAACACTCCACTGGGAGTCAAACGTTGTGACTTATTGTCCATTGCTAGAAGATTGGAACAAGAAGATGTGGTGCATACACACCATGGAACACTATACAGCTGTAAGGAAAGACAAATGCTGCCTTCTATAGCAAAATGGAAGGAGTTGAGGGAGTTATAGTAGTAAAGCAAATCAGAATGCAAAGACAAACATCCGACATTCCCAGAGTAGATGACTCAGTAAAGTAAATGCTTAGGAAAATGAATGAACATCAATGAAAGAAGTGTGGCTTCTAAAGTTAAGTGGGGGAGGGGGAGAAAGAAAGGGCTAAGGGGATAAAAGAGATGGTAGTGGGAAAAATAATTTAGAAGTTAAATAAATAATATAAAAATTCCCCCAAATCAAGAGAAATAAAACTCCAATAGAAAGTAGAACCAAAAATTAAACAAAAAGAAATGTGATCCAGCCTGAAACTTACTAACGACTTCCTAATTGACCTTCACAAATGCTTTCCCATATCTGATCCACAAGTTCCTTATCTAAAAAATACATTTATATAATTGCCAAGTTCTCTTGCAGATCAAGGAGTCAGTGAATTAGCATAGTCCAGAAATCATCTCCAACAACACCTTTCCTAAAGTACTTGGAAAAGTGAAGGATTCTACTTCTCTACTTTTTTAGGAGGCAAGGAAGGGGGGAGGATCTTTTCCTAAGACCAGAAACCATTTATAATATTGTGATTCCCTTTCAAAGAATCTTTTTTAACATCATGGGCCAAATAGTCCACAACAAGTAAGAGGCCCCTACTGAGTACAAGCACAGGGGTTGAAGAGAGAATAGAAACGTTCTGAATGGTGATGCTGTGGTTGAAAGGCAGGCTTCTAAAAGGTATAGCAATGAAATAAGTCTAATTATTTGATTAATAGAAACATGTAGATAAGGTTATCAAGTGCTCGAAACACTTTGTATATAATAATTCAATTTATCCTCCTAGCAACCCTTATGACAAAACTCCTACAATTATGTCCATTTTCTAGATGAGGAAACTGTGGCAGAAAAACTTAATAAATTTGTCCAAGGTTGCATACTTAGTAAGTAGTAGAACTGGGCTTCAATTTAAGTAGTATAACTCTAGATTAGTCTATGTTCTTTACTAAGATTTAAAAAAAAAAAAAAGATAAGCAGGGCCAGGTAAGGACAGAACAGAAGTGGGATATGGGATCTCTAACTGTGGCAGGAGGGGCATCTGTGTAACTTAATATAGCGGTGAACCAGTGTTCAGACTTTCACAAATCAAGAGGAAGTGAAATGAATCACCGCTCAACCTCAGTATCCTAACATCCTGAGCCAATTAGGAATTTTCTTTCTGTAGTTCTGCTCTGCATCGCGCTTCCACAGTTAGTGCATTCCATCTGAAACTCACTATTTTGTATTTAATATCAACTCTCACAAATATTATGAGATTCTTTTTCATGTAACAGGGGTATGCACTGGAGTTTGAAGATGAAAATAATGGCGTGTTTTAGTGTTACAAAACTGATGGGTTGTGTTAATTTATTGGACAGACAGGTAGCATGAGGCTTTGCTCACAGAGTGGATGGAGTCAGTCTCTCTACTTTGTCTCTACCAAGCTTTTTTGCTATATGAAAAAATGAAGTGTGAAGCCTTACACAACTTGGAACAAATGATAATTATGTGACATTTTTTAAGCTATCAGTCAAAATCATTCAGGACAGGAATCAGTACATAGTCTTGTGGTCTGTAATAAAGGACCTTGTCATAATGAGAATTGGCCCCAAAATGAAAAGTGATTCTTTGCAAAGAACTGAGCTCTCAGGCACTGGAAGTGGTTAAGATGAGACGTTCCAAACCCCAGGATGCCCTAGCCCAGCTCAGAGAAGAGGAATTCACTTCCTCCAACAAATCAGAGAAGGTCACCTGATGATAATCACTGGGTGTTTGAGTTGCTATAAGATACATTATGGAAGGAGTCCCTGAAGGCTCCATTATAACTCCTAGATAGTGTGGTGATGATGATGGTGGTGGTGGTGATGGTGATGATGATGGTGGTGGTGGTGATGATGGAGAAGACAAAGGGAGGGAAGACAAAAAAAGAGAAGCATCATGTACACTAAACATCACCAAAGTTTTAAAGATTGCATTATAAAATCTATATAAGTAAGCAGTCAGCCAACAAAGAATAATTAGATCTTGTGCATGGATTGTTAAATAAAGTTCAGACATTTATATTTCTTTGAATGAACTTCTTTGTAACAACACATTATTTTCAAGCTGGTGCGTGTGGTCTTTATGACTGCGCTCTGCTCTGAGGCAGCACTGTTGGCCACTACTGGGAAGAGATTTTCTGAGGTTTTATCAGGAGTGAGGATGACTTGTAGTGATTCTTCAGGCCCATGTCCCAAAATCCTCTCCAGATACCACGCTGACACCAGTCTCAAGAAGAAAATCAGGGCCCCATAGAGCAATGAATGGATGTGCAGACTCTAGTCAGCTATGGCTACCCCAAACCTTAGCCAGGACGCTATGCAGAGCATCCAGCCTGCAACCCAACCCACACCAGGATGTCAGCAAGAAAATAAAAATCCCAAAACTGTTGATCATGAAACCACAGCACGATAAATTTGGACTCATTGTGTTATTTCATTGACCTATGGCAAACATTCTGTTGGTACCATCGACCTAGAACCCGAGGTGTCCCGAGAGCTTTTGACTGGCTTCCCTTGTACAGTAATTCCATGGAATTCAAATCAGCATCTATGAGTCCCAAAGCCTGGCTCAGCTTTCTGTTCCCCACTGCTCTGTGACCTCCAGCAAGTCTCTAGGCCGCTCTGGAATTAAGGTTAAATGACAGACTTAGTTTAGGCTCATTTTAAGGTGTTTTTCACTTTTAAAAAACCCCTTCTTCCTTCTCAAGGAAATGGATTCTATTTCAGGGTAGTGACTCCAAGATGACTCAGGAAACTAGGCAGGGCCAAGGCAAGCGCACATTCCGTGCAGACCTTGCAGAGGCTTTTAAGGCCGAACAATGAAATTACTGAGTACTCTGGATGATCAAAACAAAGTTACCTCGTTTCCCCAGGCCACCTTGAGCAGATGGCAGAAGGGTGTCGAGCGCCGTGGTCAATCAGTCTTGGCGTCTGCTGTGAAATGAAGGGCCGCACTGGCTGCAGGGCCCGTGGCTGCTTTCTACACTGTCTCATAAACGTAACTTCCAATAGTTTTTATAAGAGCAGAAAGACTCTCCGGGAAAGCATGTCCTTGTGTCCCCACACCTAGCTGGAAATAGAGCAAGATCCTTGAATGACTTCCATTTACTCATGAAGAAAATCAATGTGAATTTGATAGGCTGCATTTATGGGTGTGTTTTCTTCTGTTTTTGTTAAAATTATGTTAGTTCCTAGGGAGAGGAAAAACTGGGTAGTGCATCTTGCAAAGTGAGTGCTCCTGGGCACTCATGGGAAGCTTGGCGGGAGGGATGTGGATAATGTCCTGTGAAGCCTGTTCTGACATCGATTCCGATTCCGGTTAGTTTTAATATTTAATTGCATTGTCTCTTCTTGCTTCTTCACCTCACTCCAAACATCGGTAAAATTCAACACTTTCTATAAGCTCAATTCTGCTGCAAAGTAATTTATTCTCCTTTTTTTTTTTAATTACAGTATTCTCAAATGAGGGATGAAGTATTCAAGTCCAACTTGGTCTGTGCGTTTATCGTTCTTCTGTTTATCACGGCAATACAAAGTTTGCTTCCTTCTTCAAGGTAAATAAAAAGGGCTAAGTTATTGGGTGAAATGTCTTTGTGAGCTGATGGCCCCTCACCTGGAGCCAGTTAACGGACCATTACATGGGATAAGAATTGAAAATAACTGACTGGATCCAGGATCCATAGCAAAATGTTTGACAATATCAGAATCTGTTCCAGTTATCTTACTCTGAATATTAATGTCATTACTCTGTCAAGGCAAGTCTTTTACCAAATCTTAATAATAAAATAGGCTTCCTCTTATTTGACATTGCACTTGTGAGTGCAGAAAGTAAGTGTAGAGCCTGCTTCACCATTTCCTTGCTCACTTGTTAATTACCTCTTTGGTGTTTGTAGTAGATACAGCACCGTAGCTTCCTGGATTAGCAATAACAGTGCTTTACTGGTACTGCAACCACCTACCATTGTTCCACTACTTTACCTATAATAACTCATTGAAACCCACATGACAACCCTGTGAGGTAAGTACTATTAACATCCCAGCCTTAAAAAGGTGAGAAATGGGCCTCCACTGGTGGCCAGCGGTTGAGCGCTGGGCTACAAAGCTGCCCACAGCCTCTGCAGCGCTGGTTCGATCCCCAGCCACCAGCGAGGGTCCCACATGGCTCGCAGACCTCTCCTGCTGTACCCGCTGTTCCCCTCAGCAGTGTATTTCGTCGGTCTGCCTGTTCTGTTCCCCGCTGTGGCTCTGGTGAATTCTCTCACCCTCCCGCGCTTCTAACTGTACCCAGTGCTTGTATAAATAAAAAAAAAAAAAAAAAAAAAAAAGGTGAGAATTGAGGATCAGAGTAATTAGATAAGTTGATTGAGGACTCACAGTTGAAAAATTTTCCGGGCTGATGGCAAACCCCGGGAAGTGTCTTCCAGAGTCCAGGTTACTGACACTCTCTAGACACACACGTCTATCTTACAGGTTGTAGATGAAAGAGCCAGCATTTGAACCTAGCTCTAGATAAGTCCAATGGCCATGCTTTTTGCTCTCTCCTGCACCATAAGGTACTTGCTACCTTAAACTTAAAAGAGTCCCTTCTCCTTAAACTTGTCATGAGTTTTCCCCATTCATGCTTTAAAAATAGCACCAATGAATATTTGTTAGGGGTATAATGAAGGCAGAGCCGTGTGTCAGACTCTGAAGATAGTATAATTTTGCAAGAGGAGGTCTGCAATACTGTAAAATGTAATTTAGTGGAAGAGAGACATTAAAAATGGCTCCCAGTTACTGAGCACTTAGTGCATACTAAGAAAGTGTTAAATCCTTTGCATGTTTTGTCTTAATAAAGCAAATAACTAATAAGCAAGGTAACATTCCAAATCCCATTTTATAAAGTCACGTGTCTTTATAATGGCTGAATTGAGATTTGAACCTAAAGACAGTGTCTATACTTTTAGCTACTTAAATGTTTGTATCAAAGTGATTCTTTTGGTGATTCATTCTGATTAGGTGGATTAAAGAAATTTTGGCATAAAATGTGATATTTTGAATTGAGTAGAATGAGGGAGAAAGAGTCAAAAAATATTGCCAGTGGAGAAAACAGTGCTGGCAAAGACACAGAGGAATGGAAGAGTGTTTGTGAAATAGTGAGAAAATGAAGAATCTAGAGTGAAAGATGTGGTGGGCACTTGGAAAAGAGAGTGAGCTCGCAGGCAGTCATTGTCTAAATGCACCTTAAGGAAGTTAGAGTTAATCCTGGGGGCGGAAAAAAGATGCTGCAAATATTTGCAGAAGGTCATGGAATGATTTGTAAAGGAAAGACATTCACATTAACTAATACACAGCAGCAGTGTTTCACCTTTTCTGAACTAGCAAGGGCATTAGAAGTATAAAGGGGCGTGCTGGAAGATGATGAGAGAGGTGACATTTTTTGAGTCCCTCAAAATTACCAAATATCTGATCAACTAATAGCAAAGCTAAAAACCTCATGGCCTAGACTAACAACAGGAATAGATGGATGTGGTAGCCCCAGAAATTCAAAATCAGAAGTAGGTAGTGATAATCTCTCAATAGTCCCACCATTGATGTGTTTTTTTGTTGTTGTTGTTGTTGTTGTTGTTTTGTGGGACCCTCGCCTGCAGCCGGGGAACGAACAGGCGCTGCAGAGGCTGCGGGCAGCCTCGCAGCCCAGTGCTCAACCACTGTGCCACCAGGGGAGGCCCTGATGTTGTTTTTATTCTGCCATAACAAGAAATGAGTTGTCATGTCACAGAAAGACATGGCTTAATCTTAAGTGGATATTCCAAAGTGAAAGAAGTCTGAACAGCCTAGATTCTGTAATTCCATTTTTATGACATTCTAGAAAGAACAAAGCTGTAAAGACAATAAACAGTTCAGTAACTGCTAGTGAGGAGATAAGGCTCAGGAGATTTTTTTTTTTTTTAGGGTGGTGAAGTTATTCGCTATGATACTGTAATGGTAAAGACACAATAGTATGCATTCATGAAAACTGATAGAACTTTACAGCACAAACAGTAAATCCTAATGTGTACCATATTTTTAAATTATTTCTAAGTTCATGGGGTTCTATGATGGAATCAGACTGTGATAAAAGAATCTAACTGAATTAAAAGTGTAAAACAGTCTCACTAAAAAGAGTGGGGAGAAAATGTGGTTTCCCAGGTGACTTTGGAAATGAGTGGCGTCTGGAGGGCTAAAGGCAAAAAGAACCACAAAAGAGCACAGTACTCTGCTTGATAAAGGTGTTTCTACTAGAGGGACACATTAACAACTTGAATCCACTGTATGTGTGCACTGTAATTCAACAATTAAGTAACTGAATGGCAGATGGCAGAAGACAAGTTTTCTGTTGTTAGAGTGGAAGTTTACAGATAAACAAGGAGTAAAGGCTAGAATGATTCATATGGCAATGATTTGGGGCTAGAGATATCAGCATGAATTCATTTAGCTTAATATAGATATTGGTGGTTAAATACAGAAATGTTTATGAATGTGTTTATATACACAGATTAGAATACACACATATATTTCCTTGCTCTGCCAGTGGGGAAGACTCACAAATGACAACTTAGTAGTAATGAGCAAATCTAGCAATGGACACAAAGCTGATCTAGCTTTTAGTACAATATCCAATATAGAACCAGAAATGACTGATTCTAAGACAGAGGGAGGAAATATACAAGATGAACTTGAAATGGACTATAGAGCCAAAAAATTTTAAAAATGTTAAAAAAAACACTCACAGCCATAATGGTGGAGATATGTCAAGGGGACATAGGAGTCAACTAAATGAACTCCCAAAAGCCAAAACTGGAACTTCAACAAAAATATAAATAATACAGTATTGGATTATAACCCAAAACATAAGATCAACGTCCATGGTCTGTACTGATACAAATAAATGGTTGAATGATATAAAGAATCAAATCACCCATACAGAAAAATTCCACATGATTTATGTAGATACTCTGCCCTCAATGACATGGTGCTAACTTCCTTAACAATGGCTATTCTGAAAGAGACTTTCCTTCAGAGAGCACAGTCTAAATGAGGGGAAAATATAGAGGAAACTGAACAACACTGCTTCAGTCAACTGATAAAGGTTCACGTCAACTCTCAGTTACGTTCACAGGATGTGATGAGAACAGTCCAGAATCTCTGTGATCTTCCTCCTCCAAACCTAGCATTAATCATGAAAAACACATCAGACATCCCAAATGAAGGCCATTCTACAAAATACCTGACCAGGGCCTCCCCGGTGGCGCAGCGGTTGAGCGCTGGGTTGCGAAGCTGCCCTCAGCCTCTGAGGCGCCGGTTCGATCCCCGGCTGCTCCCCGGCCACCGGAGGAGGGTCCCGCATGGCACGCAGACCTCTCCTGCCGCCCGCTGCTCCCCTCAGCAGTGTCCTTCGGTCCTTCTGCCTGCTCTGCTCCCCGCTCTGGCTCTGGTGAATTCTCTCACCCTCCCGCGCTTCTGACTGTACCCAGTGCATGTATAAACAAAAAAAAAACAAACAAATAAAAATAAAAACATGAAAAAAAAAAAATACCTGACCAGTGCTCCCCAAACTGTCAAGGTCATTTACAACTAGAAAAGTCTTAGGAAATGTCACAGCCAGTCTAAGGAGATACGACAACTAGAAGGAAGATGGCATCTTGGGTTGGGGATATAAATATGGAAAGTTGTAGAAAGAGTATCCAGCCCATGAGCATAACGAAGGGTCAGACTATGGTCTTAAAATAACATGTCCCAGTTTTTATTTAAAAATAACTTTTTGGGAAGGTATGTGTGATTGTAGGATTGGGGCAGGAAATATATAAAAAAGCCTTAGAATCTTGTCCCTCTAGAAAGCAAGGAAACAATCAAGCTAATCAGCCACATCCAAAGTTGCCATACTGAAGACATCCCCAACTGCCCAAAGATGCAATAATTTAATCTTCACTTTAGACAAATGCTAAAATGTTTAACCAAAATGCCCCAAATCTTTTTAACTTCTTGATTTAAAATGATACTTTTAAAGGCTGGTAACCTCTAGTGGATGATAAAGAACTTGTTGATTATTGCAGAAACTGCTAAAAAAGGAAAAGAAACATTTTTTTCTGTCTTTGTGAATGAGCTGTTACCTCAAGATCATCAAATAGTCATTGAGTGGAAATATCATAAAATTATTCAGGCTAATACATTTTAAGGAAAGTATAGAATTAAAATATCTCCATTTCCAACCCCCAATGAATTAACAAATGTAGGAAATGAACATCAAAGGATGCTCTCAGCACAAAAGGAGTTGTGCTGACAGGTGCTCCTGGCAGGCACTCTAAGGGCCAAGCACAGGGGCCACAGCTAGGTCTGAGCAGGCCTTGGATCCTGGCGTCCAGTCTGCAGGAATCGTGAGGAGCAGAGGATGCCCAGTGAGCATGAAGGCTTAAAATCCAGACAGTGAGAAAGGTTGCAGGCCCGAGGGTGCTTATCCTCCAGTAAATAAACTGTAAAGAAAATAAAGGGAAAAGAGAGGATCTATAGTTTTTTTTTAAGACTTAAAAAGTTGAATTTAATAAAAAGAAAAGCACAAGTCAAATTATAATGTCTGAAAATGGATGACGAAGTGTGATGAAAGAAAGTGATAGGCTGGGCGTGGGACACAGGTCTGTGATTGGGACAGGGGAGAGCATGGGCCTGCAGGATGCCCTGCCAAGTTCTGGTTTATGTCCTAAGTGATGGTTACAAAGGCAGGTACTTGACAATAAATAACTAATTAAGCTATAATTTTATGTTGCTTTCCAATTTATGCTTTGTTTTGTAAATTTTTAAGTTTTTAATTAGCGCAAGAGAAGGAAGACCAGGGTCTGGTCTGGGCACTGGGACAGAGAGGTGACACGCCCCGAGGTGGCAAGCATCACACTCCCCCCAACCCAGGCAGGCTCCCCTCCCACGGGGTTTGGCCGACAAGGTGTCTGATTCCTGGGATCAGGAAAGAGGCCTGGAACCCCACTCAGCAGCTGGCCAGATGGAGTCTCTAACTCTGGGGTGGTAACCGAAATACCAGCCAGCACCCAACCCCACTTGCTCGCTCCGTGTAGAGAGGAAACATGGCAACGAAGAAACTCCCGTGTAGGGCTCTCACCACGCAGTCCACATGTTGTGGGAATTGAGTGGCCTCTTGGGCCCCGACAAAGCCTGAGTTCTCTTTGATGCCTTCTGGTTTCCCCTCCAACTCATTTTGCTTCTGCTTGATTCTTTGCAACTAACCAGATGGAAGGTGCCTGTCACCCGCACTTCTTCTGTCATGGATTTTTGAGCAGATGAGGCCGTTTCTGCTCATATGGCCACAGCTAATTCCCAGCTCCCAAAGCAAAAATTAATGGCCCCTACAAAGAAGGAGTGCTTGCCTGACTCTTCCATGCTTGTGTGCGTACACATGCTCCTTTCCAGAAGGGTAAACTGAGCAAAACCCAGAAAATACCTTTTGTGTTTATACAACAATGCGTCTAGGTCTGCATTCGCGGCCTGGTAGAGAGGATGGGCGGTGGGAGAGAAGAAAGAACCGGGAGCAGGAGGCCTTGGGTTTTCTTCTTGCTGTGCTTCTCACTAGTTGTATATATCTATTTCACCCCTCTGAAGCCTCGATTTTCTCCTCTGCATAATGGGAACAACAATGCCAGCTTCCCAGGACTGCTGCAAAAATTAAAATGCACCGTGCCGTTTGGATAAATTCTGGTTCCCTTTCCTGAGTCACACTATTTTCATGCTTTGCAGCAACTAAGAATACCTACCTCTCGAGGCTGCTAGGAGGATCAAATGTACTTTTGGGCTTCGGGGCTCCTCGCAGATTCTACAGGGAGTTACAAATGTCACCTTTCAGGGTGATCTGAGTCTCTGCTTCCTGATGGAGCACCAGCTGCTCGCTCATCCCTACTCCTCCCTGCTCCCTGGGCAAACATCAACTCGTGCTATCTGCCCTAAGACCCCGTTTGAAAGACAGACTGCCAGGAGAAATTAGAACTTTGTGTCTAGAAAGGATTTGAATAGAGCTGTTTGTAAATCCCTTGTCATGCTGTTTGAGACTCGGTTTCAGAACTGAAAGATGTACTTGCCTCTCGTGCACACAAGCAATGAAAAAGCAAATTCAGAACCCGGGTGCAAGAGTAGCTCTATAATTAAATGAACGTTACAATCTGATGTTGGAATGTCTGTGTCTACAGAGATAAATGAATGTTGAGGAGATAGCACAGAGATTTCCAGAGGACTTTCAGCAGCTTGTTTTAGAAAACCTGTCTTGGGAGGAACACTCTTCCCAGGGATCTTTAAAATGTTTTTTGATTTCCTGGATTTTACTGTGTATAGAGAAGAGTGATGTTCCTTCGAGTTCTTATTATGTGCTAAGCACTGTACAGCTTTATTACTGGAACCTCACAGCTTCTTTTAAGAGGTGGGCTTAAAAATCTCAGTTTTGCAGGTGAAAACATGAGGTTCAAAGACTTCATTACTTTGGCCATGCTGTGTTACTGCTCACGTTTCAGAGCTATGGGCTCAACATGCTGGGTATGCTCTTGCCACTGGATCACACGCCTGCCTTCCTCCTTAGTCCAGGCAGTTATTAAAATAAGAGTAATAACAGAGACTGGTTGCCTAATAAACAATGAAATGTATTTCTCACAATTCTAGAGGCTGGAAATCCAAGATCAAGGCAGATTCAGGATCCAGTGAGGTCTCTTCCAGGATCACAGGGAGTCTCCTTGTTACAGGGCAACCCCGATATAAAATGGGTTGCCTGACTGTGGGTCCTCACCCGCACGCTTAAAAGGAACTTATTAATACTCAACTGCATCCTCACACCAAAGGTTAATAAAAGGTTTATTTACAAAAGAAAGGGAAAATGAAGAAATGAATAACTCAGGGAGAAAAAGAGGGAGATGAACTCATGAATGTGTCCTACCCCTTCCGCTGACCTGGAATCCCAATGGCACGCTGAGAGCTGGCGAAGAGCCAAGAGCTGGGAGGCCAAGAGAGCCCCAAGGCCCACGTGTCTGGTTTTATACCAAACCTGGCAGCTTAACCCCACCCTCAGGTCCCACAACCCTCCCTTTGGTGATGATGGGATTTGTCATTTCCAGCGTCTTGATGGCTTTGTCTGGACTGGGGGTGGAATCCACAAAGCCTGTGTGGAGTTTGCTCAGGACATCCTTTCCCCCAACATCCTCCCCTTGTCTCTACATGGTGGAAGGGGCGAGAGAGCTCTCTGGACCCTCCTTGACAAGGGCACTAATCCCACTCCTGATGACTCCCCCTTCATGACCTCATCACCTCCCAAAGATCCCACCACTCTGGTGTTGGAATTTGACATCTGAATTCCAGGGACACAAACATTCAGCCCCTAGTACCTCCTCCCTATTGTTTCAACAACTCAGAAGGAAGTGTTGACAGTTTAAAGTTACATGAGGTTCTCGGATGGATTCTGCAAGAAAATCGTTTCTTACAGGATTCCAGCCCTCCCAGACACCCCATCGAAAGTTTATCAAAAGTGCAATAGCTAAATGGGCAACAAAGCATCCATTTTATAAATTTCCAAGCAAATGCTTGATTTATCCATGCAAAACTCTGATAAAAAGCTGAACTAGAAACTGTGACTAAGTCAGGAGACCACACGGTGTCTATCCTGAATGTCTGCTGCCTCCCACCTCACCCCCACCTTCTCACTCCAGTGTGGATCTTACTGTCATGATGCTTGGAACAAGGACCAACACAGGTGCCCCCCCGCCCCAGGTGTCAAAGGAAGAAGTGAGGTAGACCTGAGAAGGTGCCCATAAGGATTTCCAGGGGGGCTGGGGAGGGCTGGGTGGAGGACAGGGGTGTCCTGAGCTTTCTTACTTAAAGGAAGAGAGAGCCTGGCCAAAAAGAAAAGTTGGCCATAGGGAAAGTCAGCATTCTGGCTTCCCAGCCCCATCCCCATGGATCCAGGAGGAAAGAGGAGCATCTTAAATTTGTAGAAATGTTGACTTAACAGTGACCTTGCTCGTCAAGAACAAGGTCTACTGAACATCCCAGATAGACTCTGGCTAGTTGGCGTGGCCCTTCTCTTTGGGGAGGACTCAACACGAGGATAGAGAGAAGAGCTGGGAGTTTGGGTGGAAATTCTCTTCCCTCTGAGGACTGGAGAGGGATGTCATAGTCTTCTCTCCCCACAAGTAGATTAAGCCAGTGAGCAGTTATTAAGCATTTTCTGGATACTCAACCCTATGCCAGGTGTCGTGGAAGAATCCAAAGAAATGCTGAGTTTCCCAGGGTGAGCAGGATGTCCTTCTAGGGGCGTGGGGAGCACCAGGCTTCTGGAAGAACACACAGAGGTAGAAGCAGCACAAGTTTAGGGGATGTGCTTCAGTGTTGCTGTGAAGTGTGGAGACATGAGAAAGAGGCAGAGAGAACCAGGGCTGGCCTGGGTTCACAGCCCCGCACTGGGTCCCTAGATGCTACCTGGATGACCTTGATGACTTTGGAAGAGTTTGGAGCTCCTGCTGAGCAGCTTCCAAACTCACCTGTGCCTGGTCTTCCCTGCCTCACACCTGAAATAGGTATTCATCATCTCCATGGCTGTCTCACCTTGTGGAGACACATCAGCCTCTGGGTGGGCCCCTTCTCTCCCGGGACTGCCTGACAAAGCGACCCACCTGCCTGCTCCTTCATTTGCCTCCTCTGGTGCCCAGGAATAATATGTAAGCTGGCAGGGAGTGTTTTCCAGCCTGTTTGGGGGCAGTTTCCCATCTGCCTAGAATCCTCCGGGAGCCCACTACTGCACAGACCTTCTGTTCTTACCTAGAACTCCTGCAGACATGTCTTGTCAAGGTGAGCCAGAGAATCAAAACTGTAGAAGTATACTTTAAAAATAAAAAAAAAAAGGCTCCAACGATGACAGCTGGGACGTGGGGCTGAGGGCTGTCCACCTCCCGTGATCCTGGGCCATGCAGGAGGCGGCTCCATACTTGGTGACTCCCTCCTTGTAAATGCCTTATCCCCTGGTCTCATGAAGCCAGGCACGCCCCCTCCTGCCTCTTGGACACCTCCGGAGTTCCTTGTATTCCTTGTCTTCTTTCAGTCCATTAGTTTCTCCCAAAGGTTTGAAAATCCCTCTACTCTCAGATCTCGAGCCACCAACCTTTTCACTTCAGGCCCCAATATACTCCCCAGCTGTGGCTCTGACAGCTTGACAGGAAGCTGCGACCCACTGCTGATCCAAAGCCCTAAAATTCACCTTGTCCAGATCACAGTCATCATCCGCAACCCTGCTAGACGAGCGGCTCTCCCCGCGCTGCCCCCATTAGAATGGTGAAAACATGAGCTTCATCCTCATGTCTCCCCTCCCCCAACCCTGCCCCCCACATGTGCACAACACTTGTAAAGATCACCTCCACATCTTTTCCTGAGCCCCCCATTATCAGGCTTGTCACCATATATTCCTCCCACGATGACTCAGCTACTTAAATCCTCTCCTAAATACTTTCTCACCTCTTCATCCCATCCCCCACCTCCCGCTACAATTCTTTTAGATGCACAGATCCCACCAAGGCCTTCCCCGATTAAACATCTTAGATGTCAGCTCACAGCTGCAGGCAGGGTACTTCTCTCACCACTGGAAAACCAAACACACGGGTCACCATCTTTCTTCTGCTGTTTTACCCTCTTCCCTCCTTAGGCAACTCCTCTTTAATCTCCAAAGCCTGACCCTCAGGTCACCTCTTTTGTGAAGCCTCCCTTGATTCCCTTTCCTAGTTGCTAAGTGATCGCTACTCCCGGTCCTCTCTAGCGGATGGCACATTGTATAACCATTCACCATTTGTGGGTCCACACTCCCCTCTGGATTTTGATCTCCCAGGACATGGGAAGGGTGTGTCTTGAGTCCAGGTAGCCCCAGTGCCTACCACTGTGCCTGGGAAGAAAACACATTGGATGAACAAATGTCATGATGAAGCCACAGGAGCAGAAAAGATTACTGCAAACATGGACGAATCTATCACTCACCGAATCAGAATAGCAGAGTGGCGTAGCAGAGTAGATTTTAAATTATGACTCTTACCTTTACGACTCACTGCGCCTGGGAAGTTGCTTCTCACTGAACCGTAAATCTTCTTCTGGAAAAAGAAATGAAAACACCTCTTAAGTTTGTTGTGAGAAGTGCAAATACGATATTACATATAAAGGGCTTAGAATTGTGCTTAATGCAGTCAGCGCTCAGTACACGGCTGGCCCGGGTGTTATCAAGAAGAAATAAGAAGAGACGGGCAAGAGGGTGGCGAGGCGCGGTGTCAGGGGGGTCCAGTCTCACTCACTCAGCACAGGCGCGTTGAGCACCGGCCCGTGGAAGGTGTGACAGCCCAGTGATGAACGGCACCTTTACACACAGCAGTTTGCGGACTGAAATAGGGGTCAAGAAATTCGGGATGTCAGCATGGACACCCATGGCTGGATGGGGGAAGGAGAACAAGGGGTGAATCCCCAAGGAGAAGCAATGCACCCAGTGGTGGGTGGGTTGGTAAGGAGAGGAAGCAATCACAGGGGCCTCCAGACATAGGGATTAGGTCAAGTTGCTAGAAGAAACTTGATGCCCAGAAGAGGTGTCTAGTAGGCAGGACGTTCCGGGGACAGAGTTTAAGTTGGAGCTTGGGCTCTAGAGTTGTAGTTGGGGGTGAAGGAGTTGGGAATGATGTTGAGACCTTGGGTAAAGGGGAGTCTCACAGGGATGGCAGGTCATTGCAATCACTCCGTGCAAGCCACTGTGATCACTCACTAAACAGCAACTGGGAACAGGTGCCAAGTTCATTCTTGGCATGAGATGGAAATCCATCTTGAAGAGGAGAGGGTTGGGATGACAGTCCAGTGTTCTGTGCCTTGGCAGCAGTTTCTGGTGAGAAAGATGAGTGACAAAAGGAGCAAAAGCAAAATAAAAGGCAGGAGCAACACATTGAGCCAATCATTTGATGTCCATTACAGAGTTTCCCCATCGAGAGTGTTCTGTGGATGGAAGAAATTTTTAAAAATTTTCTTCTCTTGAACAGACAGACCTTTAGAGGAATTACAGGGTGCAAAGTGTGGGGAAGGGTGACAGTGGAGGGACTTGCTTGCCGGCCTCACGCATGCTGACGGCACGTGACCCAGCCTTCTCTGTTTCCCCGCAGGCTGATGCCAGTGGCCATCCAGTTTTCCATCCTGATTATGTTGCACTCGGCGCTGGTCCTCATCACCACAGCAGAGGATTACAAGTGTTTGCCCCTCATCCTCCGGAAAACTTGCTGTTGGATTAACGAGACCTATTTGGCGCGGAACGTCATCATCTTTGCATCCATCTTGATTAATTTCCTGGGCGCCATCCTAAATATCGTAAGCATCCCAAGCCCATCAGCCCTCCAGTGTCTACTGGACAGTCGTGAACTAAGAGTTTATGGAGCCTGCAGCTTCTTGCTTTGCCTGTCTAGGTACCAGTTACCTTCCTGTGCCCACTCCAGCCCCAAGCTTAGGGACAGAGCACTAACATGGCTCCTGTCACAACTGGGCATTTTGCTGGTGGCAGATTGTCTTTTTCCCAGTGGGGGAGGTCATCTACTGCAAAGGAACTCCAGACACCCCTAATGTTCTATGCTGTCAATGGCCAATCTATTCTCATCGTAAGTGACTTTAGTTAGCACATACTAAGTCCCTACCTGCTGTGTGCCATGCATTGAAGGAGAAGCTGCCTGTGTTTTTCTTATTTAATCCTCACACAAACCCGGTGAGGTAAGTCTCATTGTCCCCACTTTATGGCTGAGGAAACCGAGGCTCAGAGACATGACGTGACTTGCTAAGAAGGTCTGTCTGACTCCATGACTCATGCTCATTCAAAAACGCTGACCTGTACCTCCGGGAGCCAGGGGCTGGGGATGGAGACCCAATAGCTGTCATTATTGAGCGCCTGCTGTGTGCTGCAGGTAGGTATCACGGTTGTCATGTGAAGGATGAGGAAGCTGCATTTCAGGAGGCTGAGCTGCCAGTGAGTTCACAGTGGGTGTGACACCTGAGACTCAGATGAAGCTCCAACTGCCATATTCATCCTTGTTTTTAATTTGGTGATTCATGTTTTGATTTCTCTCTCTCTCTCTCTAGAAAGATAACCTGGTAGCAATAGGCATTTTCTGTGTACCTACAGTCTGTGTTGCCCATAGTTGAGGGATCTAGATAGGGGAACGATTTATCTGATTGCAGGTTTAGAACATGCCCATCGAGAGAGGCCAGTTGAGGCATCTTCTGCTGGCTGACCCCATCCTGTGCCCTTTGGGCCTGAGGGCGGGTCTCCAAAGGCTCAGGGACCGTGCCCCACTCAGTGATCAGCCATGGTTGGAGGCTTATCCTGCCTAAAATCCTTTGCCAAATGGTCCAGTAATTATGTAACGTCTACTCTGTAACGTCACCCCACTCTGTGGTTGGCCTTATGGTAAAGGACTCTGGGGGATAAAGAAAAGGGAAAATCATACGTAGGTACATTCATTAGCTAATGAACATTTCATAGATTTTGACCATGGAAGACCATGGGGTTTCTGGTCACAGCCTGTGAGGTTGTAGCCAGGATCGCAAGTCTTGACGGATCGGATGTCTCTGGGCTACAGATTTGGAAGTCAGCTCCACGATCTAGGTCAGGGTTGCCTCTGGGGAATCCATGCCACAGTAGTGTGGGAGTAAGTTCCAAGGCTGTGGAGTCAGATAAGCTTGTGTTCAAGTCTCAGCTCCATCGCTTACCAGCTGGGTGATCCTAGACAAGTTTCTCTACATCTCAGAGTTTCCTGTCTTTAGCTTGTAAAATGGGGATGCCATTGGTAGCTACATCACCAGGGGGTTGTGAGGCCTGTTCATATAAAGTGTCTGGCACAGAGGAGGCAGAGAGTCTATGGTGCAAAATCTTTCTGAGTGCCACAAAGCCCAGCAGCAGTTTCTGGTCTAGGAAACGCCCGCTTCCCCCTCCCCTCCATGAGCTGAGTCTTTCTGGAAAATGTGCCCCCACAGACCCCTGGAACGGTCCCAGCTGTTGATGTGGAGACATGTTAGCAAACCCCAGAACCCCAGACCTTTCCTTTTGGGCCCCAGTTCTCTCTCTGAGCCCCCCAGAGCCAAGCACCAGCCCAGTGACCTTGCGTGACAGTGCCAGTGACCAGTCCAGTCTGCTGCTGTGGCTTGCAAAGGCCCTTCTGAGCATGCGCTTTCTTTAAAAGCAGATCAGGCCGGCCCCCCAACCCCACCCTGGTCCCCCCTGAGCGTCAGCAGCAGCCCCGCGGGGATAGCGCCCCCTAGTTTCCAACACTCACACTGACGTTGTTGTTCCTGTGTTCTTTTTGTGTTTTTTTGTTTTTATTTTTTGTTTTTGTTGCTGTTGTTCTTTTTTTTTTTTTTTAATCCGCAGCTGTGGTGTGATTTTGACAAGTCGATACCCTTGAAGAACCTGACTTTCAATTCCTCAGCTGTGTTTACAGATATCTGCTCCTACCCAGAGGTATTTATTCATGAGCTCCCCTGGGCGAGACCTGGGTATAGATAGATTCCACCCCCCAAATCAGCCAGACTGGCTGCAGGGCCTTAGAGAGTCCTCCAGAGTCCCAGCCTCCCTCTTCTGCCTCTTCCTCCTTCTCATCTTCTCTTTCTGCCTTTCCCACTCTCCTTCCACCTCCCTGTCTCTCTCGGCTCCCTCCCCTGCTTCTCCCACTCCACCCTTTCCCTGTTTCTCGCTCCCTTCTTTCACCTCCTTTGCGGCTCCTTCCCTGTTCCTTTCTCCCCATTGTCCTCTTACCCTTTGTCTCTGCCTCCCCTACTTGCCTCCCCCAACTCATCTTCAAACCCTGCAGCAGAATGTCCTGTTGTCTCCATCACAGGGCAGCACAGAGTTACTACTCTGAGTTTACCACACTGAAAAAGGAGAGGGAGTTGAAGGAAGCGGGCAGGGAGGACGAGAAAGACACACAATTGCAGGATACCATGACTAAACTTCCATCAAAGTGGTATAGAAAGAGCCCAGGGCACCATAGTGGGGGGGAGGTGTCCCAATAGGACACCCACCATCATAAGTGTGGCCCTCTCTTGGCCACAGAGCCGCTGGCCTGGCCTGGGCTGTGGAGTCAACCCAAGAGGTAGGCAGAGAATAATCTTAGACTCTGTTCTCCACTGCCCAGATCTTTATTTTTTTTTGTTAGAGATTTATTTATTTATTTTAAAGATTTATTTATTTATACAAGACCTAGGGTACAGTCAGAGGCACGGGAGGGTGAGAGAATTCACCAGAGCCAGAGCGGGGAGCAGAACAGCCAGATTGAGGCAGTACAGTGCTGAAGGGAGCAGCAGGCGGCAGGAGAGGTCTGCCGTGCCATGTTGGTATCTCCCTGGCCGGCCGAGAATCGAACCCACTATGCAGAGGCTGCGGACACCTTCACAGCACTGCACTCAACCTGCTGCACCACTGGGGAGGCCCTAAAGATTTATTTATTTATGCATACAAGAGCTGGGGTACAAGCCAGAGGTGAGAGGAGTGAGAAGATTCACCAGAGACAGAGTGGGGAGCAGAACAGGCAGATCCACTGAAATACACTGCTGAGGGGAGCAGCGGGCGAGTCAGGAGAGGTCTGCTGCACCATGTGGGTAGCTCCCTGGCCAGCCGGGGGATTGAACTCGTGCTGCAGAGGCTACAGACAGCTTCACAGGTTGTGTCTTAACCCCTTGCACCACTAGGGAGGCCCATGCCCAGACCTTTACATGGGGCAGAACTGTAGGCAGGGAGAAGGGCCACCGGCATGTCCCTCAGACCCCAGCCAACCCCACACCCTGTAGACCCCGAGCAGACTCGTGTTCTCTGAGAGCCCCTCCAGCATATGGCTGGAGAAAGGCTCTCAGTTCTCCCACCATCACCCCAGAATTGGTCTTAGAAGCACTCTGAAAAGGAGACCCAGCCACACCTGCTTGATACGCATGACAACATGAAGGTGTGTGTGTGGGGGGGGGGGGGGAGGCTGTGCCATCTCCACTTTATAGACCATGAAACAAAGTGATTTCTCAGCTTCACCCCGTCCTGCCTTCCACCCATCCTCACCTCTTTCCATCCTTCCTTCTTTCTCCTCTTTTTAATTTAATTATCAAGACCTGGCGCTGCAATTCAAACTGCATCTGCCCGCGTGAGCCCTGGCTTGCTCCCCAGCCCGGGGCCGAGGGAGCGTGGCTGTCTTGAGGTCATCCAGTGCAGGTCGGAACAGGGTCTCCCTTCTGGGCTGCCCCCGTGTGCTCTAGGATTTTGAGGCCCTGGTTTCATGGACTCTGTGGGACACCAGCTCCCCCAGAATGTCTCGGTTTGGAGGGCATGAGGAAAGTCCCCAGAGGCAGTGAGTTAGCCGAGTATGAGAAACCGAGAGTGAGGCAGAAGGTGGATGTCACTGCTAACAGAGCCCCTGCCCTGGAGCTCTGGAGTTCTGAGTCAGTTCTCACTCTCTCTGAACCTCAGCTTCCTCATCCGTACAGTGGGAAGTACAGCCCCTTCTTCACATGACCATGGTGGCGCGAAGGACTAAGTCAGCAAACGCTGAGTTTCTGACATGATGTCTGACATGAATCAGGTGTTTATTAATTAACCATCTGATTATTAATTAAGTGGGTTAAACATTAATTAATTAAATCACCTATTAACTTATTAACTAACTACTAATATGGGCCCCCACATGACTCTATATCCCAGACCCCAAACCAGAACTTTCAAACTCAGACCTGGACTTGCCAAACTTCAGAGAGCAGCAGGTAAGCTTTCTGATCACAAAGCTTCCTTCCTCTCTGCGCCTCAGTTTCCTGTCTGCACAATGAGGATGAATGTAATGCTTTCCTCATGGGTAGTTGTGAGGATGAAGTCAATAAATCTGTATAAAGTGTTTCTAGCACAAAGTATCTGCTCGTTAGATGTCAGCCAGGATTTACCTGTGATTTTCAGTGAAAAGGTTTTGAGCCTGCCTCCCCCACACACGTTCACCTGTAAGTTACATACCTGAACCACCGGGCTATTATAACGTGTCCATATGAAACAAACACCAAAGGTGAGATAAAATAAATACAGATTGGAGTCCTAGTATTTTCCTCCCACAACCAAGGTTCATTACACCTAAGGGTCAGAAAATTATGGCTCCAGGCCCAGTTTTGCCTGCCTGTATCAGGAAACAGCCAAGCCCATTGTGCACAGACTGCCTTGGACACATACTACATGGCAGGGCTGAGGCGCCTCCACAGAAGTGGTGTGGCTGCTAAGGCCAAAACATTGCCTGTTTGGCACATTAGAGACAAAGTTTGCCAACTCCTGACACCCTGGATCCCCACAGTCCTAAAAGAGGGGGATCCAGACTGTCTGTCAACAGCTGCTACGACACCAGAGTGGACCCAGCCCTTCCCACCTGGTGTATGTGGTTGTTTCCTGCCTAAGACTTGTCTCCCAGACATCAGCCCTCCCAGCAGGCAGCGTGCCCAGCCCCCCAGCACCCGTGAGTGTGTCCCCAGACACCGCCCCTTCTCTCTGAGCCTTGGTTTCCTCGTATGTCTATCTGACCTCTTCATCTCACCCTATGAGAAGTGAAAGTCAGTCCAAAAACATGTTATTAAACAGGATGATGGGACATAAATAGAAGAGGCTGACATAGATGACTTCGAGCGTAATGTGAATAGAGCAGAGATCAGCAGAGGATCCAGCCAGTGTGTGCATGGGAGGAAACTAGCCCGTGCTTGGAAAAGAGCCATTTGTTTCTGGTCTTCATGTTGGTCTCTTAATCAATTTGTCTTTCAATGTCACTATCACACTCTTCTGATTCCTGTAGTGTAAGATGTCTCAAAAGCAAATAATGAGGTCATATTAACCCTCCAACTTGGTTCTACATTTTCAAGTTGTTTTACTATTCTAGATCCTTTATATTTCCACAAAGATTTTATAATCAACCTCATAAATTCCTTAAAAAAATATCTGGAAGAAAGAAGAGAGAGAGAGAGATCAATTTCAGTGTTCCAGATATATGCAGTTTATTGTTTGTGGATTGCAACTCAATACAGATGTTTTTAAAATTAAGTACAAAATTGGAATGAGGAAGAAGAGAGGCCAGCACTACAGAGGCTCTGTCCATGTCATCTCCATAGTCAGAAAACTCAGGTTTTGAATTCAAGTTCTGCTGTTTATAACCCTGGAGTCTTATACAAGTCACTTCACCAATTTGAACCTCTTTTCCTAATTAGGAATAAAAATTGTGCCGACTTCTTAAGGTTCTTGTGAGGCTAGATCAAGGGCATGATCTATATAGCACTTAGTACAATTTTTGGTGCATAATGTTTACTAAATATTAGCCATTGTTATGATGGAGATGAAAGGAGAAAGAGCAAAAAAGCAAAAAAGAGGAAGAGAAACAAAGATAATCAATGATAATAAAACAAATAACTTAATTATTTAATTCCAAAAGGGATATAAAAATTAGTGTTCCCCTAAACTCTTGCTTCATTTCTCTGGTTAAGTTCTCAGGCAGGAATCAGAACCCCAGGTGATCCTGCTGGTGGAGGTCTAATTCCCCAGCTGATATTCAGGATAAAATTAGATTTTCCCAAGTTTATTAAATAAACTGGTGGCAGGTTTATTAAATAATTAAAAAAAAAAATGGCATGCCAGATAATTCTACTCCAATTTCAGAACTCTCTGCTGGTTGAACAGAGGGACATTACATAAGCTCATTTCACTTCAGCACAAGGCCAATTGTTGTCATGACTAAATACACGCAGGGGATCACTTTGGTTTTCCCCTAATGGTAATCAATATAACCATTTTTGGAATTGCCTTTCCCCACCAAGATGAAACCAATCAAATAGAGAGCCATTATATCACCATGAGATTCGAAAACAATTTCTACCTCATTGAGGCTTAGATGCCAAGTCTTTGAGGGTATTGATCAGCCTAGGAAACACAACAGGTTTGCATGACAAAGAATTCTTCTCCCAGTAATTAGCTGTGTGGCCTTGGGTAAATCACCTAACCTCTCTGAGCTGCATTTTCCCCCATCCATCTAAAGGAATTATTCATAATGCCTATTTCATAAAACTGTTTCCATGATAAATAGTGATAATATACATAGAATTCATTAAATGTTAGTTTCTCTCTCCTCTCAGGCCTTTGGTAAGAAGGAGAAAATGGGTTGTGCTTAATGGTAGATTTGAATTTAAGGAAACAGATAAGGCTGTAACAAATTTTTTAAATGCATGAGTCTTTTGGTTTCAAACAGGAGATTTTCTGCATAACCGTGTGAACAGTGTATGAATAGAAATTTGAACAGACCACAATTTCATAGCAATATCAATCTCTTGGCTTCACCAATTGTTTATACGTTGGTGACCACCAAGAATTGCATTGTTCTCTGAAAGTTTCCATTCTTTCTTTGGACAACAGTGACTTCTAAAATTGACTGCTCTCTTTCCTTCTTGTCCTGTGAGTTCATAATGGGCTTTTGGTAGCAACCAAATGGGCACAGTGAGGATGGCTCATGTTGGTAGATGCTCACGCCTTCTTCACGCCCTGTCATGTGAAGAACCTTCTTCCTCCTCCTCTTCTAGTGGAAGATGCATGCATGTTGCTGAGGTGAAAGCACCTTCCAGAATACGTGCCTAGAAACATTTGTCTGTTGTATAAGCTCTGATTCCTCGTCTGTTGGGTAGTACCCAAATTGTGTTTTTAAGGCTGCAGTTCTCCATTCATTGCAGTCCATCCTGGATGACTTACCATTGTTTATTTCCGAAGCAGTGATCTAATGAACCCATTACGAACATGAACCCTTTTTATAGCTCCCTGGGGGCTATAGAATAAAGTGCAGACTCCTCAGCAGGACACACAAAAGTTTCTGCAATGTGGCTTTGCCTCCTCTCAGCCTTCCTGCATCTGTGTGCCTCGCACTGCAGTAGAATGTGTGAGCATATTAGCTACAATACCTCCCGAAGTCTTATGTAGAAAAAGGAAGGCAGCGCATTTCCAACTTACTAGTTCTCCTTACTAATTAAATGGGTCTCTAATGTACCCTAAGAAATCATTCTCCTATAAATCTGTTCCATTATACCTTTGAGTTAATGTCATTCTCTCTTCCCAGAATGTTTTTCCCTTTCCATTTTCTCTATGTGAAATCCTACCCATCCGTTACGTCAAATTCAAACTCACCTGTCCTATAAGCCTCCCCCCTTCCCTGTGCTTGTGTTCTCCATAGAGGCAGAGTACTTTCCACGGGTTATTGCAGAGGTGTTCCTGCATCTGCTTCATATTTTAGACCAAGGACCATCTTTTACTTTCAAGTCCACAATGCCCATACCATACCTTGATTGCAGTAGACGCTCAATCAATGCTGATGACATTTTTAAAATTAAAAAAAAAAACTTGAATTATTTGTTATGCACTCATAAGGTTTTGCTCAAGACCACAATAATTTCAATTACTTTTGGTCCAACAGATGATTAATAATCTGCACTGATAAAACACTGCACAGCCCTTTGTTATAATTCAGGTCACAGTGAAACAGGACCCTCAGATCTACTCCTTTTTCCTTTGTTAAAATGGGGGGTGGTCTTGAGAGTTTCTCTGGATGCAGAAAGTGAACTCTGGAGGATGAACTTGCCATTGCCTGTTCACTTCTCTTCACTCACAGTCTGCACAAAGACCTAAAAACTCTTACTAAGGCGAGATATTAAAGGACAGTTGAAAGCTTATCATCCATTTGAGACAAGGATATAATTGGATTTATTAGGAAAAGGGAGACAAAAGTGAGGGATGACTCAGACACCGGGACCCCTAAGGGCAGAGTCAGCTCCTTGCTCATTACTGAGTCCATCCCACGCTCAGGGGTGTTCAGGCTGCTCTCTCCACATTGGTTGGTGTCTGTTGAAGGGTCTATGAATGGGCCAATGTAACTTAAAAAGACAATAAACATGTCTTCAGTTGTTGCTCAGGAATTTTTACAAATTCTTATCCATTCCTCTGCCCATACAGAAAGTGTCTGTTCTTGTGATAGGAGAGAGAAGGCAGCCAGTTGTTACAAAAATAATGATGATGATGATGATGATGATGATGATGATGATGATGATGATGATGATGATGATGTATAACAAGTTTGGAGTAGATTTTAGAAATGATCAAGTCCAGTATAAGAGTCACAGTCACATGGACTGGTTCAACCCCAGGGTCCTACATGCCATTTTCTTATCGTGAGAGCTGGAATAATTTACCTAAATTCTACACACTTCAGTTTCTTTACCTATAAAATGGGAATTCTGATTCCCATCTGGGCCAGCTACTTGGAAAATTACAAGAGAAAACATACATAAAGATCAAAGTACCGATAATGCAAGTTTTATTCTCTTCTCCCAACAGATAATCTGAACCTACCATCCAGAATGATGGATTGGGACACTGATCTAAGGGAAATATACTGAAGAGTTTCCTATAGAAGCTGGAATGTGGCTGAGCAGATAAACACGCAGGGGCCATTCAGATATCCCAGCCCTTGAGTGGCTCCACACTTGCCCTTTGAACAGCTGCTCCTAGTACAGGGTATTAGATGTCCGGCTGGGCTATGAAGGGTGCCATGCAGCAACGAGTCCATTTCCAGAAGCTCAGAGATGTGCATGAAGGCTTTTCAGGGGAGGGGACACCTGAGCTGACATTTGTCAGAGGAGTAAGGTTTACCTGCATGGAAGAGATCTTAGCAATGAGACAGTGGGGGTGCAAAACCCTGAGGTACCAGAGAGCAAAGAAACTGGGGCAGCCAGTAGTGAGGCTGGGACACATCTGGGATTGGCAAATGAGTGGAAATCTCTTACATGAAACCCTGTGAACTTTCTATTCGGAAAAAAACAAACAAACAAACAAACAAACATAATTTGAGGGAATGGAGAGCAATGAAAGGACTTGGAGTTAAAAAGCAGCGTAATCATGTTCGTGCTTTAGAAATACTGGGTAGAGGGACCTCCCTGGTGGCCTAGGGGTTAAGTCTCAGCGCTCTCACTGCTGCAACCTGAGTTCGATCCCCGGCCAGGGAGCTGACCCACATGGCGTGGCAGACCTCTCCTGTCTCCCTACTGCTCCCCTCAGCAGTGGATTTCAGTGGATTTGCCTGTTCTGCTCCCCATTCTGTCTCTGGTGAATCCTCTCACCTCTTCACCTCTGGCCTGCACCCCAGCTCTTCGATGTATAAATAAATAAATCCTAAAAAAAAAAAAAATGCTGGGTAGAGAGTGATAATAGGGTGAGAGCAGAACTTTCAGAAAACTATTCCAAAACTGTAGGAGAGATCTAACACAGAACCAGGGTGGTAGAAGCTGGCGTGAGGAGAGCTCCTTGAAGGAAGCAGAAGGACAGACTTGGGACGACTAACTGTGTGATATGGGGACAAGGAAGGCAACAAAGATGGGACGGGATGTTTCTGGCTTAGGGAATGGTGTGACTGGTTCCCCCCAACAAATAAAGGATAAGGGCTTGGAGAAGTGTAAGAAAATGAAGAGCTCCCTATGAGACCTACTAAATTTGAGGCCTGCCTCACCCTCCACCGGGATATACTCGGCCAGCGCCCCTGTAAGGAGACCTCCTGGCACCCATGACCGCGAGAGCCGCTGGCATCCCTGTCGAACCTGACGCCACGTTCTCTGTTTCCAGTACTTCGTCTTCACGGGGGTGCTGGCCATGGTGACCTGCGCCGTTTTCCTGCGCTTGAACTCTGTCCTCAAGCTGGCCGTGCTGCTGATTATGATCGCCATCTACGCGCTGCTGACCGAGACCCTCTATGCTGGCCTCTTCCTGCGCTACGACAACCTGAACCACAGTGGAGAGTGAGTAATGGCCGCTGAGTGTCCGAAAGAGCAGGGCGTTGCTGCTGGGGGGAGGGGAGGGGAGGGAGGGGGGCGGAGAGGGGAGGGGGAGGGGACAGAATCAGGATGGTCCAGGACACGGAATTATGGTGCTTGGATGGTGGGTCTGGAGAGGTAACATGCATCTGAGGAGGTGAGAATTTATTCCCCTAAATCATACATGGTGTTGTAAACCAATATTACCTCAATGGGGGGGGGGGGAGAAATGCTAAGAGTTTATTTATTTTTTAATGATTTATTTATTTATGTACACAAGAACTGGGGTCCAGGCCAGAGGTGTAGGGGGGTGAGAGGATTCACCACAGACAGAGTGGGGAGCAGAACAGGCAGACTGATGAAATACACTGCTGAGGGGAGCAGCGGGCGAGTCAGGAGAGGTCTGCTGCGCCATGTGGGTTGCTCCCTGGCTGGCCTGGAATCGAACTCCTGCTGCAGTGGCTGCCGATAGCTTCATAGGTTGCGTCTTAACCCCTTGCACCACCAGGGAGGCCCAAGAGTTTATTTTTTAAATACTTGTTCAACTTCCAGTGGGAAGAGGCACCGCTGGATGGACTGAATATCCACATATTCCTCAGCTTAGACACCAGCTAGTTCACAGGCAGAGTAAAATCTCCGTTTTACAAATTGATCATTTATATTAATTATAGATAAATTAATGATTGTAGTTTGAACTAAATCATAGCTCAGATCTCCTCTACACCTGATAACATATGATCCCTTCAACTCTAGCATCTCCCAGACTTACCGGTCTGATAACTCGACAATCTCAGCCTCACGCATTGCAGACGCTGCTCTGCACACTTTCTAGGCTCCTTGCATTTTGAAATAGTGGAAATATCAAAAACAATCATATCTTAGCCGACATTCCTTAAAGAGCAGAGCCTGGGGCTGGGACAGGCTGATGGGCTAACTCAACACCAGGAAACAAGAGTGTGTGAAAGAGAAAGTGAGGAAGGAGAGGACCAGAAGCCACTTTATGACGCCGGTCGGTCCTGTGTCTGGGCAGGTGGGAAGGAGGGGACATTGTCGCAATCTGAGGAGGGGAAAGGAATTTGCTTACTCCTCTCCTCTCCTTTCTCCCATGAATCCCAGTTAATTCTCTGGATGAACTTCCCTGACATCGCGTGACGTTTCCCCTAGTCCTAGGAAAACAAACCCCACACCTGCCACGTGGAGCTTCATCTGAGCTGGAAGAGATGGGAGAAGCCAGGCACTGAGTGGGAGACTGAGGAGGCTGAGGCCTAGGAAGCCCACAGCTCTGGCTGAGACTAGAGCTAGTGGCCAGCGCTCAGGGAAAGATGAGTAGTGATAATGCAAGAAGCTTCAGGAAGCATGCCCGACACTGATGTTATGAAAGTCTTATCAACCACCCCGCAGAAATCAACACTGCTGACAATTAGAAATACTTATTTCTATACTTTTAAAGCATAAAATATTTCAGAAAACGCTGACATTCCTTTTCCCAGTGTTGTCTTTCTCCCAGAGTCAACCGCTAATGGGCTGAATGTATATCCTTTGGGTCCATGTTATAATTATTTAGCTATGTCTGTATCTATAATTTTTTTTTGCTATATTCTCTTGCTGTCATGCAATATGGTCTTTTTTAGGTTTACCTAGGTGGTTAGGTATGTATAACATGAGCATGCCAGGTACATATATGAAGTCCAACTCAAGGACACCCTCCTTGGTGAAGACCTTCCTGATCATTGTTCATGTTCCAATCTGTGCCCTTAATATTTTTATCATAGCATTTATCTCTGTGTTGCAGTCATTAATCCCCATGTCTTCTTCCATTAGAAAAGGGGAATTATGAAGGCAAAGATCAATTTTTGGCCATCTGGCGATGGGTTGCCAATTAAATATTTGTTGAATAAAATGGTAAATGAGTCAATGATTGAAAGAAACATTAGCTCACTTGGAATCATATTACACCATTGAATCACAGTAAACCAAATGTCCTCTATCTCAACTTGTCTGATTTTTGCTAAAGGTGACCCTTAAACTGTGTGTTCCCTACCCCATACTCACAGTTTGTTTTTAGACTTCAGTGTCATAACTTTACCATGGGCTTTCCTAGGTCCTGAGATTCACAGATGAATAATACATTATTTTTATCTTCAAGATGCTTAAGGGAAAGCCAGTTACAAATAAGGACATGCAGGAAGACATGGTAGTACTGAAAAGTCATCCCTGATCTGAAAGTTTCTCCATTGACTACATCTGTGAACTGGAGAGAATCATTTAACGTCTGAATTTCAGTGGGATAATAATCCCACTAGAGTGGGATAATAATTGTTGAAATGACTGGTAAAGCGGGCAAAATCTGTGAAGTGTTGAAACAGGGAGGGTATGAAATCAGTATTTAACAATTGTGGTCATAAGTAGAGCAACAGAATTAAAAATTCAAACTGGCTGTCTTATTTTGGGTTTTAAGTGGGGAAATGGAAACTGATAGCTGAAGTAAAAGTTTGATGTCACATGCCCTGTGGCTGAAGCTCAGAATGCGGTGCTGAAATGTGAATTCTCATCCTGGCTCTGACAGAGGTCAGCTGTGTGACCTTGGGCAGGTGACTTCTCTCTGGGCTTTAGTCTCTATCTGTAAAATAAAAGGCTACCCGGGAGAAAACAAGGGATTTAAATTATGTATGATGCACGAAGTACAAATTGATCTACAACTCACATTGTAAAGTGCTTAATTATGTGGAATTATTTTCATAATATATACTAAATGAAGTAGTAGGTTATAAAACAGTATGAACCATATAATCCTAAATTTTGTAAATGGATTTTTGCATGGAGATGACATTTACTTGACTCCAAAAATAGTAACCATTGTTTTTTTCTGAGTGGTAGGCTTACAGACAATTTTCACTTGTGAATTTTTATTAGGTTCCACATTCACCACAATTAGCATAAAAACTTCTGCAGTGATGATATTCAAATTAAATATTCACTTGTATCATACATCAAATAAGATGATCTCTAACAACTGTTACAGTCCTGAGATCTATATTTATTTTACATGTGTTTTCACTTAATTGTGTCCTTTTCTGTTAGTGTAAGAAGATACTAGTATTATGCACCAGGCTCTGGTTTAGATGCTAAGAAATATGAATGACTCAAACTGAGATTGCCAATCCCTTATGGAGTTTATAGTCTAGGACGAAATCATCTTATAAAATTTATTCTTCAATTCCCTTCCTAGACCTCAAACTCTAGTACCCTGATCACTCTGATTGTAATAAAATAATCTGTGCCTAAAAAAAAAAAAATACTTGTATTAATTCAGGGATTTTATTAGTAAGAACAAATTATTTTAAAATATCATTGTTTTTTTAAGTGTTTGCCAGCCAATATAAAGCAAGTGTTATGATTTCTATAGATTTCAACCATTGATTTTCTTTGGAAGTTCTTCAAAGAAGAGTGGAAGCAACAACAACAAAAAGCCCTCCTTAATTGAAATAACAATCCTTTTTGGACATTCTTTGCCTTGCTTTACTCACTATGGGTCTTCTGCCATTTCTACACACGCCATATTTTTTTTCCCAACTGAAATACATCCTAAAGACTCAAAGGCCATTGATAATTTCATAATTTTCTTTCACTTTTCTTCTAAAGTGGATACATCTCTTCTAATCATCTCTCTCAAATTTTTGGTCAACTGATTACAAAATCATTCAAGAGATATATGCTTTCTCTTGAAAATATGTTTAAGTGATGACTTGCTGGACTTTGAAAGTCTTCTGCATCAGAGAGAGAGAGAGAGAGAATATCAAAAGTGCCTGCAGGCTCAGGAGTTCAGGCTGTATTCACATGGAGTAACCATACAACAGCTCCTATTCAAACACAGCCATGTGAATGAATAATTCAGCGTTAACTTACTTGTGAGCGTTCTGAGTATAGGTGTGCTTGTGATTGGGAGGCAATAATGCAAGCAAATGATATGATTTGGTTTTAGTAATTAAAAAATACACATTCTGGGAGCCACATAGAAAATAGGTGGTGGAGGGCAACACGTTGGACACGGTGTTGTAGTACTCAGTGGGGGAGGTAGGCATGGAATGAAGTGGATGTACTGGGGATCAATTTTGGTGCAAGAGCAGACAGAACCTAGATACTGGGGTAATGAAGGTAATTTGGTTTGAGTCTTTGACTCAAGCACCCGAATGGATGATGAACATTGCCCAAGATGGGCGTACATGGGGAAATGGAGCAGGAGGTAAGGGAAATGAGTGTCAGCCTCCATAGAGGTGACTTGTCTTGGGGGAGGTTTTCTGCTTCAACCAGTGGACACTTTGCCAAACCAACTAGGTCCATATTCAATGCCCAATACTGTTTTTTCCAAGCCCTTAGTCCTGCTGGGTTAGCTCATCTTGAGAAAGGCTTCCTGCTGAGCCAGAATGCAAGAGTGAAGCATTTGGAATCAAGCAAAGGATTCATGACAGAAGGTCATGTTGGTGTTTACACACTTGTTGCTGGCCATCTGGAACTGCTCTCCAGCCCAGTCCTTGCAAGTCCAGGGCCATTCCTGGCAATAGTCAGGCCAGTGACACCGCAGAGTATGCCGACACGGACTGTGGATGGGCTGTTGGATGGTACCTCCAAGAGGAGATGACACGGAGGGAACAAAGGCTTTATTAAAAGATGGCAGAATTGAAATGAGCGTAACAGCAGTACCCAGCTCATAGAGTTGAAGAATCAAAGCAGTGTCCAACTCACAGAAGCAATGTAAGAATCTAAGTGTAAAAGCACTGGAACAGGTGTGCTACCTTGCAGGTGCTATATACCTCCCTCTTCAATAGGATGACAGGAAGAGAGGGAGGAAGGACACTTGTATTCCCATGGATTGAGTTGAAAATGATAAGAGCTCCTTGAACTCCAGAATGTGGCGTGCAAACAGAAGACATTATTATTAATGAGTGTGCATGGTAGAGATGCTACATTCTAGACTCTTCCACCAGGTCTGACCTAAGTGACCTCATACCCTTGAGGGCCAACTGATTTCTGAGCCAGCCTGTGTGAAGACCCTGTCACAGAGTGAGTGGTTGCTGAAAAAACATCCTCTTCTTTCTTTTCTCTCCACACCTCTCTGAGCCTCTGTCTCCTCAGGGGTCACCTTGAAGCCCTCCCTGGTATCAGTAACCAGACTGCCATTTCCTTTCTTCTTCCAACAGAGATTTCCTGGGGACCAAGGAGGCGTCGCTGCTGCTGATGGCCATGTTTCTCCTTGCTGTGTTCTACCATGGACAGCAGGTATGCTAGCACTGTGCTCTGCCTCCCCTCCATCACTGGCATCCCGCACACCGGTAAAACTGGCCTGTGAGGCCTCCACTGCGCTTGCTAGTAAATGACCACAGCTGCTTGCAGCAAATTTGTGATTGGTCACTAATCACCTCCTAATAAAGACCACCTGATAAAAACCTGCGCTGGCGCTGATTTGGTGAGCTTTTTAATAGGGCTAAGGTCCTTTAGGGGTAACTCTTCCAAAGCGCACTGCTGGGTTAAAAAATAAGAGCTTTGGATGTATGCCTCAGGCAAGCTGAGATCCCTCCTAAATCTGCTGCCAGCATAAAATTACTGCTGTTGCAGTTGCCTGCTGTGCTAGGTCAATGGGAAGGTTTGGGATCAGCTGCCAGGCAGGTTCTAATCCCGCCTCTGCCCCAGGCACATTGGAGCCTTGGATACATTACTTCTCCGGGCAGTGGTTTCCTCCTCTCTGAAGATAAGATGGCCACACCTAAATGGGGCTCTTGGGAAGAACCATTTGTCGACACTTTGTTTTGCATCCTGCCTCTCCTCCATAGAGGGAGCACTGCATCAATGCCTTGTGCTCATTAGATAAAGGGTCCCCCCTATTGATTCCACCTCCCTGTGAGGTGCTGCTCCCCAGGAGTGGTAGGTAAGGCTGTGCAAAACCCTCTCGGCCCAGGGCGCCATCCTCTGGAGGAGAGAGGCCTAGAGTCCTCCACCAGGCACGTGTTCTGTGGGATTCGTGCTGTCCGTGGGTCTCAAGATCTGGGGGAGGAGGACATTATTCTGCAAGGAAGGCTGCCCCCCAGAGGGGTCACCCCGCTCTCCAGAACCCCTTGGACGTCTCTGTTTACTGATGTGACTGTGGGGAAGTTCACCACCTGGGGGGCCTTTCACTTCCCAGAAAGCCAGACCCTGCCGCATCCCTGCCCTGCTCTGCTCTGGATCCCAGCCCGCCTTTCTGTAGTCTGGTGTGCTTCAGAAAAAAAGTAACCAGGAAAGAAAAACAAAACAGGAAGACTGTCCATCAGAGCAGAAATAGAAATACATCGCTGAGAAATCACCATGGCAACAAGGGAGGTAACCACCCCGAGAAATCAGGGATGAAACAGCCAAACCCCCAAGAACCTTCGAGATGCATTCATAAAGGCACTTGTACGGGGAAAGGGGAAGTGTAGTTAGGGGAAAAGAGTAAAATAGAAGCTTAGCCAGGGAAGAGGGGAAGGAAAAAGTTAATGTGGACCCAATTCCCACTACACACCTCTCCCTTTACTCCTCTTGACAACCGGAAAGGTGATTTTCACCCATCCCGTATTACAGATGAAGAAAGCAGTGCTGCTCAGCTAGTAAGTAAGACAGCCAGAACTCAAACCCAGAGCTGTCTCCAAAACCCACCCTTTCTACTTCTTTAGATAGGACAGACAGAAAGGAACCAGGACACTCAATCCTACAGAAAGGCTTTGACTGGTTTTTAATTTTTAGCTGAATTAATGGTGAAGTAAGAAGTCAAATGAAAGGCCAGCTATTTCCGGATTTCCTATGTTTAGATCTTTCTGGCAACTTGAGCGCTATGGTCGTGTCTTCCACGCCTTCCTGGCTTCTGCTTACAAGGGAGAAGTCCTTAGCCTGACATGCAAATGACCACCCATTTGAGGGTTGAGTCAGACAGGGTCTCCCACAGGAAAACTCCACTCCATCACACAGGCTGTGAGCGGCAGGCGAGAATCCTCAGATAAGTTAAGAGGAAGCAGTGTGGAGAGGCTCCTGATTCCATAACAAGGCTGATCCGGCTCCCCAGGCCCCTGCCAATGCCCCTTCCTTAATATCTTTTAATGTTCGGGTTCAATTCCTTGCATTCTTCCTTTGTCCCATGAAACAGAAAATCAAAATAAGAATATGTGTAAAGCAAGGGTATGTAAGCGCCTTGTGAGGGTCTGAGAGCTTAAGTGACAGCTGACATTTCGGCTTCCAAAGGACTTTGTAATCACAGCATCACACCCCACAGCTGTAGCCGTGACAGGTACAGACTGGAGCGGTGGTGACAGCACGTACGTTCCACTCTGCCACTGGAAATATGTGATCTTTGGCAACTTATCATGAGAATATAATTATATTTATTCCAGTGCTTTGCACATAGAATGAGTGGCCCAAATTGTGAACTCTCGCTATTCTATTTTAAAATTAAACCTCTGAGAACAACAAGAAGGATTATTATCCTAGAGCAGAGACTCAAGTCACTTGAGGTCACAGAGCTAATAAGGAAAGCCAGACCAACAGGAATCCAAATGCTCTCATTCTAGGAGGTTCTTTGCATCGTGCGTGGCTGCCCCTGAGTGTCAGGGGGTTCCTGCAGGATTGCGTCACTCCGGTGTCTTCTCCCTAGCACCCCCCGGGTCCCGTCATCCCCAGTCAAGCCTGTCCACTCGGGCTCTGCTGCCTGCTTCCCCCGGTCACCCCGTATGATTCGGGCCCCTCTATTTTTAATAAAAGTTGAATAATGCTCCTTGACGCCTGGGACGCAGCAGCAGCCCGGCGGGAGCGCGTGTAATTACACCTCCTCAGAGTGGCGGAGGCGGTTATGTAACTGAAAAATTGGGAAGTTTCATCTGTGAATATGTGGAAACGATAGGCCAAACACTTCCTCCTCCTCCGGGGCAGGTGCGTGCCCTGACACTGGGCAGGGGAGCCGCCCCGGCAGGCTGGCCCCTTGCAGCTGGGCTTGGGGCTTCCCTGGCATCTGCATCTGGGGCAGAGGAAGCCTCGCTGGTGCCCGGGGACGGCGCTGGGTGAGGTCGCAACTCTGGCCTCAGGCTCGTGGGTCTGATGAAAACAGGCGCCTGGATTGGGCGGCTTAGAAGGAAAGACTCAGATCTTACAACCAAATATTTCGTATTTACTTATTTCTTTTTATTGAAATGACATTGCACATAACGTTATGTGTCAGTTGTTCACTGTTGAGAATCAACTTCTGCGTCTGTTACGTTAAGATCATTGCTAAGAGCCCCAACCTACCCTTCACATGGCATTCTCCCCTGTTTACCCCTCCCTGCATGTATTTTTGTTTTGTTCAGTTCATCTGCTTTTTCTCTCTGTAAGCTTGAGTCCCAGCAATGCCACTGGGAGAGTGGGTGACCTGGGGAGACACAAGTCCCCAAAGTTCCCTTTCCTACCCACAAAATGAAGAGGATAATAGTTATCTAGGGAGAGGTGGGGGTGGCTGCATCAGGCACAAGCAGTGTGGGGCTGAGCTAGAGCTCAGAGCAAACCCCCCACTGCTTCCCACACCCCCCAGGGCAAAGCCAGTCTTTGGAACTGCATCCGGAGACCTTGGGCCAACCCACTGCACTTCATGCTGTCTCCGTGTCCTCACCTGGGAAATGCGGGGGATATAGTCTCTACCTGGCGGAGTTGTTGTGTAAGTCAAGGAGCTTTCGTGCATGGGAAGTGCTTGGAACAGTGTCTTGGCCAAGGCAAGAGCTCACGAGCGTGACTGTCACCATGGGGTGAGAGCCTGGCACAGAGCTTGCCGAGCCATGCCCCTGGAGTCCCCGTGGCGCTCTTCTCATAGAGCCATCCCCTAATCGTTTGCTAAAAATCGGGCAAGAGAGTGCACTTCCAACTCAAGTGACATTTCCTGAGCAAATGCTGAAGTTTTGCCTTGGAAAGCACAGAGCCCTGCCTGCCTTCCCTAAGCTCTGCCATGCTCTCCACGTCTGCTCTAAGCACATCGTGTTGAAATGATCTCTCTCCTTCCTTGTGCACTGCCATTGCGCTTTAGCTAGAAGGAAAGCAGAGACAGACACTGAGCTTCCCTCATTTTATAGGGCCAATGCCTAGCGCATAGTAGGTGCACGGGAGCTTTGGTAAAAGGAAGGGGAATACTTCCTGCCATGGAGGTCTAGCCAGATGTGACGCTGGTGTCCATGAGGCTTCTCTATCAAGGGGCAAGTCACAGCTGCTCCCACATCTCATTATGGGTATGTCTCAGATAGTGACCGGCCACTGCCTGTGCAGAACATAAAAAAATGTGTCCTCTTATTACTGAAAATCTTTGCTTCCATCAGCTCCAACAATCCGAATCTCCCTGCTCGTGTTTTCTGAGTTAGGTTCAATTAGCTGAGAATATTTCCAAAGCAAAGAAATAAAAAACAATCTCTTATTCAACCAGGCATACATGATTTTATTGAACTGTAACCATCATGTAACATTATATTATTTTCAGTTGTACAATATAATGATTCAATGTTTGTATATATTGCAAAGTGGTCTCTACAATAAGTCTAGTTAACAACCATCACCATAAATATTTACAAAATTTTTTTCTTCAGTGAGAACTTTTAAAATAGCCTCTATTAGCAACTTTCAAATAAGCAATACCGTATTGTTAAATGTAGTCAGTATACAGTACATCCCCAGGACATTTATTTTGTAACTGGAAATTTGTATCTTTTGATGCCCTTCACCCATGTCACCCAACCCACAACTCCCAACTCTGGCAACCAGTGTTTTCTGTGTCTATGGGCTTGATTTTTGTTTGTTTAGTTTTGGTTTTGCTTTGTTTTGTTTTTAGCTTCTGTGTATAAGTAGATCATAGGATATTTGTCTTTTTCTGTCTGACTTCTTTCACTTAGCATAATGCCCTCGATGTCCATCCATGTTGTTGCAAATGGCAAGATTTTCTTCTTTTTATACCTAAATAATATTCATTGGGGTGTGTGTACTCCATATTATTTTTCCATTCATCCACTGATGGACATCTAAGTAGTTTCCATATCTTGGGTATTAAAATTAATGCTGGACAATTAATAATTAATTAACCTGGAGGCGTGGAGAAGTTTTCTTGTTAGTGTTTTCATTTTCTTTGGCTAAATACCCAAAGGTAGAGGAGCTGGATCACATGGCAGTTCTGTTTTTAATTGTGGAGGAAGCTCTGTTTTGCATAGTATACTTTTCACCAACACTAGCCCAGAGTGCCTTTTTCTCCACATCCTTGTCAACACTTGCTATTTCCTGTCTCTTTAATAGTTTCCATTCTAACAGATGTGAGGTGATATTTCATTGTGATTTTGACTTGCACTGCCTGATGACTAGTGATACTAAGCATCTTCTCCTGTACCTGTTGGCTACCCATATGCCTTCCAAGGGGAAGAGTTCATTTGGGAATAATTGCAACTTGACAAATCAAACCTTGATGCTCATAGATCTGGAGGGAAAAATTTAAAGCACTGACTTAGTCCACTGATGCCTTAAAGTAGCGTTATCTCTTATGGATCTATATCTTAGACATTTCAGAATTGGTTTCCAGCATCACGTCATTTTGTCCATACAGTATGTAGACTCATATCTTATCCTCTCCCTCATCTTGTCAGTAACCATTTTTATGGTTTGTACTTACATCTTTTAAATATATATATACACATAGATATGTAATATGGAAAGAGAGAGAAGTAGATCTCTCTTAAATAAATGGTGACATACTCCACACACTGGTGTCCACAAGCCCATCAAAGTAAAAAGAAATATTCATCTCTTTCATGGCTATATACAATACCTTATTCAACCCACAAAATGAACATTTGGGTCGTTTCCAGCTTGGGCTGTTATAAATTCTGCTGGATGAATAACCTATGCCTCTCTCTTTTGATAATTTTGCCATTCAATGGGGCTTTAAAATAAGACAAAGAAAGAAAGTAGCAGAATGTTTTAAGCCCTGGAATTCGGGGACTTTAATCGTGTGTTTAAAAAGACAGCAATTGTTCATTTCAATAGCCAACGACATTAATGACATTCCCAAAGCTGTGGTAAATTTGGTTTATCACATTCTTTAGAAAGGAAGCTGTCCCCGTTCCAAAGCTAAGGGAAACTGTATGGAGAAGTGAATGCGTGTTGGGTGCCAACTATGACCAGGAGCTTTATCTCTCACTTCCTGTTCCAGTACTGTGTGGTTACTGATGTTTTCCCCAATTTAGAGATGAGAAACTAACCAGTCCCGGCTAGTCTTTACATGAAGAACCAGACTCTAAGCCATATTTGTCTAACAACAAAATCCACATTCCTTCCATTATTGTCCATTCATTTCTTCCTACTGCCTAGTGGTTGAGACCTCAGACTCTGGAATTGGGTTCAGAGTTAAGTTCAAATCCTGGCTTCCCCACTAAATAGTGTGTGTCTCTGGTCAAGTTACATAACCCTGCTTGCCTTAAGTTTCTTACCTGTAAAATAAGGCTTGATAATAACATCTTCCTGTAGGCTGTGTGGATGAAGGAGTTACTATAGGTACATTGCTTAGACGATGCCCAGCACGTCATGAGCACCTGAAAGTGACAACTGGCTTTATCATTGGAACTTATTTATTGAGTCAACAACTATTGATTGACCATCCGCCTGGTGCTGACGTGTTGCTGTGTGGTGAGGATGCAATGTTGAGCAAGTCAAGGGACCCTTGACCTCACAGCACCTGCAATCTAGTGGAGGAAGAACAGAGGCATTGCCGGGGTGACCACACAAACAACTATAATATAAGATCACGAGGGGGGAGGTACACAGCCCTGTGAAATCTGATCTCTTGAATCAGGAAAACCTCCAGAAGGTTCACATCAGACTATCGCCTGAAAAGCCTTCCCCACCTCCTACATGTATGCTTCAGCCCACGCCACAAGCATTTAACCTGTCTCTTCTCTCCTTGACATGAACTGCAGCTGGAGTACACAGCCCGCCTGGACTTCCTTTGGCGCGTACAGGCCAAGGAGGAGATCAATGAGATGAAGGAGCTGCGGGAACACAACGAGAACATGCTGCGGAACATCCTTCCCAGCCACGTGGCGCGCCACTTCCTGGAGAAAGACCGGGACAATGAGGTGAGCCCAGGCTTGTCTCGGGGCAAGAAGGGGTGTCAGTGGACAGGATACAGTGGGACATATTGATCCTAAGCTCTGGAAGAATTCCACTGTCCTTTGTGAGCAGGAGATCGGAGACCACTCCTACCCACCCCCGGCGGCCGGCAGCCCAGACTGCAGAGCTCTGTGACACTTGCACACTACCTCCCCCTCAGACTCCTCCTCTATAAAATGGATGAGAATAAGATCTCCTCTGAAAGGCTGAATGGGAATTTTGATGTTTTATGTGTGTGTATGCATATTAAACATATATGTGTGTATGTGTATATATATATTTATAAATGTGTGTATAGTTACATATACCAAGAAGTGGATTTCATATATTATATATAAAGTATATGTATACACACACAGTAAACCCACTCTTGGTATATACCCCAAAGAATTTATTTATTTGAAAAATCAATTTATATTTTATATCATGTACATTTTTTTACAATGTATGCTTTCTCCTCTCAGGGTTAGTTCCCATAAAATTCCCACCACCAGTTCACCCGCGCACCATCATAATGGTCCCTTGTGCTCATCCTGCCCCCTGTTCTGATCCCTTTCCCTCTTCCTCCCCTGCAGAATATCTCTGATTTATAGTTGCCTGCTAATTTTGTATTTTATTTATTTTTTTTCCTGATCCCTTATTTGGTTCCCCTCTATTCCTCCTATTAGTAAAACCATCCGATATTTTTCTTTTTCCTTCTGACTTATTACATTGAGCATAATCCCTTCCAGCTTCATTCATGTTGCTGAAAATGGCATGAGTTTATCTCTTTTGATTGCTGAGTAGTATTCCATTGTGTCTGTGTACCACAACCGCATCTTCTTGATCCAGTCATCTATTATATCCCAAAGAATTTAAAGCAGATGCTCAATGAGTTATTGCTTACTCATATTCGCAGTAGCCAAAAGATGGAAGCAACCCAGATGAATGGACAGACTAATATAAAGTTATAGTATAAACAGCCCATGGAATATTACACAGTCTTTAAAAGGAAGAAACTTTGATGCATTCTAAACATGGGATGAATCTTTTTTTTATGAAATTTATTTTTTTAAAAAGATTTATTTATTTATACAAGAGCTGGGGTACAGGTCAGAGGCACTGGAGGGTAAGAGAATTCAGCAGAGAGAGCGGGGAGCAGAACAGCAGACAGACCAAAGACACTGCTGAGGGGAGCAGCGGGCGGGACAGGAGAGGTCTGCCACACCATGTGAATTTCTCCCTGGCTGGCCAGGAATCGAACGCTTGCTACAGAGGCTGCAGACAGCTTCACAGCACAGCGCTCAACCTGTTGCGCCACCAGGGAGGCCCCTATGGATGAATCCTGGGGGCATTATTTATGTTATACTGGAAGTCATCGTGGTCAGTCTGTCTTTGAGGAGGTGACATTGGAATGGAGACCTGAATGATGTGACAGGATCCTAGAAAGGTCCTTTGTTGTTCCCCTGCAGACAGTGTAAGAAATCAGACAGTCCTGGCAGGTGAATGCTGGACTTTGGCTTCCAGTGCAAACTGGAGACCAAAATCCTCCTCAGCATCTAGGGGCAGAAGCCTGTATAGGCTCTGAATCCTCCACAAGCCCAAACCTGTACAAACAGCCAGAGGATTGTGACAATAAGACAATAATAGCTTTTCTATATTCATGGATCCCTCCCCATTTTACAAAGTGTTGCTCTTCCTTGAGTCCAAAATAGCAAGAAACAGATGACATACTCTAAGCATTTGACTGAGGAGAGTTGAATGGAGGAAGATCTCCAAAGCTGTGGTCAGGGGGCTGGAGCTCTTATGTGTGCCTTTTCCCTGCTCTGCTGACCTGCCTGGGCTACCTCAGCGACTGCTGGCACACACATTCTGGCACCCAGTTGAGGGTTGCCCGGGGGGATTGCTGGGAAGGAGAACAGATGGAGAGGGAAATAAAGTAAGGTCAGGATATTTATTCCTTGGTTCCCTTCTCTGGGAGCCCCTGAGCCTGGCTGTGTCCACAGAAATCAACAGCTTCTATCACGGCCATGGCTGTGCACCCCCGATGTCAAACCAATTCACTCCTTTTGGGATTTTCATGTTCCCTTAAGCTCATGGGGATGGCAGCTCTACTACCACTGGCCCTGGGTTCTTGAGGGATTTCTTAAGGGTCCCTACAATCTGTCCTCATGATCCTAATTAAGCCCTTTGTAAATTACCTTCCTTGAATCATCTTAATGTGCCCAAGTTTTGCTGTTGGGGCAATAATTGGGGAGAAAAAAGGGATGATAAACTTCATGGGGTCAGCAGAGCAGATCTCTGCTCAGATCCAGCCACACTTAAAGTTCAAGACTGACCATGAATCTGTGATACCATCTTTCTCAAAGCAAGGACATGAAGGCAGAGGAAGCAACTTCAAGAGTGTGTGGTGAAGACTGCTGAGGTCCCCTAGCCTTGTCTCTTCTGCCCTAACTGTGTGATCGAAGACAATGACTTGCCTCCTCTCTGTCTTGAATCAGAGCCTTGAACCAGACCTTTCATGGGGTGGCTGTAATATTGCCGGCGTCCCAGAACTACTAACTGAATGACTCGAGGAACTAGGCACATGCGTGGGGTCTCCGCCCTCACGAAGTCCACAAGTAAAGTCCACTCTCCTCATCTGCAAAGTGGGGATAATAACCTTCCCTACTCCACAGGATTATTGCAAGGATTAAATAACAGAATCCATATCAAATCACTTATGAGCTTTAATATTTTCTACAAAAGCTGGGGATTCATAAACTCAACACTTTGGAGCATTTTCCTTGAACCAGACCTTGTATGGGGTGGCATTAATATTGCTAGCGTCCCAGAACTACTAACTGAATGACTTGAGGAACTGGGAGGCCACAAGCAAAGCAAGAGATGGACTTGAGTACCCATGGGGCAGGCAGCAAAGGCGAATGTGGAGCTGCTCAGGCGCTGCCACAGCACCCAGCTCAGCCTCTGACCCCAATCTCTGGGACTAAGAAGGTTTATGAAGACAGAAAACAGAACTAGCCTGGTTAGGGAGGCGACCTCGGCAAGACATGTCCCACCGAAGGGCAGGCAGCAGAAATAAAAGCACTGAAGTACGAAACAACAGCAGCGTGTCCAGAAGCAGACCTTGAGATAAGGGCTCCAGTACAAGTAATTTACTTAAAAAGCAGCGCAGATAAGCAGGGGCGTGGGCGGCAGGCAGGGGAGCAGGGACAGGCCTTCCATGATCAGACAGGCTCCCTCTATGAGAGGCTTCAGCTTAATCGCGCTGGGAAATTTGGGGAAATGGTGTAGAAAACATACTGCAAACTTCTCTGACCCAAGTGGGGCGGGGGGCGCTAGGGAATGGACACCAATCCCCATCAGTGACTGTTGAGAACCACTTGTGGGGGGTTTGGGGGGGGATGCATTAATGTCATCCCACAGCTCACAGCTCACGTGGCCGGAGTGCCCTCTAGTGGCCGGAAAAACTCCATGCAAAGAACAAGGAGGGCTGGTGGCTGGACCTTGGGTGAGAGAAAGCAAGCCAGACACTCCCCACTACAGCGTGTGCACAAATGCTTCGGTGTTTCTGGAACACATGATACAGCCCAGGTCGCTGCAGGCAGGGAGAGTGCAGTTAGGTGGAGGTGAGGACGGGAATGTACGAGTGCACATCATCACTGACTTTGAGCTTCATCACGATGGCGAAGGTGGGGGATTCTAAGCATGGGAGAGTTTGAATCAATACTGCATCTTTAAACATCCCTCTGGCTTCCACGTGGAGCAAGCTTAGAGTCAGGGAACCCAGTAAGAGGCCAAGGAGAAAATAAGGAAGGATCTGATTTTAAAAAAGCAATGGTGGGAGAGGCAAAAAAAAATTTCAAGATACAAAACAAAATAGTGGGATTTGGCAATTCATTGGCTGTGGATTTTATGGCGAAGACAGAGTTAAAGATGACTCGGAGGGCGTCGAACTTTGATGACTTGGCAGCACCAGTGCCACCAACTGAGTTAGAGAATGAGAGGCAGGAATGGGTTTAGTGGAGGGAAGACACGTCCAGGTGCTGTTTGGTGAGCGAAATCCAGCATGAGACACAGACATGTGGAGACAAGGTGGCGACTGGGCTGGAGAGAGGGATTTAGAGGCCATCACGTATATGCTGGTGAAGACTGGGAGCAAACGACAGGATGCGTGGAAACTTGGAGCCACGCGGCGGGTTGAGGACAGAACCACTGTGATCACCCATATTTAAGATGGATGATAAGCAGGGGGGAGGGGGCACCCACCAGGAAAACCATGTGGCGCCACTAAAGCGTAGAAGGCCAAGAGACCAGGGTCTCTGGAGTGATTGCTGCACCCCTGTGCTGCCGGCCTGAGACAGGAACTGGCAGGAATCCGATTTTTCCAGGAGATGCACCTGCTCCAGATTCATTTCATCTCAGCCTGAGATAAAGAGCTAGAGATAAATCCCTCTCTCCAACCCCCTGTGGCAATAGGCAGCAAAACAACTAGTTTGAGAGTTTGGATGAGGATAAAGAGAAAATGCCCAGTGATCAGTGTTTCAGGACCCTGGGTACTTTGGGCTTCTCCTTATAGAAGACACTTTGTTGAGGAGGAGAGAAGAATGAAATACGAAATAAAAGAATCACGGTAGGAAGAAGTTGTTGAAGTTAGAAGAGAGTCGAGATCGGGAAGAGCATTGACCTTCAGCAAGAGAAAGAAAACATCGATCAGGATACTTGTCTGGAAGTGACACCAGCATCGTCTGGCATTCAAGCTAAGGGAACAGAAATAAACATGAGCGTGGGTTTGTGTGTGACTGTTGAGCGTGGCAGCCCGCTGCCGAGAGCCTCCATTTTCTCAGTGAAGTTAGAAGAAGATCATCTGCTAAGAGGAATTTAGTCCAGAGAGAGGCAGGGGCTTGGACTAGCCATCGAGAGCAAGCACGAGAAGCTGACCAAGACCCAGAAGATGGACAGTCAGGATGCTGGCTCCCGGTGAGCTGAGGACCATGAGTCTTCAATGATGACGATGCTGTGGTCTGAGCCCCCATTCTGTCTTCTCTGGGGGTACCTGTGTGCATTGTAAACTCCCAGTGTTGACATTTCTCTTTTTTTGGTAATGCAAGTGCCTGAGCCAAGTGCAAGTGCCCCCTTCACAGAGGCTGACCCCCTACAGCAGCCGCAGCCTCGGGGTTCCATCAAGGCCAGGCTGCCTCCCCGCTGAGGCTGCATTGTGCAGACCCTGGATGATTTAGAAGCTGGTCTTTTGGGTCATTTGCATCTTTCCTTCTTCTCTCTTTGTCTCTGGTCCCATCCCTTAAATTCCTTGCTCTTATGATTTGAATTCACCAACGTAGAGTAAACCCACAAAACACTAAAATGCCTACCCTTAGTCTTGACAAAAGCCAAACCCAAAACACTGTCCCTCTGTCTCTCCCATGACCTCTCTCTCTCCCATGACCTCACTGTGGCCCAGGTGTGCTGTGACTTCCAGGTCTTATAAGTAAAAAAATTCCTATTTTTTTTCCAAGACTTCCTAATGGTGTCCCCAAAGGGCACTTTGCGGCCATTATAAGAACCCAAGGGCTGGCTCACAGCATCGATGGGCTGAGACCAACAGACAGCGCTGTGCGTGGCACAGGTGCATGTACACACAGGTAGCAGCTTGCACGGCCTCACCTGTCTGCTGTCTGTTTCTGTCTCCCCGGTGTGTCTCTGCCCAGGAGCTGTACTCTCAGTCCTACGATGCTGTTGGGGTGATGTTCGCCTCCATCCCAGGCTTTGCAGACTTTTACTCTCAGACTGAAATGAACAACCAAGGAGTGGAGTGCCTGCGCCTGCTGAATGAGATCATTGCTGACTTCGACGAGGTAACTCAGAAATTGACAGTCACAAGTGAGCTTCGTGGTTGTCATAGAATTATGGTCAGTGCAGCAATAACTGCTTTTTGTACTTACAAAATTCCCAGCTGCCTTATAAACCTGAGCATGCGTTATCTAGTGGGAGGATTGCAGTTTTCACCTGGAATAAATGCTGTTGTTTCTCCATGTGGGGGATCAGGACTGTAAGCCCCGGGCGAGCTCAGTCACTTACGCAGTGCACCCAGCCAGCAAGGGACCAAACCAGAGGTCAGTGCCATGCAGGCCCAGGCATCACAGAAATTGGCACCGATGGGCCATCTCTCCACCTGCTCCTGAGGTTAAGGTAATGAATTAGCCTTTGGTCGGAGATCTAAACCTGACCCCCCAGGGAGCTCAGGAGCGAAAGGAGTACCTGGACTTGCTTCACTACGGCAAGGCAATGTAGTGTCATCATCAGCTCTCAGCCTCTCTGGGGAATGGTGGTGCCTAAACTTCCAAGGCATTTCCCACAAGAGGGCTCCCGCTGACCCAGGCCATTCTCCAGAAAGGGTCCGGCAAGGCACGGTGAGCAGCCAGCCCATGGAGGACTTCCAAGCGGATCTGAGCAGGGTATCACCAGCGCCTACTGCCATCACCACTGCCATCACCCCAACAGCATCCTCTCCCTCGGTCCCCATGTCCATCTAGCTGTCCAGTGCCGTGAACGGCTGCTTCTTCCTTCTTCGGGTCCTTCAGACCCGACCCTTCTCACCGCAGTGCTGCCTGGGTCTTGCTTTATAATTTCTCACCTTCAAGGCTACAGTCATATCCCAACGACCCTCCTGCCTGCCTCTCATCATCAACCACTGAAAGCAGTAGTTTGGCACATCCCTTTGAAACCCAAAACCCATCGCTTTACCACCTCTTCAGAAGGTCACCTTTGCCCTTCTCACCCTGCACCCTCTCCAGCCTTCCCTGCCACTTTATGCCACCTGCCTGCCAGCCAGGACCATGCAGGTACCCACAGTCCTTCAAACCCACGTGGCCGTTTCACACGCTGCTCCTTGCCTCGAGAAGGTATGCCATTCTCACCTGCCCCGTCCTCTTGCCCGCGACTGCAGGACCAGTGGAAAACCTAGTACTCATTTAACAGTCAATTCAAACCTTACTGCTACTTGTGGCAGCTTCTAATCCTTCCTCTCCCCGGGCAAATGTGGTCACTCTGGTTTCAGTGAAAGTCATATATTCTGAAAAATCTTCCATCAGGCTCTTTCAGATATTTAAACCCTTCAGCTTAAATATTTGCCTCCCCTAGGACCACTGGTTCTGGGACGGGAGCCCAGCATTTATCTTACTAATCTCTATGATGTTTGCCAAGCATTGCCACAAAAGCAAAGCATTGTCAATATATCACATTTTTGAAATGCCAGATCCACAGGACCTGAATTGGTCTCATTTTGTAAATAAGCAAAGAAAGCTGGGACTCGGAGACACCGGGACACCCAGGGTCACACACTGGGTGACGAGGCAAGACTTGGGCTTGAGGACTCGGGGCTGTCTCATCTCTTTGACTCCGAATCATTTGGCCATACTCGTGCTCACTGCACTGGCATCTCAAGGAGGGTTTTGCGCACAGGGCAGGGCCATGGTCCAATAACATCCGAACAGGATCCCTCTGGCGGCCCTGCGGGGGGTGTGAGGTCACGGCAGGAGCAGGCAGGCACATAGCTAGGGGCACATTACCAGTGGCCCAGACCAGGGTGTGGCAGGCAAGAACTAAGATTCCAAAAGCAAGTCGAGAGCAAAGCCAAAAAGATCTGTTGGTGGATTGGGGCACATTTGTGATTTCTTCTTTAAACTAATAAAAGAGCTTTGTTTAGTTCAAAGGTCCACAGAAACAGACCTGTTCCTTAAAGAGTATCTGGCCGCACCCATCCCAGTGCCTGGCACCCAGTAGACGCTCACTACATGTATGTTGATGGCTCGGATGCATGATTCTCAGAGAGAAACACAGTAACCGTGGATACAAGTCCCTGGGAGCCTGTTTGAGGGCGCCCCAGGCTGCTGGAAGAATCATCCCAGGACTAACACCACTGTCTGGGTCTGTTCCAGCTGCTCGGTGAGGACCGATTTCAAGATATTGAAAAGATCAAGACCATCGGCAGCACCTACATGGCCGTGTCCGGCCTGTCCCCTGAAAAGCAGGTAATGAGCTTCCGGACCCACCAAAGCCTCTGGCAAGGACCTCACTGTGGTCATGTCGCTGGAGGCCATGGGGCTTGGGGCGGGTGGATGAACTGGGTCTCCTGGTCGTGTGATGTGCGCTGCTCCCGGGTCGATCGAGTCTCCTGGATGACGTGATCCTTCTTTCTAACCGAGAACTCTAGGCTTCGTGCTGAGCCGCACTCGTCACTTGATGAACAAAACCCAGGCCAGCAAATCCCCTGAGTGTGATGCAGTGGGTGGGGGTCACTCGATGGTACGGGGGCTCACACGCCCGGTAACCCCCGCTCAGGGGTGTGCGGGTAGGGGGGGACACAGCAGCGCTGCTGCGGACGAGGACATCTGACCCAGTGAGTGGCGACCTCTCTCCCCTCCGCTCCAGCAATGCGAGGACAAGTGGGAACACCTGTGTGCCTTGGCCGACTTCTCCCTCGCCCTGACCGAGAGCATCCAGGAGATCAACAAGCACTCCTTCAACAACTTCGAACTCCGCATTGGTGAGTAGCAACCAGAGGGGTGGCCAGGGGGGGCCCCTCTGCTCCATCAGCCCACCTCCTGTCCTGGCGTCGAGCCAGGGAAGCTTCTCGTGCAAGGTGCAGCAGACGTGGGGTGAGCTTGCACGGACAGGGACGGTCAGCTCAGGGTCTCTCCTGCACTTTCTCTCACCCAGACACTGGCAGCCACGAAGGGCGCTGGTCTGTGAGCAGAAAGACAAGCAAACACTCCACCCTAATAACCTCTCTTCCAACTCGTCTGTCCCGTAACCCAGCCATGCAAGGCCCTGCTCAGCGAGGTACCTGACTGAGCCATCATTGCATTCCGTTGTCTGTCACCCAAGAATGGCAGGGAACGTGTGGCAAGGTCTGGGTTCTTCTAGATAATACTTGGGACAAAGCCAGTTGCTCCGTAGGACGTAGATACTGTGTTGAACCAGGGACAGGGAGTGAGCTCAGAGCTGCCCGCGGAAGCACCCAGCCGGCCTGCCCCGGAGCCAGGAGGCCCCTGGCAGAAAGGGGCCCCACGGGAGTCCTGGCTCTGTGAGCATCAGCCCTTCGTAACTTGAAGAATATGACAATTTCCTTGGCAACTCTGCTGAGCCTCGAGGCCTCTGGGAGCCCAGTCCACATCCTCATTAGTACAGGGTCCCCCCAGGCCCAGAGCAGGGGAGAGACTATGCTGATGGCACAGCCCGCGTCCCTCACTTCCTGACCGAAACCAGTGACATCCTGACTGCGGATCGGAACTTCCGCTGCGGCCCTCACATTTCAGAACCACTGGCTGAGAGGCCTTTCACCTTCTGTGGTTGTGCCTGAGCAGCTCTCAAGGAAAAAACATCAAAAAACACCCATATTTGACTTGTCAGGTGTAAGGAACACGACACGCCTTTGCTCAGCGAGTAAGAGATGCCCAAGGTTATGTTTTTGATCTTGGGTGGGTGGGGTGGTCCATCGAATGTACATGCCCTTCCCGAAATCACAGGCTGCACAGTGGAGCCAGGAATAAGAAGCAGGATTTGAAGCCTGCTGAGAGGGGAATTCCACATACGTTCAGGGGCTGTTGCAGAGGTCCAGGCCAACCCTTGGGGTGCTGTGCTGCACTGCAGCCCTGCTCAGAGGTCAGAAAATTGTCTCCCCCTGGGCTGGGCATCTCAATTTGTGCTTCGGGTCTGCTGCCAGCAGCTCTACGACTCGTGCCAACCCTCTGAGTGTCCGTTTCCTCGTGTATAAACTGGGCCTGGGCTCACCCCGCCTCCCCCCACCCCACCTGCCTCCTGACGGCGACATGAGAATCACCTGTGGTGATGTCTCTGCACATGCCCTGCAGATTGGAAAGCTCTGTCCATCGCTGTGGTCCCAGGCATTCTGCGGGATCCGGTTCTCAAATTTCAGTCAATTATAGTGCGTGTCTGCGTGTGTGTTTGCGTATGTGTGTGTCTTGCTCTTCCCTCCACCTAGAATGATCTAACCAAATTTTATACAACTTCTTTTATACAACTTCTACCATCACTTTCTTCCAGGCTCTGCTTGGAGAAGCCTTTCCTCGCTACCCTGTCCGGCACACCTCCTGCCATCCTTCACCTTCCTTCCACCCTGACTGGCTTTTCCTTACAGTCTTTACCACCCACTGAGGCTATAGTCTATTCTTCTATTTTCCTCTGTCTCTCCCCAGTAGGAGGCAAGCAGGGTTATGTCTCTTTTCTTCCCTATCGCATCCCTGGTACATAGCAGTCAATGTTTGTAAGATGAAGGAGCGATTGTAAGTGTAGTAGGAGGAGACACACGCCTGCTAGCTTGGTTAGTGAAACACCGTCATTCCAGAAGAGAGCCCTGTTGCACAAAGGAGGAGGCGTTGACACTCTTAAAAGGCACCTGGTAAATGAACTACGGGATTAGGAGGAAATAATAGTCCGAGCAGAGAGAAGGGTGGGGACCAAGGCAAAGAGGTGGGGAAGGGCAGGCAGGCGTGGGCCCTAGCAGGTCAGTCCGCACGCAGTGCAGAGGTGAAGAGTTTGGTGAATGATGCTGGCACATCAGGCCACTGCCAGACCTGAAACGCCCTTGAGAGTGATTCTGTGGAACATGGGCTTTAGCCTCAAGGCAAAGGAGCTGCAGCAGGTGTGTACCTGGGTTGTAAGTGGATCACAGGTGCGTCAGAAGACCCTTCCCACCTGGCCGCAGTGGGGACTGTGGTCTGCAGGAGGCTGGAGAGACAAGGAGCCCCACAGGAGGGCATCGCCATGGACCAAGGGAATGATGCTAAGGGCTAGACTGAAAGAGAGAAGGCAAAAGTCTGCGCACACTCTCTGAGCACTGGAACCAGGAGGATAACCCAGGGTCCAGCTCCGTTCTGGGCCTGTCCACCACCCTCCACCCCTTCACCCCCGAGATAAACAGCATCCCTGCAAGAATAATGCTCGTCTCTCCCGCACCCCCGGCGACCAGGCCAGTGACTTTACTTGCATCCTCCATTTCATCCTCTTATTTCCACGCCCAGGTGGGACAGGTGAGGTCCAGATAGGTTAAGAAACTGACACAGGACACACCTCTGATGAGAGGGGTTCCCTCCCCCGTGAGCTCCCTCCTCTCACCTCTTGCTCCCCTGATTCTCTCACAGGCATCAGCCACGGCTCGGTGGTAGCTGGCGTTATCGGGGCTAAAAAGCCACAGTACGACATCTGGGGCAAGACCGTGAACCTGGCGAGCCGGATGGACAGCACGGGGGTGAGCGGCAGGATCCAAGTGCCGGAGGAGACCTATCTCATCCTGAAGGACCAGGGCTTTGCCTTTGACTTCCGAGGGGAGATCTACGTGAAGGGCATCAGCGAACAAGAAGGGAAAATCAAAACGTACTTTCTCCTGGGAAGAGTCCAGCCCAACCCGTTCATCCTGCCGCCCAGAAGACTCCCCGGGCAGTACTCGCTGGCCGCGGTGGTCCTGGGCCTGGTCCAGTCCCTCAACAGGCAGCGGCAGAAGCAGCTGCTTAACGAGAACAACAACACTGGCATCATCAAAGGCCATTACAACAGGCGGACTTTGTTGGCGCCCAGCGGGTCAGGGCCCGCAGCCCACTCCGAAGGCCCCGACAAGTCCGACTTGCCATGAAAGCATTTTCTTTGTGTTCCTTTTTTTTGTATTTCTTTTATATATAAAATAAATATACTAATAAAAGGTTTAATTTTTTTTAGAACAAGCATGGTATCGTTGGTCTTTGGATGCACAAGATCAAGGACAGGATTTTTATTTTTAATTTTATTTATTTATGTAGACAAGACCTGGGGTACAGGCCAGAGGTGGGGGGGGTGAGAGGATTCACCAGAGACAGAGTGGGGAGCAGAACAGGCGGATTGGCTGGCCAGGAAGCTCAGGGGCAGCAAGAACTCTTCATTTCCTAAGCAGGGTCCAGGACTCTGGGTGTCCGGGAGACCCCAAAACTCCCCACCCTGTCCTGGGGACCTGTTTTCCTTTGCTGCCATCTTGTGGTCCAACTGGGGAACAGCGGGCTGGAGAGCCGGGTGCTGCTCCCGCGTGGATTCCTCCAAAGGACCAGGCACCCTCTAGCAGGGAGGATGCAGGACATGGGACAAAACACACACAAGGCCCTGCGCGCAGGAGCTTACATCCTAGCTGTGCTTCTCCAGTGTTATTCCCATTTCAGAGGAGAGGACAGCTTCAAAGAGTAAAATGCTTGCCTGGACCCTGCAGCTGGCAAGTAGGAAAGTCGCGTGCCTGAGTCGGGGTGGGGAGGCAGTGGGCCACGCCTAGGGGAACAGCAGAGTGCCTCAAGGTAAGAGACCTGGCCAAGGCCGGACACCTGAGCTTGAGTCTCGGTTCTGCCACTTCCTGGCTGTGTGGCCTGAAGCAAAACACTAAGTGTCTCCGCTTCTCTGTAAGATGGGCCCGACCTGCATCACCTAACCCATCCTGGGCTTTCCTCACTCCACGGCCACCGTTGACTAACACTGAGCACTCGGGGGGTTGGGGTAAGTTCTGCGGCGAAGCTGGTGGATTCTCTGCCCTCACAGATTGCCTCCCTCAGCGTCCCCCCTCGCCCCCCCACAGAGACACGGCCTCAAGCTTCCAGGCTCTGAAGGGCTCCCCGCTGCCCTGCTCAATGGCTGGACTGTTCAGTTTCTCCAGTCTGGCTGCCTCCCCCTGTCCTCACTGTCCTGTCCTTAGCGTGGTCTCCACGGTCAGCGGAGGTAGCACCCCCAAGCCCAGGAGGCTCCTGCAGAGACCACCAGCCGCAGATGCCTGAGGATCGGGACCTCCATTCCTCCAAACCGCTCAGACCCTGCTAAGTGTCCCTGAAAGGCGCCCTCCTTCCTCCATCCCAACTGCTGCTGTCCCTTTAAGCCCCCCACCCCTTTGGTCCCCTTTCCAGCTATGCAACTGGCCCGTGGCTCCGCAGCCCACTTCCCCCTTACACCTTCCTGGGGTGCGGCGGGCGCCCAGGTGGCCCCGGCATCTCGGGGCTGCGCTCTGGACTCGGCCCATCACACGCACCTGCTATGAACATTTTGCCCCGGTCCACCATCAGTGTGAGGGGTCCTGTTCCCCGGGCCCTGCTGAGGAATGCATTCCCGTCGCTGGGGTCTGAGCGTCCCCTGTCCAACCGCCTGCCACGCCGTGGCCCTGCACCCCGAGACCTGCTGGACACAGCGTTGGCCGGGCACTGCTGCCCTGTGGGTGCCGGTCAAGCAAACATCCGAATGATCTCATCGAGGCCGCCCAACAATCCTCTCAGGTGGGTGATATTTACCCCCTAAGGCCGAGGAGCTTAGCCAAGGGTGCAGGGTTCATGGGGGTGGGGGTTGGTCTCAGGGGAGGTGGAGTCTATGCCCAAAGCTTCCCGCCTTCCCCTGATGGGCATCCTCTGAAATTCGCAGCCAGAGGCACAGAGAACTCTGCTTTCCCAGCAGGTCCTTCCTGAGGGGCCAGCATGTCAGGCCCCTGGCCTGGAGGCTCTGGGTGGAGTAGAGGATTAATTGGGGTTTTCCATGGGCTCAGAAACAGCTGCTTCACGGTGTCCATCGTGGCGAGTAATAAGAACCTGTTTTAATGGTTTTCCATCTGGAGCGGCCTGGCTCTCCATGCAGCACCGTGACAGGACGGGGCTAGGCGGGAGACAGGGAGAGAGAGGGCTGGGGAGAGAGGAGACTCTGAGGCCTGGATCGCGAAGCTAATGTGACCCCGGGCGGTCTGGCCGCAGAGCCCGCCCTGGCCGCTGGGGTGCGGCACCCCCACTCGCTGTCTGTGAGCCCGAAGAACATGGTGGGAAATGAGTGACAGGAAAGGACACAAGAGGAGCCGGCCACCCCCCGGTCGCTGCCCGCGTTGTCTCGCCTTCTCTTTCTCTGAGAATACCTTTCTTCTTCTCGTTCCAAATCATGTTCATTGAGGTAAAGCAGGTTCACACCTTCGCAGCTGCTCTGGGGTCATGTGCGCTCACCTCCACGAATGTCTACTCCACACCTGCCCACCACCAGCCCCAGCAACCTCCCCTCCCTGACTCCCACGTGCCACCCTCCCCCGCTGGAGGCCTCAGTTTTGTAGTCAGGGCTTAAAAGTCTGCTGGTGCTTTGGTTTTGACACCCCTTTGTTTTGTTTCTCTGTATCCCACATGTAAGCGACACCATCCGGCATTTGCCTTTTTCCCTCAGACTTACCCCTCTTAGCAACCTCCCCAATGCCATCCTTGCTATCACAGGGGGAGGGAGTCCGTCCTTTTTTATCACTGAGTAGTATTCCAGTGTGTGTGTGTGTGTGTGCGCGCGTGTGCGTGCGTGCGTGCGTGTGTACCACGTTTTTCTGATCCACTCGTCTGGCCTTGGCTGTTTCTATGCCTTGGCTATTGTAAATAGGGCTGCAATGAACATAAGGGTACATATATCCCTTCAATTTAGGATTTTTTTTTTAATAGATTCTTTTTTTTTTTAGATTTATTTATTTATTTATACAAGCACTGGGTGCAATCAGAAGCACACGAGGGCGAGAGAATTCACCAGAGCCAGAGCGGGGAGCAGAGCAGGCAGAAGGACCGAAGGACACTGCTGAGGGGAGCAGCGGGCGGCAGGAGAGGTCTGCGCGCCATGTGGGACCCTCCTCCGGTGGCCAGGGAGCAGCAGGGGATCGAACAGGCGCTGCAGAGGCCACGGGCAGCTTCGCAACCCAGCGCTCAACCACTGCGCCACCGGGGAGGCCCCAATTTAGGATTTTTATTAGTGTCCCTGGGCTCCTTCCTCTCCTTCTGGCCTCCCTCTATGCCAGGAGTTTTCAGACGGAATAGGATGGGTGGGGGCAACTCCCCCTGGGACATCAGGCAGCCTCTATAGACATTTTTCTCATCACAATGAGCAGGGAGTAAAGGGGCTTAGGGGCTAGGGTGCTGCTAAATGTCCTACTATGCACAGGACAGCCCCCAGCCCAGAACGACTGATGAGGCCCCGGTTGAGAGGCCCTTCTGTCCACACCCTCCTGGGCCATCCCATCCTTTCCTGCAATTCCAGATCCCACTTGTGGGCTGACACCGCCAAATCTGTGTTTACACGCCAGGTTCTCTCCTGAGCTTCCAACCCCTTACCTGATGACACCCCCATCATCGGCCGCATCAAGTCAAGGTCAGCCTGGTCCGCGCCTTCCATCGCCCTGCCCACGCTCCTCCCATATCTCACCCATTCTAAGACTCACATTTTGACATCTCTGAAACGGGGGTGTGTTGCACCATCAGCTGCAGGTTTCACTCAGAGTAATGCTTTTCTTTCATTGTAGTTCATAAAATGGAAGTGTTGTTTACCCAGCCATTTACCAAATCTGCAGCTTTTGGCTGGCACAGCTCAGGTGTTCCGCCCCTGTCTCCCTCTCTAGGCAAAGCAGTGAGGTTCAAGGCCAGCCCCAAACTGGGCCAGTAAAGAGGGCAGCTCCAGGGAGAGAGCACAGACTCCCGCCCTCTCCCCGAGGACACAGGTTTTCCAAAAGAAACACTTCTCTTGCATAACTTCATTAACATACGAAAAAATACCTTTGAATGCTACACTTAAAACAGGTTAACTTTATGGAATGTTAAAGGCATCTCAAGGCAACTGTTAAAAAAGAAATGCTTCTCCATTTCTCAGCTGAGCTCCATTTGGAGAGCCCTGAAATGACCTTCTGGTTGATGTTGTCCAATTTCATATCTCCTTTTGGTCAAGAGGATCTGCCCCCCTCTTCAGGCTGGAGGCCACAAAGTCCTTTGAAGTAGACAAACAGTTGTAGGCATTTGTAGTTTCTTGTATTAACTCTGTGTGTTCCTGCTTAAAGCATTAACAGCTAATATACAGTTTATTTCACAACACTAAGCAATTCTTTTTATTTTACTAGTGTATTTAAGATAATTTTCCCCACCACCATCCCTGTGTCCCCTTGTTGCTTTTCCACCACCTCCCTCTTAACCTCAGAGCCCTCAGAGTGTTTATTAACACCCACCGGTTTGTGAAAGTGTTTTACATTATCAAATTGTCTAGCATATAAATAACCAGTATTGGTTTTTATCATTGTGACTTACTTTGCTGCACATAATTCTATCACATTCCCTCCATCTTGTGGAAAATTGTCCCAGTTCATCCTTTCTTATGGCTATATAATACTCCATGGTGTGGATATACCACTTCTTCTTGATCCAATTATCTGTCGATAGACATTTAGGCTGCTTCCATGTTTGATTTATTGTCGATACTGCTACTCTGAATATTGCAGAACATACGGGGGGTTTTATTTGTTGATGGTTCATATTCTGTGGATAGATCTCCAAGAGTAGGATCTCTGGGTTACAGGGTGTTTCCATTTTTAGTTTTTTAATGTAAATCCAGATTGTTTTCCACAATGGCTGCACCAGTTTACATTCCCAGAAAGAGTGTCATGGGTTCCTTTTTTCTCCACATCCTCTCCAGCACTTGTTCTTGGGGGCATTTTTATATGTGCTGTTCTCACGGGTGTGTGACGGTCTCTCATTGCAGTTTTAATCTGCATCTCTCTCATTAGATGTGACAGTGAGCATTTTGTCATGGGTGTTTTAGCCTCCTTGAAGTCCTCGTTGGTGAACTGGTTCTTCATATCTGCTTCCCATCATTACTTGGTTTTTGTTTTGTTTTCTTTTGTTTTTTGATTGAACAGCTCTTATTGGGTCTATGTAAAGTCCAGAGTTAGTTAGGAGAACCAGGATTGTGACCAGGAAGCCATTTACTTGTGAAAGTTTATTATCCAACAAAATGTTACTGTGAAGCAAATGTGAAAGAAGCCCCACAAGGGGAGTGAGAAAGAATGTTCCTGATCACTCTGCCTGAGGCTGCAGTCCAGGGGTTTTCAGCTCCTACTTCTGTCCCCTTTGTTCTAAAAGATGTGTTTTAATAGCTCCCTAATGGTCTATGTTTCTGTGTATTATTGTTATTATTATTGAAGTAACACTGGTTTGCAATAGCATAGAGGTTTCAGGTGCAAAGTATTAGAGCGCAGCCTCCGTAGACACGTTGCATGGTGAGCACCACCTAAAGTCTAGTTTCATCCCCCCCATACACATGACTCTTTTAGCTGATTGACTCTCTCTTTCCCCTTCCCACTTGACACGTGGATGGACCTTGAAGGGGTGATGTTCAATGAAGTGCCAGACAGCAAAAGATCAACACCATTCAATATTACTGCTTTGTGGAAAAATAAAGAAACAAAACAAATGAACACACCCAGCCTCTGGCCTGTGCTCCTGTATCACTGGAGCTGTGTCACTGCGCCCAGGATACATTCATTCATTCATTCCCTTAACAAATAACTATTAACTCTGTGCTAAGTTTTAAGAATACAGAAGGGGAAAAATTTCTCACAGCCCTCGCCTTTCCCAAACCTACACATTAACAGAAAAGGCAAGTAATTATAATGAAATGGGATGGCTGCCACGGTGAAAGAAATGCAAGATGCTAAGCTGTTTTCTTAAAAAAAAAAAAAAAAAAAAAAGGGAGGAAAGAAAGAAGCCTCCTCCTCTCCTCCATCTTGGACTGTTAGATATTTAGAGCTGGGATTAGTCATCCTCCCCAACTGGCCGTACAGCATTTATGTAATCTTGGTCTTCCACCACATCTTCTGATGCTAGATATTTCAAGGACATTGTATGGCTCTGAGCAGGTTAGGGTACTAAGAAATCGCAATCACCCTAGTCCAGTTTTCACATCTGATGGTCCACGTTCTCTGGAAATCTCCACATTGGATCCCTGGGGGAAAATACCCAATCTTTTTATAAGGGCACTAATCCCATCCCACCACTCTGCCTAATCACAGCCAAAAGCCACCTCCTAATGCCATCACAATGGAAATTAGATTTAAATCTAAGAATTTTGGGAAGACAAGAATACTCCCTCTCTGGCAAGAGAAAACAAGGGCCTTCAGACATTATATAAAAGGCAGCGCAGGAGTATGATCTCTAATAGCTAAGTGAAGGGAAGGAAGTGATAAACTGATGGGCTTTCTGCCTGGAGGCAAATCGTGGACTGGGGCACGTGTAGAGGTGTGTAGGAGTCAACTCAAGCAGGGTTCAGTGGCCTTAATAAATTCAGGAGATAGAAATTAGAAAATTTGAGCTCAAAACAGCTCAGGTAGTTGGACATTGCAGTGTAGAATTTCAGAAAAATATGATCTGAGCAGAAAAAGAACTTCAGAAAATGGAATAGGGTCTTCATGCATCTTTTCAGTAGTGATGAAGTAGCATTTTGAGAGGACAAAGGAAGCACCAATTTGGGGATATACCTGGTGCCAATGAGTTCACCTTCGAGGTTGCACCTAAATCAGTTCTCATAACTGCCCCAGTAGGAGGGACACTTAGTAGAAAGGTAAAAGTAGGATTAGCCATGCTTACCATCACTCCAATGATCCACTTAGGGAACTTTCCTTTTCATGCCTGAAGCTCTGAGTTCTATGCAATTAGAGATCTTGAATTCCAGAGGAGGAATGTTTTCCCTAAGGGGTAGAGTAAGTGTCCCTTTGACCTTTGACTTACGACTTCCTTCACTATAAATTATAGTCTCGACAGCTTTCTCATGCCAACAGGCCAGTAGGCAAGGAAGGGATTCACCATAACAATGGGGGAAATTAGAGAATATAGGACAACTGTTAAGCTATGGAGGCAGGAAAAAAACTCTGGCATCGAGCAGATCCTTGGAGCCTCCCTTGGTAGGTCCCTATCCAGTTTTGATGATAATCAGACAGATATAGTAGCCACAGCCTAAAAAGGGCATGGTGACTGTCATCCAGACCCCCTTGTTAGTAAAGATATATCACTTTTCTAATATAATCAACTTCCACCACGTGGCTAGTGGCATCTTCAGGGGCTGGTTTCTTCTACTGGCTGTTTGGACATTTAGCAACAGGAGTAACTAACTCATCTTTGGTGAGAGAAGTGGTTACTATCTGGACTGTGCCTGGTCCCCATACTTGCTAAAGTAGCTACGTCATTAATAAGCTCATGTTATCAGCAATGAGGTGAACAATAACAGAAACAACTTGCTGTCAATTGGTACAGTCATCTTGTCTACTTGGTTGTTTAATGCTTCTTTCATGGTGAAGGATCCTTGTTGGGCACAAGTACACAAGGCTAAAGCTCCACTCTTTGTGCTGCTCTCCTGTGTCCATCTACTCTTAGCCCCACAAATTCCTTATATCTAATCTTCCAATATTTCTACCTCCAGTCTCCTGATGCCCCAGTCAAACTATTTTCCACTTCTCAAAGTTCCATATATATTCTTACCTTGGACCATGTCTTTTTCCACAATAAGTCAATGAAGTGGACTGAATAGGCACCTTTCTGAACTTCTGTCCATGGGAAGGCCATCTCTCACCATTGTTTTTGGGGAACAACTCTGAGTGTGGCTGTGATCAAGCAGCATTCCAGTTTGGCATGTACCTACATACTGAGCTAACCCATCTGTGACCCAAACTCTACAATTTTCCTCCTCTATCATAAGAGGTCCCAGAGATATAGGTGTGAGCAATGGGAAAAGCCAAAGCTTGCAGCGATGGATGACGTGAGGTCTGAGCCACATGCTTACATGACTCATGCCTGCCCTAAGGCCTGCTCAAGTCTGATCCCGCTGTCATTTCATGATGGACTTTTCTTGGACCAGCCTGGCCTAATGACTTGGCAGTTCTGACAGAACCCATTTCCTGATAGGAAGCTCTGGGCACAGGATAACTTGATACCCCATGGCCAGATGATGCTTTCCAAAGAGTGCATGGTTCTCTGCAGTAGATGGCATAACCTTGCTCCAAGGCCTTACATTGCAAGTGTCCTACTATAACTTACTCTACACAATCTTCTCCTGGCAGAGATTTTATATATCTTAAGGGCTGTGATATTAATGCCCCCAAATTGCTGAACTGTTTATACTTCAGACTAGAGTTTGGATGGTCTTTCAAGGTCCCAAATTGAGGAAGAAGTCCAGTTTTTGTAATATCCTTATCACTGCTGGCTGCCCTGGGGTAAGGGTGGAATTAGGATGAAGTTACAGACAGTTCCCAGAGAAGGACCTGATAGGAGTTTTCAGCAGCCCACACTCCTGGGAGCTAGAGGAATCTAGATATAGAAATCTAAGCAACACAACATCATCCAGTCACAGAGTTCCTAGAAATCAGGTCCACTGGTAATTCTTATAGTGAGTGGGGTCAGTCCCTCCATCCTGAGTGCTCAAGCCCTTTCAGACGCCTGTTTCAGCACTCATCCTAACATCAGTCTCTCTCTTCAGATCAGTGGTCAGCTCCCTCAGGACAAGGACTATATTTATTTATTGATCATTCACTGTCTAGCACATCAAAGGCGATCAGAAATATTTATTTTCTGAGTGGATGAATAAACAATGAAGCCATTCCCATGATTGCCACATGAGCTTTGAATATGCTTGAAAACATATGTCAGCCAGTGATGTGACTCAGCGCTCTCTTCATAGAGTCTTCCAGGGGTATGTCTAGGGACTTGGAATAGTTTTATAACATAAAGGATCTTCTTATTGAAAACCTGTTCATAATTGACCTCTGTTTAAACTACTTTATATTAAATACTTTTTTCTTTCTTGATTATTTTTTTCAACAAATGCTAATAGAGCCCTTACCACAGGATGGCCCAGATTTCCCTAGTACCCACTTTGGAGAAGAGGAAATTAAGCCACGAGGTGATGTAAATGCCCCCAGATTGGGTGGACACCTAGTAGCAGACTGTCCTAGGACTTGAAATCAGGTGGTTTGGCCCTGGAGGCCCCATTCTCAGGTAATAACAAGACAAATATGATCCTCTTCCAACGTGGATCTTACAGTCTAGGGGGATAGAGAGGCACCTTATAAATCAACAAATAAAATAATTATCCATTGACAGCATTACTATTTATTTAGGAAGAATAAAACACTGGTTGGTAAAATTTAAAATAACAAGGACATCCTACTTTTAAAGTGACCATAAGGGAAAACTTCTGTAGGGAGACGATTTATATTGAGACCTAAAGATAAGGAGAAACCAATGATGAGAGGGAGCATTGCAGGTGCAGAAAAGCCTGAAAGGAGACTAATATGGCTGGGGCTTAGTAAACAAGGGGAGATAAAAGATGCTTTTGAAGCTACGAGTATGAGTGGACCATGCTTCGAAGTCCTAGGTAAGGAGTAGAAATTGGCTTTTGATAAGAGAAATGTCAACCTCTGATTTCAAGAGAGCTACTCTAACTGCCATAGGGAGAATGGATTGAAAGGGAGTAAAATGGAAGCTGAAGAGCAGTACAAAGGCTACTGCAAGAATCCGTGAAGTATGAAACAGCATCACTTGTGCTCATCCCTCTTACATGACCCCACCTCATAGCAGAGCTCACCAACTACCCATGAAACTAAGAGGGCACAATTGTTTCTACATGTCAGGCAAGGGAAATCAAGATTTCTCATATCTCCTCTAAGTTAGTTATTTCCTTTAACACCAAAACTTTTGCTCTTTTCAAGCCTTAAATAGTGACTAATAAAATGCACAAACTCCCCCCCACCCAACACACACACTGAAGCGCTCTAAATTAAGAATTTAGCATTCCATTTATAGTGTCCTTTACCTGGAATAATTAACACCAGATGCAGAATAATGGCAATGATTAGTAATTTTCTCCCAAGAGAGCCATTTTTAGCAAGGATGCAGATTGGTCTTACTCTACCACCTCCATTCCACCCCCTCCCAGCTGTTGCTTCAAGCTGTGTCCCACTCACCTGACTGACAGCCGATCTCATGGGGATGGAGCATGATGGTAAGGCGAGGGATGAAAACCAAAAAATCCAACATGCAGAACTGTAGCTAAACTAAAGAAGTAGTAATAACATAGTGTCTATCATTTATGGATGCTTTCTATGGGTCAAGCACTAGGTTAACGTGATATGCCTTTTTCAAAGAATGAAAATATCCCACCAAATCACTGCCAAGGTGCCATCCAGGATCACATGGAAATTTAGCAACTGTCCCTAACATTGTCAGATGGTACAAGTCACATATAGGAAAAACAAGATGGTGGTTGCTTGGGATTTACAAAAGTCCAGCCTTCAGCTTATTCATTTGTCATCTTCCCTAAACATCCGTTTTCCAACCCTGAGTTTGTAAGCCACTCGGTTTATGAGATTTTGTGAGAGCAGCCCAGACTAATACAGACCTCAGGCTCCAGAAAGGAATGCAGTCCAGCTGACATTGACGCAACCTTGAGAGATTCTGATTGGAGGGCCTGGCAAAGCTGTGCCCAGGACCCTGATCCACAAAAGCTGTGAGATCATAAATGTATGTATTTTAAGCTACGATGCATGTGATGATTTGTTGCACAGCAGTAGAGAACTGATGAAATCCTATCTACTTACTACCCTAAATCTCCCAGCCATTCCTGCAGGGCCAATTCCTGGCAAAGGCAGTAGATTCTGCCTTGACTCACATCCTTGCCAATTCTTTTCTCCTCAACCCCTTCCGATCTGGCTTCTGTCCCCAACACCCCATTGCTGTGGTTTTGCCAATGTCTCCAATGACCTTCTGTCTCAAAAGATCTTACTTTAGTGTCTTTTTTCTTACTGGATCTCTGCAACCTTTGTTCTTGATATTTGTTCTTGCTTTGATGTTAAGAAAATACTTCCTAGTGATCCCAAGTGATTATCTCAGGTTCCCTGCATTGGGGAAAGTGAAATTAAGACACCAGCTTACAAACCGAGTGATCTGTAATAGTCCCCTTGTCAGACCAGTACTGCTGTATTTTTCTGGGAGTTACTTTTGGAGATCCAGTCTAGAGCCAGCTCCTCCAGCATCACTAGCCTTTCTTTCTTTCTTTTTTAAGCTACGTTGCATTACAACATTATATAAGTTTCAGGTATTTTTATTAATCAACATGTATATATGCTACATCAATTTCACCTCCAGAGTCCAACTCTATCCTTCACCCTACAGTTGTCCGTCTCCCCCTTCTGATAACCATTAATTGGTCTTATAATCCAAAAGATTGTTTTTCTTGTATTTATTTCATATTTTTATTCGTTTTCTCGATATCTCACATATGAGAGAAGTCATGCTGTGCTTGGTCTTTTTCTGCACTGACCATTCCAGAAGCAGTCATTTCCTGCAGCAAATCCATTTCTAAATGAAATCAGGAAAGGGGTCTGTTGATGGCGCCTGAACTCTGGTGGCTACAGTTTGTGTTCATGCCCTGAAAGTCACCCCTTTGCCTGGCCCTTGAGAGGCAGGGCTGGGCTTTCTGGTCTGGCTTTGACTTCAGTGCCAGCAGAGCTGTGTCTTTCCCACTGATCAAGAAAACTAAGCTGTGGCTTCGCTCTTCGTCAGGTCTAATGTATCCCTGTCTCATGCGGGATCTTCTTTGTTAAGAGTGAAGTTTTTTTTTTTTTAAATATTTTATTTATTTATTTGTTTGTTTGTTTATACAAGAACCGGGGTATAGGCCAGATGTGCGGGAGGGTGAGAGGATTCCCCAGAGACAGAGTGGGGAGCAGAACAGGCAGACTGACTGAAATACACTGCTGAGGGGAGCAGCGGGCGAAACAGGAGAGGTCTGCCGCGCCATGTGGGACCCTCACTGGCCGGCTGGGATCGAACCTGTGCTGCGGAGGCTGCGGACAGCTTCACAGTGCGGCTCTCAAACACCTGCGCCACCAGGGAGGCCCCAGCGGGGATCTTCTTTTGCCCACACCTTATGCATTTACTTTTCAAAACATCTCTTAGTTCTCTGCTCTTGTCTTCTTTGACCAGGAAAGACCTTTAGACAACAGAAAAGTTTAAGATGATGCTGGTTTATTGTTTCATGAACACACCCAGTTCATGTTTTTGCCTAAGACAGCTGATGAATTCAGTGTTAAGACCAAATAATACTAGTGGTGAGTCATATGGTAGATGGGGGTGAGGCGAAGATTCTTTTTGCAAGTTGAAAATACATAAAAATGAAACAAATATTATGATAAACAGCCAGAATTAACAAGTGACATCATACTTCTTTCCAGCTTCAGTTACTTTTAGGAAAAAAATATTAAAATATACAGTTAAAGCTGAAACCCCTGGTGTCAACCTCCTTTTTCTGGTTCTCCATTTGCCTTCCTAAACGTACCCGTTGTCCTGAATTTCATGTGGAAACTTCCAACCTCTATATACATAATTTTGCTATAAGATGAATCCATAAATGTAGATGAACAGTTTGTTTTTCTCCATTATATCAATCCCTCTGTAACTTTCTCATTTTACCCAACATCAAAGTCTTAACATCCACCCATATTGGTACATATAGAGGTATTTTAGTCATTCTAAGTTATAAATAATTATATTCATCTCTCCATTGATGGACATGTAGATTGTTTCTAGATTTATGCTATTGAAAACCTGATTTATATGACTCTCCTTAAAAAACATGTGTGAAAGCCTCATTAAGGGATATACTTAGAAATGGAAGTGCAAAGTCTATTCTCTAGGGCGTGCATATATTCAATTTGTTTGGATGATGCCAACTGTTTTTGAAGGTGATTGTGGCAATTTATAACCCTATCAGCAATGGATGAAGGTTTTTGTTTCCTCACACCTTTGGCAACACTTGGTAATTTCAGAATTTTTAAATTTTGCCAAGAGTATGGGTGTGAAATGATCTTATTTTGCTGTTTAATTTGCATCTCTGTGAGTTACTGGTGAGCTTGAACACCCTGTCTTATATTTATGTGTGAATATAAATTCATGAATGCCTTTGCATAAATTGTGTGATCTTTCTATGGCATTGCCTGTTTTATTGACTCAGCAAGTGTGTGTATGTGTGCATCTTGCACAGTTAGTATATCACGTATGTTGTAAAATCTTCCAGTCTTAGCTTACATTTTAATTTTGTTTATGTAATCTTTCTTATTAGGAAGTTGAACGTGGGGGAATAGTCAAATCTCTTTGATTTAGAATTCCAGGCATTTGTATCTTGCTTGAGAAATTATTCTGGGATGATTTCTTCAACCTGCTCTATAACAGTCTTCAATAATGGTTAAGCAAAATGTTCCCTCTTCCTTGACTTGCCTCTAGACTTCTAGACCACAGTTTTCCCAATACCCGACCTCTGCAGCTGATGACTAGGAACATAGTGGAAGTGATGTGTGGCACCCCCAGACCTGACCTCCAAAAACTCTTGCTCGGCTCCCCATGCTCTAGCCTCATCAACATGGCTGAGGCAGAAAAATCAGAGAGGCCTCCAAGGCCTTAGAGTCTGGTGGAGGCACTAAACGAAAGTACCCTGGTCCCTTGACTCACCCCGTGGAAAGCTGCCCCATGAAGTTCAGCTGTGGCTTGAATGACAAATGCTTATTTTCTCGCATTAAGCCAATCACCTGACACTTCACTTGTAATCCCAATAGGGTCTACCGAACCCTTACTAACCAACACATCGACTGATTCCCAAACTTACTTTCCTGTATTTGCTCTTAGTGTGATAAAATGTTGGATTTTAACATTCAGAGTTCCAAGCATTCTTGAATTTGTTTTCTCAAAATAATGTGAAGAAGGAATCCAGTTTCCTCCTTACAAGCTAATTGCATCAAGTCTGCATTTTAAACATTTTGCAACAGTCTTCTACCCACTGTCATCTCCATCAGCAACCAAGTTCTTAATTTTATGTGTAAGTCTGTTTATCCAGTTATCAACCTGAGAATAAGCCATAAATGTACTGTTTTCCTTATTTTTCCATGTTTTGGGGTGTTCCTTACTGGTCACTTGCAATGGGAAGGGCAAAGTATTGAACACAATTTTTATATTAATCTGTCACATGTGATGCCACTGCTTACTGCTAATAATGTTTACATTTTAACACACATATTACTATTTACCTACTTATTTAATGTTACTTTATCTGCAAATAATGTTTACATTTTAACACACATATTACTATTTACCTACTTATTTAATATTACTTTATCTTTTCCCTATAAAATCCAAATTTATTGATTCTATCCAACTTCCAAATGGGGCAAGAACCTGACAGGTTTTAAATTATTATAGCTACTTCCTTTCCCTCTTTCATGCTATTATTATCCAAAATTTTCCCCCCATCATCTTCTTTAAATAGAAGCCGTGTGTGTGTACAACGGTCACTTTTACGTTTTACCAGTTCCTTTGCTCAGTGCCTGTGTACCCGCTCGTCTTCCCTCCATGTTCATTTTTCTTCTTGAAGATGTTAACTTTCTGGGCCTCCCCGGTGGCGCAGCGGTTGAGCGCTGGGTTGCGAAGCTGCCCGCGGCCTCTGCGGCACCGGTTCGATCCCCGGCTGCTCCCCGGCCACCAGAGGAGGGTCCCACATGGCGCGCAGACCTCTCCTGCCGCCCGCTGCTCCCCTCAGCAGTGTCCTTCGGTCCTTCTGCCTGCTCTGCTCCCCGCTCTGGCTCTGGTGAATTCTCTCACCCTCCCGCACTTCTGACTGTACCCAGTGCATGTGTAAACAGAACAAACAAAACAAATAAATAAAGAAATAAACATGCCTCTATTAAAAAAAAAAAAAAAAAGATGTTAACTTTCTGTAGCTCTACCAGCAAATATGTGTGAATTGTAACTTTGTATTCCTGAAACTATTTTTTCTTTGCTTTTGCTATTAAACAATTGTTCGGTTTTCTTTGTAAGGCTGGGGTGGTAATTATTTTACCTCTGCACTGTGGGGAGTGTAGAGAAAATTCAAAGCCAGAATTTCAAAATTCTTAATACACTATTGTCATGCAAACAATAGGCTTAATAGTGGTTGGGTTCAAAGAAATTGATCAAAGTAAATCATCAGTAAGGTAAAGAGTGTGTTTATGTTACTAGAAAAACCCAGCTATGAGAAACACCTGAGTTCCCTCCTCCTCACCCACACCAGCCAGCTGCCCCCACCAGCCTCTGTGGATAAACTAGCTGAACTCTAAATCACAAATTTGAAAAAAGCAAACGTTTCAGCCTCTCTTTTCCATATTAACCTGACACTTCCCAAGTGTTACCTTTAGTACTTTCATTTGAGGGAAGCAGTAAAAGCAGGATCCATTTTGAAGGGAAGAAACTGGAAATATTTGGTGGTTGAGACCTGAAGAAACAGCTGAGAGATCTTGACAGCCTTGAGAGAACCTCCATTTGCGGGGACAATTTAACCTTTGCCCCATCGATTTTGATTTTTTGAATTCCATGCTCCTCCTTCCCATCTGCTCTCCCAAAGAGCCACAGTTCAGACGCTACTCCCACATCCCCTCTTAATGCTATTAAGCGAAGCAGTCAGTGCACATTTAACACCCCATCTCCCCTGACAGATAGTGTGGCCAGAGCCCATGTGCTTCCATTACTGCCTGCACTTGTTCCAAGCCGGTCTCTCAGGCTGGGAAGGCCGCTGCGTAGAAGCCTGTGGGAGAGCCTGCAGGCCCAAGCTCCTTGGGCAGCTTTCCATCTGTAAATTCAGAGGGGAGGGGAGTTTGTCTTCAGTTCCCGGGCCACAGGGCTCCAGCAGAAGGGTGACTTTCCCTTAAGCCTCAGCAACAAAGAACAGGAGACTGGAAAACACTAGACACTAGCACATCCATTCTCTGGTAAAGAAAAATGGGCACATTCATTCGTTGCAGAAGGGAGTGCAAGTTCTCTTTCTAGAAAACAATCTGTCGGGAGCTATTTAAAAATATGCATGCTTTCTCTCCCAGCATGTGCATTATTTTGAGAGAATCCAGTTACCAGCACAAAGTACATAAGGATATTCGCTGTAGTTATTTATAATGGCACACACTGCAATCGCCTTGGCCATTCATCCATCGGAAGCTGGTGGAAGAACTATGGTACCTGTGCTATGAGATGTTTTCATGTTTATGTAGCTCCTATAAACAAGGAGATGTGCAGGTGCTGAACTGGAGGAACACCCATGCAATGCTCTTAAGTGGAAAAAGAGTGTTAAGTAGAAAAAAGCAAGTTAGAGTAATGTGCAAAATTTCCCATTTTTCATTAAAAAAGAAAAACTGCATATATAAATATATAAACATACACAAAACACCTATATGAAGAGAAAAACATACGTGTATATGCAAAAATCTGGGAGAATTCCCCCCAGAAAGAATGATTACCATCATTTTATATAAAAGAGAGGGGTGATGAGGAGTCTAGGAGAAATTACTTTCTTCTTGCAGTGACTATGTGTTGTTTTTTTTTTTTTAAAGATTTATTTTTTTTTATACAAGCACTGGGTACAGTCAGAAGCACAGGAGGGTGAGAGAATTCACCAGAGCCGGAGCAGGGAGCAGAGCAGGCAGAAGGGCCGAAGCACACTGCTGAGGGGAGCAGCGGGCGGCAGGAGAGGTCTGCGCGCCATGCGGGACCCTCACCCCGTGGCCAGGGAGCAGCCGGGGATTGAACCAGCACTGCAGAGGCTGCAGGCAGCTTTGCAACCCACCGCTCAACCGCTGCACCCCCAGGGAGGCCCCAACCTTGTGTTGTTTTTATAGTCTAAAGAATGTATTTTTTTTTTTAAATCAAGCACAAACCCTTCTGATCCTATACTTTCAATTTCTTAAATAATACTATCAGCACCGTCATTGCTAAAATGAGATAAATCATCAACTGAGTCACTGGCTGACTCACCTGATAGGTCCTGTGTCCCATCCACATTTGGTCAGGACTTGGACCAGGCCCATGTCACGGTCTAGGTTCCAGCCAGGAGCAAAACAGAGACAGGTGTTGCCTCCATGGGCCCTGTCTACCTGTCCAAAGGTAGAGCCGTTGCCAGACAAGTAAACAGATGAAGATATAAAAAGTTGGGACAAACTATGAAATGAAATTTTGGGCTCTTGTGAGTGTCAACCATGAGCCCAGGCTGCTTGGATTATGTGACAAGGAAAGTCACTCTGAGGAAAACACCCAAAGGTGATACCCAATTGCTGGGATAGCATCCTGCTAGCTCCCTAGGGGAGAGGCTGGGTTATGTAAGAAGCATCTGCAGAGGGATGTGATTGACATATACAAGGAACTAGAAGAAAGTCAGAGTGTCTGGAGCCCCCTGAGTAAATGAAAAGGAAACAAGATGAGGTCGTGGAGAAGGGCTGGGTGCTGCAGAGCTGTATTCGCCATGGCGGGGAGGGGGCTGGACTTTGCTAGGAAGTGCCCGAAAGAGCTCCCTGCAGAGGACCACTGTGGTGAGATTCATGTTGTGAGGCAGACACTCTACAGATCCAGGGACAAAACCCCAACCCTGAAAGTCCCTTTCAAGTGGTAGAGACATCGAAGAGGGTAACTGTGGTGTGGAGCCATGCCAGGGACCCACGCGAGCACAGGGAAGGGAAAGCTACCCCTCCTGGGGTATCCAGGCTCCACCCAAGATGGGATGTTTGATAAGAATCTTAAAGGATAATTAGGAGTTCACCAGAATGGAGCCAAGATGGCGTCAGGGAGGAGGGGGTTGGGAGTCAGGCAAAGATTGTGGGCAGATGGAGCAGTGTGCAAAGATCTAGATGCTTAAGTAAGATAGTTGGAGGACAACGTTCTGCATTTCCATATAGTTCAAGAGCCAAGAGGATAAAGAAAATAGGAATCAGGGGGAGTACGAACTACACTAATTTTGAGGATCTTTGTGTATAATCCTACTTTGGGGAACTTAGCTGATAGGACACATGATTTTTAAAACATGAATGTGTAAGAATCATTTCAGTAACCACAAACTACATTTCAATCCATCATCCCATAAACCTTTGTGCCATAAAAGAGGAAGACATAATCATCCCTTTTGAACTGGATTTGCATTCCTATGATAAGTCTATATTTAACTCTGTGAAAAACTGCCAATTTTCAGAGTATTCGTAACATCTTTCGCACCCACAAGCAAAGTATGAGAGATCCATTGATTTCACTTTCTTGCTCATTACATTCCACTCTCTGTTGGGGTGAGGGGGGATTCCCCCACCCCATCTGGGTTTTTGTGAAGCAGGAGGCATGGATAAACCAACATCAAATAGATTAGGAGAAAAGCCCAAAATTTAATAACATACATATGGAGGATTTACATGAATCTAAATTCTAAAGAACAGTTGGGAGGGTCAGGAATATTTATCTTGTGTTTAAGGACCTGGGGACTCAAGGACAGAGAAGGGGACATTTCAGATGACAGACAAGAGTAAGTGATTTCATTCTTACTCTGAGAGTAAAGATGATATCCTCACCTCACCAACGTGATAGCCTCCACTCAAATTTCAGTCTTCTAGGTTATAGGGGGAGCAGTGATTGTCTCTTTGATTAGGAAAAATGCAAAGGACAGAGACAAAGACAAAATTTCTCTTAACCTCTGGGAACTTCACGGCTCTTAAATTAAAATAATCTACATTCTTCAAGTGATGGTGACAGACCTCCAGGATTCATAGCATCTCAGATAGCCTTTAGTTCCCATATCAAAATGGTGGTTTTTGGAGGAGACCTACTCTGGGAATATTGAGAAAAGTCGTATCTGACCCTTTTGGGGAGCCCAACCCCACATCATTTGACACTCACTCTCTGTCATTTGAGTGCCTCTTATGGAGCACAGAGTATCTCATTATTATTGGCTTGAATATCATGGGGCGGGCATTGATATATCTTCTTTATTTTAGAAAGTGCCTGTTCAAGACTTTTACCCATTTTTAATGGAAATGTTTGATGTGTAGTGTGTAGGAGTCCTTAATATATTCTGGATTCTTTTGTTTCACATCCAGCCTTATTCTAAGCAGACGAATGAGAGGGGAAGAAACTGGAGAGGCAATGAAGACAAAGAGAATGAATATATGTAGACTTTCTATTCATGTCAGTCTCTCCAGACATGTCAGTCAATTTGCCGAGTAGACTTCACTTGTTATTTAACTTTGTCCTTTTAGCAGCCCTTGTAAAATAAGTGTCATTGATCTCATTGAATAAATGGGGAAACTGAATCTCAGTGGGGTTGAGAGATTGGGCCAACATGGCAGCATCCAAGCTTACCAGAATCCATATCTGACCCCTTGGGTGTTAAGAAGCTTCCTCTCCAGATGGACCTCAGCTCACTCAAGATCCTGGGGTCAATGGGGTTAACATAACCTCTTTAGGTCCCTCCCTTAAGAAAGCCATTTATTCTCCAGTCCCTGCTTTAACTAGAGGATATTAATCTGCTAATGGTTCTTCCAACTAAGACACGTGATAAGCATCTTTTACCAGTGGGACCACATCTCTGTCAGTACGGACTTTCAAAGAGCTGCAGATCAATGCTCTTATTCTATCTGCAAATTGTCTGCCCTGTGGAATTGGCCTCCGGAAGATAAGACAGGCCCTTATTCTGCCATTAGCAGTAATAGGTGTCTGTCACATCCGTGGAGGGCGTCAGCCTGTTGTGTCCAGCACATGAGCCTGGAGGATGCTACAGGGAGCTGGAAGGCAAAGCCTCCAATCAGATACAGCCAGCATTGGGATTTCATAGACACTGAGATTCTAAGAGGCGAAATGTGCCTCCAAGAATTTCAGCAGATCCTTTCATGTCACAGACAGGGAACTGATGATAAAATCTTTTTCTTACAATCTGACCATGTCATCTCTATGCTGTATGATTCCCCATCAGCTACAAAATCATCATCATCATCATCATCATCATCATCATCATCATCATCATCATCACCACCACATCCACATTGTATTTCATCTACTACAACCTTCCATCAGCAGTTGTACCATTGCTTGCTTACCATTAAAAAAGAAATCTACCAAGTAAACTATGGCACATAGTCTTGTGGGATGTTCAAATGGGTCACACTCGCATCTTGTTGCCTTGGAATTTTTTCCACCTATTTTGAGAAATTTGGCAATTTCTGTTGACATCAGTTGCAATGCTTTCTGTCTGACAGTAATCCTGCTTCTGTGGTGGTAACAAGATATAATGCAGGATCATCTCTTGTGGGTGTCTCCCTTCTTAGAGCCTGGAGAGGCACTTGGTTCTTGCTTCTCAAGTAAATATAGGATCCTTTTCCTGCCAGTGAATATTTGCTCCACTAATTATATCCACTTCCTGCTGCTGCGTTTCCAAGCCTTTCTGAAGATAGAACTTTTTAATCTAATATCAAATCATACTATATTCTTTTAAATATATTTTAAAAGGCAATAAAATTGAATACTTATCATATCAACAAAGCTGATTGTGCATTAAAACCAGAACTACCTGGGGAGGTATGCTTAAGTTCACACGTGCACAAAGAAAACCCTGTCACATCTGCTCCGTGGTTGGTAGCTATTGAAAAGTGCCATGCTCTGTAAGTCACATCCAGAGTTTAGAGATGTACTACCCAAAAAGAAAAGGATGGGATTAAAATTACTATATGCCAGACATTTCTTTCTAAGTCATTTTCAAGTCCAATAAATTTAATTTTCACAATTCTAGAAAGAAGGTACCATTTACCCATTTTATAGATGAGGAATTAAAGACCAGGGAGACAAACTTTTCCAAGGTTACATGACTAGTGATTAGAACAAGTCATCAAACCCTGGAAGTGTTGTCCTTGAGATTACCAAGCCTTGGGCTTTATTGACCTTGTAAATTTTATATCTTTTTTTTTAAGAAGTGGGGTACAGGCCAGAGTCGCGGGGCTTGGGAAGATTCCGCAGAGACAGCAGGGAACAGAACAGGCAGATTGACTAAAATGCACTGCTGAGGGGAACAGCGGGTGAGACAGGAGAGGCCTGCTGCACCATGTGGGTAGCTCCCCAGCTGGCCTGGGATCGAACTCATGCCCCAAAGGCAGTGGACAGTCTCACAGCACTGCGCTCAACCCCCTGCACCACCAGCGAGGCCCATTTTATATCATTTTAATGCAAGGACCTCTGCATGTGGGTAGTGTCTGCTCTGCAGGCTCATTGTCTCATGAAGTCCATTGTTAAACTCTGTGACCCTGAAGAGCCTTCACCCAGCACTTTCTCATCTGTCTGTGCCTCTGTTCATGATCCTTCCTCTGTTCTCTCCCTTCTGGTCAACCCTCCCTCTGATTTCAAGACTCAACTCACAAGTTACTCCCCTGCAGAAGCTTGCCAAGATCACTCCTCCTAAAACTTCAATAAGGCACTTGCTCTGAGCTCCTATGATTCTTCAGCTTCCCTCTGGAAGAGCGTTTATCACGTTGTGTTTTCATTATGACTCCACAGGCTGGGAGTGAATTAACAATTCAGAGTCCTGGCGACACTGATCTGATTGGATTGTGGACCTGTGTGCTGGAGTCAGGGCCTGGTCACTATGAGTCATGAAATAGTATTAACAGCATCCCCCTAACTCTTCACAGCCTCATCCCTGAGCCCAGCAGCTGGGGCATATTAGGCACTCAGGAAGTGTTTACAAAAGTGAACTCAATTGAAACTTGCCTAAGGTTACACAGCAAGCCACGGCAGAAGGAGTCTGTTCACCGGCCTTAGGTGTTGAAGGCACAATCTTTGGAGGATCCCTCTTCTGGCACAAGAGGGGTTCACATGAAAACAGGTGCACAGGCAGAAGGAACAATGTCTGTGGGAAACATTAGGGTTCTCCAGGAGGGGCTCAGCAGCCCGCTGGGGCACTGGATGTCAGCGTCAGGAGGCCCCCAGAGACGTATCTACCAATTTCAGAAGGAGATTGAGGCCAGGAGGAGCAGTTCCTGGACTTCTCAGGCAGATGAGCAGCTGCAAGAACCACCTTGGGCTCCCACTACCCCACACCATGGCATAAGAGAGCTTTTCGCTCAGCACTGGCAAATTCAGAGGTAAGATGTATGCTTTCTGGGGGAAGGGAGGTGGTAAATGGTAAAATAGATAAAGGGGGTCAGTCTTATGGTGGTGAACGGAAGCTAGACTTTTGGTGGGGATTGTGGTGAAATAGATACTGATATAGAACGGGTGAGGCAATGTTTCTAGAATGCTGTAACCAGAGTTACTTCAATAAATTTTTTTTTGAATGTTCATGGGCTAATCCATTACACCCAAGAATAGCTGGGGAACATAAAGGATATGGAGACAAACAAATAATTATAAGAATGAATATTAATATTAAAGTGTATCAGTAACGCCATGTTCTCTTAGTAAATGATTACATTAAGATGATGATTTTTTTTTAAAGATCTATTTATTTATGCATACAAGAGCTGGGGTATAGGCCAGAGATGCAGGGGGGTGGGGTGAGAGAATTCACCAGAGACAGAGCGGGGAACAGAACAGGCAGACTAATGAAATACACTGCTGAGGGGAGGAGTGGGGAGACAGGAGAGGTCTGCTGCGCCGTGTGGGTTGCTCCCTGGCAGGCAGGGGATCAAACTCGTGTTGCAGAGGCCGCAGATTGCTTCGTAGTGCAGTGCTTATCCTCTTGTGCCACCAGGGAGGCCCAAGATGTTGAATTTTTTTAACCCCCCAAAAGGGCAGAATCATAGCAGGTGAGCTCCTGTAAGTAAACTAGAAATTATAAAACCACCACATTCCTCTTGGAAGATTTTTCCTTTTGCAAGGAGTTTACTTGTTTACTTGCTACATTTGGGAACGAGATGAATGAATCAGACAGAGTTAAAAATGACTTTGAGAGATGGATATAAATGCAGTAGACTCGCTCAGGACAACTCAACCAGCCAGAATCACCAAAAATCTGGCAGAAATCAATCATCTTTGTCATGAAAGAAAAGGCAATGAAGCTGGGCCAAAAAAGTAGAACATTGGGACTAGAGCCAGTACCAGTTCCAATAAAAACTGGCAAGCAGGAGCTTACCCCAAAGTACCTAAATTTTTTTTTTATCAAATAAGAAAAAATAGAAGAATCTTGGGTGTAAAAAAGAACAATCAAAAGGCAGGAGGATTAGAGGAAACTGTAAAAACAAAATACTGACATTAGCAAGCCGAACTGCCTGGTGGATGCCGTACATGCATTCTTTGTTACTCTTTCCTCATCCTCACAGATGAGGGATCTGAGGCTCAAAGACATGCAGTTTTGCCCAAGGTTTCATAATGGCCGGTAGTGTTGTCAATCAGGAATTGGTGAGGCAGACTGAACGATCTAGGTGTTTTAAGCTGAAAAAAATCAGATGTTCTCATCTTGGTTAGAGATTGCAACTTGCAAAATTATTAGAAGAGCCCAGAAAATAAAAGTCTGGGTAATAGAGGATGGATCTGCCATCACCAGCTTTCAGGTTGGCCCCTGCATGGGGGTCTAAGTAAGGATGGCCACACAAAGATGAAGGTGAGACAAGGTGCTGTAAGGTCATGTCTCCCTCAAAGTCCTAAATAGGTGACAAATGTTAGGTAAATACAGAAGCCACTGCAAGGAATTTCACATCTGACAAAAAATGTTGGCAAACACAAGATGGCTTCTATTTCCCTTCGTCCTTCTGTCTCATATTGTGCCTTTCATTGGAAAAGCCGAAGCTACACCTGTAACCACGTAGGCCAGTACATAAAGGAAGCATAGTTCTGTGGCTTCCAACCCTCTCCAATATAGGAAAGAACACAGAAAAGGTTGGGGATGGTGCTAGGGGCTTGCAGATCATATCCAGAGAGACAGTAGAAGTAGGAACCACTCAGGTCTGTCTGATTCCAAAACTTAAACTTTAACCACAGACTATCATTCTAACTTGAGGAGGATATATAAGAAAACAAGTTAAAAAAAAAAAAGGTAAAGGTAATTATAGGATCATAAAAAAGAGTCAACAGTTAAGTACTTTCCTTCAATGCATAAGTTTACTAATAATAAAACTACTCATTGCCAGGAAAATTGACCTTATATAAGGAGTAAAAATCTGCCACCCCAAAATATGTTGTTTTGACAACCTCATGGGAAGGGCTATGAAGGCTGGATGGAGGTTTCTTCTGGAAAAAAAAAAAAAAAGATACTTACATGTGAACTTCCGTAAGCCCATGCACCAGGAAAATCTAATCTTATCTCTTTATGATGGAGAAGACAGAACTTAAATCTACACATCTTTGTCTATTCTTCCTTCCCTGGTAAACTCCCTAGCTGACTTTCCTTTCTTCCCCTCACCAAAGTCCTTAGCTAAGTTACTGAATATGGCAACTTATTCAGTCATGTGGGTCTCTCCCATGTGTACAGGAGGTATACATGTTATTATTAGACTTCCTTTGGGCTTTTTTGTCTTAACAATCTGTCTGATGTGTGTTTGATTATTTGCCAGCCTGGGATAACCTGGAGGGGTATAGATGATTTCCGTAATGTACTGATAAATACTCAAGTTAGCTCAAAAAATTTGAATCTCAATGATTTACCAATCCATGTAGAGTCATCTGGGCAGAAATCATTGACCCCTGAACTCACAGACATGGGGTATTGTCCCCCAAATGTTCAGATGGTGCCTGGCAGTAGTATGACCTGTGCTAACATCACACCTAGCATATTTCACCCTAGCTCTTCTACTGTGTGACCTTGGTCCAATGTGTCACCTTGCTGGGACATTATCTATCTGACAGAATTTTTGTGAGGCTCATCCATGTCAACACAGTAATTCTTCTTCTTTTCCTTGCTGTATACTGAATTAAATTAATAATTCTATGAGAAATAACTTGCATAAAGTTAAAAGAGTTATACATGTGCACATAATTAGCATATCCACTTATTTTCTTGGTATTTGCCTCTTTCTAATAAAAGCCAAGTGTGGGGCAGGGAGAGGGATTTGTCTAAGTGTTCCACTGAGAAAGACTTTGAATATATTTAATTTGTGTTAAACTAAAACAATAGAAAAAGAGTGAGGTCTCAGTCCTGAAAAAAACATAAAATATGATGGAGAAGACAAAACAGGAGTAGACAGGTCTTATCTGACCTTCTTATCCTCTCAATTACTCCAGAGACACAGAGCCAATAGGAGATAGATGATGATATATAGATAGATAGAGATAGATAGATAGATAGATAGATAGATAGATAGGTAGAGCAAGCGATTTACTGTAAAGAATTGGCTCATGCAATTATGAAAGCTGAGAAGTCTTGCAAACTAGAAATTCAAGAAAATCAAAGTCCAGGTCCCAAGTTATCAGAACCAGGGGATCTCATGACACAGATCAAAGGCCTGACGACCAGTAACATTGAGGCAGATTAAAGTCCCAATTCAAACAATCAGACAGGAAAGGCCAATTCTTCCTTCCTCCATCTTTTTGTTCTATTCAGGCCCTGAATAGATTGGATGAGGCCCATGCATTAGGGAGAGCAATCGGCTTCACTGGGTGCACTGATTCAAATGCTAATTTCATCCAGAAACACCCTCACAGGGACAGCCAGAAAGAACATGTAATCAAATATCTGGGTACTCCATGATCTAGTCAAGTTGATACATAAAATTAAGCATCATAGTGGGTTTTATGCCACATAGAATTTAATGAAATACTGCGTGTGTGCATATATATGTATATTGCTCTTCTTTCATAATAGCTAGGCTGGTTTCTACAATTGCAGTGCAGACATCTTGAGGGCAAAGGCCTAAGGAAGGCAATTAGCTTTATCTGGAGCAGCAACACATTGAATGGAGGCCCAGCTACTCAAAGTCTGGTCCTTAGAGTGGCAGTATTGATATCACTTGAGACTAGGACCCAATCCCATATCTTCATACTGCAAATCTGCATTAAAATTATTGTAATACCCAGGTAACCAGTGTACCCATTCAAACATTATAAGTACTGACATTGTTAAGACATTGTCAGTGTGTTAGGCAGGAGACAAATCCGGTGAGTCACAGGAAACCACATGAAACTGGGCATTAACTCAGACTAAGGCTGACAAAGTGACTATAAAATAGAAAGTAGCTTTGTCTCCACTGGAGATGCAAGGCCACTGTGACAGTGACTGTCCCTCTCTCTAAGAGGAACCCGACCCCAAAACTTATTTTAGATAAAATAAAGTTTTCACCACTAAGATATCCATTAGGCTAACAACCATGGAGGCTAATGATATGGAATCCATCGTGAAGAGTCATAGCACAAACAGACAATGAATTTGTTGAGAGATGGGATGACCTCATGGAAGGAAGAGCAGAGAAATGACTCCAGTCCATTAATGATGATGGGTTTAAAGTGCCAAGAAAGCCTCTACCTCTTTCTCAGGAAGTAGCCTACAGACCCTGTCCCAGAGGCTGACTCCCTCATGCTGAACTGCAAAGGCTTTAATAAACTCTTGCTTGGTACTTGCAGGATGAGTCTCCATTATATTCTATTTCTGGGAGAGCTCAAGAACCTAGAATCCAGTCACATTAATATTTCAAGACTCTCAGCTATAAAAAGCACTTCAATCTTTTGGGATACCTTTCATGGCAAAAGGGTACAAGAAGCAACAAGCATCCCAACTTTGGCAAAAACCAGGTCTTACACATCTACATTTCCAGCATCACCTAACATAGTTCTGGATAGTAGATCCCTGATACTCATATAATGATCTCATCTGAGTTCATTACTCATCACCAATTTTGCAGATACGAGTAAGACATGTAGATATCACAAAAGCAGCTGATTTCTTCCATAGTATGGCTATCAGGGAGTGGCTATGGAATTCAGAGACAGAAAATACACTCAAGGCATATCTGAGGGACTCAAGGAACCAAAAATGGGGTTATTGCTTAATGGCTATAATGTTTCTGTTTGGAAAAATAGAAAAGTTTAGAAACAGAGAGTGGGGCTGACTGAGTAAGATTGTGAGTGTAATTTAACTCATGCCGTTGAATGTACACTTAAATGGTTTCAATTAAATTTTTCGTATTTTATGTAAATATTTTACTACAATAAAAACATGAATTTAAAAAGTTAGACAGAATGTGGGTCAGGGACATTGAGTTTAAGACAGTATTTATTAGGCTGGAGCCACATGCCAGTATTCAGTAAAGTTCAAATTCCGCCTCCCACCCATGCCTTTGAGAGAAAGGGGTCGAGAAGGGATGAATAAGATAAAGAATCACCAGTTTTTCATCTGCTTAATATCCACAGAGTTTATAAAAGCTCATTGATCTTCCAAACCAAGTCCAGGAGGACAACTTGGAGAAGCGCCAGGTGACTGGAGACTGTAGAATCTGTGCCAAAAGAAGCCAAAAGCAAAAGACACGATCTGGCTAAGAGTAGGGGGTTCCAGAGGAAGGCAGTCGGGTGGGACTGGGAACAGCAAAGCCTGCCTGGGCATAGCAACAGATTGGAGAAGTTACTTCATGGGCAGTTTCATAAAAGGACTTTATTTAGTTACAATCGAGCATCATGGATTTTGACCATGGTACATTGTACGCATTAGCGTTAGTCTAAATATTATGTCTTCCTTTGTCCTTTAGCAGATGACAGATTCCAGTCATGGCCTCCCAGTCAGAGGCACAATCCGGACAAGACCTCTTGTCTCTTGAATCCTAGCCCCTTGCCTTCACAGTCTGCGTCAAGAACTATGGCGAGGAGTTTCCTCTATTGCAAATTATTTTTAAGAAGCCCTCATTTCTTTGCCCTGCTCTTTCTCACAAGATGCAGTGGCTTAGAGTTTAAAACCATCCATGCAAGACGTTCATGGGTTTTATTAAAGACTGGCTCCTTCGCTCTCCTACCTTTATACTGCAGCCAACCATTTCGATAGCCCTTTGAAATCTCGCAGTTGCTATGGCCAAAGACCAAAGGGCCAGAACAAACAATTAAAAAACGCATGAATCTTTTATGAGGGATAATCATGTGCTAGTCGAAGTGAGACCGTATGAGTCAATTATATGTTGGCTGAGTTAAACCACTGTTACAGAATTCAGAGTTTACGGTTGAAACATGTGGAAATACAAACACATTATCATTGAGTCCAAAGACTAGTGATTACTATGGTCAGAATCATTTCACACCCAGGAAATCACCATCTTAACTTCAATAATAAATATGGGTTGTGGACATAGGGGTGACCTAGTGCCCCCGTTTGCCAAGGACTGAGAAGTTCCCCAGACGTGGGATTTTCAGTGCTAAAAATAAAAGTCTCCGCTACCTGGGCCAAGCTGGTAGCTCTTGTGCACCTGCTATAAGCTACGCACCTTCAGGAAGAAAGTACAGAGAATATGACCCTTTCCTTAAAGACATTACAGTGATTGCAGAGGTGTTTTTAAATGTAATGTGCCCATATATTTGCATTTCCATGGTGTATATACATACATATATGTGTATGTGTATATATATATTTATAAATTCTAAATTTTTAATTTTCATTTAAATTATAAATATTATATTTATTTTTTTAAGATTTATGTATTTATGCATACAAGAACTGGGGTACAGGCCAGAGGTGCAGGGAGTGAGAGGATTCACCAGAGACAGAGTGGGGAACAGAACAAGCAGATTGAAATACACTGCTGAGGGGAGCAGTGGGCGAGTCAGGAGAGGTCTGCTGTGCCATGTGGGTAGCTCACTGCCCGGGGATCGAACTCATGCTGCAGTGGCTGTGGATAGCCTCATAGGCTGTGCCCTAACCCCTTGCGCCACCAGGGAAGCCTATAAATATTATATTTATATATATACACAAAACCTTCTCTCTCATCAACCAAAGACAGCCATCTGCCTTGGCTGGGAAGTAAAGGGATGTGTGTGACTAGGACTCCTAAAGCAGAAATGCAGAGAGTAAGAAAGCACATTTGGTAGTCAGCTTTTGACTATTAAAATAGAATTTTCAAGACAATATTTTGAAAGTCACATTTTATAAAGATATAAGGTATGTATATGTATTCCTTAAGTGCCAGTTAATATATCAAGAACCAGACCTGATTGACTTGAACTCTGAATATTTTCTCATAGAGGACAAGGAGGGCTTAGTGGTAATGGGTGGCTTCTCTCTTTTTTCATCTCTGCTGTTTGTACGGAGCCTTCACCTTCACCCCGTGAGGTCCAAGGTATCTGCCAACAACTGCTAGATCTGGGTGCTTCCTTCTTTGGCTTGGGAGAGGAGAGTCTGCTGCTGCTATTCAAAGAAAAGAGCCTTATTGACATGTGCCCATTCTTGCTCACAGCTGCCAAGGGTATGGATGGTGGTTGGGGGTGGGGGGGGCTTATGTCATCACAGCTCTCTCCCAAAGATGGCCCTGGGCAATGATAAAAATGGGCTTCTGTTGAAACGCTTAGCATATGTCAGTAGACTGACAAGCTTCCACACACCTGATCCTGGCAGCAAGCCTATAAGCCAGTCTTCATCATCATCTCCTTTTTATAACAGAGAGAGGGCTAACTAAGGAGCTCACAGTAGCACAAATGCTAAGTGACAGGGCTGAGACTCTACCCCAGGTTCTCTGACTTGGGAGCCCACACATGTAATTGCTACAAAACTTTCCCCACATCATACCCAAACCCCTTAGCTGGGAAATTTGTGGTATAGTGGGAAAGCTGGGAATAGCTGCTGGAGAGGCAACTGGCTTTCGTCTACCATAGAGTTCAGAGAAAAAGAATTTCAGTGAGCTACAAAATGATGTAATGATACCAAAAATCCATGGGATGACTATGATTATGCAAAATTATACCATTTTCATTAAAGTCTTCATTACCTAAACATAGGCATCTACACAGTTTCCTAGACACACTGTGCTGATTTTTAACATTGGGACACCCAGCAGTGAAAAGGGGACCTCAACATGAACCCTGGAATAGCCCTCTCCCCTGCCAGGAGATATGCCCACTTCCTTGGCTCCCTCCAGCCCCTCCTTCTTAGGTCTCCAAGGTCCTGTCTCCGAGGCCACTTGAGGTGAACCCACCAGTGCACGTCTCCCTGGTCTCTTTCTTCCAGCAAACTTCCCTTACCATCCCTTGACTAAAATCAGACACACAGTCATCTTAACCAGTCATTCACAGAGGGAATGGTGTGAACTTGGTCGATTGAAATGAATCATGACTCCTTTCCTGGGCTGAGTACTGGGCCTTCCTCCTCCAGTCAGTACCCAAATAAAAGCAGCATAGAGGAGTCAATGGCTGAGGGTAAGGAGGCAGCAGTGCCTGCCACATCCCATCTGACAGCTGCTGCTGCAGAAAGTCCAGCCAACAAGCATGGTCTGCCAACGCCATTTGCCTGAAAATACAAAAAGGCCTCTGGGCCATTCTGGAACTTTCTCTTCTGAGCCCCTCCAGCCAGTGCCTATGCCTGCATTTGCTATCACCGTTTTGACCCATGTCACTCATTTTCCATAAAATACTTCATCTGAGTTATGTGTTTGTTTAAATCATACTAAATATTATTGATGTCTAAATAAATTTTAAAATTAAGTAAGTTTAATATTAACACCAAGAACAAATGGTATTTAAATTACTGAATATTTGTATGTCGCAGGATAGGCTGGGGCTCAAAATACACCAGATTTAGTCTTCTCTAGCTGCTATAACACAGGCGGGGGGACTTAAACAACAGAAACTTATTTCTAACAGTTCTGGAAGCCAGAAAGTCCAAAGTCACAGTGCCAACGCGGTTGGTTTCTGGGGAGAGTTCTCTTCTGGGCTTGCAGGCAGCCACCTTCTCGCTGTTCCCTCACAAAGTCTTTCTTCTGTGCCCTCCTCTCCTATGACCTTTCTTGTGTGCATAATTGGGGGGAAGGGAGCGTAGAGAGAAAGGTCCCTCTGGCTCTCCTAAATAGCCTTTGCCTAAGGTGCCTGTCATTATTCCTCTTCACCACAAGGTGCCAGTATCAGAGACGGCTGGACCTTCCCTCAGCAAAAGCAATCTCGGAAAAACAGCAGAATATTAAAACACAGCTAGTAAATGGTAACCAGTTTCCAAGCTTCAAACATTGTAAATATTTTCTTATACAGAAGAACCTTCCAGGAATATCAGATTTGCTTTACAGCAACTGAGCTGCTTTCTAATTCCAGAACTGAGCAGTTTGAGGAGGGAAGAAATGATTTATGTAGAAAACAAAAAAGCAATGGCCGAAGCAAAGAAGAAACTGTTAGTGCTTTAAAAAATAAAATAAAAGGGCCTCCCCTGGTGGCGCAGTGGTTGAGCGCTGGGTTGCGAGGCTGCCTGCAGCCTCTGCAACGCCAGTTCAATCCCCGGCCACTGGTGAGAGTCCCACAAAAAAAAACGAAAAAAAAATTAAAATAAAAGATGTTTCATTGAAAACCATGGTCGATAAAAAGGGATAAAATGAGAGTGAGAACCCTAATCGTGTCGTGTTTAGGACAATCTGTAGTTAAGGTCCAGGAGATTAAAATACACCTTTAATAAACAGAGGCATATAGTCTGCAGGCGGTGTCACCCGTCACCAAAAATTAAGTTTACCTGTATTGACCCGTGTCTCCGTACAACAGGGCAGGGTTGTCAGCGTCATGGTACAAGGTAAAAAGGCCTGTAGGTTGTCCATGGTGCTATGGAAATGTCCAGGGAGGATCATAAATGTGTTCCCAGGGAAGTGGCATCTTAGCTGAGTCCAGAGAGAGTTGCCTGGCCTAGTGAGAGGAGGGGGGAGGGCACAGGAAGGGGCTTGGGGAGATGCTGAGAGAGGGAGGAGCATGTTTCAGATGCATAAAGCAAATTCCTAGGACTATGAATCATATTTTAATAATGATATCCTATTTGGAAGATAAGGGAGTAGTGATGGAAGTGGGACAGGAAACCCAGCAGAGAAGTGTTTACCAAGGGAGCATGAACATTGGGGTAACAGAAATCTCCAGACCTTTATTTTTTTTAAAGATTTATTTATTTATACAAGAACCGGGGTACAGGCCAGATGTGCTAGAGGGTGAGAGGGTTCACTAGAGACAGAGTGGGGAGCAGAACAGGCAGACTGACGAAATACACTGCTGAGGGGAGCAGCGGGCGAGACAGGAGATGTCTGCCGTGCCATGTGGGTATCTCCCTACCTGGCCAGGATTGAATCCACACTGCAGAGGCTGTGGGCAGCTTCATAGCCCTGTGCTCAACCCGCTGCACCACCAGGGAGGCCCTTCATACTTTTAAGTGAAGGGTAAGACCTGGTGGTGCTGTCTGGAGTGCTCCTGTGAGTGCAGTAGGGAGATCGACCAGAGCAGTTAACAGGTGTCCTAGCCCAAGTGGCCCATAAGCACCTGGACATTGTGGGATGAAGAGAGGTGCAGATTCAAGAGATAGTCAGGTCAGTAGCATGCAAAAGAGAGAAGATTCCAGAGCAAGTCAGTTTTCTAGCTGAGTACAGAGGGAATGGAGAGAAGGCAAATCCAGGTTATTATGAACACAGAAACAAGCCCAAACTTTACCAAGTTGGGGGTTGGGGAGGAGGGAGACATTGTGAATTTGACCAGGTTAAAGACAGAAGTTGTGCAGGAAAGGATTTACCCTGCCTAACGGTTTGTCCCTTGCCCCAGCTCCTGGGAGGGAAACTCTTAAGCCTTTGACATCTCCTGCCTAAAGAGTCTTTATTTACCTAGGAGCCTTGGTCCGCACCTGATAATCTATGCCAACAGTAAAAGGTCAGTAGGGGATCCTGGGATCCTATGTATCAACTTGAACTCTGGAGGGGATGGGCACTGATGTCAGCCACATGGGCTGTCTCCACCATGTCTAGGAGATCAACCCCCAATAGAACTCTGACAGCGAGGCTCAGATGAACTTCCCTGGTTCACAAAACTCCACAGAAAAGTAAGTACTGTCGCTTGAGCCCATTGGGAGAAACAGAACAGAACAGAAAGCCCACGCATGAGACTCTCCAACCCAGCCCTGTGTGCCTCTTCTGCTTGCTGATTCTGACTGGTTTTCTCTCCCTGTAATAAACCATAACTGTGAGAATATTGGTTTTTCTGAGTTTTGGGAGTTCCTCCAGCAAATCACTGGACCCAAGGGTGGTCTTGGGGTCTCCTGAACTGCACAGGTGGGAAGACACAACACCATCGGGAAACCTTGCCAGGATGATGATAATCATGAGCATGGCCTGGCTTGGCTAGAAGCTTCAGAGACATTATCTATAATAATTCACAAAATGATCCATCAAATAGGATGAACTCCCTCCAATTTATAGATGAGAGCCTGGAATTCATATATGTGTCCTGAATGATAAATCAAGCACTTTGAGCTTAGGATTCTAACCAGGTCAGAGGACTTAAAAGCAGACCTTTCCACATCAGGCATATGAGGGAGTACAAGGGTGAATATTCTGAAATATCAAGGCTTGTTTTGGTTTGGTTTCATGGTGTCCATTTTTCTTGGACCCTCTGATCCTGTTCCTGCATTTGAGCAGCACAGAAATTCAGTGTTAAATGACTCGGGAGAGAGATGACCCAGAAGCAGGCAGACAGAACAAAGGATGCAATTTGGAGGTGTCTGGCTTTGAAAACCTAAACTTAAAATGGGTGTAGGTAAATAAAAAAATATTATTTTCATAGAATAAATTTAAAAACCAAGCCTAAGTCCTGCAACACACAGGAAAGAGCTAGAAGAATGCATGGTGGGGCTGATCATACTCAGTCTTCTGAGACCACATGACACCCACCGGGGTTGGGTTGAGCAAAGAGGTGGGGTAGAGGGACTGGGTCCTGCCACTACCCCTTCCAAGATCAGAGAGGAGTGTGATGTGGCTGAACCCCCTGAGAGCTTTGACAACCCAAGGGCAGGAGGATCCTGGGGATGGCCAGACAGTCCCCAAGCCCAGACTGGGATGACTTGAGAGCAGAAGAAATGTCTTCAGGAAGATCTAGAAAAGTCCATGGGGGAGGCTGCCCCACAGAGTCCCCCAAGCCTCAATGTGTCTGAGGACAGCAGAATGACCCCCAAAATGGTATTTCCTTTATGGTTGAGTGGGACCGCACGTTGTAGAATACAGCAGAATGTTCTCCCTTTGCAGAAAGCCAGGGAGGTCAGGGATGAGAGGAACGAGCAACAGACCCTTGGCCACAATCCAGATGCGATGGTCACGTGCAGTGCTGAGGACGGCCAGTCGGGTGCCCCTCCATGCCCTTCATCAGAGGTCAGCAACACACCCAGGCTCAGCAGCATCACCGGGGAAAATTGCCCACACCCCCCCCTCCGGCCCCTGGGATTGAAGGGCACTTCCTCCTCCTAACCTAACAGAGGCGCAAATGACAAAAATTACCTTTCTGAGCTCTAAAAACTGGATGCATCCCTGCCCTGAAGGGCACGGGCTTGGGGGTCGAGAGGGCACCTGAGTTTTGGCGCTCCCTTGCAGCCGACGCTGCACAGCCCATGCAAGACCCCTTCTTAGCTACCCTGTGAAAGCAGCCGCCTCAGTGTGGCTGATGCGGGGGGTAACACTAGTTTGCCAGGTCCCCTCCTGGGGGGACATGAAGGCGGATGCCTGCTGAGCCCTGAAGGCCTAGTTCAGGGTAAGGACGGATGGGGCAGCTCGCCCTGGAGGTTGCTGGGGGTTCAGAGGAGCCCCAAGCTAGAGGTTAGGAAGTCGGGCTCCCTGGAGAGGACCCTGGAATCTGCTCCCTGACCTTGGGCCAGCAAGTCGACCTCTCCTAGTTTCAGTTTCGGTCTTAAAATAGAGGTGATTGTTTCTTCACTGCTTAGTCACAGGCGTGAAGTACGGAGGGAATGAGGTCAGGAACTTGAAAAGCTGCAGCGGGGCCACAGAGCAGCTCCTGCCCCATTGTCCTTCCGCTTTCTTCTGAGGAGCATCTTCAGGCAGATTTCAGGGCTGCTGCGTCTGGCTTTTTGCGATAGTCTGCAGCCTGGGCTGTGGGAGAATGGAGTCAGACCCAGTTCTTGCCCTAAAGAGGCGTCCCTCTTTCAACTCCCCTGCACAAAGGCCTCTAAGGGCTACTCACTAGACTCACAGGAAGTTCCAAATTCCTTCTGGGGTCTACACCACACCCCTACACCTGCGTTCTTGCTGCTCCCAAATGTTGAACTTGTTCCCGACTCAAAGCCTCCTTCCTGACTGTTCCTCTGGCCCCAAAAACTCTTCCTTTAAGGTCTGTCATGCTTGCTCACCTGATCTAGGATATACTTACTCTTTATGACTCCATTTTCTCTTACGGTGTTTTCTTTACTCTTCATCATACTGAAATACGTAAAAATATTTCATATAGTTTGTCAGTGTAATTTATCGTTCTGTCTACAGAAAATACAATGTCTGCTTCATTCATCTGTATATCTCAAACACCTCAACAAGGCTGAATATTTAACAGACACTCAGTAAATATTAATTGAAGGGTCTGGAAGCACACACAGCCACAGTATAGCATCACACACACACACACAAGTATTGTTCTCATGTTTAATTGAGATGCTGTGTGCTGTGAGCTGCTTGACACTGGTGTATTCATTTCCTGCAGCTGCTGTAACAAGCCTGGTGGCTTAAACTGAAATTTACTCTCTCATAGACAAGTTTTAAAGAGCAACAGCAACTGGCAGGCTGTCAGGGGTCTCCGAAGAGGTCCGCTTCCTCAGTGCCCATCCCAGCTCTACAATGAGCCAACATCACACTCCTTCGCCAGACTCCCAGTCTCTCTCCTGTAGAAACAAAGGGCGAGAAGATGCCTCCCAATTCTTCTCACTGTTGTGACAATATCTTTGAAATCTGAGCACAAGCAAATGCTAAGCTTCTTCCCTCCACGCCACTAAGGAATCATCGCCACTGAGGTCATGTGTTCATTTTACACGATCAAGTCCTGGAAGGGAAGACAAAGTTATTGAGGGAAAAATCCACGGCCCTTGTTTACTCAATAATGTCTGCCTGATATTACTTTTCCAACCGTGTGACCGGAGGCTGTTTCTCTAGCCCAGCAATTTTCTTTGCCTCGAGGTTCAATGAAACAAAAGAATGTTCCTTAGGCTAAGTTAGAGAAGAATTTGGATTCCAGACAGAACTTGTGCACACACATGGCTCCATTTGAAAGACTTTCCTATTGTTTTTGGAAGCCCTCAGAAAATTAAGCATCTGCTCGACTTTTTTTAATAGCCTCATGAAAATGAGTCAGTTTATAGTGTGTTTTGAAGTGAGTTCTACATTCCTGTGGGCTTGTAGCTCTTGAAATCAGCTTAGACCTACCTCCAGAGCAGTTGAGTGATTTCTGATGCTGATTTCTGAAAACCAGAAGCCCAAGTCTGCTGGCCCCAATCCAGTTCCATCCTCACCACAGTGACCTCAGGTAAACCTCGCTTCTGGAGACTTCACATGTGAGGTACCAAGGCTGCTTACACGCCAGCCCAAAACTCAGTGGTCTCAATGGAGAACACTCATTTGCTGCAGAATTTGTAGGGCAGAGCAAGGTTTGATAGAAACATTCCCCTTCTACTCACTGGGCATCAGCTTGAAGGCTGGGACCTGGAAGCATCTGGAAGTTCCTTCACTGTCTTGTCTCCTGGCCCAGGCTGACCCTGAACAGCTGGGAGTGGACTAGCTGGGGCTCTTGCACATCCCTCTCCCTTTTTTTCATGGTTTCACCTCCTGCTCTCTAGCAGGACACCAGGCCTTGACACACGTCATCCAAGGGGCCTCCCAAGGCATGTGGTTCAGTAGTGGGCACCAGGTGGAAGCTGTATGGCCTTATTTGACTCAGCCTTAGAAACAATGTGGACTTGATTCTGTCACAATCTGTTAATCAAAGCAGTCCTGAAGCTCCTGCCAAGCTCAAGAGGAGGAACATAGACCCCCACCTCTCAGAGGAGGGAAGTCAAATCCACATAGTAGGAAGAAGGTGGGATGGTATAGTTGTGGTGCCGCCATCTTTGACAACACAACCTGCACACCCCCTACGCCTGCCAGGTAAACGTCAAAGCCCCCAGTTATGGATGAAGAGAATCAGTCTGACAAAAGGAGAAGTGACGTATCCATGGCCATGTGGTAAATAGGCATCAGGACCAGGACGTAAGGGATCGGGCACCTAGAGGATGGAAGTTTTGGGGATCAGAGGTAAGTCGCTCCCCAACCATGCTGGAGTCACTACTGGAAGAAGAGACAAGAGTCAATGCCAGAAATCCGGGGCTTTGGCTGTGTCCCAAGTGAGAATGAGACCCACGGGGACACAGGCTAACATCTTTTTGTCCCAGCAGAGTGGCAGGAAAGGCTCTGGCATTGGGATTTGCTCTAGGTGGAAGCTGTGGGATCTTGGGCAAGTCACCTAACCTCACTGAGCTTCAATTTCCTCATCTGTTAAACAGTAAAAGTCATACCCTCCTACCAAGGCTCTTTGCATAAAGCAGGAAATCAGTTCATGAATACTATCATTATTACACAGCTATTTACAAAACTGAAATAAATCAACAGGCTCTGTGAGTTTTTGTTTGTGTTAACACTCAAGCAAGCTCAGGTGAAAGGTGTGCTGGACTCTCCTAGTTGAGTTAAAGAGGACAGTGCAGCTGAGAGCAAAGGGAGAAGGTGAGCAACCTCAGAGAGCAGAGGCCTGCACCTCCTACATGGGTGAGGATATGAAAGCCAGTCAACTATGTGAACTTGGACTAATTATTTCTTCTTTCAAAGCATCAGTTTCCTTCTCTTTAAAAGTAAGATAATGTACTGACCCGATGATTTTGGTCTGTAAGGGAAATAATCCATAAAAACACCTAGCGAGGGCCTCCCTGGTGGCGCAAGGGTTAAGTCTCAGCACTAGCAAGCTATCACTAGCCGCTGCAGCATGAGTTTGATCGCTGGCCATGGAGCTGACCGTATGGGGCAGCAGACCTCTCCTGTCTCACCCGCTGCTCCCCTCAGTGATGTTTTTCGGTAGATCCACCTATTCTGCTCCCCACTCTGTCTCTCCTCTCACTCCCTACACCTCTGGCCTACACCCCAGTTCTTCTATGCATAAATAAATAAAATAAATTTTTTTTAAAAACCTAGCAAACTGCCTCGTATGTAGTCAAATTTCAGTAGAAAGAATATTTTACTCAGGATTATATTAACCATTCAATACAATTGTGGAGTTGAGTTCACACCATTCATCACAATGAATTGATTTTGATTATACAGTCAAGCACTCAACATGTAGTTACTGATCACCTACTATGTGCCAGGCACAGTGCTGACTGCCCAATATATAACTGAGAAACCAATACACAGTCTTTGCCCTTGAGCTGCTCACAGGGTGGAAGGGAAGACTCACCAGGGACTGTCAAGTTACAGGAGAGAAATCAGCCTTTCACGTACTCACATCATCTCCCCCAAAGTCTGACTCTCACCCATTAACTCCACAATCTTCAAGAATGTGGGTTCCTGTGTGTGACAGCAGCTGGATAAGAAGACACTGATTGTCTGGGATTATTCAGCAAGATTGAAACCTGCTGGCACAGTTGCTGCCACCTCCCTCCCTTGCCCCGACATTTCTGCAGTATCCCTTTGTCTGCCACCTTCAACTTTATGGCACAAACACCCTTATGTCTTCATTTCTACTCCACACCAAAAATCTGCTTTCCCCAGGAGTTGTGATCCCCACCTTATGCATACATTCCTCTAATCAGCATAACAATTCTGCAGGTTAGATTTCAAGGTCTCCTCTTGATATGCAGCTCAGAGAGGTTGAGTGTCTAAAGGGTCAAGCCTGTGGGTGATAGCACTGAACTTGCAGTCAGGGCTGCCCAATGCCAGGTTCACCTTCAGGTCAGTTTATTTCTATTCAACAAGCTCTGAACACAGGCCTACTGTGGCACGCACTGGGACTAGGGATGAACCACACCCGGTTGCTGTTCCCTGAGGGCTCACAGACCAGGGAAGCAGGCACAACTTCAGTTTCCAATTCAAGTTAAATGAAATAATGTACATAAGATGCTTGTGTGGCACATAGAAAACTCTCGATCAATAGCAGTTACTGTCACTATGAAAATACGTGCTGAGAGAAAGGATAAGCAAGGATGTCACAGAGGACAGAGAGACCAGTCTTGCCTGTGTTCTGCAACCTGAGTTATTTGCACTTCAACTCTTATGTGTTCAGTTTAGAGATTATTTTGGAGAGATCTAGAAGATTGGAACAGCTCCAGGTAGAATGTCCAGGAGTATGAGAACTTGAGCACTCTCAAGGAGGACCTTTAAGAGGACTGTTGAGCCTGAGGCAGAGAAGTTGAGGATCAATTAGAAATTCCATTTGCCTGCTTATACAAAATGGAGCTAATCTGATTTTTTTGAATTCTGCTTTGCATTTTAAATCTCAAAGAAACCTGAAAGTAAGGAGTAACCCCATAAATTTTAGGGGCCCAGCCAGGCTCCTTATATCTTTCTGCTCTGCCAACTTCAGGATTGGCTTTTATACTCAAGGTCATCTCATACTCCAAAACGGCTGCTAGAGTTCCAGCCGTCATGTCTCCATTCTAGTCAGTAGTAGAAGAAACCAAAACCAAAAACTGAGGGAGAGAGATGAGGATGGAGAGAATGAACACATTTTATGGGAGATCACCATTAGGAGACAGATTTCACTTTAAGCCAAGGACATCTCCATTTTTTAGAGTACAGCTAGCCAGGAAGAGGGCTGCCTCTTGCAACAGAGAGAATTGTCCTTCATGAGAATTTCCAAAAGCAGCCTGAATGCAAGTGTGAAGGAAGCTGTGACAGGGTTCTGGGACACTGAGAACAGGGTTGGGCTTGAAGAATGCCAAGATTCTTTCTCTAATTGTGAAATGGAAGTCTATTCCCTGTTAAAAGACTCTCAGGCATTCTTAGCTAGGACAGGAGATATTTCCGGAGATAGGGGTGCACACCCCCTCAACACCAAAGTGCCTGGAAGTGCCCACATAAACTGTCCCACTGAGTCAGAGGGGCAGCCATGTGAATCATGGTTATTTCTTGTATTATATTTAAATGTTAAAGTTACCAAATTTGTGAAAAAGAATGAGGAAGTTCCAGTAAAGGGATACAAGGAAAATAGAGACCATCTTTAATCCCTGAGGGAAAAGAAATATTCCTCTGTTCAAATTAATTTATACCAGCTACTAACCCCAGAAGCCCAGAAAATTTGCTGAACTTCTCTCAACCTCAAAGTTTCCTTATCTGGGATGGAGTTAAGAAGAGTCATTGTCACATTAAAGATATTAATGCAGCTAAGACACATATCTGTACTTAATGCATAATACATTCTTTCTTCTTTCCCACTCTATTCAAACCACTCTAAACATTCAGAGTATATTATTCTCATCTTTATTTTGTTATTGAGGTGTAATACTATTGCAAGTGTAATTTTTCATTCTATATTTTATTTAGCCCGGGTCTCAACTATTTTGCTATAACAGACTCAAACATAATTTTCATGGTTGTATAGTATTCTAATTCATGGGTATATTTTAACTAATTCACTGTTGGTAATAAGTATAATTGACTTATATTTATGTGATTAGGACTTTTTCTCACTTTGTATCACTCATTCAGGATATTTCCAGAAGAGAAAGCATTGTAACAAAGAGTAAAAGAAGTGTAGTCTTTGATATGTGCTGCCAAATTGCTTTCCAATATTTCCTTTTTCTAGAAGAGCTGGTTTCACAGTTAAGTTTTATCTGTTGCTTTTTATAAACTGGGAATTGCTTAAAGACAGAGGTGGATATATTCCTCCTACTATCCTGACCCCTGTTACAGTGCCTGACAGGTGGATATATTTTATTTTTTTTAAAGATTTATTTATTTATGCATACAAGAACTGGGGTGTAGGCCAGAGGTGCAGGGTGGTGAGAGGATTCACCAGAGACAGAGTGGGGAGCAGAACAGGCAGATTGACTGAAATACACTGCTGCAGGCAGCAGCAGGCTAGACAGGAGAGGTATGCTGCACCATGTGGATCACCTCCCTGGCTGGAGATCAAACTTGTGCTGCAATAGTTGCCAATAGCTTCATAGTGCTGCGTCTTAATCGCTTGCTCCACAAGGGAGGCCCGAGGGTATATTTTAATACATGTTTATTTAATGAATAAAAATGAGCATGTCTTTTCACCTTCCCAGCCACATGAGATTGCCTGTTTCATTACAACCTCATTATAAGAGATGATACTGAGACAAGGGGGGAGGGGGCAATGGATCCAGAGGACGAATTCCTAAATAAATGTCTGTTATAACCTTTCTAGAAACTTCTCAAGCTTGTTCAAAACTTGTAAAACTTGGCAGAATGCAAGTTTATGACTTTCTTTCAGCAGCCACCCTTCCTCACTTATTTGCAAACTGGGTAAAAAGTACCCTCTTAAAAGCAGTTTTTGACTGGATTTGCATGGAGAGCTCACAGAATCCAGTGCCCACTCAGCTGTGTGCATCATAAGTTGAGATCTATGAGATGTGATTCCAGGAGGGATGGGAAGAGAAGTCCAGTATCCCACCCTACAAATCCCAACGGTTTGAAATCCAATAGTGGAACACCAAGTCATTCCTTTCACAGTGAGAACTTTTTTCTGAAGATTTATTTATTTATGCATGTAAGAACTGGGGTGTAGGCCAGAGATACAGGGGTGAGAGGATTCACCAGAGATAGAGTGGGGAGCAGAACAGGTGGGTCTACTGAATTACACTGCTGCTGAGGAGAGCAGCTGTCGAGACAGGAGAGGTCTGCTGCACCATGTGGGTCAGCTGGGGGGGGGGGTGTTTGGGGAGATAAGGGAGGGGGATGTCAAACTTGAGACTTAACCCCTACACCACCAGGGAGGCCCACAGTGAGAACTTGTAAAAGTGCAAACCCCTAGGACATTAATCATTAGGAAGCAGGTCCTTACTTAACATCGATGAAGAGTCTTAGAAAATGCGCTTTTAAACAAAATGACAGATAACCAGAACAGGTCTCCAATACCGTGATTTTGTTCCACGTCATCCAGGATTGCTTTCTGCTCATCAACATTGTAATGAAACCACATTGAATGAAGCACATCACTCCAGCACCTGCTGTAATTATGTAGCACATTATGTGATTACGCATCTATACAAAATGTCTATTTGTTCAATGGGAAACCAACCATCCCTGTCATAGTGAGAAATCTTTTTAAAATATAAACTGCTGGGACTTCAATTATCATTTATTTATTTTAATTATAACTATAATTACATGCTCCTGTATATAACACATGTGTGTGGTTATATAAATGTTATATAACATTTAGTATATCACATAATTATAAAACATAATAATTGTATATGTTAGTAATAATGACTTTTGCATGGACAAACTATTCTGGACATCAGGCAATGTAGGATGGAGAGACATGAGGAGATGAGGCGAGCCCTGTACCTGCCCCAGGGACTGTCTTGAGAGGGTCTGCAAGCCCTGGAGAGGATTCTGCACTTGATTAGTGATGTCCGTCTGGGATCCCAGGGGTCAAGAGCAGCCCTGGCCTGCATGCTTCCCATTCCCATGTGACTGTTAACATCTTTGATTGTTCCGCATCCTATTTTCCTACCCTCTTCCCCGCAATCTAAAATTTCGCCATTCTAAGCCAAATAAAGAAAAGATCACAGCAAAACACAAAGATGCTGACTTTCAAAACACTCCGTTAATATCACTTTATCTTGGACAATAAAAATGTTACGAGCACTGTGTCATGTGCTCCTCATAATTGTCCATCACATCAGTCAGCACTCTTATAAATTCAAGTAATAGAAACCCTGGTTCAAAATGATGCAAACCATACAGGGACTAATTTTCTCATATACCAAAACTCCTGGGAGTTCCCTAATTGCTTGATTCCATTTCTCAGCATCATCAAGAACCTGGCACCTGCCCGACTTTCTCTTCTCTCTCCCTCTGCTGGTCAGTCTTGTGCTTCATGGTCCTGGCAGGTTGCTTCTATCCAGACACCAGGTGAATGCACAGTGCTCCCCAGGGGAGACCCTGGGCCTTTTCTAGATCCTTCTGGCTCCCAAGTAGGAGAACATTCCTCAATCCTTCATCTCTAGGCTCCCAAGCCAGGGCTGTTTTTACTATCCAGGCAGACTGGCAGATGATCCTGCCTTGGTTACAGCTAATGACCGAGGTGATGTGTTGACTCACTTTCAGCAGGGAATTTAAAATAGTAATTACCAGGTTTGACTTCTCCCCAAAAGGAAGTTTAAATTTAGCTTATACCTGCAGTTCTGCCCTACGAGTTTGGAGCCTCTCTATTCAACATCACATAGAAAACACTAATCGTGTCACACAGTTTAGGGATAAACTAATTATCTGTTATTTCTGCTGCAAATGTTAGAACATACTTAATGGTAGGGTTTGAGGAACACATACTTTGTTTATGACTGTGGTTGAGATCACAGAGTGGAGGCCAGGTTTTCAGGCTGGCTGCCCCAGACAAGGAGATAAGGCCATCTTTGTGCAAGCTGGTAATTTACTCTGATGATGAAGCACTGTCCTTGGGCTCTGCTGTAAATATCTGATCAAAACCCAAAACAAAATAAAAAAAAAAACAAATGAAATGATGAAATGCCTGTCAAGACCCATGTGCACAACCAGCCCTGGAGCAATGAAGTCAAGGTCATAGCACAGAAGTCAAGAGCACAGACTCTGGTGCCTCTCAGGCTGTCTTTGAAGCCTGACTGTGCCCTTTCTAAGCTGTGTGATCTTGGCCAAATTCCGTAACTTTCCCAGGTCTCACTTTCCTCATCTGTGAAATGGGAAGAATGATAAAAGCATTTTCTAACTGACAAACTAGGAAAAGCCCTCAGAATACTGTGACAACTAGTATTAGGGTTACCTCACTCAATCACTTATTTATTTGAATGTTCCCCAATAACCTGCAGTTGGGGTCTATTTACTGCCCCCAGAACTGATGGGGGGATGACAGGATGTTAGTGGAAGTGCTCAATGGCTGCAAAGCCCAATGTCCATGAGGAGAGGCCAAGTGAACAAGTGACTAAGCATGTCACCCACGCCTGGACCTCTGACCCAAGCTCCTCCCTCCTGTTCACTTCAGCCATTGTCCTGTCCAAGTGTAGGCTCTGGGCAATGTATGAAGGACTTGGCCTTGTCCCCTCTCAATGTGTGGATGAGATCAGGTCATGGACACTTGGTCTAGCACCTGACCCAGGAAGGAGTTCACTGTGGGTTGAATGACGGTCCCACAAAGATATGCGCATCCAGCATGTATGACACTGGATTATTTGGCAGAAAAACTCTTTGTCGATGTAACTAAGGATCTCAGGATGTAATTAAGGATCTCAAGATGAGATCATCCTGGAGTAGATTGGGCCCTCAATCCAATGACAGATCCTCAAGCGAAGAGAAGGGAGAACATACAGAGGAGAAGGTCAGGGAGTGAGGTTATGCAGCCCAGATCAGGAGCCGCCAGCAGCTAGAGGCTCCCAGCGTATTCACCATCACTGTGACCCAGTGCTTTCCTCTGCCCACAGGGCTGGGAAGTCTGAGAGGGACTAGCTTCTGTGAGGTGCCTGGGCTAGGGACACCCAGGAGAAAGTCCACCTCCCACCTGGTCTCGGGCTGCTCCTGATGGATGGGACTCCCTCCTCTGGTGGTCTTTGCACCAGAGACTCCCAGACCAGCATCATATCCTGAGCCCAAGAGATTCCAAGCTGCAGCATGAAGGGAATAATTGTCAGTGAGATCCCAGAGTGTTTTGTCACATACACTTTGCAATATGACAAGTAGGCGTCCAAAATATGCTGCACGAGTGGGGAGCAAGAATTTTCCCAAAAGCCTACTTGGCAGCCCCAGTCACTTTGCTGAATCAAGTGCCAGTCTAGTCCTTGGCTTCACTTCCCCTGCCCTGTGAGGTGGGGCTGTGTCACTCAGGAGGGGGTGTGCCAAGAGGTCACCACCAGCAAAGAGACGCCTGCTTTCTGTGGGACTGGAAGCATCTGGCTGGCCCTATTGGCTACTTTGGGATTATTCTAGATGATGTCATAATAACAGCTCTTTTCCTATAATCATAAAGATAACATTCAATCACTGCTAGCTACACTCCCTGGGCGTGCCCTGTGCTGCGGCATATGCATGCGCGCCCTTTTTTCATCTTCATGATGATTGTACGAGGTGGAAATTATTATTATTATCGCTGTTACAGAGATACACACTGAAGAAGAGGAAAGTTAAACTATTTTTTCAAGATTCCGTATCCAGAAGGGGTAGAGAACAGTTTCCAATATTAGCATGTGATTTAGGGATGCCGGGGACCTCAAACTGTTAAGGGGTGTGGGTTCTATAAAGAGATCTGGCCATCCATGTACACAAAGGCAAAGACAGCTGACTCTTAACAGGAAAGATCTTTAATAGAATTAGTGTGGCGAGAATGACAGAGAGGAAGGATATTCCTAATTAAACTCAAAAAATTACCCATCCCCTCATGGGCAAAAACCCAGACAAACAGGCTCAGCCCAGTGTGGGTATGCTGCAGCCCGAAAGCTTGTCACAAGTCTAAGTTACCTTCTGGGCAACCGCAAGAAAGGGTTTAGGCAGGATCCGGACATCTGGGACAGAAGGAGAAGCGCAAAATTTAAAAGTCACCACATAATCCACCATGAGGTCAAGATAACAGTTGGCATTGTCCCTGCCAAGGACCAGGAGCAGCCTCTCTGCATATCTCTCACCTACGTCTCTTCCAAGTATCTCTCCTAATGTCTCTACCTGTCTCTCCTCCAATGTCTCTCTCACTCTCTCCGTGAGTCTCCTTCCAGCAGTACCCAGGTGCAAGTCAAAGCAAGAGAGTGAAAGCCCACAATGTTCAATTACAAGCCAAGCTTGGCTAGTTAACTGCACCCCCAGTTCCCAGTGACCCCCCCTCACCCCCATTCAGGAAGTCAGGTTCAATGAATGCTGGAGTTGTACTCCTCAGCTCCCGAGATCCCTTCAGCATAGAGATGGAATCTGGGGGTGGAATCTGTAAAAAGTCAGGAGTGCAGGAGTTCATTGCGGATGCCATCCATGAGCTCAGAGTTTATTCCTTATTGTTCTTCTAACACCAACTCTCACCAGCCTCTCTACCAGGCTGAAGGTATGAGCACTGTACAACCATCATATTGTGCAGCTGTTGGAGTAAGGATCACAGTGGCCCCACCTCCACACAAAGTGGTGCTCAAATGTGGGGCACACTCCCTTTGATTGGCTATTTCACTTAGAAGGTGAATGGGTAAGACTATTAAGAAAGCACAAAACATATGGATCTTAGATTTATTAAAATAGGGCAGACTGAGTTTTCTCCTACCTTTTTCCTGGAGTCTGGCATGGACAGATGCTTCAGTAAGACAAAGTCCTTAGTCATGTAACTCCTTCAGGACAAGGAAGGAGACTGACATCCTTTGAGTACAATATGGTACAAAAGAAATGTTAGCAATAGGTTAATATTTGCAGCTAGAAAGTTTAATTGAGGCCAGATTATCCCGAGGGCCTCTTCCTTACGATAGTTTGTACACCTGACATTCTACTCTTTACTTCCTCCTTCCTAACTCAAGTCAGATTTTATTCTATTCCTCCCACATCAGACGAAGTACAGCTGAACTTACTCCCAGAGAGAAGCTCCACTGACCTAAGGATAACCTAGTTGTCTGTGGCTGTGACAGGTTCAGGAATGGGTTTAGTCATCCCCAATTCCAGTCAAGGAAGCACAAAGATCTTTCCAGGGTAAGTGGTGCCTTGATGTCTTCTGGGGGAAATGACTTTGCTGCTGGGAAAAACCACAGAAAGAAATGGACACCTTCTCTCTTTTTAAAATTGTTTTGTTTTTTATTGAGGTAATGATGGTTTATAACATCATCTATGACTCATAGGTACAGGTTTACACCTCTTCACATGTCTATACCACCCACATCGACCGCCAAGTCACCCATAGACCTCCACCGCAGTCCCATGGCCCTCTCTCGCATTCCTGCCCACCCTCTCTCACCTCTGGCTCACTCAGTCCTGCAGTCACATTGCTCGGATGGAGCCCTTCTTTCTTGAGATTCTGTCCTGTCTGTGATGCTCAGAATTGCTGCCATCCACTCAATTGACGACAGTGCAAAAGCCTCGGGGAAGTTCTGATCTGGGCAGTTTCAACGTCTCATTTCAACACCTGGGTCAGCTTCCAAACACCAGAAGTTTCCAAGAGCTGAGCAGTTAGTCTCTCAAAGGCCCCCATTGCTACATTAACGTGCTTTTTAATGCAAAAAAATTGTTATTCTGTGTCAGGATTCACTTTAAATAATATTAGACCTTAGGTCAATTATATTTACTGGTATGGGGAAATACTTGTAATATGTTGCTATGTGAAAAAGCAGGATAAAATACAAAAACATTAAAAAGCAATTTGAAAAAAAAAAAAAAAGAATTGCTGCCATCAACGTCAGCAGTCTGAGGAGGACACCAACTGAGGACGGCGCCCCGAGGCCATTGTTGACTAGCTGATCAACAGGCTTTGGACGCCCCCTTCTGCCCCCAGCCCCTGGAATTCCGGATATGTGAGATAACAAATTCCCTATTGTTTAATCAAGTTTGAGTCAGGATATTGTTTCTGCATCCCGACTAATACAGGATTCAAAGCAAACTTTCCTCCCTCCTCTACCCCATCCAGCAACTGAACAGAACCCCTGAGGATGACCAACAACCCACTCCAGACACTGCGCGAGAGAGGGATTTGGTAAAGGGTGGAGGGTGGGGGTTTAAAGGCCTGAGGGATTGTGGAGAATGGAGAAAAAGAACAAGGGTGCAAAGGCGAGTGAGTGGGGGCAGGTGGTTGCATAAATGGGTGGGTGGCTGGCTGGATGATTGAGTGGATGGATGTGTGGATAGATGGAGAAACGTGTGGACAGATGGGGAAGGGCAGCGTAATTTGAGTCTGGTCTAAAGTAGACGTGTTACATGCCCCAGTACATTTTTTTTCTCTTAGGCTAGCTTGAGTACACTAGTCAGGCTTTGTTATTGTTATTATTGTCATGCAAATGCTTATCAAATGATCCTCGAATTTCAGTGACTTTCCACAATATGTGTTTCTATCACACTCACTGGGCCACTGGACCACAGGCTTCCGGTGATGCTCAGGTCTTCTTCATCCATCCTCATGGCAGGACCCAGACTGATGGAATAAGGACCACAGGGTACATGTTCTTCTCGTGCTGGTAAGAGAAAATTCTAGAGTGCACATAGAAATTTGCCCCCAAACATCAGCTTGAAAATGGCAACTGAAACTTGTTTCCAGCTTCATTCCCTTGACCAAGATGGAACTTCCAGTCTTAGGACTTTAGACAAATTGCTTAGACTCAGTTTCCCCATCCTACCTATGGAGGAGTATGTCACAGACAGCAAGGGTTGTTGAGAAGTTCCAATGAAATAATCATAATCAACTAAATCATCTTATAAGGGACCAGCCACTGTTCATCTACTTTACATATGTTAACATGTGAGTGTGTGCGTGGTTGTCCAAAGGAGGAAACTAAAGCATAAAGAAGGTAAGTGACTTTCCCAGGTCACACAGTTACCAGGTGGCAGAGCTGGGTTTGCAAGCCCAGGCCATCTGGCTTCATGTCTACATTCTTTTGTTGTTTTTGTGCAGTGCCCCAAAAAAGCATTTTATTGAGATTTAATACACATGTACCATTATGTTCATTTCAGGTATGCAAATGATGATTTAATATTTGTATATATTGCAAAGTGATCACCCCGACAAGTCTAGTTAATATCTCTCACCAAACATCACAAAATTTTTCTTGTGATGAGAACTCACTTAGCCACTTTCTTTCTTTCTTTCTTTTTTTTAGACTTATTTATTTATTTATACAAGAACCGGGGTACAGGCCAGATGTACGGGAGGGTGAGAGGATTCACCAGAGACAGAGCAGAGAACAGAACAGGCAGACGGATGGAAATACACTGCTGAGGGGAGCAGCGGGCGAGACAGGAGAGGTCTGCTCGTCATGTGGGACCCTCCCCAGCTAGCCGGGACCGAACTGTGCTGCAGAGGCTGCGGACAGCTTCACAGAGCAGCGCTTAACCGCCTGCGCCACCAGGGGAGGCCCTCACTTAGTCATTTTCAATAGGCAGCATAGTAGTATTAACCGTGTCACCACACAACATGTGACATACCCAGGACTGATTTCTCTGAGAACCAAAAACTTGTACCTTTTCACCTTCTTTACCTTCTTTATGGGCCTCCCACCCCCACCTGCGGCAACACCATCTGCTCTCTGTCCATGAGCCTGGTGTGGTTTTTGTTTTTGAGTCCACATAGAAGTGAGATTATATGTCTTTGTCTTTTCTCTGACTCATCTCACTTAGCATAACATCCTCAAGGTGCACCCATGTTGTGTCAGATGTAAGATTCGGGTGGTTTGTGACTGAATAATACTCCGTTGCATTTTTACAACACCTTTTCTTTCACCATTTATCTATCAGTGGACATGCAGTTTGCTCCCATGTCTTAGCTGTTGTAACTAACACTTCAGAGAACATGGGGGTGCAGAGATCTTTTCAAGTTTGTGTTTTCATTTTCTTCAAGTACTTGGAAGTGGAGTTGCAGGGTCACTAGGGAGTTCTAATTTTAATTTTTTGAGGTCCCTCCACACTGATTTCCATAGTAACTGTGCCAATTTACATCCCACCAGTGGTGCACAAGATTGGATTTCCTCCACACACTCTCCGACACTGTCACTTCTTGACTTTTTGATAACAGCCTCCTTGACAGGTGTGAGGTGATCTCCTCGTGACGGGGTTTGCATTTCCCTGCTGACCAGTGTTGGCGAGCATCTCCCTACGTGCTTCCTGGCCACCTGATGTCTCCACTCACATGGTACTCACCACCGCTTGCTGTAGATCAAATGTGTCTCCTCAGAATTCGTGTGGAATTCAAATTTAGTGTTGAAACGTAGTCCCCAAACTGATAGGATTGGCAGGTAGGCTATTGGGGAGGTGATTAGGTGGTCACTCCTCAAGGGCAGGAAAGTGCTGTTATAAAAGATGCCCCCAAGAGCCCCATCCCCCCTTCTTCCATGTGAACCAGGAAGCAGGCTCTCACCAGATGCCATAACTTCAGCTCCTTGACCACAGATCTCCCAGCCTCCCGACTATGAGTCAGCATGTGTTGTTTAACTCCAGTGGCCCATAGTTTCTGTTCCAGCTGCCCAACTGGTCTTGGGCCCGCTGCACTATCACGTCTCTTGAACCAGCTCAGCACAACATATGTCGTGGGAAGCACATGCCTCCCCCCTCCCCCCCAATGAGGACAACTACAGGCTCTGGAAGAATTGCTTGGAATCTCACATGTGCGCCTTGCATGTTTGTAAGTGTCCTTGATGACATTCAAGTGCAGGGGACATGTGTGGGTGGCTCTGCCTCCTCCGAGCTCCATGACCTTTAGCAAATCATCAGCCTCCCTGGCTATCTGCTTCTGCAGAGGCTGAAAATACTTGCCCTCATATCTTAAGAATTATTGTAAACTAAAAAGAGAACAGATGCAAAAGGCCTTTGAAAATATAAGTCTTCTGCAGATGCTTGGTTTGTTTTATAATATAATGAGGCTGATCTTTTAAACATGCCAGATCCTACCCTCCAAATGAGAGCCAGTCGTGCCAGATGACTCTTTGCCTCTCCTCCCACCAAGCCACAGGCTTATTGTAATGATGCTGTTTTTCTTCAAGACATGTTTGGAATGTTTCTTTGGAAATTACCTTGACAGCTGGCTTACAAGCCAAATGAGAAAATCAGCTTTATTACCTCACAGACGGGCCTCCATTTTATTTGGGGACGCCAAAAATAGTGGTTCTGAGCTATTACCCCATCTTATTCACGAAATGCCTTTCTGGATGATTTATGTGTTTAAAAATCAAATCTCCTCTCAGAGGGAGAGAGGTGGCTCGTGGAGGCTCATGGAGGACCCGCCATGGGAATCTGAAAGCTGTATCAGTCCTTCACGGTCACATTTTATTCTCATCAAACCCAAGTGACCAAGACCATGCTGCCAGCTGGCCCGCGAGCCAGGCCTCCGCCTCTCAAAACATCAGGAACTCCAGCCCTAGCATCATCTTTGCACTGGAAAGAACCTTAGAAGTCTTGTTATCTAAATCATTCCATTTGTGCATGCCCCCCACTTATTCATGAGCCCTCACCCAGCACTCTCCCAGAGTCTCTGAAGAGATAAACAAGAGGGGGGCATCTCTCACCCTCAGAACATTCACACCGCCATGAAGAAGCCACAGGTAGCACATAGGTGCAGGCAGGTGTGCTGCGTGCTCTTTGACCGAGGGCGACTGTCCTTGGCAAGCCTGGCCCAAGAGACCTGCCCAGGGAGCAGGACGGGGAAGTTCCAGGTCACATTCACAAGGTCACGAGGAAGCCAGGTGCCTGGGGAGGAGGCACAGGTACCCAGGTGCACCACAAGGTGAATGAGTTCGATGCCCTTGGACAAGAGCAACACTGAAGGCCACAGGCTCCAATGGAGCTGACCTGAGACACACAGGCTTGGCCCACCACGTAGATGTTTGACCCAACTGACAGTTTCAAACCCACAGTGGGGACAAGGGGGTGCTTATGTGAACTTTTAACTTGTGGCAGACCCATCTGCCTCTCTCTAGGGTATGATCAGGAAGCACCTGTGCCAGCTCTGTGGGCTTCCTCAGTGTCTCCAACCCGAGTTTTTCTTACACATGAGAATTTTCAGCAGAAGAGGAGAAATCACGTCTACACTAGAGAAAGATTTTTCTGGCAACAGAGAGGAGGAGTGAATGGAGTGGCTTTGAAAGGCCTCCAGCAGGGCAGTGGCAGAGGGCACGCTGGAGACGCGCAGCAAGACACCCCTTGGCACCCAGAGAATGAAGAGGCTCCATCCAGGTTTGAGCCCTGAAACGTGATGAGGTTCTTTTTTCGCCAACTCTGCCATCCTAAATCAACAAAAGGAAAAGATTACATTCTGAAGCCAAATATAATTCAGGCTGCAAGACGAGCCAATTTTTTAAAACAGCTTAGTTGATTCGAATGGTAAGAGTCTTTGGATTTCCAACAATTGCTCGTTCAATTCCGCCCACTTTGGTGGCGCTAATACGCCCAGGAACAGAGCTGGGCTGAGGACCGAGGAGAGTCCCACCGAGTGGCCCAAGGACAGAGCCTGGCTCCGCGGGCAGCACCCATCTCTGCTGTGGGACTGGGTATTGCAGTGTTGACATCCCCGCCTCTGGGTGTTAGACGCATGTTGGACGGCACCCCATCACAATGACCATGATAGAGACTCCCCTACATTTTCAAATGTGCCCTGGGAGGTGCTGCCACCTGCCTGAGGGCCCCTAGGCTACAAGCAAAACTGGGCCCATCTGTGTGAAGGTCATCCCCAAAACCCTGCTGGAACGTTCTGCTATTAACCATCTCACACCAGCCACAAACTCCTCCCTGGCCCCGTAACACTTCTGTATCTTTTCCTAGTCTGCTCCTTCTTCAGACACTCTCCCCTCTTGCTTATTTGCCTGCAAAATGTGCACATTGGGCCTGTGGCCAGAATTCAGTCAGCACTCACCATTGCCTGTATCTGCTCCTCAAGGACGCTTCAGCTTCCCAGGGAGAGTAAGTGCAGTGCAGGTCCAAGCCCCTCGTCTGCCTCCATGAAAACTCTGACCCAACTATGCCATGATCATCTGTTTCCAAACAGACTCTAAATTCCTATTTATATTATAGACTGTGTTGAATGAATGACTAGTATCTTAATCTGCCCACTGATGTGCAGTGACTCTCAACCCCAGGAGAAGGTCAGTAATATTTCCATGTTGCTGGGAAGAAAATTATGTCAATCCTCTCCCCCAAAACAACCATTATTGAATGCCTCACCCCTATTCAGCAGTGTCTTTCACCGTCAATGTCTCGTACCATGTAAGAGTAAGTCTAAGAGGGGCCTCACCTGGTGGCACAGGCAGGTGAGCGCAGCGCTGTGAAGCTGCCCACAGCCTCTGCAGCACAGGTTCGATCCCGGCTGGCGAGGGTCCCACATGGCGCACAGACCTCTCCTGTCTCGCCCGCTGCTCCCCTCAGAAGTGTATTTCGTCAGTCTGCCTGTTCTGTTCCCTGCTCTGTCTCTGGTGAATCCTCTCACTCTCCTGCGCATCTGGCCTGTACCCTGGTTCTTGTATGAATGAATAAATAAATCTTTTAAAAAAAAAAAAAAGTAAGTCTAAGAGGTTAGGTGGCTCTTCCAAGGTCAAGGACAAATAGTCAATGAGTTTTAGCAGAGATCTTCTGCCTCTCAATTTGTGGGACTCGTGGGGAGCCTGGCAAGGAAATCAGACACAAAACAAATCTAAAATTCACACATTAGGATTTATAAAGAGGCATGTTAAGGCTAGAACTTTCTTTACAATAGGATTGAAGGATGATACCTTAGGAAGCGTAAACTCTCCTAATAATTTAAAATTTCTTCTGCTGTGTGCAAAAATCCACCTTCTCACCCAGTTCTGCAGGAAGACCCTGGTTGCATGAAATGCCACTCACTGGGATGTGTTCTTGGGAACCCTGACACCTGAACCAGCGCCAAAGTCCTCAGCCTCAAGGGTCTGCCATCTGGGTCCCCCTAGTCTTGCAACTCCTCCCCTGGCGTGTGACTGGGCTCTTGGTTCTCCTTGCTGCCACTCACCTGGGTGGGAAGCTGGCCCCGCGGAGACCACAGAGCGTGCTTGGCTCCAGGAGGCACCACTACAGGCTGAGGTCGGGGGCTGCAATTTGCATTTGCCTCAGCGCTTGGGTGGTCTTCAGAGCTGGTGCCAAGGAGCACATATTGCAGCAATTTAGCCTGGAGACCACAGAAGTGGGTAAAGCGGCAAAGCCCGGGGTGGGCTCCGAGGCAGGATCCCTCCCCAGCCCAACACCTCCTGCCACACACAGGATGAAAAAGCACTTGCGGCTGGTGCGCTGTGCTGCTGCCAGTGCCTCGTTCTCGTGCTGGAATCTCCTCCCTGACCCCCTGTTCATGCAGATGTAAAAATTGGGAGTGAGAACATGCGCCACGTAGAGCAAGATGGCGCCCTGTGGGAATGCGCCCACAGCCAAGGCAGCCTGGGGTGGGGGGAGCCCTTGGTGAGGGCTGCACACATGCACCCATCAGTCCTGCAGCCGCTTGTACGGAACAGATGCCCTTGAGCCCCGATGAAGGACAGAGTCATCAAAGACATAGCCCAGAGGCCAGAGCCCTGGGGCCTGGCCTGGTTCACATTTTCTCTCAACTTGGAATCACAAAAAGTCAGTTGGGAGGTGCGAGGTGAGCCAGCTCCCCAGTAGATGGGGCAGGGGCTGAAGGAGCTGAGCCCCCAGCTGGAGAGTCTCCTCCAGTAACTCTTAATGAGAACGTGTTTCACGGGTCCTGCCGTCTGCCGGCCCAGGCTGAACACACCCCAGGTGTCTCAGGTCTTCTAGGTGATCTAGGAATGAATGCATCCTCAGGCCCCACCCAGGAGGCATTGTTACCCCTAATTCAGAGATAAGGTCGAGGTTCTGGATACTAGCCCAGGGTGTGGCTCCAGCAAGCTGCTTGACCAGAAGCTCAGTTTCTTCATCTGTAAAATGGGAACCACAGCTCCCTCCGCCCCGGTCCTTTTAGGTTAAAAGCAAACTGCTGAGCACATCATCCTGCGCTCCAATGAGGTCATTAGGAAGTGAGAGCTTATAATTGTCCCAGCAGCCTCTGTTTGCAGTGACCCCCTTCACGGTGCAGCCAGCCCGAGGTCTGTTTTCCCAGCACTCAGCGCAGACGGAGCGCTCCTGACACACTGGCCCAGCACAGGTAAGGGTCAAACGAGGGTGTGAGCCAGAGATTCTGTCATTTCTCAGGGTAGCATGTTTTAGGGAAATGTGCTCCCCTCCCCCGGGAGATGCTCACACCCCACTGGCAGTGACGCCCCGACAGTCTGCAGGTTCCAAGGAGAGGATCCACTTTGGAGGCACTCCAGCCCCCCCCACCCAGGGCGATAGGGCAACGGTGGCCCATGTGGTACCTGGAAGGCAGCAGAGCCCTGGCACCTGGAACCCAGTTCTCAGGCCGCCCCTGCGGCGCCCACCTCCCTCACCTGACAGCGACCTGGCGCCTTGGGCCTCCTCCCCCAGCCCTGTCCCTGGCTCCTCTTTGCCGCTCTCCCTGCCAGAGCAGTCACACTCCAGGAATCACAAGGCTAACAGGAAGAATTCTAACCTGAGCCTGAACGCCTCCAAGAATTTTTTAATGGACTTGTGCTTTCATATGGCAGTTGCACAAAAGCACAGACAGAAATAGTTCCTGCAGACGCTCTCCCTCCAGCTCCCTCCCGAGCAGATGTTTATCTTCAGAGTATCCAGAGCTGACGGTCAGCGCAGGGTCAGACAAGGTGGGGAAGTAGGTGTCCGGGGCAGCTGGTGCTTAGGGCCCTGGCAGCAACCTCCACCCTCCAGGCCCACCCACTTCCCAGGAACCAGCCCCCCAGCCAGAGGAGACCCCTCCCCTCTCCGGAAGGGGAGCAGGCATTCGCTTTCCTTCTTGTTATTTCCCCCTTTCTGTGCTAGATTTGCTACCTGCAGGCCAATGCTAGGGCCAGACAATGAGATCCTTCCCTCTGCTGACACTGGGGGCTGGTTTCAAGGCAGTGCATTGCGTTTTAATTAAATTCAACTAACCTGTGTTGCAGGCCAGCTCCCATCAGGGGAGGCGCCGGGTGTTTGGGCAGTGGGAGGCACCCCCTGGCCGGGTTCCCACTCACTCACCCTCACAGGGTCTGGCCCTCTCACCGGCGCAGCCCTCAGGTGAGACCCTGCCCAGGGGAGCCGCCCTACAGCGTAGCGCAGGGTCAGTGACCAACATGACCTGATGGGGAGAAGTTACAGCAGAGACCAGCCGGCCCGCCGCCCTGACACAGCAGCCCCCTCGGACCGAACAGAGACAATTAGGACATGAACCAAGTAGCTGGACTCACCTGTCTTCTGGAAAACAACTAAGTCGTTTCCTTCACTTTCATCTATGTACACGTGAGCCGGCCTTTCATGCTGGAGTTTTGAGTCAAGATGACTTCCCTCCCGAGAGAAGGGAGCTGGGTCAACCATCCATTTCCCACCCCCAGCCCCCCTATATGGGATTTTGTGAAGGGCACCATTTCCCTAGTTCCTTCTCTTGGAAGCCCACCCTCACCCTCCACCCCCGGTTTCCTTTAGCATCAGGCTCAGACCGTTCTCACTGGGAGGTAACTCGGAAGCGCATCCTCTCCAGGGCACATGCCGCCGCCACCCTGGTCACGGCTCAGGATTTCTGCACAGACTCCTGCTAGACACTACCCCCCCCCCACCGCACCCCACCCCTGCCCGACTCCTCACTTTCTCCACTTGCAAAGCCTGTGCACGAGGCATGCAGAACCATCTTTCTCCAACATGGTCTGACCATGGTCCAACCCAGCTTCAGCCTGTTTGACAGACGGGGCGGACCCTCTAATATGAAATCCTCACTCTTCATTCCGCAAGGCATGCACAGCCGTGGGTTCAGCCACACTCTGCTCTTTTCTGCAATTACGCCTCTCCCCACCCACATTCCTGCTGGGCCTCGACCACAAGGAACCACTGGAATTCACCCAAACACGGCTTCTGACTCATTCTGTGTCGTCTGCTGTCGGGAGTGAGCTGGGCATGACGTCCTGCCGCGGGGTCCGTCTTCTGCTTACCTTGGTCAAGTGCACCCTGACCAGCTGCCCTCCCATCAGCCTGTCTGCTCAAGAGAACACCTACTTGTTGCTGGGGTGCAAGGGGAAGAGTTTATGTGTGTCTGTGGATGTTGGGGGGCGCTGAGGAAGGGCTTGGACTGGGGGCTGAGCTGCTGGAAGAGGCTGAGCAGAGTCCAGGAAGAGTCTGCTGCCCTCTGGCAATGGGATGACCATTGCCTGTTGGGGGGGGCTCGGGGGACAGGACCACCCGCCCAGCCCTACAGACCCCCACTGCCTTGCCTGGATAAAACTTGTGACTTCTCAAGTTTGTGTTCTCTTGCCTTTCTCGATGGACAGCTGCGGGCTACACTCAACATCCCTCTCTCTTCCCCCACAGTGGCGGTGCTTCAGCTGAGCCCTTTGCTGCCCCAACGTGTCACCTTTTTCCGGCTCCCTTGAAACGAAGTGACACCATCTGACTAGTGCCTGGCGCGTGAGACCAGCTCGCAGGGTAAGTGTCCTTTTGAAGAACAGGTGTGGGGGCCTCGAGTCCTTTCCTCCACTCCTGCTGGCTGGAAATGGTAGCAGCTAGAGGGTGGTATTGGAACTGGAGATGGAAGTTGTTCTGAGGATGACAAAGCTGCTCTGTCACCTGGACTTGCTACGTCTGCAGAGTTCCCTGGGAGAGAAGTAAGTGTATCGCGTGTATGTCACCAGGTCTGGAACTTCCAGTCTGCCAGTGTCCTCGCCACCAAGCCCTAGTGTCCTTATATCTAAGCTCCTGCAACAGGAACCTCGTTTTTTTCAATATCCACATCTTTTTCTTTCATTTAGTCCTATGACTTTTCAGAGCAAAATCTGGGTTTGCCTTTGGTTCTAGATCCATAGTTGGTCGATAACATCTAGTTCGTGGTGGCAGGAATCGTGGCGTGGGGGAGAAGCAGTCACAGAGGTTTAAGTAGCTCCCTGGCCCGAAAATGGGGAAAGCTCAGGAAATTTTATTCCTCTTCCCCCACCCACCAGGTACATTTCTCCAGAAAGGGCACCTTCTCTGCTATTTATAAATTCACATATTTTGGTTACTGTGAGAGTCATTATAAATGTTCACAGCTTTTCTGCTACTTTCCAAGCACATGCAAACTTGCACATTTCCTCTCTATTTCAGACTCAGACACGTGACTTGCTTTGGCCACCTGATGTGAGCAGAGTGGTGTCATTCTGGGTGGGAGGGTTCATGGCCAGTGCTGGGCAGAGCTGAGCTCCCTCCCCGGGAGTGGTAATCAAGGTAGTTGACACTGCAGAGGAAACTCATCCTCCCGAATCCCAGGCAAACAAGAAGGAGCAGCCCCAAGCCCACCATGGACATGCAGCACAAACAAGCAATAAGCCTTGGCAATTACAAACCACTAAGACCTGGAGGATCTTTCTGCAGCATAACCTAGCCTCGTCCTACTGATTAGAGGATGGTCATTAAGATCAGGATGAAAACCAAAGCATTAGAGGAACTAGTATGAAGTTCACAAATTGAGACATGAGTGGTGAGACACAGAGAGGATAATTCAAGTTGGCACCTTTTTAAGTACTCCCTCCCCTCCCATAAGCCCCATTCTCCCCTCCTTGGCTCTGCCCCTACATGTAAGGATCTGGGTAAGCAGCATTTTAAGATGTTCAAGGTGGTGGAGGGAGGTTGTCTGGCCTGGCAGGGAAGGGAAGAGGCAGAGGTGTGCACATGTTTTATCACTGACATTGTTTGGAATGATGGCTACAAGATAACAGAAAGCAGAGCAAATGAAAGTCTTAATTCAGTCGATTAAATTCTTTTGCATCATTTACTAATAATACACCTTTATTGTCTCTCCTAGTCTGTCACCTTCCACCAATAAGTACATCATTGACCTGGTTTCCCCTCTGGGTACAAGTGGATAGATCTGGGGTATGCTGGAAAGCTAAGCTTTGGGGTGGAGAACAACCTATCACTTAACCCTGAAATATTACCCACTATGTTAGCATATGACCAAGGGGCACCCAGGGACCCCAAAATTGTTAAGGGGTACACACTCTAAAATGGGTCCAGCCATCTGCCACATGAAAGCAAAGGAAGCAGACTCTTCATGTGGAGAACTTTAATAGAATTGGTGTCCATAGAGAGAAAAGTGAAGAGAAGATATTCCTGACAATAGCTTCCCAATAAGACTCCCAAAATGACCCATCCCCTTGTGGCCAAATGGGGTTGGCCTAAAGTAGGGCCACTGAGGCCCAAAAACTCACTACAAGTCTAAGGTAGCTTCTAGTGGGAAATCACAAGAAAGGGTTAATTAAGAAGGTCCCAAAAAGCCAGGACAGAAGGAGATACCACATCAGGATAACAGCTGCTGTTGTCTCTGCCAAAGATAGCTTCCCCACATGGCTCCCACCCTCATACCTCTCCAGGTCTCCTTCCCAGTGGTACCAGGATGCCGGTCAACACAGGTCTGCCCGCCTTCCATGTTATTTATGGGCCACTTGGCTCTGCCCCTAGATTCCAGTAGCTCCCCCACTCAGAAAGTCCAGTTCATAGTGTATTAGGGCTTGTAATCCAAAATGGCTGCTCCTTGGAGCAAGGACAGTCGTACCTACCCTTCACAAGGGTGTATCTATAACAACTATATAAATGCTGCTGCTTCTGCTAGTCTTGGCTTCTACTGAATTTTTTTACCAGTGAAATCCTTCATGGTTCATGACCAAATTCATGTGCCACCTCCTGTGTAAATCTTTCCATAATACTCCCAGGCAGGTCTCATGGCTACCTCAGCTATGATCCCAGGACATGGTTTTCTTACCACTGTGACAAAGTGACAGTTGTTCATTTGCATGTCTTCCTTTGCCACTAGCCATGAGTTCTGAAGGGACAGTTATGTGTTTCCTCTGTGCTAAGTGCAGTGCCAGGCACAAAGTAGGTGTTCAAGGTATACTTGTGTTGACTTTGCATGTATTTCTCTAGTTCCTACCATGAGTCAATGACACATAGATCACTAGATGGGACATTCCATCACCTACTATTATAGGGTTTGAGTTATGGAGGGCTTTGGAGGGAGGGGGCTCTGGCTACTTGCTGCTCATAAGCCAAAACTCAAGAGACAAAAGTTGGTAGAAGGAAATCAATTTTAATCAGGAGCCAGCAAACCTGAGGGCATGTCAGACTGCTCTCTCAGAAGACACATCCCCAAACTGGGGGAGGCAGGGACTTCTATGGAGGAGTGTTAAGGTAGTGGAAAGGCTTCAGGATCTTAAATTAGTTAAGGAAAGATTCTGCTCATCTCAGAGCATCTCACAGAAATAAGCAAGGTCTTCCTACACTGCATTCATGCCTGTTTTTCTTCCAAGTTTGGTCCTGACCAGATCTGTAATGCTGTTGGTGGGTGTGCTTTTTACTAAGATAATGAGGCTGTGGCCTAACCAGGCTCTTATTTCTACTTCCATCTTAGTTTCAGTCAATTTTGCCTGGTTTTCTAGTTTTATCTGCAAGAAAAGACAAACAGGACCAGAAGAAGAACAAACAGGGACAGGGAACTATGGTTACCAGGCCAGTGACAATTCCCTCCTCTGCCTGGATCTTGGATCCTCTCCTCATTCTTGAGGGGAAGTGGGCGAAGGTCTGTCTCTGGAACTACCTCCTACTGAGTAAGAACAGAGATTTGGGAGTCCACAGAGGAGCAGAAGCTTTCTCTAGCTAGCTTGAGATATAATTGGTGGTCAAGGGGTGTAATCCCAATTGTTTATATCCTTGAATTATAATTATTTAGAAGTTTTAATGTCTCCAACCTTTCAAGTAATTCTCCAGTCTTCAGACGACAAGGGCCAAAGACCCAAAGGAGTAAGCAGTGAATAGTAACAGTAACCCTGGGCTGAAAAAGGCTTCTCCCCATCCAAACCATTTAGAAGAGACTTGTATCTAGCAGGAGGCCAGGACTAGGACTCAGTTTTTTTCCAGGTGACCTACCTCAGGGCCCCCTTCTTTCTCTGTCTTTTCAGATTCCAGCCAGTCTTGTAGTTCAGCTCAAACTTGTTGCTATTACTCATCTGTAAATACAAACCTTGGAGGAAAAGTTAGAGGGTTTTTTTTCTCCTCTGTGCTTTTTAGGGTCTGAAAGCAATTTAGCCCTTTAACCTTGGTGATACTACAACGCCCAGTTCAGGACACTTTCTCTCTCCTTTCCTGCTTGGTAGGGATGTGATGTCATCTTGTCCTTGGAAAGTCACATCATGCATCAGAATGCCATCTGCTTTGTGGCCTAAATTACCTATTTTCAGCAAGGTTGTTAAGGGATCACTGAAGAATGCCTACTAGCCAAAACTCTAGTTTGAGTGACAAGGAAAAGGCCATTTCATCTTTGTCATAATTGTTTCTTTCCAGTCAATGCTCCCCAAATCCTGGGCCTCCCTGCTGTATCAGCATTTGGCTGCATCCCCATCCTGTGACTGTCTCACAGAAATGACCCAGACATCTCACAGGACTGGAAAGTTTTTATTTTAACCGCCAATCTATTGCAATATTTGATGGAGGCTGGGGGGTGTAATATTATGTGATTTCAGTGTTATAATAATGGCTAATATCAGTTACCTTGTATGGAGGGCTGAGAAGTGCCAGACAAGTCTTTGAGTCTTTCTTACACATTTGACAGATTGCTTTTCATAATAGCTCCAGGGCCTGCCTGATTATATCACTCCCATTACACAGATAAGGAAAGTATGATGCATGAAGAGTAAGCAATTTGCCCAAGATCAGACAGCTAGCAAATATTAGATAAGATTTGTGTGTCTTCAAAGCCTAGGCGCACAGCCCTTAGCCCCAAAGTTATGGCTGCGCCTGCTCAGACTGGCCCAACTCTGCAAGCAGTGACGTCTGTGGGTAGCTTGAAATGGGCTCTGGTGGGAATATTTACGTCACAGAAATAAGCAAATGCTACAAATCAAGGCTTCCTTTCTTCTGTAGGTAGATTTGCCAACCAAAGACCAGCACAACATCAGATGCGTAGTCTCCTGGTTGGAAAGGGGAAAAGGAGGGGCAAAGAAAGAGGAAGGAAGAGGCATTTCTGTTTTTCCTGACGTTTTAAATTTCTGTTTTTCCTGACCCACTTACCAAAGAGACAATCCTGGATTATCATCTACTTGAAAGGAGTTGAGGGTCTCGCTAAATTTCAACCTTTTGAAAATTCTATGACCCCCAAACCTGAGAGATACATAAGACAGCAACATTGATATGATGTGCTAAATAGGAGACCCACAATTAAAACAACATGCAGAGACAAGAAACTTTCTACAGAGGAAGTGGAACTGGAGCTGGGCCTTGGAGCGGTTTTCCAGGTGGTGAAGTAGGAGTGGGAGTAAAAGAACATTATAGGCAGGAGGAATTTTAAGAGCAAATTTGCAAAGCTGCTATAGCCATCTCAAAACACAGTCCCAAATTCTCTGTCACACCTTCTATCAAGAAGAGTCTAGGTTGTCTGTCCTGGAGTCTGAGTTCTTAGACTTCTTGAACAACTGTGGACAAGATACTGAGCTGTTTCCAAGTCTGGGCCTTAGGAAGTCCAGTCTTCCACTTCTTGTGTTATTGGAACCCACTTGGAATGCTGTGAAGAAACCCCGCAGCCACAGGGAAAGACCATGTGTGAGAATTCCAACTGACAGCCCCAGCTGATATCTTGTCAGTTGGCACCAAATACCCACCATGTGAGTGAACCATTTACAAGTGGGTCCTCCAGCAGAACCCCCCAGTAGAGGCATCATGGAACAGACATCAGTCTTTCCTGCTGATATCTCCACAAAATTACAGATTCATGAGTTAAATGAATGATCGCTGCTGTGTAAAGTCATCAGGTTTTGCAATGGTTTGTTATATAGCAGTACAACCAGGACAGGTGTAGAGCTGATAGATTATTTCTGGACTGGAAGAAACTCTGATTTTAGAAAGAATCTAAGGCACCAAGCAGGCCCTGGTGGAAGAAGCTCTGGAGGTATTCCACGTAGAAGAAGATGAGGACTTTCTATAATCAGAAGCATGGAGATGCACAACTACTCTTACCAGAACCCAGCTTCTCACCATAGTCAGTTACGGCATTTACTCCTCAGAGTCCTTTTATGTAAAGCTCGCTTCCTGGATTGTGGAATGGACCAATCAGGTGCTAAGGGCTTATTGGTAAATGGTCCAGTCAGCCTCAGGATTGAAAAAATGGTCCAATCACACTTGTGGATGAGGCACCCTGATAGAGGATATAAGCCAAGGTCAGGGGAGCTGGAGAGACCACGCCAGCCCCTGAAGAAGAGAAGAGAAGAGGATGCCAGCCCCCAAAGGAGAGACCCACCCACACCAGCCCCTGAAGAAGAGAAGACAGTTCCAGTTGTGACACTGTGAAGACCCGGGGTGAACTGGCACATCCAGACGACCTCTAGTACAGCGTCATCCATAAGATAGTTCACGAAGGAAATATTCTACAGTGACATAATTTCTATGGTCACAAATGATACTAACATGTAAAAACCCCTTTCCAAATATATTTTGCTACCCACACATGCTTACAATTCTGTGGAAGCCTATCTCCCTACCGCAGCAGTTGTGTTCTGTAAGATCCACTTTGAAAAGTTCTGCTCTAATTCCTCTAAACGGGAGGAAGGTTTCAGAACTCATCTCATTACTGTGGAGAGGTTCTAACTGCCCAAAGGGCTGTATGTAGGTTGCTTTAAAAAATTCTCCTCCTGGCCTACCTGCTGCCTTGGGAGAATCAGATTCAGAAACACCAGGAACAGCAGGCAGAAGTGCTCAGGGGAAAAGAGGATTTATGTTTTCCAAGAACCAAATCAACACCAGCAACACTTTGACTTCGGAACTTCCACACGTTTCATGAAAGCTTGTCAGGCACAATCTGTTTACCGCCTAGAATGTCCCAGGCTAAACAATCCCTATAAATACATGTGCTTCATCTGTTTTCCTTTGTTGGGTCAGATGGGCTTTCCAAATTCTCCTATAGAGCAGACCTCTGCTAATTCTCATAGGTTCTGAGAACACAAAACCAGACTGGTTACCTCAGTGAAGGTCAGTCTTAGTGGACACAACTTGCGGGCAGTCACATGTGATTTCTAGTCATCCAATAATTCATCCCTGAGCAAAGAGCATAAAGCAGGAAACAAGACAGATGAGGGCCTGATCTGAGTGGGGCTCACAGTCTTGGGATGGAGATAAGAAAAATCAAAGGAAGACACAAATACCTGCAGTCCTTACAGATTGGGGAAACTGAGGAAACCATCAAGGTGCCAGCATGGAGCAAATGAAGCAAATGGGATCCAGCTTAGACACAGTGGGAGAGAAGATGAATCTGAGGAGGTGATAGTTGAATATGAAAAGGAGAAAGAACATGCTGGGTAGCATATAGCTTTTGCAGCATCCAGAGATGTGTTGGGTCAACTGTACAAATCTTACAAGTTCCTACTGATGACTACTTGGATTAATGCCCATGATGGGGAACTAACAATTTTTGAGGACTTTGTTTCTAGTTCCATTGTACTAGCAGAGGTTGGATTTCCCATAATAGACCCTGACACAAAGATTCATATCGTGGTGGTTTATAAAAAAAAGTGTTTATGGAAAAACACAACAGGAGTTAGAGCAGGGTCAGGAAAGAGAAAGTAGTTAAGCCAAGATGCAACATCAAGCCAAGTTCACAGAGAGGATCTTGGGTCAATTCCACATGGGACTTGGAAGACAGTGTAAGGCACACTTGAGTATAGTCCCAGTCAGAGGACAAGGGAGCTAAAATATTTATCCTTCCTGCATCCTGCGGCAGTGATCAGAAGCCGCATCTCAGGTGACATAAATTCCAAGTGTCTTCTGGTCTTTGCAGGACAAGACAAGGCAGTTTCCTGCAGCTTGAAGCTACTGCTGACAAAGAGACTCAGGAGCTGGCTGAGATGATCTCTGTCTTCAATGTATCATGGACATCTTCTGCTACACAGGTATTTATCTATTTTTGTTTCAACTGAGCCTTCCAGTGTTGATCACATTACTGTCAGCTTAGAGGCATTTGATAACTGGTTGAAACTCCGGGAACCATGTTTCTTACCTCATCAATACTGACTGGGCATTCTAGTATTGTACCAAGCATTCTCAGCCTGGGCTAAAAAATGGTCATCCTTGTAGGAGTTATAAGCAGACCCAATGCAATCCAATGTCTACAGCAACAGAAGATTGTTTAGCAGGGAGTCCACTTTCCAAAAGAATCCAAATGATATAATGAGTCATTATAGAATTTTTTTAATCATCCATTTTAAAAAATCATGCTACCAGTATCACTGGGGAACGATTTTCCACAGTGCATGGCATGTGTGATGAGTGGTGAGTACATGCCAGCCACTGATGGGAGCAGGCAAGCTATCCACGAGGATGGAGATACATGATTGTGGGGGCAGCATGCAGGGGGCAACACACTGATCACACTTCTCAGTGAATTTTTCAGCATTGATCTATTTTTCTATTTTGGCAACTTCACTGTCTACCATTAAGCTATTTTGGAGCTAAGGTAACTAACCTCCAGAAATATTGTTCATCTAGAAGTAAAATCAGGTACATTGTCTTTGATGAAGTTATTCCTGATGTGGATCTCCATCCAAATATGATTTCACCCCAACTAAATAGGGGGCAAATTCTTTTCTATAACTAAGTGTTCTAGAATTCCCAAGTGTACAGGCCTTGTATAGAGGTGGAGGGGGAAAGATTAGGAGCACAGAATAAATATGGAACAACATAATCCCCTGTGTCCAGCACCAAGGGAGTCAGAAAACAGCATAAACCCTACCCTATAGAACTTAGTGTACTGTGTTTGCACGAAACAGAAGATATTGGGAAAACATGGCAGGGGTATTTTGTCCTCTTCCACATGGAAGAGACAAGGGGAAACATCTTGACATGAGTGAGAGTTGGCCAAGGGAGACAAGTGGGACCCGTGTTTCCGGCAGAGGGAACAGCAAATCAAAGGTTGCGTGTTAAGAGACCGAGACCATGAGAGTATGGCAGGATAGTTTGAGGAGCTATAGGAGGCACCCATGGCTGGAGAAAAGAATGCCCGTGGGAGAAGGAGGTGGCAGGTGACAGGTGGTCACACGAGAAGTAGGCAGAGGCTGGGTAGGACGTAGATATTATGCTGACAGTAATAACTGGCTGTTGAAGGGTTAATTTTAGATGAATATTTTGGGAGGATGCCTCCTTATCTTTATATGTAAGGAAAAAAATGACTTGATCTTTTTAAAGATAAAAACAGATTTTAAAAATGTGTCATGTAATGTGCTGTAACTGACATTGACCCTTAGGGGCATTTTTCTGGGAAGGATTAAGAAGCAATGCTTGTGTGCCTATTAGTTCCCCTGAGGGAGAGGCAGAGGAAGAATCATCAGGAAATTAAGGAATTAGGCGATCTGATTCCTGAAAAACAGAGGTTAAATGCCAAATGCTTCTCTGAGGACTTACCTTTTGATAACAGGTGGCTTCTTGGACAAGCCTGGATGGAGTCTGGCTCAAGGCTGAATGTCAGTCCTATGACTCCTCACACAGAGTGTACAGGTCAAACACACTACTGGTTACTAATGCCCATTCATTCCTATGATCAAGGCACAAACTTTGGAAAAGAAACCTTACAACTTTGCATGTTAAAAATAACATGAGGGTACATTCATTTACTTAAACGTATTTATCAAGCCCCTACTGTTAGTGGCTGGCACTGTTCTGGGTACTTGAAATACATCAGGGAGCAAGACAGATTAAATCCCTGCCTTTGATTTGCGTTTGTATTCATGAAGTCGATATTTTTTCCTTCCTGAATCCAGGATGAGAGCCAGAGTGGATGACACACAGCTACAGCCACCCTTTCATATATTTGTCTTTGAGATATTATTGTCTTGGATGAAATGAGTGTTCGAGGCTGTTAAACTCTGCAGGATCTCTAAAAATATGAGCAAAGTGGATTTTATTCTCAGCATCATTTTTATTCTTCTTATTGGTTTCTAAACTCACACTTCATACTCATCATGAAGTGTGAATGAATCCAGCCACAGCATTTGAAAAGGAGTTAACATTATCCAAGCAGAGTCTAACAAGGGGTAGCCCCCAGGAACAGGCCCCAGCCCCCGGGCACATTGGTCCTGGGTTGCTGGCAGAAGCGAACTCAGTCTCGTGTCTCCACCTGGTCGGTCTGTCACTCGGTCTTACCTGTTGAGTGATGTGGAGGTGGTGGGATATTACTTCTCAGCCAGATTTAAGCTGCTTCAGAGAAGGTGCCTTTCCAAGTGCTGCTTGTCTGCCTTCCAATTGCTGAATAGAGGTCTAGAATTTTCTCCTCTGAATTTAGAAAATAAGGAAAAGAAAAAGAACCAACATGGATATCAATGATAACAATAATAATAGCAGCAGCCCCTTACAGATTGCAATGGTTGTCTTTTCTACATTGCTCTGATTCATGCCTCAATCCTGTGCAGTAAGCTCAGCAGAGATTGTTTAAGAATCATTCCCCAGGGTGGGTGGAAAGATGGTGGTGGTATGGATTTGATACAAGTTTATAGGATTAAAGCCAGGTTTTCAGACAAGATATTGAGTTAGGTCTCATGATTGGTCTTGGTCTTTTTTATGAAGTTATACACATTCATTGTGGAATGTATAGTTAGCAAAAGGAAAATGAAATAGCCCAACAATCTGAAGGACCATAACTAAAGATAACCGAGTATTTGATGAATAGCCTTTGAGATTCTTCCCCGAAAGTAGTTATAAATATGAGCAATGTGTATTTAAAGGGAATGCATGATATTTATTCATTTGCAACTCAGCTTTTCATTTGCACTATATTATTGACATTTTTTTGACAAGAAAGCATGAATCTACACAACCTTTATCTGGTGCATTATTATATCAATGACCAGTAATTTATTGGACATTTATATTTCCTTTTTTCCTGTTATATGTGATATTGCAACATATATTTATGTACTTTAATTATTATGTTTGCACAATTATCTATTTACTTAAAGTAATGTCTTCGAAGTTAAATTTCTATGTCAAAGAGTGTGGTGGTGTGGTTGCTTAGGTGTGTGGCATCTTGTTGCATATACAGAATCAAGCATCAAATTTAAGACAAACATTGCTAAATGCATATACCACTGGCTATCTGAACTTGCCCATCTCTCCATATGCTGGACTAAACAATATTATTTTTAAGTATAGATGTATATTTCGTTGGCTTCCCTTTTTCCTTCTTTCCTGAATCATTCATTCCAAAAGCTATTTGACAGACCTGAATGAGGACGAGGGGCCCAGAGGTTTTAGAACCCACATGAGAAAAACAGCCAAGTGGGATATCAACCTAGTAAGATTGCAAGATCAATTAGATATGGAAGGAGGGAACAAATAAGTAGATATTTAAGGATAATGAGATCCAGTCTTCTCACTATTATAGAAGGGAGTCACAAAAATAGAAAGAAAAAAAAAAAAAGAAAGCTGGAATGAACCATGTGGTGTTGAATTAGAGGCTGGGAGGGTCTGGAGGCAATAACACCCAAGTAACAATTAGCACACACCTAGCCTCCAGTTCTTGGTTTTTCACTAACAGTCTCCATTAAGTGGAACCACGGACCCTCAGAGAAGCGGTCAATTCCAGTATGAGAAAGGAGAAGTAACAAGAAAAGCTTGGAATAGCTTATACAAGAAAATGTTCCAAAGTTTGAATAATAATTGGGACACATTCAAAGGACATGGGATCCAGCCCTAAGGGGGTCCCATCAGCCACATCTGGAACAATTTGTCTATCACAGTAAGCTAAGATAATAATGGGCCAGGTGGAAAATGTTAAGACTCCATACCCCTATGTTGGTAAAAATACATAATTGAATAAATAAATGGGGAAAATAGACACTTTTTCTTTTCCATAAAATGCAACTTGTGATCATGAAAGAAATGATGTTATTAGAAAATCACCATTTGGCAGCTGTTATAGAAAAAAATGGATTCAGGCAAGGATTCTTGATGGGTATTAATAAAAGAGAAGGTGAAATTGAACGAGAAGAGAATATTTACACAGTCTCAGCGTATTGTCCTATAAAAATAGCTATTAATCACAATGGGGAGTGGTAACTACTGGAGAAATCTGGCACCTTGATGGAGTGTTCAACACGAACACCAGCCATGGTTAAAAGCAGCATCGTGCATCGCTTGATGAGATGCAGCGAGAAGATCACGGTGTCACTTGTGTGAAATTCTTGTCCAAAAGGCATTATTTGAATCTAATCATCAGGACACATCAGACAAACTCAGATTGAAGGACATTCTATAAAAGAAATGTTCAAAAGGTGTTTTTTTAATGTCCCCATGCAAACACGGGTCCAGGAATCATAAGAAAACATGAAATATTGCAAGTGCATTTTCCACTGTCACATCTTTACAATGGACCTTGAACTCGGCCAGCTAATAAGTCTTACTACTACTGAGATAATTGCTGAGATAATCAAAATAGAATGTCACATTCACAGGAAAAAACAAATGTCAAGGTCCTGAATGTCAACGCCAACCTGAGGAACCATTCCACCTTGACAGACACTGAAGAGCCATAACTATGAAAGACACCTGGATTCTGAGCTGGATTCTTTTGCTACTGACCTTTTGCAGTATTGGGACATTTGGCCAAATGTGGGTGATACTTAGGAGGCGACAATGTGAGATTTTTTTATACTGTCCTTGCTAGTTGTCTGGATCTTTGAAATTATTTCAAATTTTAAAATGGAATCATAAATAAATAATTTATTATGATTATATTATGATTCCCTTGAGAAAATATTGCAGTCTGACTTGACTTCGCCTTCAGAGGAGACATGACTTTGTCTTCCTACTATATTAGTCCCAGCCAAAATCTTGCTGCTTCTCTGAAATTCTCTTTCAATATATTGTCCTTTTAGTATTTCCTCTGCCTTAGATAGTCACTTGCAAAGTGCCCACAAAAGACTTTAACCTTAGGTTTGATCTGCCTGATAGCCTCAGCAGAGCTGGTCCTCTGATTATTGGTATATGCCACAACACCTCTCACCAAGGAAGCTTTTCATTTCACCTGAACCAGAGGCCCATCATCCAGGCATTCTCAATGCTATTTAGAAAAATTAGGTTGAGACTTAGTCCTCTCCCAGAGGACATGAAAACATTGAAATGAGTGTCTGTGGCAGCCCTCTGCCTACTCAAGCTCCCTGATTGTCTATTTGATTCTCATAAACCATTCCATAAATGATGGAAATACATTATCGCTTTCACTTTACAGAGAGAGCAGCCATTGTGCTAGATGGTTAAAAATAGCATTCAGCTTGAAGAGCAAGAGAAGTAAGGATCAGGAGAACCCAATAAAATCAGCATGCTTATTTTCTCAGTGTGGTTAGGTAAATTGGCTTATATTTGAAATCTAGCTCAGGAAATACTCCAAAAAATTTTCCATCTTCATGAAAGTTGGTGTCTTTATAAAATCCAGCTAGTGCCCACTAATCATGGTTCAGTGGTGCCTAATAATCACTGCCAGCATTCAAGCAGCTACTAAGTTAGGAATGTTAACAAATTGTCTCATCTGTAAAATGCCACCTTCAACACCACCTGATAGGATCAATTTTGTTCTCTAATTTTTTATTTAATGGGTTACTTGCTATTTCCTAATATTAAACCAACCTTGCATTCCCACAATACACCCTGCTTAATCATGATGTACTCGTCTTTTGATATGTGTTAGATTCTATTCCCTAACAATTTATTTAAACTTCTTGCCTCTGTATTCATAGTCGTGATTTCATTTTTGTATACGACCATTCTATTAATGTTGGCCTTTACCTGAATTAACTTTATCCTCACAATAATTACAGATTGGAAACTGATCTCAGAGAAGTAAAATAAATTGCTCAAGGTCCACACAGCTAGTACATGGTTGGAATCTGAGCCTCTACATGTCTTCCTCAACATTGGACAGGTCTGGTTCACGTCCATCCTGCACTTTCTAGACACAGAAATAATTCCAACCCTGAGACATTGGCCCTGGGGATCCAGTTAGCTTAGCTCTGACTCTGAGGTCAGGTAAATAACCAGGTAACCTTCCTTACTGGACCTTAGTTTCTTCCTCTGTGATTAGGAGGATTAATAAAGGCAATCACTAAGATTCTATCTAGCTCTGTATGTTCTCTCTCTAGACTTGGATTTCTTTTTTTTTTTTTTTAAGTGAGTCTTTGCCAGTTCCTTCTGAATTTCCACTGTAGGGGTGGAAAGATAACATACATTAATAGCATTAACTTTATGTGATGTGTGTGTGAGTGAGAGAGAGGGAGAGAGAAAGAAGGAGAAAGAAGCAGGAAGGAGAAAGAAGGAGAAAAGTGGACAAGTTTATACAGGAAATAAATTGTTTAAAAGGCTTCATTTCTGGGCCTCCCCAGTGGCGCAGTGGTTGAGCGCTGGGTTGCGAGGCTGCCTGCAGCCTCTGCAGCGCCGGTTCTATCCCTGGCCACCAGGTGAGGGTCCCACGTGGCGCACAGACTTCTCCTGCTGCCCGCTGCTCCCCTCAGCAGTGTATTTCGTCAGTCTGCCTGCTCTTCTCTCCGCTCTGACTCTGGAGGATTCTCTCACCCTCCGGCACTTCTGACTGTACCCAGTGCTTGTATAAATAAATAGAATAAATCTTTTAAAAAATAAATAAATGGCTTCATTTCTTTTTAACAAAAATCTGCTCTATATCCATTGATTCCCAGCCCTTCCTACACATTCAGCTCACCCCTGTGACATATTTCTAAACACATATAAACATCCAGCCTCAGACAGAAGTTTCTGTTTCCAGTAACAATAGGACTCCTGTCTTTTGGTCTCTGGAACCTACTGGTATTTCAAGGTGCCTAGGTCACAACCTCCTGAAACCTGTTTGGAACATGTTCCTCTGTCTGTGCCCAGAGTCTTTGCCCTGAAACTCGGCATCATATTTCCAAATACCACCACCGTAGGAAAAGCAACACTCCTGCTTTTTGACCTGATCCAACAGGAAGCCTCTGCCCCTAGACAGAGAAAGTATTATCCTCTTCTCCCTGTTCTTCAATGTTCTCTAACAATCTCTGCACCATGATGTTGACACAAAAGTGGACATTATTGACTTTATGTATTCCATAGTGTCATAGGGAAAATAGCCTACAGGAGGCCTCCTGACGAATGCAATAAAGAAAGGTTAAGATATTGATCTCTGGTTCCCTTCTGAGAATGGCTTAGTCAGTCTGCCCCTGGACTATGAGTCCATGAGACTGGAAAGGTGTTAGGAAGCCTTGGTTTAAAGGACTTGTCTAAGAGAAATGAAAGTTCAAGCAGCGGAGTATTGCCACATCTCAATAATCTGCTTCTCTTATGAGGGAGATATCTGATTTTTGGTTCATTTTTCTTTGATTTTAATGCTGCTACTGCTGTTGTCGTTTAGCTTCCAATAACTTTCTCTGGCTTTCTGATCATGACACCATTTTCTCCTTGGAGGTCCCTGAGGTCTAGAGGAACATGGAAGGACAGCATGACCTCGTTGGGCCACTGAAGGGTCTTCTGCTTTGGCCGTGGCCAATCTTGTTTCACACACTTGGCAATGGTGAATGGTCCAGGAGAAGGTCACATGACTCAGCAGGGTCAGATTCCTTCCCTGGGATTTTTAATGAACTCTGGAAGAGTGACATTTCCGCATTCAACTGAAGTTACTAGAGTGGCAATAGGCCACACCAGAACTGCTGCCAGCCATGTTCCCCAGCTGCCTGGAGGACTTCTGGCTTTGGAGGTAGAATGAGGAGTTGCACAGAAAAGAACAGAGCTGAAAGAGGAAGCATGGGAGAGACAGAAGATGGCGGGTCCTGAGCGGAGAACTCTCACCCGATGTTAGATGTGGCCAGATCCTCATCATTAAGAGGGATTTCTTTTGGGGAAAAATAAATTTCAGATAAACTTCAGCACACACGATGCCTGACTTTCCTCTCCACCCTTGCTCTCTCCTCCTCACCATTTGATAGGTGAGATGGGCAGAAGGTGATAACAATTATTCCAAGCTCCTTTAACAGGCAGGGTTAAAGGATTAACAATTAGGGTTTCCAAATGGCCTTTTCATGAACTTCCTTCCAGCAGAACAGAGTCCCCGCCTGCTCAGGTCCTCCCTCCTCGGTGCTCCCTCCTCGTGCTTTCTCCTCCCTCCAGGTTCTCCCCTCCAAAATTCTTTGTAATCACAGCATTTACCACAATGGTGCTTACCCATGTAGGCACCCCAGAAAGACTCAATAGATAAAAGACGGTGGAGGTCACATCCAACACACTGCTCATACTCTCAGGAGTACGGAATATCTCTGTCGTGAACTTGTCTATACCACGCCCAGCTAGGATTCCGTTAAAGGATGATTTGTTCCATCTGGAAAATAGTCAGAAGCTAAGAAGTATAGTTTCACAGCAGCATAAGGCAGCATAACCAGATTTCTGAATCCATTTAGCAAATAATGTGCTTGCATTTCTCTTTTGTGTAGATGTTGAGCTGAAAATACCCTGGGCTCCCAGGCACCTAGGAGGATTTCACTATTTTCCCCCCATAAAGTGAATGTCACCTTGAAATGGATTTACTTCTCCTGATTAGCTAAGCCTTTTTGAGACTGTTCTGCCCTTCCTTTGATGTATGTGTTGAAGTTGTCTTACCAATATATGGATTGATGATTAATTCACAGTCCATTAGGAGTCTTTGGCTTGTTCATGCTTGGTCAAATTTCTAGCTATTCTATTATCCTGAATGTTACATTTTCAATCAACCACTGATTTATTATTATTTTTAAAAACAGCCCATATTCGGTTTCCGCAATCAGCATTTCTGGAAGTCTCCTTGGCAGTCGATCTTGTCTTTAGGTGACTGCCGACAGTCTTGGCAGTGTGTGGATAGGACAGAATGTTTGTTTGCAAAGCAGAACAAGAGAACAAAGGCCCCGCATCTCATGGAGTGATGGGACAAGAGCTGCGTAGCTTCCATCACGGTCATAACATGGTGATACATGGGGTATAGGCTCCCAAAGCATCCTTCATTTTTTTTTATTTTATGCATACAAGAGCTGGGGTACAGGCCAGAGGTGTGGGGGGGGTGAGAGGATTCACCAGAGACACAGTGGGGAACAGAACAGGCAGATTGACCAAAGTATACTGCTGAGGGGAGTAGACCGTGAGGCAGGAGAGGTCTGCTGCGCCATGTGGGTCTCTCCCTGGCTGGCCGGGAATTGAACTTGTGCTGCAGAGGCTGTGGACAGCTTCACAGGCTGTGTCCTAACCCCTTGTGCCACCAGGGAGCCCCCCAGATTGTCCTTCATTCTGTCTATGAGATGGAGCAAACTGGAGAAAAGGAAAAGTCTTCTGCATTTAATGAACGTGTAGCTGTCAGCCATGTTAGCATTAAACACCAACAACTCTATCAGGAGGCAAAGCAGGATATTGCTGTGCAGCCAGGGAGGAAGACTAGGAGTCTGGGAACTGATGAGTGGGTTCTGCTATACCCTGCTGTGAGCTCCCTGGGAGTCTCCCTGCAATCCCGTCAGCCGCTCTGTCTTCAATTTGCTCAAGTTTAAATGGTGAGAGATTAGGAGAGAAGAACACGCTCTCAGGATATTGGGGTATCCATCACACAAGGAAGGTAGATGGCATTAAGTGGGAATTCCCCAACATCTCAACACCCCAGTACTATCCTGCACAACCATCTACCTACCTACCCCATGCTGGCCGCCCTCCTGTGAACCCTAATAAAGATCCAACCTCCCAATATCACAGACGCTTTGGATTCATACCATTAACAGGCCAATATTGACAGTGTTCCAGTATTAGGGTGCTGATAGCTCTCTCTGCTTTCCTCCCCCTCCTTCGACAGTTAAACACATCTGACCCCACCAATCCCAGCAGAGGCTGCCATTGACCTCACCGCTCCTTTCCAAGCACAGTAGCATCTTCCCATCTCTTTCCCAGCTGAGCTGAGTGCACAGGAATGGGTTGTCACACCTCCTACATGCACCCCTTCTTCAGCCTCACCCAACACCTCACCCCCTCCCCTGCAATATGACTGCTGATCTCACCACACCACAGACATTGTTTTCACTGACAATCTTTTGGTCACTACGCAGCTGACACCTTTCCTTACTCATCTCACTTGCCTGCTCTGCAATTTCTTCCATGTCTCTGAAATCCTCCCTCTTTGGCTTCAGTGGCATGGCACGGACCTGGCATTTCTGCCTTCCAGGAAAAGGTCTGTAATTCTCTTGCCCAGTCAGGATAAGGCACTCTACTTTGAATCCACTTTCATTGTTTTTATCATCTCGCTTCTTCGCTGCCTCCTGGTCTTTTTCTTGCCCCGGAATCTGAATGTCTTGAAGTTGGTCTGCTCATTCTCTGTAGCTCTGCATCCCTTGCACCGTGCTGGCCTGATGTCGGCTCTCAATACAAGCGTTAAATGAATGGAGAGATGTTGAAGGATAAGCCTTCATAATCATTTTTACATTCACAGACAAGGCCTTGGTACCTCAATAAGGTTATTTCAATTTAATAATAGCTAACATCTACTCCCTGAATTCTATAGGCCGGATGCTGTTCTCAGTACCTTGAACGTGCTAATTCATTTAATTCACACAGCAGCCGGGGAGGTCGGCATTGTTCTATTTCCCGAATTACAGCGGCAGAAACCGAGATGCAGCGAGCTTCAACAGTCACGAAGTCACTCCCGTAGTAAGTGGCAAAGCTCCGTTTTGCAAAAATCCTGTCTTACACTCAAGTCCTTCCTACTCTTCCAAGAGCTTACCTGGGAGGGCATCCTTTCAAGTCATCATTACCAAAAATTGGAAGGTAGAGAGATCAGACCAAAAAAAATGTAGTGTGTGACTGTCCTTTGAGTCACACACCAGACCCCAGCCCTGGTTTCACGGGGCGGCGCCCTGTGGGCAGGGCCCACACTACACCCCCTTCCCAGTGCTTTCCCGGGACAAGAGGGAACTGGCGCATTTATGAGCAGGAAGCAAACCAGTCTTCTTGTTGCTCACTCTGTCCTTTTGCCACCCATTCGTTCAGCATTCTCTCGGTTCCCTTCGCCTTCAGGGAAGCTGGACAGGACCATTTCCCCTCAGGCGCTGACATGGGAAGAGAGGTCTGAGTTGTCCATCTGCTCCATCTACGGCCTAGTGGCAAGTTCAATTCAAGGTGAAAGAACTGCAGGACGGTTGAGCCGTGGGACCAAGCCCCCATCCTCATCCAGCTTTTCCAGGATTAAAGTTAATTTATTTTGATAATGACTCTAGTGTACATGTCTCAATTATATGGGAAGTCAGTGTAGATGGGATGAGGTCCCATTGGGGTTCAAGTGAAATATTTTGCAACCATGTCATAGTTCACATATGTATAAGCCGATTACCATCAATTGTTGAGTCCCAGCTTTTCCTAACACAAGGAAGCCTTTTAATATCAAAAATTTTCACAGACGCCCACCACATGGGAACAACTGTACTTTTTTTTTTTTTTTAAAGATTTATTTTTATTTATTTATACAAGCACTGGGTACAGTCAGAAGCGCGGGAGGGTGAGAGAATTCACCAGAGCCAGAACGGGGAGCAGAGCAGGCAGAAGGACGGAAGTACACTGCTGAGGGGAGCAGCGGGCGGCAGGAGAGGTCTGCGCGCCATGTGGGACCCTCCTCCGGTGGCCGGGGAGCAGCTGGGGATCGAACCGGCGCTGCAGAGGCTGCGGGCAGCTTCGCAACCCAGCACTCAACCGCTGCGCCACCGGGGAGGCCCAACAACTGTACTTTTAAATCTACAGATAATTCAAAGAGATAAGGGCTGTGAGTTCAGAGATGTTTTTGGATGATTTTCTGTTTGATTGCATGCAGTTGTATCTATGTTCATTTAAAAGGCACTTATGTGAACCTCAGAGTAGGCACTCAACAAACACCTGGCTTTTTCACAAATCACGTACACGTGATGTTTTCACTTATTCAACCTAATGATGAGGCTGGTTGCACAAACAGACCTGCAACAACTACCTTGCAATAATCCAGTGGTTTACCCCTCCTTCCCCACTCCCTGCCAGGAGCCTGTGTCTTTTACACAATGTAAGATGGATCTTAGATGTTCAAATATAAGCATACTGATGAGCATGAGTACATACTGTGGTTCTAAAGGAGCCTTTGTTTATTTTCTGTAACCGCTGTATCAGTCAGCACGCTCCACAGAGACAGAACTCACAATGCAAGCAGAGGGTGGACAGAGAGGGGGTGTCAGAATCTATTCAGAGGATTTGTCTCGTGCAGCTGTGTAGGCTGGTGAGTCCATAGGGCTGGAATTGATGCAGCGGTCTTGAGGCAGACTTGTTCTCAGGGAAGCCTCAGTTTTTGTTCTTAGGACCTTCAACTGATGCAACGAGGCCCACCCACATATCAAGGGTGCATAAAGTCAACTAATAGGAAGCATCAACCACGTCATCCACAAAATGACTTTATAGCAACACCTAGATTTAGTTTGATTACATAACTGGGTGCTATTGCCTAGACAAGGGGACACATGGAAAAATCATCACCAATGTTTTTATTTCTTTTTATCCATATAATGAATATGTCCTTCTGTGTCAATAGATAAGCATTATTTAAACTGTCTGCTTTTCTCTCTTTGCTCTATTAGTGCGTCCCAATTTAGGAACCACGAAGGAAGTAAAAGCTACTTCAGCTACTTTTAACATTTCAAAAAAAGATTGGCAAGGATATACTGCCTTCTGATTAAAATGGCTTTTTTTGGTTGCTTTTGCCTGGAATTTATATCTGCTCTATTTAGCAAGCTACTTATTTCATAGCAAGAAAAGGGTAATTTAGTAGGTACATTGTACTGGAAGATTTTTTTGAAGTTGACTGTGAGGAAAAAAAATTTTCATGGAGGTGACTTTGATTTACAACATTGTTTGTGTTTATAGGGCCGACCCCTCCAGATGTTACCACACTGCACCTAGCTCCATAGCACCCATTATCCATCACCAGAGTCCATCATGCTCCCCCCCATCACTTTCTCTTCACCCCTACCCTTCTCCCTCCTCCACTGGCAACCTCAGTTCCACCATCAGATTTCCAGAGTTTGCTATTGGTATGGCTTTATCTGACCCTTTGTTTTGTTGCTCATACTTCACATATATGTGACATCATCTGGCATTTGCCTTTCTCCTTCTGACTTAATTTGCTTAGCATAATTCTTTCCAGTTCTAGCCATCTTGTTGAAAATGGCAAGAGTTTATCTTTTTTGATAGCTGAGTAGTATTCCATCACATATATATCACATCTTGATCTATCCATCTGTTTGGGAGGCACTCTGGTTTCCATATAAACATAAGAATTTCCATATAAACATACATTTCCATAAACATAAGCGTGCATAGTTCCTTTGGAATGAGTATCTTTGTATTCTTCTGGTATGTACCTAGGAGTGGAATTGCTGGATCCTATAGAAGATCTATTTTCAATCTTCTGCAAAATCTCCACACTGCTTTCCATGGGGGCTGGACCAGTCTACATTCGTTGTAGGAAAATATGTATAGATTGTCTTTGATGGAGAAAATATTGGCGTTAAACCAACACATAATTAATTCAAAGAGTTTTCTGCTTTGGGTAGTTCAGTGTCAAAGCCTTGGATGAAATTCAAAATTCGAACTCATTAAGCAGTTCCACACCCAGCATCTGTCTGTTCTGTCTGCAAAAAGGAATCCATAGTTTTTACAACAAAATATAAACAGGGCTGTTCCCCTCAGCAAGCACCCAAGGCTGCTGGAGCTCCAGCTCCCTTCCCTCTAGCTTGTTCTGGCACCCAGCCTGCCAGTCTGTGGATTCCTACCTGCTAGGATGGACAGGTCTAGCTAACTTCACCCCAACCCCGACATCTAGGGATGGACTTCTCCACTCTCCTCAACACCATCATTTAACACCACTTCAATAGCTTTAAGACAAAAGAGACATCTTTTCTTCTCGATAAGACCTTCTAGAATAATCTCTCCATTTCAAAATCTTTTTTTTTTTTTTTTTTTTTTTTTTTAAAGATTTATTTTTATTTATTTATACAAGCACTGGGTACAGTCAGAAGCGCGGGAGGGTGAGAGAATTCACCAGAGCCAGAGCGGGGAGCAGAGCAGGCAGAAGGACCGAAGCACACTGCTGAGGGGAGCAGCGGGCGTGGCAGGAGAGGTCTGGGCGCCATGTGGGACCCTCCTCCGGTGACCGGGGATCGAACAGGCGCTGCAGAGGCTGTAGGCAGCTTCGCAACCCAGCGCTCAACCGCTGCGCCACCGAGGAGGCCCTCCATTTCAAAATCTTTAACCTAGTCATATCTGTAAAGACCCTTCACTGTATAACCTGTAACAGCCCCAGGTTCTGGGGTTAAAAACAGGAACATTTTAGGGGGTCATTATTCATCTGACAAAAGACATTACTAATAGTGTTGAGGCAGGTGGGTGGGTAATAATGGGGAACTCTGAAGCGCAGAAGGGTCAGAGTTATGTGGAGAAGAAACTGGTATTGAAAGTGTAAGTATATAGTCATATGGATACCACCACTATTAAGGCATTTGGAGTCAGATTTTTCCCTTTCTTGTCACCTAAGTTATATTGAAAACAATAGATATTAACATGCTGTGTTTGTCAGTGAGGAAACAGAGGCTCAGAGGGGTGGGTGTCCTGCCCGCACTGCACACCTAGTCCGAGGCATCAAGGGTGCTCCAGCAACAGCCTGAGTGATGTCATGTTGTTTTCCCAATAAGCACTGCATGGCTGGAGCTGCCCTCTCTCCTCATGGACAGTACTGGGAACTGTCTGAAAGGCACTGAAAAAGAGTCAGATGATCCCAACTGTTGAGATAGCCACACAGAAGTGGAAAACCATGTAGAGGCTGACCGAGACTGTGTCTCTAGACCCCCATCCAGACCATGGATGCAGGAGGGGTAAATGACCCCAGAGGCTGTGTCATCTGACATGTATTTAACATCTTTCTTCCCAGGTTGAGACTCCTGAAGAAATATTGCCCCTTTGCTCAACCTCAGCTGCATTTTAATTCTCTTCAAACAAGATGTTACAATAAAAATTCAAGGGAAGTGGAACATAATTTGACTATTTTTGAGGGATCTTATGCCATGAATAACTCCAAGCACACTGCATAGGTTATTTCATTTAATCATCATAATGCTAGTATAATTATGGTCATAGGGCTGATGGGGAAACTGAGGCATTGTAGGGTTAGGTCACTGGCCCCGTGGCAAAGTGGCAGCATTTGGATCCCAGGCTTGTGCTATTAAGCAGCATGCAGTTTCCACAACCTTACACTGACTCCGCTAAAAATATCACCATGACCATAGTTTCTGGGATGTTGCCTAATGCTATGACCTCAACACCATCAAGCAGGACAGCCAAAGCCAGGAGATCATGAGAGAGAAAATGCCAAAGACACAATGGAGGACAATGAGCAGGTGGCCTATGGGATGCTCAGGTGGACTCACGGGGTGCTCACAGAGGCCTGCTGTGTACAAAGATGACTTGGGAACATCTCAGGAAACCAGATGGCCTGGTGAACACCCCAAGGACACAGCCATGACCTCAGACTTGGTAATTGTTGTGTTCTCAAAAGAAATCCAGAGGACAGTCATAAAAAGATCAATGACTAATGTGTGAAAGACACAGATAAGTCTGTGCTGGCCCCACAGAGGAAGCTGGGATGTTGGGACAGGAACTGAGAGGAATGATTGTTCATCTCATTGTCTGCGTGCCTCCTGGGACAGAAGTGGCTGGCATGGCTTACATATGAAAGTTTCAAAGGTTCTATCAATTTTAAATTCAATCAGGCAGGGCTGCTTCTGGAAAGGAATAAAGTCAACAAACCCAACATCCCCACGGGGTATTCTGACCCTTGACTGCCGGGGAATATTCAAGTTTCTGTTCAGGGTTGAAAGAAAAGCTCTGTGTTCAAGGAGGAAGGCAGAGCGAGGCCAGAGGCAGCTCAGAAGAGCCAGGGTCTCTAGCTCTGGTTTTATATGGAGGAGGGCACAGTACTGCCGAGAACTCAGAACTGAAGAAGGGAGCGGGGAGCAGAAGGTGGGGACTGAGTTGGGACTAGAAAATGCCAGAGGTTTACGTGCACACATATAAATGGCAGGGTTGTGAAGGAGGGCTCTGTTCCAGGCCTCTCCTCGGCTCACGCACGGCTGGCTGCCTCCTCCTGGAGTGTCTTCACGTCACCTCCCCTCTGTACAGGTCCATGTCCAAGATGGTTTCAGTGACCATTCTCATTGAAAACTGACCTCTTTAAAGACTGACTTCCAAGTATGGCTACATTCTAAGGTCCTAAGAGTTAAAACTTCAATGCACATACATGGTGGGTGAGGGGCGCAAGTCAGCACCTAATAGGGTTCAATGTGTGGCAGGAATTTGACACAGATGCCATAGGGGAAGTGCTCACCTGCTGTTCTAGGGGTGCCATGGGACAGAGTCCTGCATCCTCAGCCAGAGAGAGATTAGGAGGACTTCCCGGAGGTAGTGGCATGGAACTGGATTTGAAGGATGAAAAGATTTCACCAGTTGAGAAGATTTAGAAATGGAATTCTAAGCTGTCACAACTGCCTGTGGCAGAACTTAAGTGCAGAAAAGGACAAGCTACATTAAAGAGATTCGGGTGGGAGGAGAGAAGTGGGTGGAGCGACAGTTGGAGATGAAGGTGGAATGACAATTGGAGACAAATTGCAAGTCACCAATATTAGTAGACTTGGTCAAACAGCTCAGGATTCCTGGGCATTGGGGAAGGGAAAATGCTTCCCCAGAACCCTTCCAATCACAATAATATTATACTGGATCATAGAAGGGGCAGGAAAAACAGTTACCTCTCAGAATTTATGATCCAAGAACCAAGACCACCTACCATGCTCCAGCCTGAAGCAGGTTCTATTTCAACTTTGAAAACCACAGTGAGGGCAGCTATTTGGCTGGCATGTGCCAGCATCAGTCCCTGCCCCAGCATCAGGACAGGAGCCTTAACAGCCCTGTGTTCACTTATCTTGCTGTCATTTATGAGGATTAGGAGGTATAGACTGATCGGGAAGCAAGGTACGATTTATTTTTGGCTCTTGTCTCTGGAGGGAAATTAACCCCAGATGAGGCTGCCTGGAGGGAGGGGTGATGGCTGAGCTCTGCCCTGGGAGACAGGACAGTTGCTGACCCTGACGAGTTATACAACAGGAACCAGTGAGAACCCCCACTGGGTGGAGAGCCTCAGCTCACAGATGGTGTTGATCCGATGAGTCTGACTCACCCAGAGGCAGAAAGTCACACCCAGATGGAACTCTAGGGAGCATCTTGGCCGTGTCGCCTTTAAATTTGGGGGGATCAAAAGCAGCGAGGAGATGAGTAACTTGTCCAAGGTCACAGTTCAGTAAGTCGCAGAACCAAGTCAATCAGCTCTCAGTTTCTTGCTCTTCCACATCACCTATCATCTCCTTCCAACAAGAGTGGACAACAAGGGCTAGGTGTCCATCACCTTCTTACTGGAAGGGCAATTCAGGCCCACCTTCCCTGGACTCTGTCCACCACCATCCCTCTAACTGCTGCTTCCTTCCTGTCACCTGGGATTGCATTTTCAGCTCAATTTCAGGTTGGATAACTAGCAATGCCATTGCTGGGTTGCTTCAATATGGATAATTGACTAGATTCACATGTCATAACCTTCGACTCTGGAGAATCTCTGAGAATGGGGAGGGGAAGCATGGAATCAGGTGGGAATGGAGGGGTTCAGGTCATGTATGACTGGCGTTTATTTCTCAGGGTGGCCTTAGAGAAAGTGGGAGAGGAGCTGGTGCCGGTAGCATGGACAAGCTTGACTTTGTTGTTGTTGTTTTTTTTTTTCTCTCATAATGCTAATTTATTATTCTTTTAAAACATTATCTAGATTTATTTATTTTTTTAAAATAAATTTTATTTTTATATTCCCCATACAATGGCAACCCCCTTATTTTGACCCCAATCCCTCCCCTCCCGCCCCCCACCCCCACAAAAGTGTCTCTGGTTCATAGTTTTTTGTTGATTTTGATTTTCGCTTTCTTATAGTTATTCGTTTTCCTGGTCCCTTATTTAAGTTTTCTAGATTCCTGCTATGAGTGAGACCATCCGGTATTTTTCTTTGTCTTTCTGGCTTATTTCACTGAGCATGATCCCTTCCAGCACCATCCATGTTGCTGCAAATGGCATGTGTTTATCTTTTTTGATTGCTGAGTAATATTCCATGGTGTACATGTATCACGAAGGCCGTCCCTTGGGAGAGGTTGGGATGGGGACAATGAGTGGGGGTCTGGGAATCATGAGGCATAGCTAGCTGGGTGGGGCTGGGAGAACTGCACTCACCCTCTGTACGCCCATTTGCACAGGCAACCATCAGTGGGGGTCCTAACAGTTACTCCACTCCTGCCAGGAGATTGGGAGCTAGGAGCGGGGCCAGGAGCCACAGAAAGACATTTTCCCCCAGACTGTGTTCCCTGGGCTATCTGGAACCGGGGCACAGGGTGGCAGGATGGGAAGTGTGCTTTATGGAGATTTACCTGGCAGCAGGTAGGAAATTGGCAGAGAGAGACAGGAAGATGACTTTGAGGATGGAAGGACCCGAGGCAGAAAACAGCAAAGCTGAAACTGCCTTTCAGCTGTTGGCTGGTGCCGGCGTCCTGCACATTTGGAAGGATGGGGTCTGACAGGCTTCATGCAGCTCTCCAGAGGAAAAATAAAACCAGTCCTTTCACAGTAAAGCCAAAACAGAATATTTTCCTCTAATCGATCCCTAAGCCCCAGCGTCTGCCTCTGCCCGGCCTCCTCTTGAACCACACCCATCCCGCCTCTACAGCTCTGAGCAGGCGGCTCCCTCTCAGGGGAAGAGCAGGACGTGCCCTCAGAGGACTCCAGGGGGCCCGCGAGCACACATGCCCTGCGCCTGCTGGGGTTCTCCTCTGTTCACCCATCAGCTTAATGGGATACTGTGTCTGGTCAAACAGAAACAGGGGTAAAGCTTCTCCAGCGCTGGAGTTGAGCTTCTGGTGCACAAACCCAGTAGCCATTCCTTGATGTCTCTCCCCTTCTCGTCTGGAGCTCTGAGATAGTGAACTTAAGGGCTGCAAGAAGGGGTCTGGAGCCTCAGCCTCATGGTCTTGGGCAAATGACTTCTCCTCTCTGGGTCTCCGTGTCCTGACTCATACACGGAAGCACCTCTGAGATGATCTCCCTTCCTTTCTGACAGTCCATTTTCCAAATCCTAAAGCCTCCCGCTAAGTCCCTGGAGGGGTGAGGCATGAGGTGGATGGGCAACCACAGCACCCTCCCCACCCCTCTGGTCTCCCAGGTGCTGGGGACATCTCTGGAGGACATCAGGCCCCAGGGGACCCTGGCATTACCTGAGTCCCCTGTTAGAAATCGCCCTTGCCATCCTCACCCCAAGCCTTCCGAGCTAGAAACATGGAGGTGCTGCCGTCCATATGGCACCTCCTCTGTCAGGTGCTGTGGGCGCTCAGGCCTGAGGCCTGTCAGGGCTCTGCGGCCCGGAGAGCCTTTCCCGCCAGTCGTTTCTCCACACAAACGTTGTTTGGTGGCAAGTCCTCAGAGCTTTTCCAGCTGAAAAAAGCGAGGCTAAAGGGGGACTTCACACACTCTGGAATCTCTCTGTTTTCTCAAGGGCATCCCAGCAGGTCCAAAATGACTCTGGGTTTGAAAATGAAATGCCGCCCGGAGTGGGTGCCAGGACAGTATGGCTCAGAGGTTTCCTGAGGGTTTATTTTTGTTGATGGAAAATGGCTGAGCTCCTCACCCTCCCAAGGCATCCCTGTCGGGAGAGCTGATGTCTGCTTTGCTGCTGGCCTCCTGGGATTTGCTTGTGGTTTTCTTTTAGGGCAGAAAAGAAGGAAGCTGGATGCAGGAGAAAACCCAAGTCCATTTGGTGGCTGGTGCCAAAAGCCCAAGGCTAGAAAGGTTGACCTGACTTCTGTCACCTAGTGAGCACCCCCAGAGGGCCAAGCGCCTCCCAGCTCACCCCCATCTCAGCTCGTGCTCATCTCACTCCCATCCGTCACCTGGGCGGGGGGCGGGGAACGAGGCTCAGAGAGACATGCCCCACCCAGACTCACTCAGCCAGAAAAGGCAGGGCTGAGAATCGAACCCTACGTGTCAGAATCCGGATCACAACTCTTCAGGGTGACTGTGGGGGGTGATGACAAGGGCATCCAAGGACTAACCTGCACCTTGGGGGTCTTCAAACTCATCCATCTGCTTTTTGCCATTTTGTCAAAATTAATCCATCTCCCTGTTATGCCCTAACCTTTGAGAGTCCTTCAAGGACACGTACTGCTTTTTGGCAACCCGGTGCCCCAGTGTCTCCTGGGGAAGGAGGGATCGAGCCATCATTGATGCTGCTCCAGCGACAAAGTGGAAAGGCCTCTGAGCACGCAGAACTGTCCTTATCTGAGCCTCACGCCTTAGAGTTAAGGGGTGGCTTGGAGCAAATTATTTGAGTTCTGTGTGTTGGGTCTCCCCCTCAGCAGCCAGGGAACTCTCTAGCTCTCTCTCTAGCTGTAGCTGCAGTTTATTAGAGGGATGTGAGCACAGTTTTAGGCCAGCTCTTGGTGCCTGATCAACTCTCAGTAGATGGTGGCTGTGACTCTAGCTGTGGAAATGAGTGAGTAGTGAAAAGGCGTCTCGCCCTCTGTGATGCTGACTCAGTGAGCATCAAGGTTAATGTAAGGGAAGGTGCATCAACCCTCCTGGGGGGGTTGCTGACTGGCGTGATCGCCCTGTTGGGAGCGGGGCACCGCGGGCTTACAGGACACGCAGCCGGCAGCACGGGACACCATCACTACATGAGAGGAAGCTCGCTCGACCCTGACCGCCACCTCTTGTTTCCACATGCTGGGATCTTATTGTTTCCGCATGCTGGGATCTTAGGACGAGAAGGGAGCCAGAGGGATTACCTTGTTCAGAATCTGCATCCAGACAAGACAAGACCTAAACCATCTCCAGTGATCAATGACCACAAATCTCCCACGCACTGGGCTTAACCCTCCCAAGACGCAGAACCAGAATGTGAAAAGAGGTTTTGGAGTCACATGGAGAGAGAGCAAAATCTTAGCTCAGTGTTTTCTCTGTGTGATCTTAAACAACTTGTTCTTCCTTTCACAATCTCTACAGAAGCAGGAAAACAACACCTAGCTCAGACAAATTGTTTTTAGTCAGATCACAGGCAAGCAGCAGTCCGGACGCTTTGGCACAAGAAGAGTCACAGAAGTTAATTCTCATTTGACTCACTCGGCGAAGTTGTGACCATCCTAGTTTGCAGGGAGCATGTCGTACTCTGAGGCATAAGGAGACTTGTTCAAAATCGTGGCGATAAAGGGCGGGCAGGGCCTTATTCTCTTGCACCAAGTTCTATTTTTGATCAATGATGCAATAAATAGTCTCTGAACATTTAATGAAGCCGTGTGCAATGGGAGAGGGGCTGGGAATCCCGAGAAGACACAGGATCCAAAGGGGCTTCTATCTTAGTGGGAGAAACATTTATTGGGCAAATACTCATTTTACCCTTCTGTGTTTTGGAAGCATGCAACATGGTGGGAATGCAGAGGTGGACCTGAGAGCATCACGCTGTCCTTACACGCATTAAAATGAAATGTGGCCAGCACTCTGGTAGGGGGAATCCTAGGCCTGGGGACTAGCGGCGCTTTAGTAATGTTTAGGTTTCCCGATGGTAGCAGAGTTCCCGGATGGTCTGGAGGGGAGAGACCACTGTGCCTTTGAAAAACTGGAGGAAGTTCTGTGATCTGGAGAAGCAGGTGGGAGGGGCAGTGGTCACGGGCGAGACTGGAGGGGCCGGGCTGGTCATGGAGAGCCTGCAGGACAGGCTGAGTTGTCTTCATGAGGTCAGCACAGAGCCTTGGAAGTATTTTAAGCCTAGGAATAGGATTTACATTTTAGAAAGATTCCTTGGTTGTGGTTTGGTCAAAGGATTTGGGGTGAAAGAGACACAGAAACAAACAATGACCTACTCAATAAAGCAATCAATGTCATGAAAGTGAGGAATATTTAAAACATTTTACAAGTGGTGTGTGTTGAGCAGCCATCAACCAAAGAAGCAGTGTAAGAGGTTCCTGAGGAAAGTGCTGAATGCTATGGCCAGCACCATCCCTAAGGATCCCAGCAAAGGGCTGGATGACTGGGTGGCTGGGGCCGGGAGGCGACAGTCACAGGAAGGGCATCGTGAGGAAGGGAGCAGACCTTGATCAGATAGTACAGACTTCTATATTTCACCCCCCGGCAAGGTCATTCCGGTGCATTCCATTGCGAGTGTTCAGCCAGGTTCCGGGAGAGGTGAGGTGTTTCTCAGCCTGGAGGAGGACTCAGCTGGTCCCTTGCCCTTCACCTGAGCCAGTAACCAAGGAAAGAACTTCTTGCACTCATGATCTGAACACCCGGGACTCCTGGTGAGACTATGTTGACTTAGGAGAAGGACGTGTCACACCAAATGGGGACATGGCTGCTTTCAAAGGGACATGGTCTTGCTGATGGCAACCACCGCTGGACAGCATGTCCAAAACCACCTGCTGTGCCAACCAGACTCTGTCCTGGACTCACCCGGCAACTCCCGCCCTTGAGATCTGCCCCTGCTGAACAGGTGACTCTATTTTTCTGGTTCTTCTTGATTCTTCCCTTCTTGTTTTGCTGTTTTCATTTACCTGGGAACCACTCTGCAGCCAGGAATGATGGACAAACAGCTGACTGCACACGTTCTTGGTGTTTCTTCGACAGCCTGTGTTGTGCTAGCACTTCTGAGGATTCAACAACGACGAAAATATGGTCCTATCTTTGGTGAACTTGAGTCATTCACTCATCCAGTTATCATCAAGCATTTAAGACTGAACTGAGTGCCCACTTTGTACCAGGAATAATAAATAAGGGGGCATTTCTGAATTCAAGCAGATCACAGTTAAAACACAGAGGTGAACTAAGAAGTCATTACACAGCGAGAGGTATTCTCAACTCAATGATTGTGTCACCCATGACAAATGAAGACAGGAAATAAAACCAAAGTTCCCAAAACTCTTGGCATTACGTATTACCTCTGGCAAGAGGTTGGAGAATGGGTGGTCTCACTTGAATGATCCAGCCCCGAGCCCTGTGCAAGGCTCTTTCAAATCCATCTCACTTCAAAGGTTTAAGTCTAATAGGGAGAAAAATGCACTTGGAGGGCTGGGCGCCAGAGCTCAAGTTCAAGCGTGAGATGCATGCTCTGTGAAGACCATGCTGAGGCCCTCGGGGCTCCTGAAGGGAAAGTCATGCCCAGTTCATTGCATCAGCTCTCCCCTCTGGCAGGACCCAAAGCTTCAGATGGGCGGAGGGCTTAGGACGGTCACGGCCAGACAGCTCAAAGTGTGGAGTTAGGCCTCAGTAAGCATGTTTGAAAGTTGAATCTCTGCATTCCTTCCTCACTCGACAAATGTTGATCGAGCGCCTGTGAGTGTAGGGTGTGTGTTAGGAGCTTGGTGAGAGCTGGTCCCTGCTGCTGGGGACTTCATAGACAGAAGGGGCTCTCAGTTATGCCAGGCAGTGTTCTCAGTAAACCTTTACCAGATGTGGAAACTGAAGCCCAGAGAAATTGCTAACTAGCTCTGCAATGATCGAAAACACTTATTGGTCCTGCGTCAGTTCCTGCGCAGCTATCCTGAAATCCTTGCAATTTCCTAAGTGTTAAGAGCATTGGGGCCTTCCTTGCTCAAGTAGCTGGTCTCTGATGCCATCGCTAATGCAGAGCTCCTGAAACCCTTGTAAGCCTCTAGCCCATCAGCACACTAGAAAAAGGTTCTGTTCTATTGAGGGAAACCTGGGTGGGCTCCAGGATGGGGAGTGGCTATAAGAAAGAGGCGGGGGGTCTGGAAATGGAGATAACATTTGATTATGCCCACATCCAGAGTCCCAAGTTGTGGGGCTCAGCGACCTCCTGGGTTGGCAAGCATACCTACACTGGAGGGTGATGTACCCCAGCTCCACTGCGACAGGGGTTCCTGCCTCACAGCCCAGCTACTCATCTGTATCCTTTATCAGATCCTTAAGTAAACGGGTGGTTATAAAGGAGAGTTTCTGTGAGCAGCTCTAGCAAATGAACTCAGACCCAAAAAGGGGGTTGTTGGAAACTTTGATCAGTAGCTGGCTGATCAGAAGCACAGGTGAAAACTTGAGTTTGTGACACGTGTCTGAAGGGGGTCAGGAGGGCAGCCCCATAGGACTGAGTCCTTGACTGCTCCGATCTCCAGGTAGAAGGTGTCAACATTGTGTTGAGTTGCAGGGCACCCAGCAGGCATTGCAGAGAATTCTTGGTGTGGGGAAAACCTTCCATGTCTGGAAGGGGAAGTGTCTGAAATGGTGTTCTGTGTGGTGGGGAAGGAGACACACAGGGAAGAAAGATACAGGAGGTGAGAAGCTGAGTCTTTCCTTTTGGACCCACTATGCATCCTTCAGGAAGAAGAGCTGGATTTGCAAGCACGTGGATGCCATTGCACATCCTAGACCAGCCAACAGCGTGGAGTCTTTACCAAATGCCAAGAGCCAAACAAAGCTGGGAGTTATAGAATGATGTGGTGGGAGAGCAGAGTGGTCGGGAGGCATCACTAAGAGGGGAGAGGAAACTGGGACAGGAAGGGTGGAGGCAGACAGACACGCTGAGCCAAGAGGAGCATCCTTGGAGATGGGAAAAAATGGTGCAGCGACTCCGAGGGTAGAAAAGTGGTACCAGGGGCCAAGTGACAGGACCACAGGGAATGGGAGAAATGTTGGGGCGTGTGGCTAGAAGTCAGGTAGACAACTTCAAGTTTGACAACAAGGAGTCATGCCACACTGATTTACAAGGAGGGGGTTCCCCCACCCCAACTGTGGGCCTGAGGACGCAGGCACCTTACACACCAAGAGGGTGCAAGCTTAGACTCACGACAGGCAGCCAGAACCAGCTCTGGCTTGTCCTCCTGGGGCAAGGTGTTTGTCTTTCTGAGTCTCAGATTCCTTCCTTGAAGAGGGAGAGATAATCAGACTGCCCCTGTAATAGCGCACAGCGGACAGGAGAAACTAAATGTGGTGTGCTCAGCACAGCAGTAACCGCATCATCCCAGCCTGCAAGTGTTGGCTTCTCTATCCCTGTCCCCACCTTCACTGCCTTCTAAGTGCAGCTTCTGGAAAGAGCACTCTGGCAGCCCCTGTAATTAAAAGCAATAAATGCTTCAAGCAGGAAACTTGGAAAGCACAGGAAGGCACAAAGGAAAAAGAACAGTTATTCATATTCACACCACCCAAAGACAAACCATCACCAAGACACCGTGATTTTGCACTTCTGTCTCAATCCAGCCTCCTAGAAAGTACAAAGATTTATCATGTATGGAGATGGTCCCACACATTGTTTTTCCTCTTAACCTGGCAACTGTTGCAGATTGGGTTCTCCAGAAGCAAACACTGAGACAGTTTGGGAGGTGAGCAAGATGATTAATCAGGGGTCAACACCTGGAGTGTGGGGGAATAGGATTGGGTGAAAAAGTCAAATTTGAATGCAGATGTTAAGTTTATATGTGAAAATATATACACACATAAATATATATATATATATATATATATATATATATATATGGAGAGAGAGAGAGAGTAAAGAGATGATAGGCAGGCAGATAGATGATAGATAGATAGATAGATAGATAGATAGATAGATAGATAGATAGATAGACAGACAGATGGTAGATAGAGACATAAAGATTCTAACAGGAACCATAAACTCTCCACTTCAGGAAACAGACTATTTTTACTCACAGGCTGATTGGTGCCGGCTCCCCACACCCCAGCCCCTACCCCACAGGACAGTGCAATGAGGGCCAGATGCTCTCCTGTGCTTTCGTCAAACCCCAACATTATGAAACTCACCATTTATATAGGTGGCTGGCCCATCTGTCATCCCCTCCTCCAGAGAAAGAGAAATCTTTGCTCTGGAATATAAATCCATGTTTCTGCAGGAGACAAGAAGCCTCTCCAGGCTTTTTACCCTAGAATGTGAGCACCTGGCTTAAAGGAAGCTAAGTCTCCAAATCATTTTGGAAACAATACATTATCTCAAACCACAAGGCATGTAAGCAATTCAGTCATCTTTGAATCAGGTTTTCCGGTGTTCTCTGCTCAAAACCTGCAGACCACACAGAAAATAAGAAAATATTCATGGAGAATTACATCCCGGAAGCATCCTAGACCAACCTCAGGGACAGCTCTGGTGCATAAATGGTGGACTAGAATGTTCTGCGCTTGTGGAAATGGCTGGGCTTTCTACCCTTGCTTCTCACAGTCTGAATGTGGACTGTCAAGAAGGATATGCCCTTGGCCAAGTCTGCTCCCCACAGTGAACACAAGCCCTAAAGACCCCAGAGGACATGTAAACAGCCCTTCCTTGGACTTGGATCACACATCTCCACCTTCGCCACAGCAGCAAACAGTGCTCTCTGCCTGGTATCAGTGATTCCTGATGGTTGCACGGAACTTCGTGGTTCTGGTTACCCTACTTGATGAGCACCCCAAAATTGCACACTAAGTTGCTATGAACTTTTGTCTGGAAATCATGCTGTTTTCAATACCCTGGTATGTTCTGTCTTTGTATTCTTGCCTGAATCCCCCGCCTTTGGACAAATTCTTAAAAGTGGAATTCTAAGACAAAGTGCTGGGTATTTTGAAGGCTTTTGATTCATGCCACCAAACTGTCTCCTTGCAGCTGAGCCAACTTATGCTTCCCTGCAGGACTGAACCTGCGTACCAGCCTGAGTACTGACTCTTTGATTATCTACTCCTTTAAGTCATTGTTAATCTGAGGGGGGAAGGGAGCATTCTACTTTTGTTCTTCCTTGCATTTCTAGAATACTCTGGGTAAGCATTTTTCATATGCCGTTTGACCATTTTGACTTCTTGTTTTATGAACTGCTTGTTCACATTCATTCTTCATTCTCCTAATGGAGCTTTTTCTTTTCCTTCTTGATTTGATAGAACTCTTAAATATGTCAACTCTCTCTCACCATCACATGTTGCCATTATTTTTCCCAGTTTACTATTTGTCTTTTCATCTTGTTTATAGTGTTTTTGACATGCATAAGCTTATGCTTTTTAAAGCCAATTCATCAATCTTCCCCATTTTAGATTTTTGTCCTTGTCTTTATGTTAGCAAATCTTGATTCCTTTTATCATCTAGATGCAGAACCTTGATTTTTCTCTATTAAATTTGACCCAGTTAATGTCAAGTCATTGCTGCAGCCTGCTGAGATCTCTTAGACTCTTGGTGATGTCACCTAGCATTTCAGCTCCCCCTCCCAACTTGGAGTGCAAATTTGATCAGCACTCTGTCTGTGACTTCATCCAAGTCGTCCATCTCCCTTGTACTTTTCTCTAATGGTGTTCATTCAACTCATCTGAAAGGGAGCCAAGCAGAGCCTTCTCTATCACCAACCCAGCAGCCAACTGGCACCAGGCGCTGACGTGGAGGAGGAGACAGCGCCTGCCAACTGGACGCCAGGCCTGGTCCACAACGCCTATTTGGATCAGTGTTTTCGCAGCACCTGTCATCCTGAGATCCATCACTTCATGGTCATAACCATTTATTTATATCTCCTCCTCCCTTTGGCATGCCTGTCTTTTTCCTTTCTTAGTCAACCAGTCTTTGTGGAATGATAAGAGACATAAATAGATAGAAAATAATCATGAGTTTGATGACAATGATGAGGTGTGGAATAGCAGTGCAAGTTGGCCAGGATCACATTAGCAGTTCCAATCATTTCCTGAGAATATTGGACAAGACACTAAAGAGGATCTGGTCCCCACCTTCCCACTCTCCCCCACGTGATGGTAACATCCCTTTTGCATCATAAGGGTTAATGATAGCCCTCATTTATAGAGACCATCTGGGAACCAGAGTTTTCTTACACAATCTCTAATCCTTTAAAAAAAAAAAAACTTTGCAAGACAATTTGTTATTTGCTTTCAAACACAAGGAAATAGAGAGTTGGGGAACCAAGCTATCAGTCTAAGATCACAGTTTGAAAGTATTGGGGCCTGACATATTAAAAAAAACTAGCAACAACAAATGTTGGCGAGGATGTGGAGAAAAAGGAACTCTCCTGCACTGCTGGTGGGAGTGCAAACTGGTCCAACCACTATGGAGAGCTGTGTGGAGATTTCTGGACCTACTAAACATAGAGCTTCCATATGACCCAGCAATTCCACTCCTAGGTATTTACCCAAAGGACACAGAAACATCAATTCCAAAGAGCACCTGCACCCCTATGTTTATAGCAGCACTGTTTACAATAGCTAAGCTTTGGAAACAACCCAAATGCCCAAAAATAGATGACTGGATCAAGAAGATGTGGCACATATACACCATGGAATATTACTCAGCAATCAAAAAAGATAAACACATGCCATTGGCAGCAACATGGATGGGGCTGGAAGGGATCATGCTCAGCGAAATAAGTCAGAAAGAAAGAGAAAAATACCGGATGGTCTCACTCATAGCAGGAATCTTGAAACCCTAAATAAGGGACCAGGAAAAAGACTAATAAATACAAAGTAAAAATCAAAATCAACAAGCAACTATAAACCAGAGACACACTACAGGGTGGGGTGTGGGGAGGGAGTGGCAGGGAAAGGAAGGACTAGAGTCAAAATAAGGGGGGGGGGGTTGCAATTGTATGGGGAATATAACCAAAATGCATACATTGTGCAAAGATGAAAAAAGATGTAAGAATTATATAAAATAAAATAAATTTAAAAAGAAAGAAAGTATTGGGGCCTGGATTTGAACTTGCATGTATCTGGATCCAAAGTCCATGGCAAGCAGTCTCTCCAGCTGATGCTGATCATCCCGTGTGCCTTGAATACCATCAGGGATGGAACTCGATCCTGAAGATGATTCCTCTGAAGTGCTTTGAGGAAAAGGAGTCTGCATATTGGCTTGTTTCCTTTTCTGTAGCTTCTCCCCCTTGTAATTACACAAAACTAATTTCCTCATCCTTCCTCGAGGTAGGTCTTCTTACAATCGTATCCTGACTCCTCTCTTCAGATATTTCAGCAGTTCCTCAAAGGACATCATGGGGAGACTCTGATCTTGCTCCAGTTTATCTCCATACCTGTGTCAGAAAGCCATGCCCCCCATTGGCTTTCTTCACAGCAGGACTACACCTTCTGGTGACCCCCAGATTGTCTCTTCCAGGAAGTCATAGAAAGAGGGAGGGCCTGCTCCCGGACTCCTGCTTCCTCTTACTCTGCTGGGGGGTGGGGTGGGAGGAGTTTTGATGCAGGCGGTTGCTTCTGAAAACCTCCCTGGCCTCACACTGAAGCTCCTTTTCCACTACATGATTTCTTTCCCGCTTTGGAATCAAGCTCCTGTCCTGGCTTCACAGCTCTTCCTTCACCTCCCAGTCTTGCCCTGGAACGCTTGCCACTTTCCTTAAACACTCATGTATGGAGATGCAGTCCCTGGCCTCTTGATGTTCAGGAAGACTCAGAGTTCCCGATCATGGCTTCTGAAGTGTGGAAGCATCCAGCAAAGAGGCAGCAAAAGCTCTTCCAAGAGCGTCTGGTCAAGTGGCTGCCTTGTCTCCTATAGCTGCGTCCTGGAAAGAGTCAAGGGGAGATGAGAAGGCAACCCCCCAAAGCAAGGAGGCAGTAGGGAAGGCACTTCGCAGTCCGTCTGTGCCTCTCTCGCCACTTCCTACCTACTCTGTCTCCTCTTTGTGGTCTAAGCCCACAAGCTCATTCTCCTCATTTCTAACATGAAGATAATAACATTACCTTCCTCTTGGGCTTTTTGTGTTCATTAAATTATTTCATAAATGTAAATTGTTTAGAATAATAAGTGTCCCACAAATGGTAGCTATTATTACTTTAAGTCCAGCCCTAGATTTAATTATTTCACTTAATAAAGCACCAGGTGGCATGCAAGAATAACATCCTTGCTTTCCTACCTATTGCTTTACGGCTGTCTCACATGCCAACTCATCTGAGCCTCACCCCGAGCCTGGGGGAGGAAGTACAGCAGGCCCTTGCTGGTTTTCATTGACCTTTGTATAATGAGGATGCAGTGAAGTCTTGGGCAAATGAAAGAGAGCTCACAGAGTGTGCCTCTGACAACCTCTTTTCCCTCACCACACTGTGTTGACGTTAATGAAGACTGTTGATCAGGAGCCTGAATTGACTGAACCTTCTGTCTGACAGCCTCTACCTCCACTTTATTCTTCCTTTGCCTTCCTCAGCCCCCAATAGGAGGACTCAGCAGTGGCCCCCAGCTTGACACTGAGACTTATCCCGATACCTCCTTTGGTGAGGAAAGTAGCATGAAGTTACCCATCCCTCTGTGTTGCTTCGTAGTTTTGACTTTCACTAGCAATTCTGTATACACTACGGTTCTAAGTTCTGGATTCCCACTTTGCGTGGAGAATGGTGAAGGGTCTGAGATTTTACCCTAATTGAAATCTAATCAGTTAACACACCACATCTCATGGATGCTGGCAGAAGATATGAAACTCCTGGGTCAGAGGCAAAGGAAAGCTTATTACTCACAGTAGAAACAACAGTACCCAGAATATAATCATGGGGTTTGCTTCTTAAAGCCACACTAGCCTCACACGGAAGTCCCCTTTTCTGCTGTATGATTTTTTTTCCATTACCTGAACCCCAGTTCCCAAGAGGACAATACAGTGAGGACCAGGTAAATAGTGGGTTGTATGAGGGGACACGGATCACAAGCTTATGAAACTCCAATCTTCTAAAAGGCTTTAAGCACAACTACCCAATCTTTGCCCTGGAGAGAAACTTGCCTGGTCAGCATACAAATCACTGTGGCCCAGAGAGAGACACTGTCTCCATGTTTCAGAGTTATTTGTTATGCAAAAATCCTCTAAAAGATAGCTGGCAACAAAAGCTCAGTGCTTCTGCTCACAAGATGTGCAGAAACTTGTATGAATCATGGAATACTGACTTCAAACACCTTGACCCCCAACCCTTGTGATTTGTCCAGCTATTCTGGGCACTGCCTTCCTGGACTCATCCCAGTAACATTATGAAGTCAGAAGCCAGGGGATTTTTCAGAAGCTATTGTACTTGGCTGCATGCTGGCACCATGGACATTAGGCAATGTGCCTGACTTCTCAAGGACAGATGAAACACGATCCAGTATAAATATGAGGATGGAATGTCAGATGGATTAGAGGAGCCACTGGCATCAACTGTACAATGATTTCCTCACCCATTTCTCTAATGATGAAAGTTACTGAGTCTTTAATGATAAAAGTGAATAAACTGTAAAGATGAGCAGTTAACCAACCAACGTGGATTCTCTTGATGGTTTTACTCTTCAGTTGAAGAGTCTGAATACAGATGGACAAACACAGAGCTGGCTCCAGTCCTGGAAAGTCCATGCCAATTGACTCAGCTTCTCACTTCTATGGCTTATCTGACTTTCCTTCATCCTTTTACCTATTAAATACGGATTTATCGAATGCTTCCTTTGGGCTAGGATTTTAAGTTTAAATTCTGAATGTCAAGGTAAAGACTATAACCCTGTTAGCCTGGCCGTACTGAAATGGCCTGGCATGAAGCTCCTTCTGCTCTACCAAGGTTTTGCAACCATATATGCCCTTTTCTCTAACTCCACATCTAGGGATTTATCCTAGGGAAAGAATCAAAGAATCAAAGATTAACAAGATGACTTTCCTGTGGATTAAATAAGCTAATACACACAAGGTGCTAAGAACAATGTCTGGTTCAATGTAGTTCATTGAAGTCCTAGCCCAGTTTTACTTATAAGTGAATAGAATCTAAATAACCTTAATCTCCAACAGTAAAGGATTCTTTAAGTAAATTATAAAATTCACCTAAACTGAATTGTAATGTGGGTATAAAGACCATATTGTTGTTGGGTTCTATTTATGTGTAGGATGGAGAAGTTAATGAAAGACCATCGCACACAGTATCTCTAACAATAAGAAAGCACTGATATATTTTAAAGCATCACAAATAGCTAGGAATAAATTAACAACAGATGTGAAATCCTCTATACTGAAAACTACAGAACATTGCTGAGGTAAATTAAAGAAGATAAAAAAGAAAGTCATATTTTATTGATGTACCCCAAATACTTAATTTTTTTAAGATATAAATTGTCCCCAAATTCATGTATGGATTTAATGACCTTCCAGTCAAAATTGCAAAAGACTTTTTCTGGTAAACTTTAATAAGCTGATTCTAAAATATATATGAGAATGGAAACAAGCTGAAATAGATAATTTTAGAATAAAGGTAGAAGACTAACATTAACATATTCCAAGATTTACCATAAAGCTGCAGTAATTAAGATCATGTTTAATCACAAGTAGACAAATCAATGGAAAGAAGCAATACAGAAGCAAGTCAACTCGCTCTTCTTTTTTTTTTAAGTATATTCTTTTTTTAAAAAAGATTTATTTATTTTTTAATTTATTTATACAAGCACTGGGTACAGTCAGAAGTGCGGGAGGATGGGAGGGTGAGAGAATTCACCAGAGCCAGAGCGGGAAGCAGAGCAGGCAGAAGGACTGAAGTACACTGCTGAGGGGAGCAGCGGGAGGCAGGAGAGGTCTGTGCGCCATGTGGGACCCTCCTCCGGTGGCCGGGGAGCAGCCGGGGATCCAACTGGCACTGCAGAGGCTGTAGGCAGCTTCGCAACCCAGCGCTCAACCACTGCGCCACAGAGGAGGCCCAAGTCAACTCGCTCTTGATGACTTGCATTTTGACACAGATACCAGTACAAATCAAAAGGGAAAGACTTTTCAATTAATGATGCAAGAACAACTGAATATACACATGCAAAAAATAAACCTTAATTTCTATCTCCTACCATGGACAAACATGAATTCAAGATGAATCATAGACCTATATATGAAAACTAAATTATAAAGCTTCTTGACAAAAACATAAGAAATATCTTTTTAAGCTTTTGGAAGGCGAAGATATCTTAAGCTATAAAAGGAAATATTCATAAATAAAAACTTGATAAATAGGAATTTATCAAAATTGGAACTTCTGTTCATACAAAGACATTGTTAAGAAAGTAAAAATGCAAGCCACAAACTTGAAAAAAAATAATACATGTATCTAATAAAGAGCTTAAATCTAGAATATATAAAAAATTGCCACAAATTATGAGACTAAAAGGCAAATGTACCAGTTTTTAAACAGGCAAAAGATGCTCAATTCCATTGGCTGCTAGAGAAATGAAAATTGAAAACCAAAACAAATAATGGTCATCAAATGTCAAATACGTAAGATTGAAATGGTGAACACCATGTTGGTGAGAATGCGGAGGCATGGGGAAGTCCTCATACTGATGGGACTGAATTGGCAAGACCACTTAGGATACAAGTTTGGCAATTTTTAAACAGTTATATACCCACCCTATGACCCAGCCACCCAAGAGGATAAGCAAATGCATATGTGTATGAGAAGATCTATGCAAGAAACATGGCCCATGTTATAGACTGAAGGTTAATGTCCCCCCAAAATTTTTATCTTGAATCCCCACCCTCCAATATAATGGTTTAGGAGGTGGAAACTTTGGAAGTTCTTTGGAATCCCTTAAAGAGGTAGAGCTCTCATGAACAGGACTCATTTGTCACACAAGTCACAAGAGAAGGGCTCCGTCTCTGCTCTCTTCACATAAGGAAACAATCAGAAGGCACAGGAAGAGGGTCCTCCCTGAACTTGACCCTGCTGATACCCCGATCACAGGCTTTCAGCCTCTGGAAATGTGAGGGAAAATTTTTCTGTTGTTTATAAGCCACCCAGTATTTCTGCTAGAGCAGCTTGAACAGACTGCAACCGTGACTTCAAAAAACTAAAATCAACTCAAATATCCATCACTGAAAGAACCAATAATCAATCTGCAGAACAGTCCTACAACACGTGCATTTTTCTGAAAAATGGACACCAGTTACAGGCAACAAGATGAATCTCAAAAACAGATTGAGCAAAAGAAGGGAGCCCCAGAAGACCACCTACCACATGTTTCCATTTAAATGAAGTGGAAAAACAGCCAAAATTAATCTATAGTGATAGAAACCAAAATGTTAGCTGAGGGGCGGGACGGGGAGCAGGGAGTGCATTAGCCAGAAAAGGGCATGAGGAAATTTGCTGGGGTGATAGAAATGTTCTGACTTGATAGCACTTGTGGACACATGAATATATACACACGTCCAAAGTCCCTGAGCACAGGCCAAAAACATGTGCATTTTACTGCTTATGAATTAATATTTCAGTAAAGTCCTGAAAAAGAACATATTGTGGGCATGGCATGAGAAAATGTGTGTGACATATTACATTGTGAAAAAAGTATATCATATACAAAGCATGATTTTAATTTTGTCAAACACCCAAAGAAAAGCAAATATGTCTCTCAACTGCCTGTGAAGCAGGATGAGGGCGTCTTTTTTCCTGCATTTCCATCTTCCCTACCCCTCCTCACATCCCAGGGCTCTTTACACTCACTGTGAGGACGGGGCATTTGATTGACATACTGTACTTCCCGTGCTGCTGAGACAGAGGGAGAACAGTTTACTGCTCCAGCAAATCCTCCAATCTAAAAAAATCTGAAAGATCCAAAATCCTCCTCAAAGAAGGAAGAGAGGCGGGGTGAAGAGAGAGGAGGAGGAAAATGGAGACGAGGAGTGGAGGCCATGACAACAAGAGGAGGTTCTGGGTCCCTGGCCCCTTCCCCAGCCAGACTCTGCAGGCCTGCAAGGACCCGTGTGGAAGCGCCATGGCTGTCTAGTCTCCTGGACTCCACGCTTGCTTCTCGAGGGTTACTGCTTAAATGGTTTTTCCTGCTGGTGATGAGCTGTCCCTGCAGGTCTTCCCAGCAATGTTAAGTATAACTGAAGAGTCACAAAGGCAAGGGGAAATGTCTGGAAATTCAGGGATGTATGAATGGTTGCTGCAAATTCCTAAACTCCCTGCAAGAGCCTGAGCCATTTGTAGCCTCCAGAGAGGCAACTAAACCCCAGGTCTGACCACAGTAACTCTGGGCTGCTCCTCATTCTTTACTTTGCAAGAGCTGGCTGGAGTACTTGTGCTCTTGACCCATCTTTTTTTGTTGGTTGGTTGGTTGGTTGGTTGGTTGGTTGGTTGGTTTTTAAAGATTTATTTATTTATGCATACAAGAGCTGGGATACAGGCCAGAGGTGTGGGGGGTGAGGGGATTCACCAGAGACAGAGTGGGGAGCGGAACAGGCAGATCTACTGAAATACACTGCTGAGGGGAGCAATGGGGAGACAGGAGAGCTCTGTTGAGCCATGTGGGCTGCTCCTTGACCGGCCAGGGATCGCAGACCGAACTCGTACAGCAGAGGCTACAGACAAATCCAAGGCTGCATCTCAATCCCCTGAGACACCAGGCCATTCTTGATCCATCTTGAGAAGGTGCCAAATTCCTCCTACAAATTCCAGATGGTTGATAACATGGCTGTGGGGGACCCCAAGTCTCACCCAAATTGGAATTAGAGCCTCCCTAATCTATTATAGACTCACCATGACAGAACGCTTCTTTAATTTATTGAAAAGTAAAACACAGGTGGGCTCGTAAGGGCTTATTTCCTTTACCCTGAGCACCTTCTCTGCCAGATCGCTGGATTGAAATTCTTTTGCTTCCATTTAAGTCCAGTTTCTGCCAGGAAGCTTCTCTCTAATTCTGGCCAGTGTGGACTTCACCCTCCCAGCTGCCCAGCTGCCTGGAGCATTTGTGAATGCATGAGTCAGGATATTCCACCCGAAAGAACCCTCCCTGCTCTCCCGCCTGCTCCCTGCTCTCCCGCCTGCAAGCATGAAGTCCAGGAGACTAGAGAGCCATGGCGCTTCCACACGGGTCCTTGCAGGCCTGCAGAGTCTGGCTGGGGAAGGGGCCAGGGACCCAGAACCCCCTCTTGTTGTCATGGACTCCCCTCCTCGTCTCCAGAAGGAGACTGAGGAACAGCTCTGACATCTGTGGCTTATTGAGCAGCTACGTGCTGACCATGTTAGGGAGCAAAAATAACTCCCTCACCTCCAAAGCAGGCCTGACCACCAGGTGGTACTGTGCCATTTTGCATAAGAGAAAACTAAGGCTTAGAAATCACAGGGCCTAAGCCTGCACCACGCAGAGCTGGGGACTGAGGCCACTCATCTCCCAGGCTACCCATCCATTGACCACACGGCTACCGTACATCCCTACAAAGGAATAGTATGCAGCCATGAAACAGAATGGACTATTGAGTCACAACATAAAGGAGAGATTTTAAAATACATATGCTCAGTGAGAGAAATGGGTCTTTCCTGCCCCCCCTAAATGTATATATTGTATCATCTCATTTACATAACATTTAAGAAACTATAAGCTAATCTATCTTAACATATTTTCTTGCTGTGCAGAGAATAGATTTTGGAAGGTGGGTTGGAGTAGGAGTAGAGCAGAAAAGGGAAACCATGTGTGCAAAACTGCCGGGTGGACTAAATGAGAGGGGCTGTGGCTTGGGTTACGGTGGAATGGAGGAAAGAGGGTGAATTTGAGCTGAAGCTGGGTGGGATGTCCATGTTATTTAATTGAGCAGATGGGATAAAATCTCTTTCCTTATCTTTATTGTAAAGAAATCTGTCTTCTCCCTAAGTCTTAACATTTACATATTTGCATTTCATAAATCTGAGGGAAATCAGTCATCCATCACCATTGTTTAAGGAGTTTCTTCCAGGCAAGATTTGATTACCACAAACACTAAATTCCTTTGCCCTAGTTATTTTTTTTTTTTTATTAACAGAAGTATCATGAGTTGTTGCTTTCCTGAAATTCCTGTTCTCAAGTCTTGTTGCTGATGTAATGAGGGAAAAGAGATCATAACACGATTGAGAGTCTAACTTTATGCCTCTGGAGGTCATAACGTGGCCCTCCGGCTGGCCCCGGGGGGGTAGGTGGTATAAAGATGAGTCAAGCTTTTTTTTTTTTTAAGATTTATTATTTATTTATACAAGAGCTGGGGTACAGGTCAGAGGCGCGGGAGGGTGAGAGGATTCACCAGAGACAGAGTGGGGAGCAGAACAGGCAGACTGACCCAAGACAGTGCTGAGGAAGTCAGCTTTTTAATAGCTGGAAGAATCTTGGGATAAAGAAACATAATAAGATAAACAGCCTATATATAAACAAACACCTATAAGGAGGCCAATCATCCCAAATTCTTGCAATTGTTCATAAAAAAAAAAAAACCTGTGCCATTTACCAAAGATATTCTATGACATTTGCTTTCAGTTAGTTTTAAATGATACAATCTGACACTATTGCTAGGTTCTTGATGATAGAACTGGTACCTTAGACCACTGTTTCATTGATGTCACCTTCCCCTTCTGTGCTTTCCATTATGCTGCACGCACTGCAGATGCTCCAAATACCTCTCGGTTTTGGTTTGACTTGATACCCAAACTCTGGCTAAAAGTAAATGGACAAAATTCTCAAACAAATCTCTGGAACTTTTCAACTTCCTTTTCTTTCCAAGACTGATTCTCAAATCTAATTTTGTGATTTAAATATTGCATTTGCCTCCATCACTTTCCTTGTGTTTGGAGAGGTTGGAAAATGGAAACTATCTATCCTGGACTCCCTTGCACTTCTTGCAAATTATCTCCCCCAATTACATGTACTCTAGTGAGCTGTGGAAAGCAAATCATTCTTTTCTCTTTGGGTGATTTCTTCTGGCAAGCAAGAGTGTAGAGATGTGAGATTTTTCTGAAGAATCACCCCAGTATATACTCTGCAGCATTCTGCATATTCAGCAACTGAGGCCACAATGGGCTGTTAATTCCAGCTTAGCTCCCTCAAAGGAAATTAATCTGTAATATTCTACAGTTATTCCTGGAAGTTCAGCCAAGAATCTTCTCTTGAAATCCTTCTAACAATTTGTTAGCACCTAATCCTGTATGTTGCATTACTGATTAAAACAAGAATAGTAGTTTTTTTTTTCTGCACCAAAATCTGATTGATGCACCTCCAATAAATACCACTTTTTCTTTTGCTTACCACAGTCAGATTCTATTGCTTGATGTTGCCTGGGGTGATATTTTCTGAAGCTAAGCTGCTATAATGGAAAGAACTCAACACTTGTTTAGAACTCAAGAACCATTTAGCAGCAAATGACCTTAGATGTATTACTCATGATTCTGAGCTTGTCTCCTCATTTATAAAGTGAGGATAATAACACCCACTTCACAGGATGATTGTAAAGGTTAAATGTGTTTTAAAAGTAAGAATGTGTTATGATTTCTAATAGACTTTCAATAAACGGTTGTATTGGCATTTATTTAGTGAACATAATTAGCAATTATCTGGACAACTTTAGGGTTTTTTAATATAAAAATAAACTTGGTGACAAAGGGAGAAAAACGGGCTTTAAAACTGTCAATGGCCCTGTTGGTCTGTATATACTGAAAAACAGCTTAACCAACCCTTTTTTCTTTCCTGGTGGTAGCACCATGAAAAGTTGGAAGCTCTTGAATCTCTGATGATGTTCTTAAGTCAGTGAGTTAACTAAATTTGTAGCTCTATTGTCCAACCTACATTTTACTTGCTTTTCTGTTACTTGAAATTGCTGCTAAGTGAGTCTTGAAGATGACTTCTGAGAAGGAAACTCCAAGATGGTGACTGATTAGGAAAAACCCTCAGGATCAGCACTTGTGAGAGAGTGACAATAGGTCTGGGCAGGAGAAAGAGTTAAGAGCAAATGTTTTTTCAAAAGTGTCCTCAGTTAACCAGAAAGGGAAACCTGGTACTGGCATAGACCATTCAAGTTTCACTTCGAATAAAGGCAGGGAGCCAGACCTCTAAACTTCTACTTTTTGACTTTTACATTGACCAGCCATTGGGTCTGAGTTTCTCCCAAGAAGGGGACATTGTCTTGAACCATGTCTCACTCCAGCTGAATGACTCATGGGGAGGAACTCAACTGGGGACCATCAGCAGACAGCATTAGAAGCAACTGGAAGAATGAGTGCATGCTGAAGCAAGATGGGACAACTCCCCAGGGTCCTCACCATATTCACTGAACTGCCAATTCAAGTTGCTATGTAAATAGACTCTTACAGCTTAGCAGATAGTTAAGGTCCTCATAGGTTCGTGATAGTTAGATCTGCTTACTATAAGAAAAAATCATAAATATGTTGGGCCTCCCGGTGGCCTAGTGGTTGCACACTGCGTTGCAAAGCTGCCCCCAGCCTCTCAGCGCCAGTTCAATCCCCGGCCGCCAGCGAGGGTCCCACATGGCATGCAGACCTCTCCTGCCGCCCACTGCTCCCCTCAGCAGTGTACTTCGTCAGTCTGCCTGTTCTGCTCTCCGCTCTGACTCTGGTGAATTCTCTCACCCTCCCACGCTTCTGACTGTACCCAGTGCTTGTATAAATAAATAAATAAATCTTTTAAAAAAAAATCACAAATATGTTGAATCAGAAAATGGCACTGTCACCTTGGTTCTCAGAATCTTTGACCTGGAAGGCAGTGTAAAGATTTTGAAACTCACTCTTCTTATGTTTACAAATGAGATGACTATGGCTCAGCATAGTAGATTCATGCTCCCAAGGTCAAAGTCATTCTGTGGTTCTGGTAGTTTGCTCTTTTGACTCATAATTCATGATATAGGCCCAGCCCTGCATTTATTTGGCAGACCTCTATGGTTACAGGATATTATGCAAACGTCATATATCTACATTAATGATGTTTTAAATAATTATGGAAAAGTACCCTCTTTATCAAGAGTCTCTTACTTGTCAAGATTTTTGCATCTACATTTTCCATTAGCATAATTGATTAAGCAATAACTATCTCTATAAGATTAAACACGATCTTTTGTTATCTAAGTGCATTTAAGCTCCTGACAACAGATAGATCAGAAATTTAAGCAATCCAACAATTATTCAATTTCAAGAAAGATAACTAGTTCTAATAAAGTCTCATCTAGGTCATCAGTTTATGCTCATTAGTACATTATAATCTCATAATTTTATAGCTTCTGCACATGCATTATCTCATTTAATCTTTCCAGAAACTGACACGTGAGCAGGCAGCAAAATTATTAGCTTCAACTTAGAAATGAAGCTACACATCAAGCAAATGGCAGAGTCAGGGTAAAATTCTGGTTGTCTGTCACATAATCCAGTGTAACCAACACATGCTGAGGTGACTCCTTAGGGAGTCATGCCCTTGCACAACCACCTTCTTCCTGAGTTCTAGTAGAACATGTGGTTTGTTTAGAATATGACAAAGGTGATGGGAGGTCACTTCCTTATTATGGCAAAGATGACTGGATGTCACTCATGTGATTACATTTGGCTACACAAGACTGTAACTGAAGAAAGCCATTCCCACTGGGCTTCAAGAAAGCCGTGTTACATATGAGAAGCTTTCTAGTGGTCCACATGGTGGGGAACAGTGGTCAGCCTCTAGAACTTGAGGATGGTCTTCAGGCGATGGCTAACAAAAAGTGGAGACCTCAGTTGCATTCTGCCAACAAAATGTTGGGGGCCTCAATTGAATTCTGCCATTAACTTGAATGAATTTAGAAGCAGATTCTTCCCCATTCGAGCCTCCACATGAAAACACAGCCCATCTAACACCTATGGTGCTGCCTTGTGAGACTGAGGAGAGGATCCCTGGGTTCCCAGTTATACATGAGACTTGCCCAGACTCCTAGCTCACAGAAAATGTGAGATAATAAATTCATATCATTTTAAGTTGCTAAATTTTAAGTTGTTACATATTATGTAACAACAGAAAACTAACATACCTAGCATTCCTTCCAAAACAGCTTAGCCAAATCCATAATTTCCCCTCCCCCATCTTGATTGCGACACTCCATAGCCAAGCCCCTGCGTCTAACTTCATCTTGTCCACTGACGAGATTTTGGACTTTGGCTAAATTGGCCAGCCTCTCTGTGTATCAAACTTTTTCAGTAAAACTGGGATGATAAAAGTGCTTACTTCATGGTGTTCTGAGAACTGAAAGAAATAATATTTAGAAACCTGCTTTTCAAGTGCATGACACATAGGAAATGTAAATGTTAGCTGTTAGTATTGGTCTTGCTATTAGTATTAGTATAGGTTATCTAACACACCTATACTATTGTCCACTTCATCTGTTTCCCATTTTTCTATGGTAATAGATGTCTTACCTAAGCATATAACTACCCACAATACAGACTACATTTCCCAACCTCCCTAGAAGTTAAATGTCATCATATAATCAAGTTCTGGCCAATTGGAGTTCATGTGTGCAAGTTCTAAGTTATGGTAAATGCAGCACCCTAAAGCAGTCACATAAAATATGCTGTCAATACAGCAAAATTGAGTTTATGGCTCACCACAGTAAGTGAGACCAATAGGTTAACAAAGTCTTTTAAGATGACATGTTAATGAGATCTGAGCATCTGGCTTATGGTAGGTCTTTCATGGATGTAGGGAGACTTGACTGGGGTTGGTCAAAGTTGTGACATAGTTAGGACTGGTGGACAACACAAGGAAGCGGAAACCAAGCAGCCTTCAAGTCCTTTGATGAGCCTAATTGAGCACTCTACTGCCCTGACAAGGGGCTCTCCCTCTAATGAGAATGTGAACAGTCTATTTTTCTAATAAATTTATTTGCAGCTTCATCTTCCTTGGCCAGAGTTGTCTGGGAAGATAAAGTCATGTAAATACAGACCAGCAAATAGTAGGAATAAGTTAGACATTGAACTGTGCTCCCACTTTTAAAGGGAAGGAACATGTCTTCTTTCTATCTCTCTCTTTCCCCAACTCAGATGCATGTAGGACAGCAAGAGCTGCAGCCACCACCTTGATCACAAGCAGGAAGGAATCTTCAATTTGAAGATGGTAGAGCCACAGAATGGAAGACCAAGGGTCTCTCAAATGTCAAGCCACCGCCCTACCGGCCCCCGGCCAGTGATGTGAACCATTATCTAAAAGTGAAATGCAGTTCCTTCCAGTGTAAGAACACAAACTTTAAAAAAGTTCGAATTGCTGTTTTCATCGATTACTTAAAAGAGGGATTAAGAACCAGAAAAAAGTCAGGGAACATTTTGCCTCAGTTCTTTCTGCATCCGTTTTATAGACTCCCATTTATACATGAGTAGAATCACCACAGCCTTTCCAGGTGGGATCGGCCATCGATTTGACATCTTGACATTATCAAGAGGTTGACAATATACATGTGAAAGGTGATTCATCTGTAGATTTTAGAAATGACGGAGGAAGGAGCACTAATAGGCAAGGTGAAATTTATATCTACAAGGAAATTTAGATCAAAATTCAATAGAGCCCTGGCATTCCCTCAGAAGAGCAGAGGGGTATGATATTGAGGGCATTTAAATATGAGATTTCTGTCTGCTGAGCTTTTCACATAAAATATGTAACACAAAGTTCTCTTGACTGTAGAGTTTCATTGTTCCCTCTCCATGGATATCTAATCCACACATTAGTAAAGACTATTCATTAGTATTAGTTACGGATTGTGAATTCCATTAATATTAGCTCAGAGACTTTCCAGTTCATACCAACAGCCCTGAGAAGTTATTGATGCTGTATTTTGAGGAAGTTCTTCAAGACTTTGTCATGAAATTCACCATTAGCTAGCGATGTCACAAGGTAAACTCCTCTATTTTAAAGCTAACTAGGTTGGTAAAAACTTTGGCGTCATTAAGTTGCAATTCCAGTTGTTTGTTGAAGAGTTGGGTTCACCTTGTCTCATGAGGGTTTAGGGATTGTTGTGGCTTGTTTCCTAGACTCTGAGACTGTAACACACAGCCAGTTTGTAAGACTGATAAACAGAGTTTCAGGGGAGAGAACTATCCACAGGGGAGGTAGTTGTCTATTAAATTCCTTCCTGCAGACAGTCTCCAGGCTGGAATGCCTTGGTTGGCATGGAGTCTGGGGTTGTCCTCATCTCCTCACTTAGGATGGAAGGGAATTAGAATAGAAATGTGTCTTGGACAACGAAGAAATATGTCCTCCAGGGCCTAGAGCCATCACAGGCTGCCCTGTTGATGTCATCTGGTCTGCAGCCCACCTTCCTTTGAAGGGCAGCCCTCATATTCATCACAACAACTGAAAGGGCCTCAGACCACTTCAGCCTGTTTTTGTCTTTGTTACTACAATTTGACATCATCTCCTAACAGATGTGGCATGGAGCAGACTGCCGAGATTCCAATGAATATATGAATGTTAATATCATTTCTTCCATAACTTCAAGAGAACAGTCAGTGAGCCCAGAGCCTTGGAGACTCATGACCTAATTATTTTACTTATCCTCTCTTAAAGTGAGGTCTAATTGACATATAACATTATATTGGCTTCAGGAGTACAACATAATAAATCTGTATTTGTATGAATTATGAAATAATCACCCCAATCAAGTTGGAAGCCATCACCAGATAGAGTTACAAATATGTTTTCTAGTGATGAGAACTTTTAAGATCTGTCATTTTAGCAACTTTCAAATATTCAGCACAGTATTCTTAACTACACACACCATGCTCCATATGACATCCTGGTGACTTGCAGTGGTCCCACCTTCTGAGGTTCAGTAACCTGCAGTCAACCTTGGCCCAATAATATGTATAGAAAGATCAGGTCAAGATGAGATGATACAATAGTTTCTCCAGGGTGCTATGCCCACTGTTCTCTCAGATCAATGACCAGTGATCTGAAAAATAAAAGGCTTATAGATTCAATTCCTATCTCTGCTTATTGGTGTTTGGTAGCGACAGGCAGTACCAAAAACCTGCCAGAAGCCATAACACAAGCAGTCGTGTGTCAGCCTGTGCCTGGAAGGTGCCCTGTTCTCAGTCAAGACACAGAAGCCAGAAACCAGGTTGCCACCAGGCTTGCCTTCTGAGTGCCCGAGTCCCTGTGCTTCTACAACCCAGTTCACCTCCAAGCTCTTAAGCTAGAAGGGAAACAGCAGCACTCACAACACCCTTAAGGCTAGCTTTGGAAGGAGAAATATGGAGTGGTCAGCCCAAGGAGCAAGTTGAGGTAAAGAAGTCCCCAAAAGTCACAACTAAGCCTCCTGGTGGTTACCTGTCACCAACTAATCTGTGACCAAGGTGTGTGTGCAAGGTCTTCACAGACAAGGCCTCTTCCAAGCATAATCCTGTAATTCAAAAGGCTGCCCTGGGTGCTTCTCACTCCTTACACTGGCAGGAGAAAAGGTCCCAAGCTCCTAGGTCACAGCACTCGTTGAAGTGCTGTGCTACACTCTATCTAAAGAAGTCAGTTGCCAGGAGAAGGTCCTGACCTCTGAAGGACTGATGCTCTCCTTGGCCAAGGCTAGCCAATCACCACCTCCCTGTAGAAAACCTGAGGAACAGCCTTCCGCAATGGCTCCTGTTCCCCCACTTCACCAGAGAGCAGATTCCTGCCAGCGCATCTCAGAGCCATCACAACAAAACCTCCAGCATTCCTTTATAATCACAGTAATAACACCACAGCTTCCATCTGTCAAGCATCTGATTGCCAGGCAAGGTAGTTTTCATTATCCTTTTGTAATACTAATAATGGCTCATATTTTTACATGCTTATTTGGTGCCCTGTACTAAGTTCTTTTAATGCATTGTTTCATTCAATTCTCGTATCAAACCTTCAAGGCAGGCAATATTAATGCTGATTTCCCACCCAAGAGTTGAGGCTCACAGAGGACTATCACTGCAAGTGAAAAGGGGGGTGGGGGTAGCCAGGACTGCAAACAAGTTCTGTCTCACTCCAAAGATCACTTTTCTTCTGATAGCAACATCTTTCTAAAAGCAATCATAATAATATGTTGTCATGTTTAATACTCATAAATTACATCTTCAACGGGATCCCCAATAAAGTCTGGGGATAAGGAAGACTAAACCACGGTGATAAATTCTACGTTCAGTAATATTGACACCTAGTACTATTGGAACTTGAATTACATCTGCAGTCAGAATGACATTGTGCTGAACACGCAGTCCATTCATCCATCCCAGTATTGAGTGAGCATTGGCATTTGTGTCACAGGTCTAGTAACCATAAGTTCCTTGCTCGCTCTGCCCCTGTTCATGTTTTCTTGCAGAAATTCTTTGTGGCTGCCCTGTTTATTTGTTTGCAGACAAAACCAGAAAACCAGGCAAGACCAGCTAAAACCAAGATGAAAAATTTTTGTCGTGACTCACCAGACCTGCATTTACTTAAGGGGAACAGGATTTGTGACCCGAGTTTCAAGCGCCATAACCCCTGTCCTTGAAAAAAGATGCCAACCCATCGACCTGATGGCCATGAGTCAAGATAACATCAAAATAGAACATGGTGACCCACAGCCCCACGCAGCCTCTGATCCTTTAAAAACCCTCCAGTCAACTAGAGAAATCCAAGATAGAACTTCAAGATGCTGGTCTAGTCATTGCAGGATGTCAACTCTCAAACTTTTGCTGTCCTAACTCCAGCCCTTGTGTCCATGCTTGATCTAAAAGTAGCAAATGATCAAACCTGAGCCCGGCAACATTTGTGGATACCTCAAGGAGTAACACAAACTTTACACCTTTGCAAAAAAAGTGCACTTTAGAAGAGGAAATAGATACAATTGAATAAAAAAGTTAGAGTATAGGATAAACATTGATGAGAGAAAGGAAGCATGTGGAGATACCCCTGTCACAGCCCGGGAAGGAACCTCCCTGGACAGAGACCTGGAAGGAAGGACTGTCCAGAATGAACAACCCCTAACCAATGACCTAACCCTGGATGTAAAAAGACAAACAAATGTCTGGGAAGAATATTCTCAAGCTAGAGGAAAGCCTGGGAAGGCCAAAAAAAAGTAAAGGGCACCTTGGAAAGAAGAGAGGTGTTACAGGCAGTGGTGGAAATGAATGGAGAAGCGGCTGGATGGTGCAGGAACTGATTAAGGATTTTGAGCTCCACCCCATGAGCAACAGGGAGGCATCAAAGGCATTAGGTCAGGAGCACTGACGTGACCATAGTTTCGTCTTAGACCTCTCCTCACGCAAGTGGAAAAGACCAAGGGGAAGAGAGCCGAGGCAGGTAGACCAGATGACCATTGCTGTAAACCAGACAGGAAAACTTGTTAATTTGAACTAGGGTAATGGCACTGGGAGCTGAGACACCTGAATTAGAAAAAGGCTAGACAGACCTAGGAACTGAGAAGATATGAGGAAGAGAGAAAGAAAAGGCTCAGTATGCCGGGATTGGCCAGAGAAGCTGATTCCGTGCAGGTCGAGAATGAGCCAGCTGGATCTTGCTGGGCGTTACTTCTAGTTGTGAGGATTCTTGAATTACAAAAATGCTGATAGATGATTTGCCCAACTTATACTACACCACCCTTAGCCCCTGAGAATCAGTGTGCCCCTGAGAATCAGGCAGCCCAAGCATTCCAGGAAAAGACAAAAATAACAAAGAGCACCCAAATGTTCCTGGGGATACCCCTGGGGCCTCCAGACACAGCCCAGGATGGTCACGACCTAGCACCAGGTTGTAACAGAAATTCAGGGCTCCGAAGGCTGAGGCGACCCAGCCCCACCATGCCTAGCTGCTCACCCAGGAGGTTACTGTTGGTGCCCACTCTGTCCTCTACCTTCCCGAGACTGGACTCTCAAAGGTGGCAGCACTCACTCTACAGTTTAGGGGGCAAGTGCACACCCCAAAAGGGATAGCAGCTGGGTGAGTCCCTGAGGTCTGGGAGGATCAAATTCTCTCATTTTGACCTCAAGGGCTGGTTTGTGTTCCTGCTGGCAGCAGAGGACAAAGCAGGGGGCTGGGTTTATAGAACTGACTGGTATAGTCACAGAAAGGCTGGTAGGTAGGAGGTGAGGCTGATGGGGGACAGGAGACATGGGGGTGGGGGCAGGGAGCTGGGAGGAATCAGAAGTCTTTTCTCCCTATTAATCCAGATTTCCGGAGAGCAGATTTTAAAATGACGTTGAATTCAAATTCTGGCTGGATGACTTCACCTGCCCAGGTTGAGATGTCCTTAGGTATAAAATGAGGATGAGGACTCCTCCCTGCTGGGTTGTTACAAGGACTAAATTAGATACTTCACATAACGTGCTTGACACAGTAGCATCCATGTCACCTATACAAGCAGAGTGGCGTTGAGTGGGTAGTTTGTTCGTTCGTTCTTTGGAAGTGGGTGCAGTGGAGAAAATTACAGTCATCATCCACGTTGAGGTATATTTTATAATTCCCAATTTATGGCACATGCATTTTCTCCCTCAGCTCCCCATCAGCCTTCTGAAGGAGATTTTATTACTGTTACTTTTATCGATGAAGGAGAAACTGAGAAGAGAGACAAGCGCAGGCGAGGGGGCTGAAGGAAGGGCCTGGAAGCGAATTTCTAACTTGTTTCTACATATTCAGAAGTGGATCGGGAAAAGAAAACCACACCTTGAGGGAATTCAGATTGTGGATGCCAACATCCTCTCTGCAGTCCCAGGGAAAATAAGCAAAAAATAAACAAACAAACAAACAAATAAATAAATAAATAAATAAATAAATAAATAAATAAATAAATAAATAAAAATAAAATGCACCCAGAAAACAGATACTGGGATCCAAAGCTCACAACGCCTGTGACACGTGGGTCCCTCACAGCTGAGCGCATCCTCAGGCCTCAGTTTCCTCTTCTGCAAAAGGGGGGTCACACAAATAGCTACGAGACAGTGGTCCCGAGAGGGTCCAATAAGCTACTCCAGGGGAAAAGGCTTTCTGACCAGGGAACAGTGTCTGCTTTTGTTATTATGGAAAAGGGTTTTATTTTTGGTTTAAAAGGTAGACATTTATTTGTTCATGGTTCTGGAAGCTAGAAGAGTCGGATCAAGATCCTGGCTGATTTATAACAAGAAATAAATACAGAAGGGTTATTTGAATCAGGCTAGCAGAACAACTGGGACCTGCTGAGAATCAGGCGTGGGCAGACATGTCCACCTCTGAGAAAGGACTGGGGCTGAGGCCACTCCCCGTCTCCTGCATCAAACAAAGGCAGATGATCTTATGGAAGCCCCCATCAGAGACCACACAGAGACTTGGAAACAATCCCTGCTGAAGAAACACCCCTTTAGATGCACCACCAGTCACAGCACTTGACCAACATTTCACCTAATTTACCTGTTATCAATTTGCCATTGTCTTCAGGGCTGGCTCAGGGCCCAGCAAAAAGCAGATGGTCAACAAGTGCTTATGGACAGAAATGAACATGTCTCCCCTTTTCGAATCCAACATCCGTGCAGACAGGTGAGAACTCCAAGAGAAAGTTGAGGAAGACATAGTCTCTCTCGGTGACTTCATCTCTCCACATCATTAGGTCGTGTGAGTTTAGAACAGGAATCATGCAGAACAAACTTTGAAACTGTCTTTTTTATTCTTTTGAAAGCTAATGAGCTTTATATTTTAATTAAAAGACTTTATTTTTCCCAATTATGTTTATTGAGGTAAAGCACATTTACATCTTTATATCTGCTCTGGAGCTATGTGTACTTTTGCTTCCTGCCCACCTCCAGTGGCCCCAACAATTCTCCACCATGCTCCATCGGGCCTCTTGCCCCCACCACCACCACCCTGCTACCCTCCCCCTCTGTTGAGCTCAGTCTTGCAGTCAGATGTTAAAAGTTTTTAACTACCTAGGGGGCCTCCCTGGTGGCACAAGGGATTAAATTGCAGCACTATGAAGCTATCCACAGCCACTGGAGCCTGAGTCCGATTCCCGTCCAGGGAGATAACCCACATGGTGCAGAAGACCTCTCCTGTCTCACCCCCAGCTCCCCTCAGCAGTGTGTTTCAGTCTATCAGCCTGTTCTGTTCCCCACTCTGTCTCTGGTGAATCCTCTCACCCCCCCATACCTCTGGTCTGCACCCCAGTTCTTGTATGCATAAATAAATTTAAAAACAAAATCTTTACAAGGATGCCCAGCATTTTTGGAGACCAAAGGTGGAAAGAGACCACAGCTAGCAAGGGCTAAGAGAAGCTGGTGAAATTTCAACATGTGGAACTAACCAGTGGCCAGGGATCTAGTCTGCAAGACCTCAAGGCCAGGGGGAGGATTTTGAGGCTGAACTTGGCTGCAGGGCCTTGTCCCGGTACAGACTTGTCATCACAGAGCCAGCTTAGCATGAATGCCAGGTGCTAAGCCAGCCAGCCAGCGGTCAGTCGCTTCAGCCAGAATGGAAATAATCTGGTGGGGAGATTCTAGCCAGAAACTTTGGCCAGATAAAATAAAAGTATTTTATCCAGCCAAACTGATTGTTCTGAAAATATGTTTAAAAAACACTCTCAAAGGTAAGTTTGACATTTTAATAAATGGTGCTGACACAACTGGAGAGTCATCTGGAAAAAGACAGAATTAGATCCATCCCTCACACCATATACAAAAATTAACTCCAAATGGATCAGAGATGTAAATATTTTTAAAATGAAGCCGCATAAGTACTAGAAGGAAAAAAGATGGATGAGTTCCTTTCTAACCTGGAAGAAGGTAAAGGTTTTCTATTTATGTATGACTCAAAACCAGATACAATAAAAGGAGGATCCATTTGGCCAGAAAATACTGTAAACTTAGCATGACCAGTGCACCAGGACCAGAATCAAAATGCAACTGACAAAGTGAGGAAAGTTTTTTACAACATTTATGGAAGATAAAGGGCTAATTTCCCTAAGATGAACTATTAACGGGATGCAGGAGAGATCAAATCCCAATAGGTAAGTGGGCAAACTTGAATAGACAATTTACAAAAAAATATATGTTGGTCCTTAAACATATGAAAATATGTGTGATGATTGGAAAAATGCAAATTAAAGCCACAGTGAGATGCTCATGCCCCTCCTACTGGAAGGGAAAAATTAATAAGAATGACAACACAGGCTTTTGGGGAGACTGTGGGAAACCCCCACTCCATTATGTACCTGGTGAGAAGAGATTATCACAGCACAGTTGGGTAGTATGGGGGCAACATTTAACCAAAGGGCTACAGATGCATTTACCTTTTGACCCAGCAACCCCAGGTCTAGGAATTTACCTTGAGAGTTTAGCCAATGCTACAAAAATGCACATGTTCAGGCATCCTGCGTGCCACAGGGGTTAAAGACAGAGCTATCAAGCTATCGCCAGCCACTGCAGCATGAGTTTGATTCCTGGCCATTCAGGGAGCAATCCACATGGTGCAGCAGACCTGTCCACAGCCTCTGCAGTGCGGGTTCGATTCCCGGCCGGCCAGGGAGTAACCCACATGGTGTGGGAGACCTCTCCTGCCTTACCCCCTGCTCCCCTCAACAGTGTCTTCGGTCCGTCTGCCTGTTCTGCTCCCCGCTCTCTCTGGTGAATTCTCTTACCCTCCCGTGCCTCTGACCTGTAAGAAAATTTTAAAAAAAGAATACATATGTTGAAGGTTATTCTTTGCAGCCGCATCTATAATTGCTAACTGCTTTGACTTTCAGAATCGTACTGTGTTTCAAATACTCGCAGAAAAAAATCAGCAAGAAAAAACAAACCAGTATACAAATAGAAAGAAATGAACCTAACTGCATTCGGAATGAATAACATACCCAAACCTCAGAAAGGGGATAAAAAGAAGCCCTGGAAATCTTGAACAGTGTTTTGACTAAATACCCTCAGGCTAAAGACCAAAAACAAACTGCAAGGAGTAGGTTTGTTTTTCATAGTGGAGCAAGTACACAATTCTAAAATAACATAATGTACATTCTAGAATGAAATAAATGAAATAATTGCTCACTGTCAGGGAAGAGACATTCAAATGTGGATTGAGGAAGAGATGAAGAAAATTTTTTGAATTGAATTGGAGGCAGAAGAAGAAATTTGTCATTTTAATAGACAGGGAGAGAGGGGAGTTGACAGAGATAGACAGAGACAGAGGGAGAGACAAAGGCGATATCTACAAATACAGAAAGTTCCATTTTTTGCAAAATTTATATTTACACAGGAAAAATATATGTTTGAATAAACAACCCACAAAGAAATAGGGCCCTTAACATACGAAAAGTTGGGGAAATACAAATTAAAATAAATATACATAACTAAATATACTTAAAGGTGTAAGTGTACTAAGTACTTATAAATAGACATCTACTTGCAAAAAAAAAAAAAAAAGCAGGAGATGAGGTAGCTTGGGAATTGTTAGATTAAACCAAGTCTATTACATTTCCTTACTGTAAGGCTCCCAGGTCTCAAATTTCCTAATGCAAACCCTGACTCTGCAGCGGGGCCATGTAATATTCCAGGGTTTCCAAAATTCTTTGAGCCCAGGACCCATTCCCATGGGGTATGATCCAGGCTGGAGTTCATCCTGGACTTTGGAAAGGCGCAGAACAGGTTGGGGGCTCCACCCTTTCCTAGTGGGGGACTTTGTGCGAACAGTGAGGGAAACTGCTGGATTCTCAGAGGTGTGGGGAAGGTTATGGGAGACGTCACCCAGGCACCTGACTATTTTTCACTTTTCCCTTCTCCTTGCTGCCTCTCTCTCCAGCACACCCTCTCTCACCCTCTGGGGAGCCAGCTCTTGATAGCATGCAGGGAGAGGTTAGGACCCTACCTGGGGACAGATGAGCCTGGAGCTGCCTGAAAGCAATGGGCTCTGTGGCTACAGTGGCCCTTTCATCCCCCCTTCTGAAAACGGTTCCACCTGAGCCCTGCGCCTGGTGGCAAGTTGGCTTTGATTTCAGAAGCAAAAGAAACTGAGAAAAAAACAGTGGAAGGCAATTAGCCTGCCTTTGCCCAAAATGATAAACCCCTCATTCCTGATGCTCACAGGGCAGGAAGATGGTGAGATTGGGGGGCGGGCAGCAGGGTCCCCCCTCCCCCAAAACACACAGACCTTTCCCTCACATGGATGCTGTTTCCTGAGGAGACCAAGAGCGTCTATCTTTTAGTTTAGCTTGGTCTTGGCTAGAGGGATCCAGGTCGTGGGTTCCAGACTCAGCTGCAGGTTGGCTGGAAACCCCCCATTGACTTCAAATGATTTTAAAGGGAGCTGGACTCAGAGGCACCCAGGCAGTCCTTGCTTTTGTTTTTGTTTTTGTTTTCCTTTTTTGCATTTCAAATACTATGTAACTATTTTTATTAGGACACTTGAATTATACAAATTAGTACATAGCACATTCTCCTCATGAACTCTAATTACAGTTGAGGAAATCAGTCCCTTGACCACCACCCTTATCCTGGTCCCTTTCTCTACCCACAAGGAACCACAGTTTTTATCCCAAGCCCCGCTGGCATGGAGCTACGCTGCAGAGGAGCCCCGAGCACGCTGACAGCTGGATGTTGCTGGACGAGGGAAGTTGGCGATGGGTCTGTGATTTCTGGAGATTTTATGTCCTCCAGTCAATAGTGACCCAGCCACGCCTGCAGGCTCAGCCCCAAAACTCAGTGATTCTTTAATGCAAAGATAACAAGTGACTAGCCAGTTCTCCCGCAGTTGGGAAGGCGGGATTCTCCCCAGGGGCCAGGCACAGAAGTTTAAGTGACTGTAGGGTAAGGTAAAAAAGATTTTCAGGCTTTTCTGCCCTCCCACCATTCGGGTTGATGATGGATCCCTGCGGCCCTGAACGCATGACTGATGGCGGGCACCTGGAGTGGGGTGTGGGCATGCGTGGGTGGATACAGCTGTGCTGAGAGACTAGGCTCATAAGGGCAGCGTCACGGGGATGCCAGAAGTACCACCAGAAGAAGAGAAGCAAAGAGCAGAGCAGAACCACGAGAGAAGCAGAGACCACCAGAGAAGGCTGGAGAGCCCAGATAGAGTGGGGACTTGCTGGGGGCTGGGAGGCCTGCCAGCCTCCCGGTCCCTTGGCACCCCTGCCTGCTGTGTATCTGGTAAATCCTAATGAAGGCCTGGGAGGCCACCGAGGGCTCCAGGACTCCTCCTTTACCCCGTCTGCAGAGAATTGTGGCGAACCTGCACTGTGCCCACTCCTTCCGCTACAGTGACCAAGGCCAGTTTCGTCCTCTCCATCCCATAGGAACCTTCAACCTGGTCCCACAGACCCCCACTTTGGCTTTTCTTCAAAATGGTAACATTAGGGCCTCCCTGGTGGTGCAAGGGGTTGAGACCCAACTTATGAAGCAATCCACTGCCACTGCAGCATAAGTTCAATCCCCAGCCAGGGAGGTACCCACATGGCGCAGCAGGCCTCTCCTGGCTTACCCACTGCTCCCCTCAGCAGTGTACTTCAGTCAACTGCTTCTGCTCCCCACTCTCTCTGGTGAATCCTCTCACCCCCCACATCTCTGTCCTGTACCCCAGTTCTTGTATGCATAAATGAATAAATCTTAAAAAAAATGGTAACCTTAGAGTGGGCACTTTCTGCACATCAAGCACTGTGCTAAGCTCTATAGTCTATTAATGATCCCATTAAATCCTCAAAAGGACCCCACATTTACCTAGCAATGGGCTACCTAGCAGGTGCATCTGTTGCGTAGAAACTGTGCTATAGGTGCTGCCATATCATGACAAATTTACTGTAGTGAGGAACCACTGTCCATTCTCAGATAAGGAAATTGAGGCACAGAACGGTAAAGTTTTGACTAGATGGTTCTCAAGGTCTCCAGCCTGCCAGTGAAAGGCCTCCAGGCCCCAAGGGTGGGGCTCGAAAAGGGAAGTGTTCAACAGGAAGCAGCCAGCACCCTAAGTATGAACCTTTACAGGAAGTAATTTTCTTTTAACAGGAAGTTGAACTTCTTTCTTGTCACACAAGCAACAATCTATCCAACAATCACCTGATAATAAATAAGATGGCCGGCAAATTTTCTGAGCAAGAGTTTTATGGAGCCAGTGTAACCAGCCCACCTCAGCTCCAAGGGGAAGTTCATGCATTTGGGAAGAAAAGGTAAACTAAGCAATTTTTCTTCTTTGATAAAAAATCACATCTAGAATCTCATCCACCAGAATCACAAAATGCTGGAATCAGAAAGGCAAATCTCTTATTCCCAAATGTCCCCCACCCCTAGCACCCCAGGAAGTTCACTCTTTCTGTGTCTATGAGTTTAACTACTCTGGGTAGCTCCCTGAAGTGGCATCACAGATTATTTATCCTTATGCATCTGCTTTTTTCACTTAGTACGATGTCTTCCAAGTCCATCCATGTTGTAGAATGGTCAGAATTTCCTTCCTTTTTTTGACTGAATAATATTCCATTTTACACATATACCATAGTTTGTATATCCAATCATCAGCCAAAGGACTCTTAGGCTGCTTCTGCCTTTTGGCTATTGTGAATAATGCTGCTGAGTAAGGATGTACAAATATCTCTTCAAGACCCTTTTTCACTTCTTTTGCACATCTGCCCAGTAGAATTGCTGGATCACATGGTAGTTCTATTCTTAATTTTTTTAGGAAACTCCATACTGTTTTCCCTAGCAGCTGCACTGTTTTACATTCCCACCAATAAACAAGCACTCCTGGGGGTACCCCTGGTGGTGCAAGGGGTGAAGTCTCAGCACTATGAAGCGATCTGCAGCCACCTTAACAGGAGCAGCAGGAGTTTGATCCCCGGCCAGGGACCTGACCCACATGGCACAGCAGACCTCTCCTGTCTCACCTGCTGTTCCCCCCAACAGTGTATTTCAGTAGATCCACCTGTTCTTTTCCCCATTGTGTCACTGGTGAATCTTCTCACCCCCCACACCTCTGGCCTGTACCCCAGTTCTTGTATGCATAAATAAATAAGTCTTTAAAAAAATAAACAAGCACTCCAATTTCTTATATCCTCAGATGGGCTAGATTAGGACCCTTCTGAATTTGCTGTGAAGGCAGGATATTTGAGTGAACTGTCCAGGAGGTAGCCAGGTAACATGGCAGACAGAATGGGAATTTTCCCAACAAGAAGTGAGGAAGCCCATGAAAGATAAATGAGTTTGTCGATGACAATGGAGGTAGATGAGCAGGAGGGAAGGACTAAGCCTTGGGGAATGGCCCTATTGGGTGGCACATTAATTCACAAATGGCAGCTGCTAATTGTTTTTGAAAAGCTCATTCTCCAAGTTCCCCTGCAGTCCCCTCATTTGCTAAGCAAACCCTTTTGCATATTAAAATAAATACTAACTTATCTTTGATGGAGTTGCCCAAAATCAAAATTAGAGACTGCAGTAATAATTAACATCTGGAAAGGCTTTTCTCTTTCATCTCTGTAATCCATACACAACCCTGTGGGGTAGACATTATTCTTTGTACTATGGTCCTCTGGTTGGGGAGGGAGAGCAGTGAGTGACTCCAAGAGAGAGACAAGCTTCCTGGTCCCATTAACCCAAGATGGGCTGAAAAGGAAATGGTGAGATGTGGGGCACTGGGAATAATATTTGCTGATTGGCAGGGAGTCGGCTAACACAGGCGCAGGCACACGTGATGACCATTGAGTCTACTTCTCCCAGAGCCTATGGCTTTCCAGCTCCTCTGACCACACTTTCAATGTGAGGCAGGACCTTCCCTGTCCAGGGCTAGCCCCACAGAAGGTCACAGCAAGAAACACACCACGAAAACCAAGGTGAGGATGAAGACCAGGTTAGTAAGTCACATGGGCATACTCAGAGCTTTATGTCCTTAAAGACCATGATCTCGTTTGTTTGTGAAGAAAGAATAAGATGGATTCAGTCACTCAGTAAGCATTTATTGGGACCTTGAGAAACAGATGAATAAGACATAGTCCTTGCCCTCAAACAGATCACCATCTCCAGGGTGGGGCAGCTGAGTGAACAGATAACAACATGAGTGCAGATACTCAAGATATTTTATGACCAGAAGAGCATGGAACCCATCATGGCATCAGAATTCAGGCTCAACTCCTCAGCACACAGTCCAGCCATGGACAAGCCTCCTGCACCCACCCTGAGCATTACCAGGTCAGGCCACCATAGCAAAGCACCACAGGTTGGATGGTTTTTTTTTTTTTTTAGGTTTTGTTTATGCATACAAGAGCTGGGGTGCAGGTCAGAGATGTGGGGGGTGAGAGGATTCACCAGAGACAGAGTGGGGAACAGAACAGGCAGATTGAAGTACACTGCTGAGGGGAGAGCGGGCAAGACAGGAGAGGTCTGCTGTGCCATATGGGTTGCTCCCTGGCCAGCCAGGGATAGAACTCATTCTGCAGAGGCTGTGGATTGCTTCATAGTGTGGTGTTTAACCCCTTGCGCCACCAGGGAGGCCTGGTTGGATGGTTTAAATAGCAAAATTTATCTTTTCACAATTCCCATGACTGGAAAGTCCAAGACCAAGATCTGAGCATTTTTTCTGGCTTGTAGATAGACGCCTTCACATGATGTCCTTATGGGGGAAGAAAGAGCAAACTCTGGAGCTTCTTCCTCTTTCTAGAAGGGCAGCAGCTCTATCAGATTAGGGTCCCACCTTTAAGACCTCATTTAACCTTAATTACCTCTTAAAGATGCCAGCTCCGAATACCTGGCAGTGTGGGCTGGCACTTCTATATGTGAATGGGGGTGAAGGGGACACATTTCAGCCCAAAGGACCATGATGGCAGCATCACAGGGCTGTACCTGCTCTGAAGGAATTAACCTTAGGGTGCTTGGCAGGTATGTTTGCTTAGATGGTGTAAGGCAGGTAAAAGTAGCAGGCTTTTCTGCCCTCCTGCCATTAGGATAGATGACGGAACCCTGCGGTCCTGAATGCATGCCTGATGGCGGGCACCTGGAGTAGGGTGTGGGCATGTGTAGGTGGGTACACCTGAGCTAAGAGACTGACTTATAAGGGTGGCGCAGCAGAGTGCGGTGTGGTGGTGGTGTGATGTCGAGAGTGGAGGAGAGCAATGGAGTGTACGGAGGAATACGGCGACTACAAACAGCGAAGAGCATGTGGCTGCTAGAACCGTTCATAAACCTGCCCGGAATGGGTTGGTTGCACTACAGATGGCGTCTGGTGAGAGGGATGATGAGTTTATTATTCTCTAGTGCATTAGGCACACTCTGTTTACCCAAATCAGTGTCCCACAAGTTTCCCTTTGCACAAATAACCCTAAGCCCTCGCTGGACTCCATATGAATCTGTTCTGCTTATAAAAGAAATTGCTTTTATGAACAACATACAACATATTCATGTCTCCAGGGCTGCCACAGTAAAGTGACATCGACAGGGCGGCTTATAACAAAGGAAATGTATCCCTTTACAGTTCTGAAGTCCAGACGGAGGCTCTGAGGCAGGACCTGTCCCAGGTGTCTCCCAGCTTCCAGGGGCAGCCAGTAGTCCTTGGAGTTTCTTGGCTTGTAGATCCAATGTCCAGTCTCAGCCTCCTTTGTCACCAGCGTTCTCTCCGTGTCTGTCTTTAAGGGGCCACCTCCTGACTATGACCCCGGTCAGACTGGAGTAGGAGGCCCCCAGCTCCAGTGTGACCTCATTTCAATAAATTCCATCTGCAAAGACTTTCTAAATAAGCACACATTCTGAGATGCTGGGAGTTATGATTTCAACGTATCTTCTACAAGATTCCACCAATGCAATTTCATGATTTCACCAAGATGTCACCGAGAAGCCCTCCTTCAGGAGCACAGATTTTATTCTTTTGTGCTTGGGGGGACAGCCAGCCAGCTGGGTGCCCATGGCAGGTCCCCTCATAAAGGGATTTTTCCAGCCAGTGTCTGGCCTGTTTTAACGCCAAGCTCTCGCCTCTGTCCACAGGACACAGCTAGAGATTTCTATGGGCTCTGCAATTCAGAAAGAGAACTGGACCGTGGATGCAGATTTTGAAAGAAAGACCAGAAAATCTACACACAGACTACCCAGATTTAAATCCCAGTCTCACTTTCAAGCTGTGTGACTGGGTGAGTTACTTAATCCTGCTATGCCTCATTTCATCATGCGTAAAAGCGTATAATAACAGTACCAAGCTGTTGTGATGAAATTGCAATGAGGTGAAGCATGCAAAACAGTCCTGGCTCAGGGTAAAATACTCCATCATTAGCTATAATAATAACTATAATTTGGCCATATAGGTATAAAGATGGTGACCGAAGATGGTGAGACAGAACAGAGAACCTAAGACAAAGCACAAGGATCAAAAAGGAGGTGGCAAAAGAAACTAGGAACAGGGGAAACCACATTCCCCAAGATAGGATTTCTCAAAGAGACAATTCTGCACCCATGTTCACAGCAGCACCAGACTCGTGAGCCAAAAGGTGGAGGCAACCCAAGAGTCATCCATCCAAAGGATAAAAACATATAGGTGTACACATACATACACATGTGTGTGTGCATACAGAGATAACATCCACGTGTACATAGCCTAGATCTATACATCCACATACAGTGCCATGTATTCGATTGTGTTAGATACACATGCATATCGGAAAAATGCATCATGACTTTTCCAACAACCCAATATGTATATTCTATGTATTATACATGAGTGTCTGTGCTCTATTAAATATCTATGTATGTAGTCACTCACAGTGGAATAGCATTCAGAATTTAAAAGAAAGGGAATTCTGTCACCTGCTATAACATGTATGAGGCTGGGAGACGTCATGTTAAGTGAAAGAAGCCAGTCACAAAAAGACAAATACTGTACGATTCCACGTCCATGAGGTACCCAGAAGCACTTTACAATGTTAGCTGTTATTACTGCAGGCTCAAGCTCCCATTGCATCATTGGACTACGTTTTGCTTGTTTTTTTAAAAAGATTTATTTATTTCATGCATACAAGAACTGGGGTGCAGGCCAGAGGTGAGGGGTTGGGGGGGAGAGGATTCACCAGAGAGAGTGGGGAGCAGAACAGGCAGATCCACTGAAAAACACTGCTGAGGAGAGCAGTGCACGAGGCAGGAGAGGCCTGCTGTGCTATGTGGATCAGCTCCCTGGCCGGCCAGGAATCGAACTGGTGATGCAGTGGCTAGCAATAGCCCGACGTCAGTGTCTTTAACCCCTGTACCTCCAGAGCGGCCCTGGACGTCGGTTTTAATTTTGCATCCTGATAAAACAAAAATAACAATGAATTTTTTATATTGTTCTGCCAAACTTATAATGCTATGTTGAGGGTTCACCAGTGGAAATGACTCTATAGATACCAGAAGTTGGAATTAATAATAATAATTAATATATGTGTATTTATTAGAAAAAATGCCAAAAATGGATCTAGGCATATATGTGCCTTGACATAAAATGACAAAATGATCCCATAGTGATGAAACTCCCCAGAGGAACCATGATGGCATTCAGAGTAATATTTGCATTCTTTGGGGTTTTTTCAGAGCTCCATAATGAGACTGCTGTCATTGCCTAATCATAATAGCAACCATAAAATTTATTTTTTCAAGTAATATCTGGGTAAAGAATCTGGAGATCCAAAGGAAACAGAAATGTACCCACGTCCTTTACTTTCATGGCAGGAAGCGCCCTGCAAAGTGAAAAAACACCAAGTGTTCACCATTGTCCTGAGGTGAGGTCACCAGAGAGATGACTCAGGGCGGCTCCAGACACCAGGCCCCTCCTGAGCCTGGAAGGAGACTGAGAAGCCAGCGGAGGGTAGAGGCGGCCAGACTGCGGAGACTCCTCACCCTCTGAAGGAGTGGGGGTCAGAAGGCCAGGGTGCTTAGTTAATCCTACTCATTGCAAGGAAGAGGCTTTAAGCAAACAGGCAGATCCAATCTGTGCAGAATGAAATTCTATCCAAAGTTAGAACCTTCCATCCAACTCCTCACTAGGCTGCTCCACTTGCAATAAAAAAATCAAAACCCTCAGCATCAAGGCATCCTTTGCTTGCCAGCTAACTACAGGACAGCCAGTTAAATGTGCCTCTCAGATAAACAAGGAGTAATCTCAGTCTAAGTACATGTCTTGCAATATTGAGGACTTTTTTGCATAGGACAAACTTACTCTTCCAAATTATCTGTTGTTTATCTGGAATGCAATTCTTACCAGGTGTGTGGTATTTATATTTGCTCAATCTAGCAACCCTAACTGAAATTGCAGCCACCACCCTCACACAGGTAAGCCCCCTTCTCCTTAGCATTCCCCACCACCTAGCATATCTCATGCGTGACTTCTTTCCACAGTTTATTGTCCGTCTACACTCACAGAAGTGTGTTATCCCACACAGTAGCCACCAGCCACAGCTGGCTATGGAATGGGGCTAATACTACTGAGAAACTGGATCTTTTATTGCAGTTAATTAAATTTTAAAATGAATACTCAACTTAGTTACTGAAAAAGCTTTGTCCTAAGAACAACTTAGATAAGACAAATATTTTTCCAGCTATAAATTTTATGAAATCGAAACACAGATATGTGTCCAGTGGAAATATAACGTTTGAATCGCAATGTGCCCTAAGTGTGAATTGCACACTGAATTTTGCAGACTTAGGGCAGGAAAAAAAAAGGTGAAATATCTCATTAATAACATCAATAGCATTGATATTGATTACCTGTGGAAATGATAAGCTCGAGAGTATACTGGATTAAATGGAACATATGATGAAGATTAATCTTACCTGTTTTTTTTTCTTTTTTTTTAAAGATTTATTTATTTATTTATACAAGCACTGTGTACAGTCAGAAGCGCAGGAGGGTGAGAGAATTCACCAGAGCCTTAGAGGGGAGCAGAGCAGGCAGACTGACGAAACACACTGCTGAGGGGAGCAGCGGGCCGCGGCAGGAGAGGTCTGTCGTGCCCAAGTAGGACACTCACCGGGATCCAACCAGCACTGCAGAGGCTGCGGGCAGCTTCGCAGCCCAGCGCTCAACCGCTGCGCCACCAGGGGAGGCCCCTAATCTCACCTGGTTTTCTTTACTGCATTCATGGGTTAATCGGCTATGTGGTCCACATCGTATTTCCTTTGGACATCGCTGCACTAGACGCCCAGGAGCAGCACAGGGCTCCTTCAGGGCTTAGTGCCCCTAACAGCAGAGACCAGACTTGGGAGCTATAATTTATTCCGGAATGTCATACCAGGAATTAGAAGCCAGGAACTGTGAACAGTGAGAAAGAAGAAAGTCAATGGACGTGCTCATTTCAGGGTCGTTGTTGATAGCAGTGAGTCCACTCCAGGGGATCTTACTGAAAATTTACAGGAAATGCCTTCCAGAAGTATCTCCTGAGAGGCAGGAAGCTGCAGGCTTTATCCTCCGGCTCCTCATGTGGAGGGCTGCTGCAGGGATGTTAACTTGTCCACACTTCTGAGCTTGCCTTGTTCACAGAACAAGTTTCCCACTCCATGGTGGGGGTGGGAGGGGAGAGTAAGGGGGTTGGATGGGGAAAGAGATGGAAAAACGTCACAGTTTGAATCCTGGAATGACACTGAGCATCTGAGGCAAGGTTGAGCTTACGAGAGACAGCCTGCAACCTCTGCAGCCAAATCAGAGGTGGACCAACGGGACATGATGGATGCCCCAGGGGCAGCCAACCTAGAATGGCACCCAGAACATAGCAGATGTTCAATATTACTTGTTGAGGAGGGAAATGAATTGAAAACAACTGTCTTCAAAAAACACATAGAATAATTGCTATAAGCTCAGAATATTACCAAATACAAATATTTGGTAAATAGTTATTTTCATGATTTTCTATTTGAGTACCAATTCAGAATTCATGACCTCAGGTTTCACTAGTTTTTCTGACCAGAAATTGCTCTTCTCATAATAAATAGACATTTCAACCTTCTCCGCGTGTCATGGCCATACGTCTTTCTGGCACCTCTGTCCACAAGCCCTAAGAGGATAAATGATGGGGAACTTGAAGATGAGTCTCCCCAGAAAGACACTTAATCTGTTCCTTCAGCTGATGGCTCTCAAGGGGGGGGGGGGCACAGCCACTGGGGTGCTTGTGCACAGCGCTTAAAGGCTCTCGGTCCATGTTCTTCTCTCCTCAGTAGCACCTGCTCTATTTCTTGGTGTGTCTGATAAATGATTATGAACATTCTCAAGTTTCCATGGAAAGGATCCAGGACTACTGAAAACCCCCCCGTCTACTTCCATCCTAGCACCCACAAGGATTATCCTCTGAGGAAATGCCTCCACGGCTGGGTTCTCTGAAGCCCCAACATTGCAGCCCTTGCTTCTAGGCATGACACGGATCATTTGTGACTAATATTGACAAGCCTCCCTCGCATGTTCATTAATCTCTTTAACTGAGGCAATGCCATGTCTTCCTCCAACCAGAGAACTTAACTATCCACAGCTTCTACTCCTGTTTACAATAGTCATTTCTGGAAAGACTGACTTTCTAGCTGTAATTACACAGAAGTCATTCCCTTGGCTTTGCGCGAGGCAATGCCTTTCATTCCAGGTGTCCCTGTGTTCTCACAGCAGAGATGAAACTGAAGGGTAAAGGAATGATTCTGACTCTCAAACAGCAAAGGATAGAGGCAGTAAGAGAGGGAAAGAGGAGGAGATGCAACTAAAGACAAACCCAACAATTTCACAATGGAGGCTTGTTGAGGAAATCTGATTTAACACATGGAGGCTGAGCCAAAGCCAAATATTCCCCAAATCCTATTTCATTTTCCACTTCCTAAGCACACAGAAAGACTATATTTCCCAGCAACCTTTGCAATAAAACTGATGCCACATGACAGTTGAGGTCAGTGTGCTCTGAGCAAAAACAACAGGCATTGAAAGTATCATGGTCACTTTGGAAGCCATGGCTTGAAATGTGGCATTATAAACGGGGCAGCCTGGCTCACAGAATCTTCAGCAGCCCTGGAGAGTCACCAGACATTACATGCATCAAACAATGAGTTTCTGGGTAGACTGGCTTCTGCAGCATAAGGCTGGCCTGTCCTGAGCAAAACAGAGGCTTCCTGTTACTTCCCAGTCCATATTTACAGGGTGTCACAAAGCAAAATATGCAAGAAGTTTTAGTTGAATGAAACATTTAAAAAATCAGATAATCCAGGTAAGTGGGGAAAAGAGATATAGAACAGGGACTACCTGGGAAAACAGCCCATCTCAAAAAGACTGGAAACAACATGTGTTTGCAAGGGTGTGAAGAATAAAAACCTTGTACACGCTTGGCAGGAATGTAAGTTGGCACAGCCTCGGTGGAAAATTGTATGGAGATTTCTAGAAAAATAAAAATAGAAATGCCATGTGGTCTAGTCATACCACTCCTAAGTATCTAAAGAATATGAAAATACTGACTTGAAAAGATATATGCACCCCTACATTAACTGAAGCACTCTCCACAATAACCAAGATATGGAAGTGAGCTAAGTGCCCATGGATACATGAGTGGATGAAGAGGTCATGATATACATACACCGTGGAATACTACTCAACTATAAAAAAGGATGAAATCTTGCCTTTTGTGACAACATAAATGGAGCTTAAGGGGATGACACTGAATGTCAGAAAGTGAAGACAAATCCTGAATACTTTTTCTTATATGTGGAAAATAAGTAACCTAAGCAACCAAACTAACAAATTACAACAAAAGTGACTCAAACTCTGAAAGATATGGTGGTTACCATAGGAGCGGTGGATGGAAAGGAAAGCAGGGGTCAACTTGAGAGAGGGAATGGAGGACACTAGGGTATGGTGAGGTAGGTACATACATCAAGGTGTGAAGTTGTGCCCTTGAAATTTTATTTAGTATTAGAAATTATTGGTAAATAAATATAATTTTTATTATATCATGCAAATAATTGGGGAAATGAGATGTAGAAAAGGGAGGCTATTTCATTCATCAAATATGTATGTGCTCAACCTAAGTTTCAGTTTCTTCTTCTATATGGTGGCGATAAAAGTAACACCAACCTAAGGGCGTTGTGAGGTTTTTAGAAAAGAATTCATTTAACACACACATATAACACTTCCCATGGCCAGGCACTGTTTCTAAGTTCCTCACCAATATTAATATATTCAGTCCTGTGTTCATTTCTTAGGGCTGCTGAACCAACAAACCCAAACCTGGTGTCTTAAGGCAAAAGAAATGGACTCACTGTTCAGGAGGCCACAAGTTTGAGCTCAAGATGTCTGCAGGGCTGGGCTCCCTCCAAAGGCTCGAGGGAGAAGTCTTCCTTGTGCAGCTTTTGGGGGTTGTCAGCAATCTCTGGGGTTCTTTCACTTGTGGCTGCATCATACCATCTCTGCCTCCATCACTACGAGGTCTTATTCCTTCTATCCCAAAAAGCTCCCGCACCTTTTCCTTATACAGACACCACTCTCTGGGCTGAGGGCACACCCTAATCCAGCACAACCTCACCTTAATGTGACTGCATGTGCAAAGACCTTATTTCCAAATCAGGGCATATTCCCTGGCACTAGAAGTTAGGATTTCAACAAATCTTTTTTTTTTTTAAGATTTATTTTTATCTGTGCATACAAGAGCTGGGGTACAGGCCAGAGGTGCAGGGGTGAGAGGATTCACCAGAGACAGAGTGGGGAACAGAACAGGCAGATTGACTGAAATACACTGCTGAGGAGAGCAGCGGGCGAAAGACAGGAGAGGTCTGCTGCGCCTTGTGGATTGCTCCCTGGCCGACCAGAGATCAAACTTGTGCTGCAGAGCCTGCGGATTACTTCACAGGTTGCATCTTAACCCTTGTGCCACCAGGGAGGCCCTCAACAAATCTTTTTAAGGAACACAGTTCAACACACTAGAATCTTCCCAGAAAGCAAGTATTAAAATTATTCTCCTATTGAGGAAAGTGAATAAAGATATGAAACAGAAGGATACAGAAAACAAAATGGGGCACAGCCTGCCTCCAAAGTCTGGGCTTGTGATCGAGACCATGCTGTGTTCCTGAGACACCCCAGGGAAGCGCTTTCCTCGAGGCACATGTGAGACTCAGTGCCATTTGCAGGAGTGACAAGTGCAGGCAAGGAACAGTCCCTGCTTCCCCCAGATTACAGATGAAAAGAGCAAATAAAGCAAGAGCTCACATAATTCAAAGTAGGAAGCTCTGAGTCCCAGGAGAGATTGACCAGAACGCTAAGGGGCTTAACGGAGGAGATCCTGGGAGAATTAGAAATTACATTATGGGGGGTTCAACTTGCACGTTTCGCTGGTGCCGGGGGAGTGGAGCACGCGGTAGGCCAAACAGCCCAGGCGAAGAGCTGTGGAGAAGGGGAACTCAGAGATGCGGGCCTGGAGGAAGAGCGTGAGCTGCAGGCCTGGGAGAAGAGGCTGGGGCCTGTGCTGGCCGCCTGCTGATGCCTGTCAACAGTGTCGACTGAGCACTTGGCCAGGCACTTCCCACAGCTGCCACGTCACCTGGTGTGAGGCGAGACTTGACAGGCTCGTGGGAACCAGGCGCCCTTGTGTCCTGGGAGCTCACGGAGGCACGAGTTCCCGGCTCCGCTGCAGCGCCTGGCCCGGGGCGATGCTCAGGGAAGCCAGGAGGACACAGAGGAAGACTCCATCCTAGATCATCCTGGATTCAGTGGGAGTCAGGATGGCTCTGAGCAGGAGTGGGGGTCAATACAGACGGGGCAGCTGAGCATGGAAACAGCCGGGGCACTTGTGACTCGCCCCTAAGCGTGTGTCTCATTACCCTGAGAAGGAGACCGGACTTCGCTGCAGTCCCGCGATTCCAGCTAAAGGCCAGTGAGTGATGCTCCACGTGAGCAGCGCGACACGCAAGGGCTGTTCCCTACTCCCTGTTCCATTCCAGTGCTTCCCTTTCCTTGCCAGCATCCCCGGCCCCCCTTCACACAGCCCCCCTTCCATTCTCCTCCCTCCAGCTCGCCCTTTTCCTCTCCCTCCCTCTCCATCTTTTTCCTTTGCTTCCAGCAGGGCCTGAAAATCCCTGCTCTGGTTTGACTCACACAACAGCATCTCAGGAGGCTGAAGCAGGAGAGAACCAGGACAGGAGGTTCATGTCAGCTCCAATTGGTCTCAAATATTCCTTTTGGGCACCAGGCCAAAGCCCTGGGGACTTTTGCAACCCTCTTATGGCCTCTCCTGGTGATTTCTTCCCACCTGCCACCTGCAGGCGTCATTGGTGGACCACCTCTGGGGCGGAACTGCTGATAGCTGCTGGGTCACCATCTCTCCAGTCAGGCCTTCTGGCCACAAAGTGTGACTGTAAAGTGGGAATCTGAGCGTTCCCTGTGCAACAGGGCCAAGGGCGCCTCAGTGCCCACCTCAGGCACTCACAGCCTGTGTGGGAGAACCCGCATTGCACAGAGTTCTGAATCCTGCCATGGATGGCTCAGGGCAGGCAGGACAAGATCCTGCTGGGCAACCCTCAGAACCTTCTTGAGCTCATACTAGCTTTGAGGAACAGTGATAAGTCTTTCACATAAATTAGCATATCAGGGCCCCCCGGTTGGTGCAAGGGGTTAAGTCTCAGCACTACGAAGCTGTCTGCAGCCACTGCAGCATGAGCTCGATCCCAGGCCAGGGAGCTGACCCAAAAGGCACAGCAGACCTTTCCTGTCTCCCCTCAGCAGGGTATTTCAATAAATCTTTTTTAAAAAATTAGCACATCAAAGCCTCAGGAAACTGCCTGTCTTGTTTGCCACCATGTCCTCAGCACTTGGCAGGAGCCTGGCACATAGTGGGCACTCAGGCAATGTTCACTGAGAAGCAGCGCTGTGAGACAGGTCTCCACACTCTCTCCCAATGCAGACAAGAAGATGGTGGGTCAGAGGAGAGGAATCTGGGGTCCCAGCTCACCAAGAAAGATGCAGGCAGAGCTGGTCTTCACACCAGGTCCGGCACACCCCACCTTCACTAGGTCCAAGGGCTGGTCCTAGGAAAAGCAGCCATAAATTGTCTTGGGGAAGGATGTGGTCAAGGAAGATTCTGCAAGGGAGGTGATTCTTGAGCAGACCCTTGAAGCAGCTTGCTGGGTGGACAAACCGCAAGAGGGTCGGGCGGGTGGGGTGGGGTGGGGGGAGCTCTGGGCGGCTGAACACCAGCTGCATCTGGACAAGCAGGAGCAGCAGAAAGGCTGGGACACGGGGCGGGGGGCGGGGAGGCCAGATGCTCACATGGAAGACAGAGGCTCTCATCCGCCCCCCTCCATCCCCTCCCGTGGCTCTGGTCTGGAAGGTTCCTCTGAATGGTGCGGGTAGGTTTTTACGCCTGTGTTTGATTTATTTTGTAAGCTGGAGTTCCGGAGCTTTTGTGTTGGCTGCAACATGTAATATGGAATTTCCCTCCCGAGCAATTCTTCATCCTTGGCAGCCCACTGGAGCATGAGTTTGGCTCACGTGTGGGACGTGGCAGAGGCTCAGCGGGGCCCAGCCAGGGGTACCCCCTGCTGCTGGGCCAGCTGCTCAGCCAAGGTGCCAGCTCCGCCAGAGCTGCCCAGCTGGCCACCCTCCCTAGAGCAGCAGCAGATGCGCTCCTTGTCCTCACCCAGGTTCCCTTCAGGTCTCCTCCGCTGGGAGGTAGGAGCTCTGGGATGCTGCTCTGATGTTTGTGGCTTGTGACTCCCGGTGCCGCCCCTGCAAAATACAAGTCGCTTCCTACCTCAAGGTCATGAAAAGGGCAGACTCCTGAATCAAAGCTCATTTGGGGCCCAGAGCCAAATTGGTCTCCTGAATTGGCTACTGTATGACCTTGGGGAGGGGGGATGGGCCGGCTCCTAAGTACAGTTTCCTCACCTGCAACAGGAACTAGGAACCTCAGAGATGTTTGGCGCTTTGCCCACAACCTGTGTGAAGCACTTGGCACATTATAGGTGATAAGTTGTGTGTCCCCCAAATTCATATGTTGGAGCCCTAACCCCTGAGGTGCCTGTATTTGGAGATGGGATCTTTGGCAGGTAATCACCAGCCAAAAGAGGTCTTCAGGGTAGAGTCCTCATGTAGGGTTCTGTGTCCTTTGAGAAGAGCCTCCAGAGCCTTCTCTCTCTGTCTCTCTCTCTGGCCAGCAAGGACACTGCAAGAGGAAGCCATGTGCACCAGGAAGAGTGTCTCACCAGGAGACACTCTGATCCAGTTCCAGAAGAGCGAGGAAAAAGATGTTTCTTGATATGACTCCCAAGCTGTGTCATAGGCCAGGTTCACTAAGATGCTGGAAAATGCCAGGTCCCCTTACACCTGTCTTAGTTCCATTCTCCCTGAGGGCAAGACCCACATAATACCAAGCAGAGTACCTTGTGTGACTTAGCTACCCCATAAATGGTTGAAGAATTAGAGAATGAGGGAAATGTGCAAGAGTAAATGAATGAGTGAATGAATGAATGAGTGAATGAATGAGAGGTGGAGAGGCAGCCCATGGAATCCATGGATTGAAGCAGCTGCTCCTTTCCTCCTGATCTTCCAGAGCACAACCAGGGATCCCCTCTCCATCCCGCCCCACCCTAGTCCTGTGGGCCAACCCCTCCAAGCCCCTCCCAGGCCTTTAGAAGCCTCACAATGAGCCTGGCCTGCACACTGCCAGTCTCCTTGCCCCACTTTCAGCCACAGGGCCCTGAAACGGTCTGCATTGTCCCCACCCTGGGCTTCTCGGGACCCCATCCCAAGTCTTAACAGAAGGACCCCGCCAGGTGTCCAGAGTGGCGTCAGCCCATGCCTGCAAAGCAGGGCTCACTAGAAGAGGGACTTGCTTAAAGTCTGTCTTCCCACAACCTTCAAGAAAGCAGAGCTCAGCGCAGTTGCTGATCTCCTCCCGAAAGGGCTGTTCCCCAGCCCTCCTGGCAGCCCTGCCAGCCAGAACCTTGGCATCAGGTCATTGGCAAGATGCCTTAATTTATAAATGCCTTTGTTCCCCTGTCCCCAGATATCACCTCCTGAGCCCCCTCCCTCTCACCAACCCCTGCCCAAATTTGCACAAAAACACCATTTGTGGGAGCGAGACTCCCAGCCCTGGCGCCAAGCCATCAAATGAAGTAATTGCGCAATTAGAACTTAATTGCTGGATTTAATTTCTCTTTTTTCCTCCTTTCTTTGCATCTCAATTGTTAAAAATGTGCAGGTTCCACCTCTGATGTCTGATGAGTTTGTCCTGTCTGCCCCAGGAAGGGATGGTGTTGGGACTGGGGGAGGCAAAAAAAGCTTCTACATCTCAAAGAAAATTTACAAAGTTAACCTTCCCAGGTGGCTGGAAGCCAAGAGGGAGGGGGAGATTTAAAGGCAAGATTTGGTGGCAAAGGATTTTTCCCTTGAGGGCTGGATTCTCAGTGACCTTCAAAGAAAGCGATGCCTGAGCCTGGAGGAGGTGGGTGCAGCACTGCATCAGCCCCAGGCTGGAAGGCAGACTCAGCAAGGGGCCTGTAATCAGCATCCATCTGAATCCTCCCAGCAACCCCACCACAAAGGGCTGCTGTCCATCTTTTCACACCAGAGGAAACCAAGCCTCAGAGAGGGTCAGCTACTTGCCCAAGGGCACACAGCTAATTAATGCTAATGCAGGCAAGGGAGGCAGGAGCTAGCTTTTCTCATCCTCCTGTTCCCCAAGGCCGATGACAGGGCCTCAGATCCCAAGAACCATTGCGGAAAAGACAGTGAGGGATCCATAAAGGGATCTGAGAAATGAGAGGACGGTCTCGTTACAGGGCAGGGAGAGGGGCAGCCCAGACCCCACAAACCTGCCTACTCTAAATGGGTTCTGCCATCTGCCGCATCAACACAAAACATGTGAGACTTTAATGGGAAGGAACTTTAATACAATAAGGAAGCAATACAGAAAAGGCAAAGAATATAGTTTCTAAATCAAGCACCCAAAGTTACTGGTCCCCTCGTGGGTAAAAGTCCACCCAAGCAGGATTGGCCCAGAGCAAGGCCCCAAAGCCTGTCACAAGTTGGCTTGCAAAACCAAGCAGAGGTCAGGAAATAGTCAAGACAAAGCAACATATCACTGAAGAATCATTATTGCCTTTAGAAGTGCTAATGAGACTGTAGAGCTCACAAAAAGAAAAAAGTCCAAAGTCCTAGCAACAAGAACCTCTGAGTTTTACAAGAGCCTGCCAAGTGGCCTCAGACGCCATCTTTGATCTGGCCACTTGGTCCAACATACTACCTAATCTTTTGAGTAAAACTGTTGCACAGAACAATTTGCACAAAATCAAATGTCTTAGCAAGTCACTACAAATTACACACAGACACACAGAATCTTCACAAAGCCCAAGCCAGTTTTTCAACAGCAAATCTACATATGAAACAAACACACTAGAGAAAACAAAAATCACATTCGCGCTTATGGTAGCCAGTGCCATAGGGAAGCCCAATTTCCCCATGGGGCTGACGAACCACGGATGGCTCTGTCCTAAATCACATTGGGCGCCAAATCTGTTACAGGGCAGGGAGAGGGGCACCCCAGACCCTGCAAACCTGCCTGCTCTAAATGGGTTCTGCCATCCGCAGCGTCAACACAAAACATATGAGACTTTAATGGGAAGGAACTTTAATACAACTAGGAAACAATGCAGGAAAGGCAAAGATTATAGTTTCTAAATCAAGCACCCAAAGTTACCCATCCCTTCGTGAGTAAAAGTCCACCCAAGCAGGTTTGACCCAGAGCAAGACCCCCAAAGCCTGCCGCAAGTCTGAAGCATCTCCCAGAGGGGACCCACAGAAAAACATCAGAAACAACCAGACAAGTCTGGAGGGAAAAGAGCAAAATCAAAATCAAGACAAAAACTGCCATTGTCACCTCTGCATGGGTCTCTCACCCGCATCTGTGCAGGTAGTAATGTACCCACAGCACAGCTGATGTGAGGATTAGATAAAAGGACTCAGCACAGAGCCCATCCCACAGCAAACCTCCAGTTGGGGTTAAGTTGCTGCTGATGGGCTAAGCAGATAACAACCTAGAACAGCCCAGCCACCACCTGGTCTGGCCAGCTCCTGGGACACGGCCCACTCAGAGCCCACCTTCTGCCCATCAAGCTTGATGAGCAGATCATCAAATGCTTCCAGCAGAGGCGATCCTGCCTCCCAGCAGGAAGTTCCTTGGGGCCCCAGAGAAACTCCCCAAACAGCAGGATATTGACCTGAAAGCTGACACTTTCTTCCCGGGATGCTGCAGTCAAGAACTCAGGTCAGTTGTAGCCCCGGTCTGGGGAGGGGCTGAGAGAAACAGGTAAATGACGCTTGGGGAGACCAATCCAGTGGCCTCTGAGCCCTGCACCATCAGAGGCCATTTTGCACTCGGGGCAGAAACATTATTTCTGGCAGTGATTCAGCAAAAAGTGCTGAGAGAGAAATCAGCCTGCTGTCAAAACCCAAAGAATTGGTGAGCTCCATGTCCCCTGCTTTTCACTTGACCATGAATACGTGGACGACGTCCCCTTTGGCCCCTTGACAGAGCTCTTCATCTCTTCATCTCGACTCGGAAGGAGGAGAGTCCATCTTTCTTTTCTAAAGTAATGGACAAATGGAGCCCTTGGAAACTAGAGGGAATCAAATGAATGTACCTCAGGCCTGTTTCAGGAAGATCCCTCTGGGTGTTCGTCACTCATTTCTTTTTTTTAAAGATTTATTTATGCATACAAGAACTGGGGTACAGGCCAGAGGTGCGGGGGATGAGAAGTTCACCAGAGACAGAGTGGGGAGCAGAACAGGCAGACTGACTGACACACTGCTGAGGGGAGCAGCGGGCGAGACAGGAGAGGTCTGGTGCGCCATGTGAGTTGCTCCCTGGCCGGCCAGGGATCAAACTCCTGCTGCAGAGTCTGCGGACACATTCACAGTGCTGTACTTAACCCCTTGCGCCACTAGGGAGCCCCCACTCTCATTTCTTTTGCCAGTTCTATCACCCAATTAATCTCCTTTCTGTCCTCCACCACCCAAGTCCTGTCTTTTCCTGTTCTCAACAGCTTCATTTGCACTCTTTGCGACCAGGTGAAATATTTTGCACCTCGATTTTCGCATCTGTAAAATGGGAATAAAGGCTCCTCCCAATCTACCTGACAGACGTACTGAGCAGAGGAGACAAGGAATCATTTTGCAAAAATGCAATGACTGGGCCTCCCTGGTGGTGCAGCGGTTGAGCGCTGGGTTGCGAAGCTGCCTGCAGCCTCTGTAGCGCCGGTTCGATCCCCGGCTGCTCCCCGGCCACCCGGAGGAGGGTCTCACATGGCGCGCAGACCTCTCCTGCCGCCCGCTGCTCCCCTCAGCAGTGTACTTCGGTCCTGCCTGCTCTGCTCCCAGCTCAGGCTCTGGTGAATTCTCTCACCCTCCTGCGTTTCTGACTGTACCCAGCGCTTGTATAAATAAATAAATAAATCTTTTTTAAAAAAAAATGCAATGACTTTGGCCCGTGTAACTCAGGATTCCGAATACCTTAGAAGCAAAAGACTTGTGTTGTGGGTTGAGTTCTGTCCTCCCAAAAGATATGCTCGAGTCCTAATCCCTGACCCTGTGAGTGTGACCTTATTTGGAAAGAGAGGCTTTGTGGCTGCGTCAAGTGTAAGATGCGGTCAGGATGGATCAGGAGGCTCGTGATGCAAAGCCAGAGTCCTTATAAGAAGAGGGCAATTTGGACACAGGTGGAGACAAGGTCATGTGACAACAGAGGCAGAGAAGGAGCATGCAGCTGTAAGTCAGAGGACACCCAGCGTGGGCAGCCAACAGCCATCAGAGGCTCTGAGACACTGGGAGGGCTTCTCCCCCAAAGTCTTCAGCCAGAGCACAGCCCTTGAGTTCAGACTCTTAGCTTTCAAGCCTGTAAGAGAATCAGGTCTCTTGTCTTAAGCCATCAAGTGTGTGGTTTTCTGTGGCAGCCCTAGGAAACTGGTACAAAGTGCAAGGGAATTCCTACCCATTAAGCCCCCTGCAGCCCCCACAGTGGCACCCACACTGTCTACTCTTGAGACCATCTCCTCACCCACATCCCCATACGAGCCCCAGACCACACACTGCCACCAGCATACCCAGACATATTTTTCTTCCACTTGATCCTAGGTCTGTCACACCATCCCTTGTGTGGCAAATCAGGCAGCAGTCTGCATGGGACGTCAGCAGCAGATGCCAGGCGGCACAGCGGCTGATGGCGGCAGGCTCTGTGCCAGGGGTGGTATTTGAGCCAGGCCTTGCTGCTGGTGGCCCTCGTTTAGTTGCAAAGGAGAGAAATGGAAAAGCACCCACTCCAATTAGGGACGAGCTTCTGCAGGGTACTCAGCTCTCATCAGGGCTAATGAAAATGAAAAATTCCCTGTGATATGCCCAGAGCCAGAGTTCATCTGTCATTCATGAAACCCATCCCAGGATGGAGCTCAGAGGAATGAGACTTAGCCAGTCTGGTTTGTTTTTTTTTTTTCCCCAACATTTCAAGTATTTTCCCACTTCCCCTGGGTTCTAATAGGGAGTTGCTGCTCCCAGGTAAGCTCATCCACTTCCTTGCCTGAGATATTCTGTTCCTCTCTCTCTCAGAATGTTCCACCCCCCCTTCCTGGGCCCAAGTTTATTCCATTGCAAATGCCTCCTTCTCCAGGTTTTCCAGGATCCACTCCAACCAGGGCTGACTCTATGGAGCTGTGACCCATGCAGTCACTCAGACCCTGGAGCCCAGAGGACCCATGTTTAGGTCAAAGCCCTGCTGTCGCCATCTTGAAATTTTTCATCATTTTTGAATGAGCAGTTTTGAGCTTTCATTTTGCACAGAGCCCCACAAATTATTTCTCTGGTCCTGATGCCAACCTTTTCCAGCCAACCAGATAGCAATCTCTCCTCCATGCGGACCCTCACAATACCCTCTTGCTCTATACATCTCTTCATTCAGTCATGGGTCTTCTCTGAGAAAGGAACTGCTAGGCGATTTTGTGGTGTTGTGTGAATTTCAGAGAACACAGTCACACAAACCCAGGTGGCAGAGCCCACGACATACCCAGGAACATGGTCTAACCGACTGGCCACTGTAGAATATGGGTCTGTCACCGGTGATGTCATCTCTCAAGGAATAGTCACCGGCACCAGGTGAGGGTCAGGCACTGTCTAGACAATGGAGATTCAGCCCCAGATAGGGCTGTTTTGATGGGACTTAACAATCCCATATGAGGGAGATGCAATAAACAAATTAAATACAACAATGGCAGATTCAAAGTCCCATAATTTCTTGAAATATTATCTATCTTTACCTACCTGTTGTTTCTGTACACCTGCTACTCCTCCAAGAATATGTCAGCGGCTCCTAGAAGAAAACCCCACATCCCTCCCACCACACACATCCTGTGTGTCCCCTCGGGGGGGCCATCTAGGCCTTTTCCACTGTGTTCATCTGCTAAGGAGGCCACAACAAGATGCCAGACAGAGGGGCTGAAGCCACAGACTTTTTTTTGCTCATACTTCTGGAGGCTGAGCCCAAGATCAAGGTGTTGGCAGTTTGTTTTCTCCAGAGACCCCTCTCCATGGCTGCAGGGGTTCCCTTCTCGGTGTTCTCCCCTATTCTCTCTTCCATGTACCCTATCAGATGAAGATTCCACTTTCAAGACTCATTTAACCTTGATTAAACGTTTAAAGGTCCTGTCTCCAAGGACAGTGATGCTGGGGTTAGGGCTTCACCCTACGAGTCCAGGGAAACACGATTTGGCCCGGAATGTACTCTCCCATCGCCGGGCTTTGTACAAGCAGTTCCTCTGCTTAAATGCTCTTTACCTCATCAATCTCTCGGCGCTCAGCCCGGACATCACTGCCTCCCTGCAGCCTTCTTGAATAGCCCTGAATCCTCCACATCTCCCCCCACGCTGACAGCCCAGTCCCACCCCAACACGTGTGATGAATGAGCTCGTGTGTACCTCCTCCATCAGACTGCCCAGCTTGGGCCTGAGCACAGGCTCCCCTTGACATCTCCAGCTCCCCTTGGCATCTCCAGCTCCCAAACCTGTGCTGGGAACATGGAAGCTGCTAGATTAATAGATCTTAAGCTCACCAGAACAAGAAAGAACATGATCTCCTGGTGGGGCCAGGAGACACCCCCAGCCCTTCAGGCACTTGGAAATTACTCAGTAAGTGATCAGATAAACAATCACCATAAAAACAAGCCCCGGGGTGCGCCCGTTCTCAGATTCCTCCTGCAGTGGTTTTACTTCTCTGCTGCACCTCCACCACACTGTCCCACTCAGCTACAGTCCCCCTTCCATGTGGAATGTGGGCAAGAGACAGCCCACCCCAAACTTCCTCATTAAGGAAGAGGAGCCTTCCTAGGGGCCCATCAGCAGACCAATGGGTAAAGAAGATGTGATCTCTACATAATGGAATACTACTCAGCTATGAACAAGGAGAAATCCTGCCATTTGCAACAACACGGATGGACCTGAAGGGAACTACCCTCAGTGAAATAAGCCAGGTGGAAAAAGGTGAAGGTCGTATAGTTTTAAAAGCATATATGTGGTACGTGAAGAAACAAAACAGACAAATGAAGTACATGAAACAAACTTTTAGACAATAAGAACAAAATAGTGATTTCCAGGAGGGAAGTAGAGTGGTAGGCCATAAATCAGGTAAAGGGGGTCAGCTGTGTAGTGGTGCAAGGGGTGAGCATAGGTAGTCAGACAATGTTCAACTCCGAGGCTGTGTGCCAGAAACGACATGAAGTTATAAACCAATATTACGTGCATGAAAACAAAGGCGGCTCCTTTAAGAGTTCCTTCAAGGGCCTCCCCTGGTGGCGCAGCCTCTGAGCTAGTTCGATCCCCGGACCACTGGGCGAGTGTCCCACATGGCAAGCAGACCTCTCCTGTTTTGCCCGCTGCTCCCCTCAGCAGTGTATTTCATCAGTCTGCCTGTTCTGTTCCCAGCTCTGACTTTGGTGAATCCTCTTACCCTCCCGCGCTTCTGACTGTACCCAGTGCTTGTATAAATACATAAATAAATCTTAAAAAAAATAAAATAAGAGTTCCTTCAAGTTGTGACCCTGGGATTTTGGAAGCAGCTCTGCCAGGCGGGACCCCGTTGCTTCAGCCCGGTAGCTCCAGCGTGAATTCACCTCTCTGGCTGTTCCTTTAATGGGTCACAAGAAGGACAAGGGTAGAAGGAAGTACCCTGCAGGTCCCTTTCACAACCCAGGAGAGAAGCAATGCCACAGGGTGGGGGAGAAGAGTCTGGCCAGCTTCTGACCTAATTTGAAGGTTGAACCAAAAGGATTCCTGGCGGATTAGACGTGGGAAGAGAGACAGTATGAAGTCAAGGATGACAGCAGACTGCAGTATGAGCAGCTGGAGGTTGGTGTTGCTATGAACTGAGATAAGCAAGATTTTAAAGTAATAATAAAGCAGTGCATGTGCTCTCCTAGCACCTCAAACACAAGAAAGTCCTCTAAATTCTGAGGCCTGGGAGCGAGGCCATGTTTTAAAGAGATTGGCTTTACATTTCTTCTTTCTTTTCTGTCCTCTTTTTTGCCTTTCCTTTTCCTAAAGGCCCATCTTCCCTGATTCTTCTGTCTTCCCCAGGACACGGGTGCCCGTCCCACAGGTGAAGCTCTCTCTCCACACAGGCTTCCTCACCCGCACCCTGGCTTGGTTCTGTGCCATGGTGAAGTACCTAGTCTTGGCTGCAAATGGTTCTCCTGCCTCCTGGGAATGGTGCAAAGGAACTTTGGAGGAGGTACCCAGTGCAGAGCAGAGGATGCTAATCGAGTGGCTGGTCCCCACCCACAGCTTCGCCCCCCTCCTTCTGTGCCCATGACAGCCGGCTCCTCCCACAGACTTGGGGAAAAAGACTTGAGAGCCTGAAATGCCAAAATCTGCAGTCTCTGAGGCGGAGTCTGGGAGCTGAAATCCTACAGCCACAGTTGAAATCTCTTGTGGGTGCTATGTATGTGTGTCTGTGTGTGCATACCTGTCCATGCATGCATGTGTATACACATGGGCATGTTTCAATGTACCTGTGTGTGGGGGGGTGTGCATGTGTGTCTATGCATGTAATGATGCTTGTGTGCCTTGCATGAATGTGTGTGCATGCCTGTGTGATGATGTGTGTTCGTGTATGGTCATGTATGATTTTATGTGTGTCATTGCCGGTTTCTTCCACAAACTAATTGCAAGTGTTAAAAAAGAGAAAAGCAGAGGGGGAAGCTATAGATTACAGGATATTTAAAATATCCAATCACAATGGGTGGGTCATATTTAGATCAGATTCAAACAAAAGCATATAAATAAAAAGACATTTTAAACGAGTCACAATCAGCATATACAGTTACAAATTTGAATACCACCTGTATAATTGATGATATTAAGGAACTCTGAATCCCTTCTTAGTTCAATAATGACCTGGTGGTTGTGTTCATTACAAGGTCTTATTTTAAAGGGAAGCATATTTGTGGCTGAAATATTTGTGGTGATACTGTATGGTGCCTGGTATTTGCTTTAAAATAATAAGGGGGAGGGGGAAGTGGGTGGTGATGGGAATTAGACACCATTGGTCATATGTTCATGGTCAGGGGCCTAGGAAAAGAGGTTCATGCAGGTTCAGGAGAACTTCTGTCTTCTTTTGCATATGTTGGAACTTCCCCATAATCATAAAATTGAAAGTTAATGAAGCAAAAGTAACCTGCTGCCAAATAAAAGATGTAAAAGGCATAATCTTGCCAGGCCACGTGGGTCCCCAGTGGCAGCTGTTACAGTGCCCCTTGTCCTACTCTGACAGCAACAGGACAGCATTTGACAGACGGCTCTTCTCCAACCCGCCAGCTGCTTTTCACTCCTGTGAAGGCAAAGCAAAGCTACACGAAAGACACTTTCTTATTTTGACCACGATTCTCCAATGGAAAATCATTCCCCAAGCTTTCCCAACGTAGACCTTCCCCCAGGATTATTTCTAACTCAGTCAAAAAACATCTTGACCTTCAACTTCAGCAGTCCTCCAACTCCCCCACCTCCAGCTCTGGATTTCCAGGGGCCGCACAACTTTTTCTTTTCTGGGAAGTCTCTCCTCTCCTGCCTCTTGCCTGTGTGACCGGGGTGTCTTACCATCAGGCTGAGAGAAAGCACAAGAGTGAAGGGACCACAAACAGCACAAAGATGAGTTTAAGCAAATTCCATCAACAGAGAGTCACGGCTGAGACGGCGTCCCGTGCGACTGAAGGAGGGCATCCTCCACAGCCAGCGAGCTTCCTGGCGCTGGTCCCCGGACCATATGCCTGCAAGTGCTAATTAGGATACTGACGAATTGTCACAGGGACAAAATATCAGTGGCTTAAATAAGATGAGAGTTCATTTCTCCCTTGGTAAGAGGTTTTCAGAGAAGGTGTGTTTCTCTGCTCCACGATTGGGTCCAAGTAGATCACCTTCCAGCTCTGAAGCAGAGTTTTGGTAAAAGCTGCCAGAAAGTCCTACATGGAAGGAAGACACCCAAATGGGGACCGTCCGTTTCAAGGCTGGATCTCTGTATTTAGCGTGTGGCAGTCACATTCCGGATGTGCTGTGCTTTGCACATAACCAAGACTCAATAAATATTAGCTTAATTGATTTAAATATGTGTGTGCCTACAAATATATGTGTGAGTGTATACATGTGTAAACGTATTTATGCAGCGATCCCTGCCAAAACAGCATATGGGAGACTGTGTACTATGCATAAGAAGATAAAACAAGGCACGAGCCAACTAGAAGCTGGTCGTTGTTACAGTAATTCTTCCTCCCATGAGCCCTGGAAAATAAACGAAGCACCTGTCAGGAGGATTCTGTTTGCAGCCATCATGGAAGAGTCATCACACACTCTCCCATTCTCTGTCTTTTTCTCTGACCATCCTTCTCAGTCTTCTCTGTGAACCCCTTTGTCTGCCTGCTCTCGAATGGCAGTGTCCCAGGGGGTCCCGACCTCACCCCTTGTCCCCTCCCCACATGCTCTCCTTGGTGGGGCCAATCCCTCCTCTGGCCTCACCTCCTGCCTAGTCGCCTGCATGTCCCCCATGACAAGCCAGGCTCACCCCTAGAGTTCCTGTCCTGAGCGTACTCCCCTGCTTGAGGAGGACTGATTCACTTGACCTCTGGCAACCCTGGCTCCACATTCTCTCCCCCACCACCTCTGATTTCTGGGATTCCCCAGTACTTGCAAGATCACTGAGCTCGGCTACCTTCCCATTGTCCACTTGGCTGATGAGAAATTCATGCATTCCTGATGCCACAAAAGCTGCCCCATGCTGCCCACTCCTCCTGTCAAACAGGTGAATGGGCGGCCGGGTCACTCCAACCCAGGAGGAAGGAGATTCCAGGTTCACCACCTTCTGGCCCCTCCCAGCTCTATGATTACCTCCTGGGCTGGTGACCCAAGACCCCACATCCCAAGTGGTGCTGCAGAACGGGCTCCGGTGCTGCAGCTCACCTGGCAATGGGAACATCGCTGTGCCTCAGTTTCCCTATCTGTGTAATGGGGTAATAATGTAATGCCGTGTGGGGTGGTAGTGAGGAGTGACCGAGTTAGTATTAGGAAAGCATTTAGAGCCACAACTGGGACATAGTAAGCACTTTATGTGTGTTTGCTTTAAAAAAAAAGTTTGTTGCATTTATGTGAACAAACAATAAAAGCAAACAGAAACTTGTTGAATGAACAACGGAGTGGGTAAATGAGAGAATGAACATATCCCAGCAGATGTGGGTTCTAATCACAGCACCAGCGTATATGGGCTGCACCGTCTAAGCCTTGATAGGCTAAGTGGACCCTGAACCAGAAGTTTCCCTGGGAGCAAAGTCTCAGTCCATGGCCCAGAGCTACAGAGGAGAACCTGCGTTCTCGCAAGATTCCCAGGGGGTTCCTGTGAGACCCGGGTGCCCCAGCGCAGCTTGGCAGTGACTTCCCTGTTCTCTGTGATGCAGAAGAGGGACTCAGAGGCCCGGATCCCCCTGGAAGGAGCTTTCCGGGTTTTTTTAAATTTAATTTACATCATTTTTCATTTTTTGCACTATGTATGTATTTTCGTCTTGCTTATATTTCCCATACAATTCCCTCCCCTCTTATTTTGACCCTAATCCCTCCTCCCCTCCCCCCCAGTGTGTCTCTGGTTTATAGTTGCTTGTTGATTTTGATTTTTACTTTATTATAATTAGTCTTTTTCCTGGTCCCTTATTTAGGTTTTCTAAATTCCTGCTATGAGTGAGACCCTCCGGTATTTTTCTTTTTCTTTCTGGCTTATTTCGCTGAGCATGATCCCTGGACTCGCTCTGGACCGGCAACCAACTGGGCCTGCTCCAGCCCAGCTCTGCTCAGCTCTCCGAAGTCCTTCTTTATCCATCCAGGTAAAGATAAAGGCTCCTTCCTCTCTCTCTGTAATTCAGGCTACCTCATCTCGCTGCCCTCTGTTGACAGAAAATGTAAGCTATTTCCCACCTTTTCCTACCAGCGATATCCTCAGAAATGTGTGAATATAGGTGGAGGATAAAGTCTCAGAAGTGATACTGCTAGGTCAGGGGCTAAGAGCAATTTTCTTTTTTTTTTTTTTAAGATTATTTATTTATGCGTACAGAGCTGGGGTACAGGCCAGAGGTGTGGGGGTGAGAGGATTCACCAGAGACAGAGTAGGGAACAGAAGCAGATCAACCAAAGTACACTGCTGAGGGGAGTAGCAGGAGAGTCAGGAGAGGTCTGCTGTGCCATGTGGGTATCTCCCTAGCCGGCCGGGGATCGAACTCGTGCTGCAGAGGCTGCGGACAGCTTGCTTCATAGGTTGCATCTTAACCCCTTGTGTCACCAGCAATTTTCATTTTGAGGGACCACACTAAATGGCCCTGCAAAGAAGTCTGAGCAGTGGGTGCTCCCCCACAATGATGGAGGTAGGCGGGTCCAACCTCAACCACGTGTCAGCAAGTACCTCATCTGCATGATTTAACAGGTGAATAGGGTCCTCACAGTTTGAGTTTGCTTTTTTCCCTTCTCCAGTAGAGAGAGTGAGCGACTTTCATGTGTTTAAAGGCCACTATTAATAATTCTTCACCTTGCACATGCTGGTTAAACGTTCAATCCATAATGTAAATCCAGTTGCCAAACCTGACAGGTGAAAGCAAGTCCTCTGTAAGGGATAGAAAAGTTTCCCTCCTGGGTGGGCATGAAGAGCACATTTTGCAAGCAGCAACGTGACCCCAGGGAGTGGCCATCCCCCAGGGAGTGAGGCCACTGGCTGCTCTCCAGCAAAGCAGACAGCACGTATGATGGTGACGTCAGCTCTCTGGCCAGTGCACCCCAAGTGGAGTCTGTGTCTGGAGAGAGACACTGCACCCTTTTCCTCTCCACTGCATCCACACAGCAGGCTCAGGGGCTCTGGAGGAACCTCAGGTTTGTCATTCTGCCTCTCGAGTTCCAAAGCTAAGCCCTGTGCTTCCCAGGAAAGGAAAATAAATGGTCATGGCATTTCTGACTGGCGTGCTGGGGCATTCGAGGGCAGGGCTGCTATTTTTCCAGGTCAAGTCCTTGACAGCCCTGAGCAAACTTTGCTGCCGCCACTGTCCAGGCCTGTCTGCTGCCCATGGCTTGTCAGGCAGCCCTGCCCCTCAGACGGGTGCCTGCAGGGCACAGGGCCAGTTGAGAAAACCTCGGCAGCCTCTTCCAACTTGCAGAAACATTTTTCAAACTGCACTAGCCACCATCTAGATGGGGAGGGGAAGAGGTCTGCCACAGCTCTGAGTGTGAATGGTGAGAAATGGATAAGGGAACCATCGAGACCATCAGTGGCTCAATGCACAAGGACATGAAAAGGTCCCAAAGAAACAGACAAGTTGTGTTTTTCCTTTGCACCTTCTTTTTACTTATTCATAGCTTCTCTTGGTGTTTTGCAAAGAGTATTGCTATTACTCTGGTAGTAAGAAGAGAATCATTTTATTCATCACGGCAGCTATTTCAAAACAGACCTGTGGCTCCTGCCTTGCTGTGTCCTCAACCCCATGTGTGTTTAACATCGGACACTGACAGACACTTGGCATGAAGAAGAGGAGCCACCCCAGGCCCAGAGGGACAGCCAGGGGTGTGGAGGCAGCAGGAAAGAGAAGACCCAGAACGATGATAGTAAAGAATAGCAGTTATGGGTGGGTCCAGGCTCTACCATTAGGTGTTCCACAGTCACAGGCCAGCTCGACTCCCTGGTGATCACGTGATCTCACCAGCACACTCACCTCCCTTGGTCTGCAACCTGGGGGCCATCATACATAACTTTCAGGGCTGTTGAAAGAAGTCACCGAGATGATATGTCCATGGACACAGCCCTGTGTCCAGCACATGGTGAACACAGCACAGATGAGGTTCAAGGGCATGGTCACTGCAAAGCAAGAGGCTCCTTCCAGAATAAGAAGACACACCAGATGGGATTTGGTTCACTCTGCAGGACCTACCCCAGGGCCTTGGGCAAGTCACGTTCCTCCTGAGTCCCAGAGACCTCAGAAGATTATTCTGAGTCTTGCTGAAACCATCCCTGTTGGCAGGCTCAGAGGGGTCACAGCTCACTCTGCTGGTCACTACCCTCCCCCACGTGGGATCCCATCACCTGGGGTGATGCCTCACACACAACCGAGACTAATGGTGGCAAGCTCGCTGCCCTGGGCCAGCCCTGCCTCCCCAAGGAAGCTGACTTCTTGTTTGGGCCTCTCTGCTCTCTCCATGGAGACAGGACAGAGCAGGAGGGTATTGAAAAGCCCTTCCTTCAGGAAAAGGCCTCTCCCTTCCCCAGGGAGCCCACACTCTGGTGACGCAGTTCCCTGGATCCACCAGAACCAAAGGAATTTCCCATCCCAGAGGCCTCTGGGCCATTCTGGGGGAAGGAAACCCGGCCAGCGGCCCCTTTGAGGAGACGCCCTGGGGAGCCAGTCCAGCCCAAGTGTGGCCCACCCCACCCACAGCGGCTTCTGTCTGGCTGTCTGCAGCCCGAGCCTCTCCTGCAGGTACTTGCTTGTCCTCCAGAGACAGGAGGAATTTTCACAATCGCTGCTCTGGGAGCCCAGCCTCCAGCACCAGAGGCTGAATGCTCACAAGGAAGACACGGAATGGATCGTTTCATCTCTGGACAGAGCCCAGACAGAACTGCACTCCCACCTGAGCAGGCCAGGGCTCCCCCTGGGATGTGTTTCCACGCTCCAGCCTGGATCAGGAGTAGCGCCCCTCTCCCGAGCATACCCACATCGGCAAAGCCAGCCTGGTGGACACTTCCTGCTTCTCTCTGCACTGCAGGGCCTCCCTTGGTGCCCCATACCCCCACCCCCACCCCCCAAACCACTGTGTCACCCTAGGGAAAGGCACAAGCACTGGAATCCTTGGCTCAAGTGATGGTGGGTCACTATCTGGGTGATGATAGGCAAGTCATGTATTTATTATTTGAGTCTGTGTTTGCATCTATAAAATGGGAATTGAAAAAGGAGCTGCATCATAGCATTTGACATGTTCCAGAGCGCCTCCTGGCATGCGCTCGGTGCCACGCCCTCTCCCAGGTGCTGGAGGCCCAGCCATGAGCAGACACCACCTGAATTCTCGAGTTGGGTGACACTAAAATGCCTGGCAGAGCCCTGTCCAGCTGTGATGGTGTTTGGTGTCAGCCACACCGCAGCCCCTCAGAGCACAGCTCTAAGTTGCATCTGTTTAACCTCAGTGGTTTGAAAGCATAGACTGTGGTGTGTGTCCTGAGAGAGCTCGCTCGGCTTCCTGCACTTCGCCCTTGTTCAAGTTCAGCCTCATAAATTTGTTTTTTGAACAAGTCACAGTGATGTCTTGGGTTTGGGTGGGGCTAGCAGCTCTGGGGGTGCGGAGCATTTCTGTAGAGCTTTCAGAGAGGCAAGCGGTGCATCACAGACAGGCATTCCAGAATCGAAAGGATGGATTCCTCCAATGGTATGTTGCTCGGGGTCAAAGGTCAAGCTGTGGTCCTCTCCAGGTCTCCTTGTTCTGGCTCCGGGATGGCTCCCCGTGGGCTTCTCTGGCATGGCCTCTTCATAGGTCTCCAGGTGTGGCCATGCTCGTCCCTCTGCCTATTGCCAGCCCTCTCTCATCTCCACACAGCCAACCCGCTCAGTCTAGACTCCTTCCTGGGGTCCACCTCTTCCCGCCTCATCTCCCTCCACTCCGCCTTCTCGATACTCCAGCCCCACACACCAGACACTCATCCCACCTCGGGGCCTCTGCGCTCAACCTTCCCTCTGTCTCACACTCTGTTCCCGGTGGACTTCCTCTTAGCCTTCCAAGCTGTCCTGATCACGCAGCATAAACTAGCTCCATCTGCCCCAGGCATGCTCGATTGTATCGATCTGTTCTGTTTTCTCTAAGGCCCTGATTTTATCCAAATTTTTCATTTGTCACTGGTACATTTGTATTTTAATCTCTTCCACTTCCCATTCCTAGAACATAAACTCCATGAAAGCAGCCTTTGTTGTCCTATTCAGCATGACCTTTGTCTCTCTAGCGCCTGAGAGGATTCATGTCCCCAAAGCCAAGTATACATTTGCTGAGTAAGTGACCTCGAAGCCAGGTTCAGGTCAACCACCCACAAAGCCTGGGCAGACTGTCGACCATCCCCAAAGCCTGGGCAGACTCCCTGAGCTGGGAAGAGCCCTTTCCTCTGAAGGGCACACAGTGCTCTGCCTCCCTTACAGCCCTCAGCCGTGGTTATTTATAGTCACCCTCTCTCTGCTCTACCTTAGACTCCTGCATCTAGCTCCTGCCTAATTCATCTCCCAGCCTCCCACCTCCTCCCAGCCCTTCGCTAAGTGCCTGTAGGCCGTGGTGCTCCGGCAGCGTTGAGTGAGTGGTGTTGACTGCTGTCACGGACACCTAAGAATAATTTGGAATTCCGTGTCTCTGCATACCAAGCACCAGGTCGTCACCCTCTTCAAAATGACTATGAATTTATGGGAATATGATTTCCAAAGGGGAATATTGCCGGGGCGATAGAATTGAGTAAACACAGGTCTTTTGCAGGCAGGTTGTTGTGATGATAATTTCCTCCCCACTTTCGGCATAATTGGATGCCTGCATCTGGGTTGCTTTGCAATAACTCTTCAAAGGAGGGTGATTAAATGCAGAGAAGGTGAAAATTAAATGCAACCATCTTATCAGGGGGACTGGGAAATGACAAATATCATGGGTTTCTGGGAGAAGCAGTGCAGACGGGAACTTTTCCTGTGCTGGTTAGAACTTGAGTTTAAGGGGTCTTGGGGACAGTAACTTGGCCTGTTTCTGTCTGGCCCTCAGGCTGCATTAGCTGGTCCACTCTGCTCTCTTCGTGTATGGAGGTCTTGCCAGTCATTATCTAGCGATGGATGGATTTGGGAATATTTTTGTTTCACCAGGTGCTGCAAATGCTACTCCCCTTGAGACCCCCCCTTTTCTCTGATACTTCACGCTCCCACCCCTGACCCCACATGCATGCTCCCGTCATGCATGTTCCAGCTTCCTCAGCATGCCATCCTGCCCGGCAGCTGTCTGCACTGGGGGCCCTTCCACCTGGTGGTCCCCACACACCAGCTCTCCCCACATCCCCCCACCAGGTGACTTCATGCTTCAGGTCAGCTCTAGCCGCCCCTCCTCAGCGGGTCCTTCCAGGAGTAAAGGCCCATCCTCTCTGTTCCAGAGGAAGAGTCAGGATGGCGTCACACTGACTGACACCGACTGGAAACTCGACCCTGTTCTCACAAGAAGGAGCTGTCTTTCTCACTGGATTTGTTCAGGTGTTTTAATTCCATTTTAGTGCAGCACCTAAAATCAACCACCCTAAAAGTGCGAGTGGTATCTCTTGATATCACTCTCCTAGGATCTCACTGTCATGAGCTAAATGGCATCAAATATCAACCACAGACACTCACTCCGCCCCTCTGTGCGCAGCAGTCAGGTATCTAGTGCTGTTGATTCGGCCTCTTTGAATACCTCCCGCATCCCCATCAGCAGCTCCTACCTCACAGCGCCCCCTCGGATTCACACAGTACCTCCTCCAGCATCTCGCCACCCTCTGGAACCTTGTCCATTCTCTGTCCACCTGCCATGCGCCTGCCCGCCCAAGGGCCTGATAAATGGTCACTGAATGAGTGAGTCTCTCTTTAACAACCCAAACTGTAAGTCAGCGTGCCACGGCCTAGCTGGCATTTCTCAGAGTGGGATGACATCTGCATGTTCCAAAAATAAGAAATGCCTCCCTTAATGGGGCCCCCCTGGGAGCTCTCTGGAACTCTGGAAGACTGGGGTGTCTTCCCGATGGGGTGGGATGTCCTTTCCCTCTGAGAAGACGTGACCCTGCCTCTGCAGACTCACTGGTCACTCAAGGCATCGCTGCCCTAATGTCCTGCACGTACTCTGTTCTCAGGGCTTTGACTGGAGTCTGTGCCTCTCCCCTGCTTGAGTGAGCAACCTGGGCACAGGGACCAAGTCTCCATCAGCCTGGATTCCCCAGAATGGCTCGAGGAGATGCCAGATAAATGCTGGCTGAGTTGAATTGCAGAGTCAGAGGCTTAGCAATTGCACCTCACCTGTCCCACTCAGGGTCTTCTCTGCCAAAGCCAACAGGATCCCTGTCACCTGTCCAAGACCTCAGCACACCCCTGTGTGGCTTGCAAGCAGGATAATTTGTTTCTTTTTGGGAGATCTTGTCAGTCTCTTCTCTTGTTGTTGTTGTTGTTGTTGTTTTAAATCTTGGCAGAAAGCAAATCCAACTGGAAAGTGACTTGGATTAAGGTTAAGAAAGAGTTTAAACAGCGTTCTTCCTATACTTTTTGCCCTTGTCTCCAAAATGCCAGTGTAACAGTAACTGCAGGCCACCAAACTCTTCCCCTGCCACATTATAATTAAATCACTGTTGGGCCTCCCCGGTGGCGCAGCGGTTGAGCGCTGGGTTGTGAAGCTGCCCGCAGCCTCTGCAGCGCCGGTTCGATCCCCAGCTGCTCCCCGGCCACCAGAGGAGGGTCCCACATGGCGCGCAGACTTCTCCTGCCGCCCGCTGCTCCCCTCAGCAGTGTACTTCGGTCCTTCTGCCTGCTCTGCTCCCCGCTCTGGCTCTGGTGAATTCTCTCACCCTCCCGCGCTTCTGACTGTACCCAGTGCATGTATAAACAAAAAACAAACAAACAAATAAATAAATAAAAACATGCCTCTTATATAAATAAATAAATAAATCTTTAAAAAAAAAATAATTAAATCACTGTTGTCAGGATGGCCTGCCAGGTGCTGGCACAGGGAAAGCTAATCACTGGAAAGTAAGTTCAACATGGGAGCCCGACCTCTGCTGCCCCCACCCAGGCTTTTTCTTCCCTGCTATTTCATGAGTACTGGCACCAAGGCCAAAGGTGGATGCTTTGGTGATCCCCATTGCAGTTGCAGCACTGAGGACCAGAAAAGCTCAGTATCTCACACACGGTCACACAGCAATCAGCACAGATGGGATTCGTTGTCCATAGCCAGTGTTCCTGACCAATACACACAATTCCCACATGGTTTTTGCTTTTTTTTTTGTTCTGGGTTTCTTCAAAAAAGTATTTTTTTTAAAAACCCAGGGGAAGGATCATCTCTGGGAATTCTCTCTGGCTCTCTGCACAGGTTGAGTTCCTCTGTGTTCCCAGTGCATCTTACTCACATGCACGTTAGCGCATCTTCTACAATATAAGTGAATATTAACATTTGTATGCAAATATACATATTTATATTTCCTCTTAGATTCCACAAGAACTTGGACCTGTTCCACCAGTGGGACACTTTCTCTTCAGAGCCCAGCTCCTATGGGACCTCTTCTGTGAAGCCTTCCTTGACTTCCTCCATAGCATTTTCCACAATAACATTTGAAGTTCAGTGTGTGTGTGTGTGTGTGTGTGTGTGTGTGTGTGTGTGGTGTAAAATCCTCTAGTTTGTGAGCTTCTCAAGGGCATGACTGGTTTATGATTTTTTTTCTGCAGCCCTGATTCCTCACCCTGTTCCTGCCACATGATGAACCCCCATTATTTGCATAAGACTAGTAAATCCTCATTCATTATCTGTGCAAGGTTTATTAATTTTGAGGCCCCGTGGAAACAAGTAGCTTGTTTCTGGTCCAGTTGAATGGAAAGAACCACAGTCCAGCCACCAACAAAATGAAAAAAGAATCACATTCTTTGGGGCTAATCTGCTCATTTCTCCACGCAACACTCAGCTAGAGAACAGCTGGGTCAGCCTGCTCAGGTCCTAAGATGGGGAAAGTGAAATCCCATCCAGTAACTTACACTCCTCAGTCTTTCCCTGTTCCTGGAAAGAGGGTCACACTGTATTGTTTTTCCCCCTCCAAAGTGTAGATTATTCTGTTTCAGAGAAAAATCCCAGTTCTAGGAGCCTCCTCTATTTGTTAGGTAGGAAAGTGAACTCAGAGAAGTCAGGTGAGTTACTCAAAATCTTTCAGCAGGAAAGTAAGGAATCCTCCGTCATTGCACTGGACCTTTGCTACAGAGATCCTCTTGCTTAGAAATCCACGATGCAGTCTTTGGCCCATTAACTGCTCACTGCAGTTATCTTAGATTTGTGTTGATCCAAAGGCCAAAAAATGAGTCAAAATATGAACATATTCACATAATTATTGTATCAACAATAGCTACTACCACTCCGCACTTGCTCTGCAAGACACAAACTATACTATCTACAGCTCACGATTTTCAAAGGCCCTACAAGATGGAGTCCACAGACTAGGAGACTGAAAGAGCTTGAATAATGTGCTCAAGGTCACTGAGGGGCAGTGTCAGAATAAAGATTCAAACAGGCCTGTGGGACTCAAATTACTGGATTCTTGGCCACAACAATCAATTATTTTGCCTCATCCAAGATCCCCAGTGCCACCCAGGGTAGGTTCCAGGATGCCATCAGCCAGGTGATGCTTCTGATCCATATTTTGCTCCCTCCTCCATCCCTTAGCCCCTCCATTCATCCACCCTCAAACATGCACACCACATACACACATACACGTGCACTTGGTAAAGGTGGTAACTAAAGAGGTAGCTGATTAGGAAGCCACAAACCTCACAAAACAGAAATTGATGTGGTCTAAGCGGTCTCAGCACTCTGAACAGCTCCTTCCCACCCCAGTGAGGTGGCCCTGGTAAGCCCCCCGGGAGGTTCCAGAGCCAGGAGAGCAACTCTCTGGCTGCTTCCCCCTCCATTCTGAACAGACCACCCTGCTCTGTTTCCCAGCCTCTCCCAGGTCTCACCTCTAGCCCGGCTTCTGGGTTGACTCTTCAGCCACCTGACCTGCTTCCATTGATGACTTTCAGCCACAGCTGGACAGAAATCATCCTATGCCCCTTGACATAGATATTCTATAAATACTTACATAGCGTTTTTTTTTTGTTTGTTTGTTTTTTGTTTTTTGTTTTTTTTTGAGGAAAGGGTTGGGACAGGTGTCATTGATTATTTAGCACCAGCAATCGAGACTTGGGTGGTCCTCCAGCCTGTCCTCCATGATTACAGCATTTAGCTCTGCTGTCTTGCCTCCTTCACAGCATGAGAGCCCCAGTCACAGCCTCCTTGAGGGCAGTTAGTATGAGCAGCTTTGGAATACCTCCCATAGAGGTACCTTGTCGAAATATTTTTTATAACTTGGTCCTGTATTCTTGGAAGGAGCACCTGAATATTGATTCCCTCCATCTTCATTCAGCTCTGGCACTGACCAGTCATGTTTGAAAACATAAATTTTCTAGGGGCCCAGCCTCTGGTCTGGCTGGCAAGGAAGCAAAGCTATTCCACAGGCTCCATCTTGTGTGGAAGAATAGGCTACTCTCTGTGTAAAATCAGTCTTTTCAAGTAAAAAAATAAAAGATTTAACAATGGGCACCCGGCCTTTCACCTCTGCAGTGCATTTGCTAGAATAGAAGAGATTAGCTTGTGTGTTCTCTTCCTCTGGCATCAGTTTTTGGAACCAGAAGCCCCCTGCCTCCCCATCAAGAATAGTTACATTCTTTTTTTTTTTTTAATAATAAATTTTATTTTTATATTCCCCATACAATTGCAAACGCCCCATTCTGACCCCAATCCTTCCCATCCCGCCCCCCACCCCCCAAAAAGTGTCTCTGGTTCATAGTTTTTTGTTGATTTTGATTTTCACTTTCTTATATTCATTTTCCTGGTCCCTTATTTAAGTTTTCTAGATTCCTGCTATGAGTGAGACCACCCGGTATTTTTCTTTTTATTTGTGGCTTATTTCGCTGAGCATGATCCCTTCCAGCGCCATCCATGTTGCTGCAAATGGCATGTGTTTTTCTTTTTTGAATGCTGAGTAATAAGAATAGTTACATTCTTAATGCCAATGACTCACTCTTTTCTACCTAGAAGAAAGTCAATCTTGTGTTTACTGGAACAGCTCTATAGAGTAAAATCTGTTGGATGCTTCCCAGGTTCAAATCCTCACTTTGATAGCAAATAAACACTTGTTTCTAGTTGAGACTATTTTCAGTCAAGATGTTTTAGTGTCTGGCTGGTGGACCCGTCCTGCTTTCACATGTCTCCAAACCCTACACTGGGTCCTGAGCTAGTTCCGCTCACCTAGGCTGAGAACTGACTTTTGAAGTCCCCACCCAGGTATCGGGGGCCCTAGGTTTAGCAAAACGGGCATTCAACTGTATTGTCTTCCAAGGGTAAAATTTCTGTCACATGTCTTATAATTGATGTGACCACTTAATGTGGCAGCACTTCTGTTTACCCAAAAGCTGTTACTCTGTGAAAGAGCAGCCTACAGTCACTACTGCTGGAAACATCTGCAGGCTTAACTCACAGATCGCACCACAGCACACACCCAGACGGAGCTGTTTTGTCTTGGCTGTTTTCTCACAGCACTTCACGTCTGCCTCCTGTGCAGCCCCATCAGGCCTCACCCCCTAGACAGCACGCTCCTCAGGGGCAAAGGCTGTCAGACTCACTTTTCGACTCCAGCGGCCAGCACTGTGGCCAGCTCCTAATAGGCACTGAATTCAGTGTGGTTGAACTGGAGCCTGAATTCAGATGACTCATCTGTAGAGATGCATCAGTCCTAGGATCTAGGATTTTGCTTTTTTTTTTTTTTTTTAACTAATCAGAGTAGATGGTCACGTTTCATCCATGCTTCTATCTCGGAGTGAGACAACCCAAGCAAGTACGGATTTCCAGAGAAGCTTCTGACCCTGGGATTGTACTACAGTGAAGTGTCCTCTCTCTTTCTGATGTATGGTGCCTTCCTGGAGCCTTGGAGCTCCCTGTCTAGTCCCTGCTCCAAGAGAAACCAATGGGTGACTTACGCTAGAAGGGGAAAGGAATAAGATCATATACAATTGAGCCCTTGTTAGCAATTGTGTCATTGATTCTTTAGCACCAGGTTTTCCGTAAGATCTTTGGGGACTTCTCTCCAGCCAGATGACCTCATGCTGAGTGAGATTTATGGTGTCTAGAGTGGGAAGGAAGGCTCTGCGGTAAGGAGGGAAAAGAGATCTATGACTATGTGTGGAACGGGATCATTCCCCTGCTCCCTGATGAGCCAGGGCAAAGGCAAGATGCCGAAGCTGCCATTTTGCCAAGAGTGTAACAAAATGCACCTGTCTTTTTTAAATATGTATCATATTCAACATGTGTTTGTGTTTCTATGTGTTAGATATGATCATAAGCATATAGTAGCACTGGATAATGTTTTTGTGGCCAGACTAGATGAGTGAATGTTCCTCTACACATCTCATCTTTTTTATAAAGCGCACAACAACTCTCCAGGGTCGACACCAATGTATTAATCAGCCTGCTAGGGCCACCGTAACTCACAATAGAAAATTATTTCCTCACAATTCTGGAAGCTGGAACCTAAGATCAAGGTGTCAGTAGGGTTGGTTTCATCTGAGGTCTCCTCGGTTTCCAGAAGTTTCCTCCCATGTCTGCATATGGCCATCCCTCTGCATGTATATGAGTCCTGATCCCCTACTCTCCTAAGGTCACGTGTCAGATTGGATGAAGGTCTACACAGATGAGCTCATTTTAACTAATGTACCTCTTTCAAGACCCTATCTTCAAATATGACACATTCTAAGGTTCAGGACTCTGACATAAGTTTAGGGAGGAAGGGGAGACACCAGTGCAGGCCCCCCGATCATTATTTAGTCAGTTGAGGAAACTGGGGCTTCCAGGGACAGAGTCACCTACCAAAGCTTACTGTTTTGCCAGATTAGAAGAAACGTGTCCCCACCAGCATCACTTCACTTTCTGGAACCCAGGGTCTAACAATAGCTCCAAAACCCAGCAAGATCTGGCCTTTGCCCCAAAGTCGCTTTTGCACTGAGGCCTTCCCAACCATGCTGTTTCAAATCGCAGTGCATCGCAACATGCCGTCTCCACTTCCTTGATTTATGTGTCTTCTTAGCGTTTATTTGCCACCATGGTAATACATGTTTTGCTTTTTTGTTTGTTTATTGCCTGCTTCTTCCCAGCGAAATGTAGGCTCAGAGAGCATAAATTGTTTGTTTTGCTCACTGTTGTTTTCCTCAGCGTCTAGAAAACTGCCTGACTGATAAATGTTTGCAGAATTAATGAGAGGAAAAGAACCGAGCAAGAACCTCTGGACCAGTGCCACCCCCCAAGACAGCATTGTGCTCAGTCCATGATCCTTGCAAGAGCCTCTCGCTTGTCTCCCCTGCCATCATTTTCCCCAGGGCAGGGTAGCCAGGTCAGTTTGGACCTGGCTAGACAGGTGTGAAACACTTTGGCTGTGAGAGCAAAGACTTTTGGTTTTTATCTTACAATACCAGCAGCATCTTGATAGTTTTTAAGCAGGGCTGAAGTGTTTTCTTCTGGAATGTAGCAGGCGGGAAGAGGGAAGAAGGAACTGGGGATGACAGTCGAATCAGACCAAGAGGTAACGAGACAGATGATTTGGCCTCATTACTGGTTCTCAGGCGGAGAGCTACAGAGGCCTGTGCCCCCCTGAAGTCAGGGGGGCCTCCTGTGCATGACAGGGAGCTCAGAGCACAGCTGCTTCCAGGAGTTACTTTATTTGAAAATAGTACATCTAAGTTTAAAATGAAAATTGCAAATCACTGATCTACCTGAAACGTGATGAGATCATAAATAAAGCAGTGTGGGGAGGGGGTCAAGAGACAGTGAAGAAAGTGGAAAACCTCTGCTAAAGGGGCGATCAGCCTGTCCTGTCAAGGCTCCCCTGGGGCAGAGCTGCTTCCAAGCTCACTCCTGTGGCTATTGGCAGGATTCAATTCCCTGGAGGCTATTGGGATGAGAGCTTTAGCTCCTTGTTGGTCATTGGCTGGTTCTTTGCTATGGGGGCCTCTCCATGTATGAGCTCAGAACATGGCAACTGGCTTTATCAGAGAAAGACAAGGAAGGAGGGAATAATCTTTGGTACCCTAACCATGGGAGTGACGTCTCTGTTCCTTAGAAACCAGTCCACATTCAAGACCAGGGGATGAAACAAGGGTGTGAGTACCAGGAGGCCAGTTGAGTGCAGCCTGCCACACTCTGGGGTAACCTGAGCAGGAGACACCGGGGCTCACTACCTCCTTGGCGACGACTTCCAAAAGGGTCCAAGCGACATGGCCAACTAATGAGTATGAGAACAAGCAGTAGAATCACAGGGCGGCCTTCTTTCTCTCTTCCTCCTCGGGACCCACCTGTCTGCGGAGAACCAGCTGTGCTTTGCTGCTGACCAGGCCAGGAGCTGAGCACTAGTGACTGTCCCTTCTAAGAGGTTATTCCTTTTTTAGAACCATGGGAGACATCTCTCTAGGTTCAAGATTAGGTACCCCACTCAGTCTACACACCTATGCCATAATCTCCAATCTTTTATTTTTTTGGAAAAAAAAATTGGTGTTTTTATCACCACCGGCCTGACAAGTGACAAGTGGGTTCTCTCAATTGGTTTAGAACTCAGGCAAGGAAGGGAGATTCCCCCTCCCTTGCCAATTCCATTCTCGAAAGTATTGAAGTTGGTAATTAAATCAACCTGAGTAGGACCAGCATCATGGACCAGCATCTTGGACCTCTGCAGACTTGGTTCACTGCTCTGCTGCCGCTATCTTGAAATTCTTGATCATTTCCAACCAGGACCTGCATCTTCACTTTGTACTGAGCCCCACAAGTTATCCAGCAGATCCTGGACTTGAACCCAATCCTTCTTGTCCTACTCACTAGCCACTAAGTCTTGGGAAGTGGCCATCCCTCTGTGGTTTTCTCATTGGCAAAAACGGAATGAAAACAACATCATACCCTAGGGTAGCACACGTTGTGCATAGAAGTACGTGCAAACATCTAACCTCCAATGAATCAGTGAGCCAACTTTATTGTGACCTGTGTCCTCTATCCAAGATAGATTCTGGCAAGAGCTGCTGGGCAAAGGCGGGAGGAAGGACAGGAAAGCTGTCCATTCCAGAAACAGCATCAGCTTGAGATTCTGACATGGAGGCCAGCAGGCCTTCCTGACCAAGGCCCTTCCCCACTGTCCCTGCATTTCTATGAGCAGCTCCCACAATGCACTGATGAGGTGGCACTCTGCCCTGCAGGTGCTGAGGCCACAGGCACATGAGTTACCCAGAAGGACCTGGACCTCAGGAAGAGAGAGCAAATGAGAGAATTGGTACCTTCCAAACTGAAAGGAAATGTTTGCAAACACCAGGGTGTCACTAATCACAACTTGTTGTCTGGAAGAGACTCCAATGTCAATGTCTCATTAATATATTTCATTGAGAAATACCAGGGAGAGACGTTTTGTTTGCTACTTGCATAATTTGCTGCATTTCATGTTTAAATTGAAGTATCTAATTATATAATTATGAATCATCCTGATTCAAATAAAGTTCATTAAAATAATTTCCTTATGTAACATTATCTTCAATATACCTTCATTTCATTATGTGCTTTTATTCTACCAGAGTCTAAAGATCTAATTGTATTTTTAAAGTGTCCCATTAAACCAAAATAACAATTCTGCTACAATAACCATCATGAGCTAGTTGGTCCTGACTTGCATCACATTTTGAAATGTCATGCTTTTTTTAATGGTTGTTTTCCCAAGAGAGTTTAAAGCTTTTGCAATTAGGCAGCCTTGTAAAGCATGGATTTAAATGATTTTAATGTTTCAAACTAACTGAGCATTTCATGCACTAATTTCCTTTTTCTTTTTTAAACTAATAATAATGCATTTCATGTAACTTGGTTCTTTACCCTTGAGAACATACAATGACATTTTTTGTGTTATTTGATTGAACTTTGTCGACCTGTGTAAAGAATTTGCTGGGAAGATAGCAAGCTGCTCAAGGATCAACAGGGAAGATAGCAAACTGCCCAAGGATCAACAGGCTAGGTTGCCTGGCTTGGGCCACAATGACCAAGGGAGGTTGGCAGCTGAGGATATAGCCAAGAGCAGGCTCAGCAGTGGTATAATTAGATAGAGCAGCACTGCCAACTCTGGACTAACTTGAGCTACTGGTCTTGGTTTTTCTTTTCTTTTTCCTCTGTAATTTAATTAAAGAACTGTATCCTTTAAAAATGTTTTCATGTGCATTTTTATGAAAATTTTGTTTGAGAGGAACAAGGAGATTATTCTACAATGAATGTTAATTTATAAGTGACATGTGAACAATACATTTTGGAAATAACTGGCAAAATAGAAGTGTGAATTTTTATGATTTAAAAATGCAAGATAGGGGCCTCCCTGGTGGCGCAGGTGGTGGAGCGCCACTCTGTGAAGCTGTCCACAGCCTCTGCCGCGCCGGTTTGATTCTGGCCGGTGAGGGTCCCACATGGCACAGCAGACCTCTCCTGTCGCGCCTGCTGCTCCCCTCAGCAGTATATTTCATCAGTCTGCCTGTTCTGTTCCCCAGTCTGTCTCTGGTGAATCCTCTCACCCTCCCACACATCTGGCCTGTACCCTGGTTCTTGTGTAAATGAATAAATAAATCTTTAAAAAAAAAAAAAGCAAGATAGTTAACATCTCTGATTAAATAGAACCATTAGAGTAGTACGATTAAAAAATTTGCAATTACTTAACTTCTCCATCCTTGTAATCCTTAGTAGTATGTATAAATAAGTTGCCCCTCCCCATATCATAATTGGCCAGGATGTGAAATTTCATCAGAAAAACATTTACCAAAGTTTGACTGCATAGTGAACATGCACCTTCTACCTATAGGAATATGTTTAACCTACTGGTAAACAATCAGTGTGATATAAGAAAAACATAAACTGCTGTTTAAACAAAAGATATTTTTATAGCTCCAAAAAAAAAAAAAAAAACTGAGTTTCTTGCCTAGAAAAATCCTTTAATATCTTACATTATCTAATACAATTAAAAGCCTAGAAATATGTTAATGAATTCAATTTACATGAGAAATTCACTTTTCTCAATAATGACAAAAACTCTCATTTGTTCATTTTAAATGGCAAAATCTACTTGAGGACAGAACAATATAGCATCTCCAACAGATACCTAAAAGCAATAAGGTTATATATTTAGGATGCTATAATCAGAATTATCAAGTAGCAAAAGGATCCTGCTAATACTTCTCTTTTCTCATTCTCATGGAGGACCAGGGACCAGTGAGATACAGCCTAGGTGAAATAGATTTCGCAGAACATCAATCCTTGTGAAAAAAATTTTTTATTTCCTCCCCAGAGTCAAATTCATCAATCTTTGGACTGCAATCAAGACCAAGACAAGAATCCCAAATCCTCGATCATGTTTGCTGCTCTTATTAATTGAGGTACAACTCAAGCTAAGTTTATAATTTCTATGAGTCTATTTCAAATACGTCTACACCACCATCACCCTATTCAAACATAGACTGTCCCTAACATTTCAAAAGGCTTTTTCACGCCCACTCCCAGCCAGTCATCATCTCCTCTAGAAGGGAATTATTTTTTTAACCTCAGTTACTATAGATTAGTGTTGCCTGGTTTTGAACTTCATATAGGTGGAGTCATAACACAGCTCCTGCTCTCTCCTCCCTCCCTCCTTCCCTTGAGTATTTATTATATATATCCCATATGTAATATATGTCATATATGTTATATGTATGCATATATATGTATTTGAGATTTAGTCCTGTGATTGCTTGCAGTAACAGTTCATAGTTCTTTTTTGTTTTGTTTTTTTTACGGCAGCATAAATACCAGGTTGTTTGATTTTTACCAAAATGTTTCATCCATTCTACATTTTATGCACATTTGGGTTCTTTTTCCTCGTGGGCTCTGATGGATGCTGCTGCTGTGGCAGTCTGCACCTGTCTTCGGTGGACATCTGCACAACTCTTTCTCCAGAACAGCAATTCCAGTGCAACCACTGGGTCATGAAGTAGCACAGGTTTCACTGCAGCGGGCACTCATTGAAGGGCTTGTGTGGCTGTTAGCGCCTCTCCCTGCAGCCCACCCTGTGATTGTCAGATCTTGGGGGAGTTCATCCAGCCCACCTTTCCTGCCCCCTAGATACAGGAAGTCTTCTCTAGAATGAGGGGGTGCTGCCTTCCACCAAGACTCACTCACATCATGAGAGATTCCTTCCAAACAAGGCAGGATTCAGATACTCAGCAGCTAAACATTTGGCAAATGTTCACCAACACAAAGGACTTCCAGGATTTTTGATCTAGTCCCATTTCACAAGAATTATCATATATTCTTTATTTTCCTTTGACCACTTTTTAAAGTTAAGTAGATGTATTTCCATATAAACCAACATCACTTAGCATAAATTAAAGGTGATTGTATACAAAATGAGCAAACTAGGGCCTCCCCTGGTGGTGCAGGCATTGAGCCACGCTGTGAAGCTGTCTGCAGCCTGCAGCTCCAGTTGGATCCCAGCCAGCCAGGGAGGGTCCCACATGGCGCGGCAGACCTCTCCTGTCGTGCCCACTGCTCCCCTCAGCAGTGTGTTTTGTCAGTCTGCCTGTTCTGTTCCCTGCTCTGTCTCTGGTGAATCCTCTCACCCTCCCGCGCATCTGGCCTGTCCCCTGGTTCTTGTATAAATAAATAAATCTTTAAAAAAAAAAAAAAAGCAAACTAAAGCTGGAACAATGGTGATAAACCTTAATTACTTTGGACAAGATTCTGGCCCTGAAACCTATTCTATCTTTGTTAAAAATGGAACTTTTTTTTTAATGTGACATTGGGAAGTGTTTGAGAGGCTAACAATTAGCTAAAGGAAAATAGAGATTTTCTCTTTGAAATAAACAGAACTCTACTCAAAAGGAGCTTTGAGTCTGCCCTTTTAGCTTTAAGACAGAATATTTCTCTCACCAGTAGCCACTCTACACAGAACGAGAGAAACATTGCAGACATGTTCTTGTATTTTCTATTGCACCACCAGGGCCCACAGTCACCCTCCTCATCACTGGCTCAGCTACACGCTTCCTGCGGCAGCCCAGGCAGAAGTCTCTCTCATATAAGAGAGGCTGAAGTTCCCGCCATTCCTCTCTCTGCAGGTTACTGTCATCACTAGCAGCTTGAAAATGCAGATGGTCTCTGGGCAGGTTCCTTTATGCATTTATGTTTCTCCAAATTTGTATTGCCTATGGCTTTATCAACTTTGTCTTATATCAGTGAGAAATAGTCAAGATTGGGTTTCAACACATCATGAGCAACCTATACCCCTAAATCATAGACAGTGTAGTTAACCAAAGTAACCTCAATAAAAAGTAATATAATAAAAAATAAGGGGCCAGTCCCATAGCTTGATAAATTACAAATCACACATACACACTAAGTATATCAATAATTACATTACATGTAACTGAACTAAATAATCCAATTAAAAGATATATAGAGATTGTCAGGCTGGATTTTTTTTAAAGCAACTACTTTTTAGAGAAACACTTTAAAATAGGGAAAAATGGAAAAATAACAAGATAGAAAAAGACATATGATGCGAACACCAGCCTAAAGGAAGCTGTCACAGATCTACTAGCATCAGAAGACACAGATTTCAAGTCAAGAAGCATTTACAAGTGGTAAAAAGGCAGTTTCATAATGAAAAAAGTTAAACCCACTAGGAATATACAGCAATTTTAAATTTATAAGCACCTAATGCTGTTGCCTTCAATAGATACTTATAAAGCAAAAACTGACAGAGTCAAAAGTGAAATAGACAGACCTTCAGTCATGGTGGGAGATATTACACGGATGACAACACACCCATCCTTCCCTGCTATGTGCTCCTTCCTCATTTTCAAAGTCTTTCATGACTGTTTACATTTCAAAGGGTAATGCTAAATTTTTAAAAGAAAGCTGGAAATGTAAATAATTACAGATAGTATTTATCACATCACATTTTAAAGAATCAGGCAAAATTGAATGCAAGCCATAAATGACAAACACTCAATGGTCAGTTGAGATTGTCTGTGTTTTGAGATGAGCGGAAACAGGCCTAAATCCCCATCCCATCTGCAGGAGAAAGCCCCTCGCCCCTACAAGCAGATCCAGGACGGGTGGGGGCAGCCTCCCCCATGGATGCCCCCCCTCCACTAAATGTCCTGCCCCACTTTTTCCCTGCCCCTCTCTCACCTCCCTGTCTCGGACAGTTAGAATGAAGCCATTTTCTACCTCAGTTTCCCTATCAGTAAAGGAGAAACTTGAACAAATGCCGTAGGAGCCGTGAATCTATGATGTGACTCTCAGTGAGGCCACAAAGGAAGGCGCATCAGGACCAGAGGACCTGCACATGCTCAGGGTTCAGAGGAGCTGAGTCCCAAGCTAGGGAGACTCAGTGGGGAGAGGCAAGAATAAGAAAGAGCAAAGCATGGAGGCAGGCAGGGGTGGGGTTTGGGGGGGTGAGGGCAGTGGTATCGTACAGGGGGCCATTCACACCTCTTTGGTTTGTTTTGTTTAAACCTAAAAAACCTTTTGCAAGTGAGTTTTTTTTATCATTTTTTTTCAAAAAAAAATCCTTTTTCTTTTTTTTTAATATTTTATTTTATAAAATTCTTACATCATTTTTCTTTTTTGCACAATGTATGCATTTTCATTTTGGTTATATTCCCCATACAATTGCACCCTTCCTTATTTGACCCTAATCCTACCTCTCCCCACCCCTTCCCGCCACCCCCCGCCCCATCGTGTGTCTCTGGTTTATAGTTGCTTGTTGATTTTGATTTTCACTTTCTTATAGTTATTCATTTTCCTGGTCCCTTATTTGAGTTTTCTAGATTCGTGCTATGAGTGAGACCATCTGGTATTTTTCTTTTTCTTTCTGGCTTATTTCGCTGAGCATGATCCCTTCCAGTGCCATCCATGTTGCTGCAAATTGCATGTGTTTATCTTTTTTGAAGGCTGAGTAATATTCCATGGTGTCTATGTACCACATCTTCTTGATCCAGTCATCTATTTTTGGGCATTTGGGTTGTTTCCAAAGCTTAGCTATTGTAAACAGTGCTGCTATAAACATAGGGGTGCAGGTGCCCTTTGGAATTGATGTTTCTGTGTCACTTGGGTAAATTGCAAGTGAGTTTTTATATGTGATGCTAATAGCCTATTACTTGATCCTAGAAGCCATTGATAGTAAAACGTGTCATGGATGAATTCTGCACGGTTGGGAACACTGCATGAAATGATGAGCTGCTTGTGATGACACAGGAACTATCAAATGAGGAGATACATTCATTTTCTAGAATTGAGACACTATGTTATAGAAAACACATATAATGGACTGTGCTTAGACTGAAGGGGAAGTGGGGCTCGGAACCCTGAAAAGTCAGCCTCCCCCCTACTTCTTACCTTTTCCGCTGCGGTTCTTAAGTCACCTTTTCAGAGTCCTCGAATACCTTCTGTTTGTTTGTTTGTTTTTTAAAGATTTATTTATGCATACAAGAACTGGGGTGTAGTCAGAGTTGGAGGGGTGATTCACCAGAGACAGAGCGGGGAGCAGAACAGGCGGATCTACTGAAATACACTGCTGAGGGGAGCAGTGGGGAGGCGGGAGAGGTCTGCTGCGCTATGTGGGTTGCTCCCTGGCTGGCCAGGGATGGAACTAGTGCTGTCGCTTGTCGTGGCTGGCACTGGCTTGATAGGGCTGTCTTTAACCCCTGCACCACCAGGGAGGCCCCCTCCAACACCTTTTGAAAAGGCATTTCCAGTGGCATTGGGCTTCTTTTTCAGAATCAGAGTTATGAACTTGAGCAATCTTCACCTCTGCACGTGAATTCTTCACCTGGAGGTGATAAAATGTACTTAAGAAAGGACACCCTGCAAGTGCCCTGCCCCTGGCCTGTCTTCGGCTAGTGGAGAAACATTCTTTCTCTTCTATTCCTTCTTGAGCAACAGACAGCAGAGGTGGACTCGGGTTTGGTTAGCACACGCTGGACGAAGCACATGAGAAACAAAAGGGAAGTGGGCAGTGCTGGGGGCGAGGGACAAGACATCGGTGACCAAGCCCGCTCTGAGTACTCGGGGGCCCAGTCTGCAATACCCCTTTCAAACCATCCTCGCTGCAGGGCCGGCTGAGACGTACTAGACAGAGAAGCAGAAATCAGGACATCATCTTTGTGACTGATGAATCTGGTGGCAGGTCGTGACTTTATACCACTGGCCAAAAAGACTAACTAACTCTCTTCAGCCCCTCCAGATAGGGGTGGAACAGAGAGGAATGACCCGAAATAGCAGGCCCACCAGGGAAGGAACATGGACGTCCAAGCTCAGAAAAATACAAGATTCACCTCCTTATCTTTTTTTTTTTTTAGCATTTGCCCTCAAGGAAAAACTTGTTCATGCCTGTTTTTTTAAAAAAGACTTCATGTTTTCTAGCAACATTCCTGCTGAATTTTATAAATCTCCTTGCTGAAACCTACTAGGTATCTAACAGAAAAGAACAAAGATTGGCGCGAAGGGAGAGGGATGCATTGAATGAAATGTTGGGGGTTTAACACAAAACCTAATCTCTTTGTGACTTTTTAAAACATCTTGTACTTTCCAGATAAATATCGTGAAGAGGCCTATGTTTAAAATATTTTTTTTTTTGGTATGATTTCCTGGGGGTTTCAGGAGGCCAGGATTTACCCCTTACCAAACATTTCACGCTCGCTCTCTGTTTCCATAGCTTTCCCAGTTGGGTTTACTTTTGTATCTGAGCAGAATGGGGTGGAGTGGGGAAGTGTGGCGAAGCTCCCTCGGGTCCGGGCTGTGTTTGCACGCCAGTCATACTGCTTTGGCTTGTGTGTGGGAGATCCAACAAGGCAACATAGTCTGTCCCTCTTGTTTGGATGCGGGGTGACTGATAAAGAGTGAGAGGATATGAGCCCCACAAAAATATCGCTTGTGGTCTTCCCTGCAGAGGGGATGGTGACAGAGGGCTGGGGACAGAACTGCCACTCTCGATAGTGGCTTCCAGGGCCCTGGGAGGCCCCCATCTGGGCAGGGACAGGCACTGGGGATAGTGGCAGTGATGGCAGTTGTGGGAGGGTGGTTCAAGAGCAGAACTTGGATGGCCATGAAGCATCTAAGTCCATGAACCTGAGGGGCCTGTTTGGAGCCCACATGAGCGAGAACCCCATGGGGATCCCAGAAATAACTGGGTGGCATCTGAGGGCCAGGAGGTGAGGTCTGCCTGGGCAAGTAAGAACAACCAGCCAACCAGCCTGTGAAATGTGAGGTGTGACTGTAAATGGGGTGAGGACAAGAGAAGTTCCGCGAATGCAGATTAATTAACTTTTAAAACAAATTAATTATAGACCCTAACACTATTGCAAATAGCTCAATGGTCGCTCCAAGTGCAGTGAGCCTAGAGATTTCAGACCATCTAAAGTTTTAAGTACATTTGTTTGAGTTCACTTGGGGCTGACAGAGGAAGCCTGTGGTTAAACAAGTCAACTGGGGAGGTTACAGCTAAGTTTAAAACATCGGGCTATTTGCACTCATTTCAGGATTCAGCAAATTTGCATCCTCGTCATGGAACCAATAACCCTGCTCTTTGCGCTGCTCACGTGCCATCTGGAGAATTTATTTACTGCTCAGAGTCATAGTTTAAGAGGACATGAATAAACTGTATGGGGTCAGATAAGGGCAACTGGCTGGAGGGAAAGATCTAGAAGTTCTTAGATTTGCTCTGTACTGTTCCAATAGGTTGACCCAGAGAAAGGAAAGTTTTAAGGACAGAGACCTTGGCACTTTCTGTGGGATTCCTTCCTGCAAAGGGGCTAAGCTGAGAGCCGAGTCTTCTGGGTCAGTCCCAGGCAGGGGCCACTAGCTGGGGGAGTTTGGGACAGAGACAGCCCTGCAGCAGAGCGCGCCAAGTGGGTGAGGATGAACAGCACAGAGAAGGCAGGCAGGAACGGAGAAGAAAGCGGGAGAGGGGCCAGGCCTCAGGAGCCAGGGGGAGATAGATGGGGAGCGAGTTGCTTTGGCCCAGCCTCAGCTGGCCGCCCCGCATCAGGGGCTCTGTGGAATATGTGAGAGCCATTATCTTAAAGAATCCAAGTTATAATAGAGCCCACGAGCTGTTCTCTGGCAAAGTCATCATGTCAGGAAATGCTTGGATCCTGGCGGCGCTCAAAGATGCCTGGTAGTCATCCACGCTTTCATTGGTTCCATCGTTTCGTAAATTTATAATTATAGTAAAATACACATCACATAAAATTGGTCATCTTAAATTTTCTGATACTGTACTATTTTTACTGTACATTTCAGAGTTATAAGCCCTCACCACTCTCCACATCCAGAACCCTTCTTCTTGCACAACTGGAAGTGTCTCCACCAAACCCTAACACCCCACTTCCTCCCACAGCCCCTGCACCCACCATTCTACTCTGTGACCCTATGAATCTGGCTGTTCTAGGCCCCCGCTATGGATGAGGCACACATAGCAGCTACATGGAATCATACAGGGCTTGTCTTTCTGTGATGGGCTTATTTCACCGAACATAAGGCCTTCAAGGTTCATCCGTACTGTAGTTAGTATCAGATTTTCCTTTGTTTTAAATTGTTGTATTTCTTATTGAAGTAACAGGGGGTTACAACACTGTATATGGTTCAGCAGTATCGGTTCACACCTGCCTTTCCAGAGGTAAGTCACCACGCCACACCCACCACCAAAGCAGCCATGATCCTCCCCACAGACCACTGGGGTGCCTTGCCCCTTAACTCCCCAACGGCCCACCCCAATTTTCTTCCTTTTTATGATCGAATAATATAAATACATGTCTCATTTTGTTGATCCATTCATCCGCCAATGGACACTGGGTTCATGGACACATTTTGTAGCAGATCCTCTGATAGACACTGAGGTTAACTTGATGACCAATCTCAGGGAGCTCATGGTTTCCTGGGGAGTGGGGAAAGGGCTGGGAGGGGCTGTGAGAACAGAAGAGATATGGGAGCTGATTTTAATAATATCTTTTAAATAATAATATGATAAAAGCCTTGCAGGGTACAGTGGGTACACAATGAAGGGAGCCATCATCTCAGTGTCTGAGCTGATGACACCGATAATGCTAGAGAACCTGTTTTGAAAATCCTGGGTCTGGATTACCCTGTAGCCAGTGACTTCCAAATAGCTGGATCAGTTGTAGCTAACCCCTTGAGATAACTTTAAAAAAATCGATTCCCTATCTGCATTTCTATGTTCACTGCAAAGACAGAGAATGAAGTAAGTGTACACAGTGGAATACTACTTGGCTATGTATCTATAAAAAATGAACTCTTGCCAGTTGTGACAGTGTGAGGGGCTGGAGGGGATTCTGCTAAAGAAAATAAGTCAGAAGGAGAAAGACAAGTACTTAGGATTTCACACATTATGTAGAACATGAACAAGCAGACAAATAAGCCAAAATAAATCCTAGAAATCTGCAGAGCTGAGGCTACTAGAAGGGGAGTAGTACGAGATGGGGAGCAAACTGGGAAGGGGGCCCAGTGGATTATGGTGGAGGACTGTGGGTGCTTTGGTGGTGGATACAGTGTGGTAAAATTCATCTGAAGAGGTATGAACTTACACCCCTAAATTATAGACAGTGTGGTAAACCAACCTTACCTCAATAAAAATAATTTAATTCAAAATATATTGATGCCAGTTTCCAAGCCCAGAAATTTTGATTCAGTGAAACCAACGTGGAGGGCAGGAATTTGTAGGTTAAACTGCCCCTCCTGATGATTTTGATGCATCAATAGTCTTGGCAGGTGTTGGGAAAATATTAAAGGTTATAAGTCAGGTTTTACATTATAGATAAACTTCTCTGGCCTCACTGTAGGGGGGGAAGGGAGAAGAATACAGAATGGGAAAAAAACCCCAAGCATCTTTCATCATTTCACACCTACCTCTTCAGAGGTAAGTCACCATGCCACACCCACCACCGCAGCAGCCATAATCCTCCCCACCATCCCCTGGGTTGTTTCTCAATCCTAAGCATTTGATTGGTGCTTTTAAGCACCTCTCACTCCATTTTCAACCAATATAAGGAGCTCAAGATTTGACTGACAGCTGGAGAGCTCGAACCTGATTGGTCCATGTGTGATGCTGGCTCCAGATACAAAAGGGAACAGCCCCGCCCCTGTCTAGACACACCTGCATTGAGGTCAGGAAGGCTCATAGGCTGGAGCTGGCCTCAGTGGGGTTGGAGGCACACTGCACCCCCGCTCCCCTCGAGGGTTGCTGACACTGGGGACAATGGGTGGAAATACCTGCCTCACTGCTGTTTTCACAATGGCTGGCTCTGGTATGCAGCCTGCAAGCACTGGGTCTGGGGAGTGGACACCCTGGAGGGGGCAGGCCAAGGTCAAGGTGGCATGGGGGGGATCTCCCATTGCTCCTGCTGTTTTCAGAGTGGCCTGTGCCAGCTGGTCCACAGCACAGTGCAATACAGCCAGCATGACCCACTGCTCAGCTGGCTAGGCCCAGGTCAGGGTCCTGTAATACAACCACATAAAACAGAGATGGGCTATTTGGACTGACCAAGGAATTGACCACCAGTATCTGAATGAACCCAGCTGTGATCAAAGGAAAACTGTCCAGCTGATCCCACCTAAAATCACCAATCTGCACAATTAAGGGCCAAATGGTGCTAGGTAGCAGGGCACTTTGTTATGCAGCAAAAACTAATGGATACACTCCCTTTGGCCCTAAGACCTTTACACATGCTGTTCCCTTTGCTTAAAACACGTTTCCCTCTTTCTTTACTTAACTGACTCTTAGTGATCACAGTTTAGTTTTCCCTGACCTTGATTGAATCCTTCCATTGTAAGTTGGCAGTGCCCTTTTTACCTCTCTGATACCATTGTAATTTTACATTGATATCTTATTTGATTATGGTCTTTCTCTATACACTAAGCTTCATGAGTCCAGGGACAGCATCTGTTTGGTTCATCATTACATTGTAGTACCTAGTGCAGTTCCTGGCACAAAGTAGCTGCTCAACAATTGTTTGTTGAATGAAAGGCTATCTTACTGACCTGGAGGAAATAAGCTTTGGGAGATCTTTTTTAAAATAATAATCCTCACACCAGACCTCTCCTCTCTCCATCCTGGGAATGAAAACCTAGGCAAGCCACTGTATGAGAATGTGTTTTATAATTTTTAAAGGACTGTACAAATGTTAGTTCTTGATTGTTAATGTTAGTATTGTGGGGTAGCAACAGCTGGCTTTGGGGGAATCCTCTTCTCGCTTTCTCAGTTGCCTGAAATGGCCCCCGGCAGTTTCCTAGCAGCTATGATTGCAGCTGGATAAGCAATTTTCAGGCTGAAACTCTTGCCTACAGTTAGAACGTGGATATGTAAATATCTCTGTAACTGCAGCCTAGCAAGTAATCTCCAGGCTGGTTAATTGCAGAACTTAGTAATGACACCAGTGCTGAGTTCAATTAAGGACTATTTACAAAGCCACTGGGGGAGGATTTTCAGCTCTTTCTGAAACAGTGGGCCCAGACTAGAAAGATCTGTTATCTTACAGTATAAATCTAAGGCTCAGATACACCAAACACCCCTTAGGTTTGGATTCTGCAGATTCCATGCCCTATTTTGGTCCCTGGAGCTCAGCGTGCAAGAGAAGACAAGACTAGCAACGGATTGCTCCAAAGACACATTCCCTCTGTCGAACTGAGGCTCAGTTTCATCATCTGTAAAATGTACGTATTAATAACCTTTCTTACCTCATGCATTTATTTGGAGAGTAAATGAGATTATCATCAGAAAATGTTCATTAAAACAGTGCCAAGCACAGAGCACTATTTTAACTACTATTGACTAGCATCATCATCGTTGCTATTGAGACAGATTCTGGTGAGGTTTGCAGGGTAAGTGACAAAGTTACAGAAGAATGGAAAATTACAGGCCCTAAGCAGACCACCTAAAATGCTCCATAAAGAGAGATCAGGAGGGAGAGGCACGATGACCCTGCCTCTGGGGCTGTGTAAATTGCTAGCCAGCTTCTCGTGTTTCCAGGGGCCTGTGTGTTCATCTTTAGCAAGGTCCCTCCTCGCAAGTGTAGTCAACAGATTGCGGCCCCTTAGTGAGCTATATTTGGTATAAAATATATGTGACGTTTCATAAGTGCAATCATTCACTCATGAGACCCAGCATGATGGGTGCTGATGGTGCTGGGGTGTCGGGCAGAGGTACAGGATACTCCAGGTCATCTCCACCAGTACAGACCCCCTGGTACTATGGGGATGCAGATGAGGAGCCAACCCCACCCCAAAATATCAAGAAAGCTTGTTCAGGCTGCCTGGGGTTCCCGGGTGGAAACGAAGGTGAAGCACTTATTAAATTCACATATAACAGAAGAGAACCTCACTTCCTTAAGAGATTGTTGCAATGACCCATTTGTCTGACCCTTTTCCCCACAAAGCTCCATTATAGCTGGAAGTGAAGCTTTTAAAATTAATAACCTAAGGACAGGAAGCATTTTCCCCGAAATCTCAGCAGCCCCAGAGGAAATGCCATCGGGTGTTCATCTTACAAGACCCTTTCAGGGTCAACTTTGGCAAAGCAGGGGTTTCGTTAACAGCATGACGGGAAAGACCTCATCACATCACACTTGCTGTGACCTGGGCTCGAGCACGTGGTCAGGTTTTCAGAGACAAATACTTCCAGGCATTAGGAAATCTGTTTTCTGTCCCTAATGGCGCTGACCAGACATGTGTGATCCTGCTCCACTGGTTAACTTTTCTGAGAACCGGTGAATTCAACTTGAGAACACATACGGGTATTCCCCACTCAGGCGGGAAGCCTTGATCTGCCTGCACTAACTCCTCTGGCTCTCCAGATTGGAAACAAACAAAGCCTTCCCCAGAGCCTTTCTAAGACTCAAGTTACTCTTCCATCTCTCCCCTTGTTACTCATAGCTTGGAGAAAAAAAAAATTATATGACGGATGCCACCAAAAACAAAACAAAAAATATTTATCATGTTCAAATATTAAGGGAGGCACCATGGGCCTCGCCCCACTGCCATGTAGCTGCTGGACCAGCTGACTGGCCAGGTGAGCTCTAGAACAGAGAAGGCGGGGGGTGGGGTGGGGGGGGTGTCCAAAGGGGAGCTCTTGCTTTTCCAGCTTTGACTTGCACTCAAGGACTTGGGGACTTGAAGGAGACACACGGAGGAGACATATAGATGCTTGGAGGGGACTCATGGGGAGGCCGACAGTGGCAGTTACTGTGACTTGTACTTCGATTTTGTCCCTTTTGTCCCAGACTTGCCTGGCCCCTTTCATGCCTTTCTTGTGTTTCTGCACCAAAAGGTGCCCTAGACTTGTGGCAAGCTTTTGGGTCTCAGAGGCCCTGCTTCAGGCCAACCCTGCCTGACTGGGCATTTACCCATAAGGGGGTGGGGAATTTGGGGTTTTTTATTGGGGAACTAATATTAGGAAATCCTCTCTTCTCTTCCCTCCCTATTCACACTAATTCTTTTTTTTTTTTAATAAAGTTTTTTTATTTATTTATACAAGCACTGGGTACAGTCAGAAGCGCAGGAGGGCGAGAGAATTCACCAGAGCCAGAGCGGGGAGCAGAATAGGCAGAAGGACCCAAGAACACTGCTGAGGGGAGCAGCGGGTGGCAGGAGAGGCCTGCACACCATGTGGGACCCTCCCTGGCGGCCGGGGATTGAACCAGTGCTGCAGAGGCTGCGGGCAGCTTTGCAACCCAGCGCTCAACCGCTGCGCCATCAGGCGAGGCCCCCTATTCACACTAATTCTATGAAAGATCTTTCACACTAAGCGTGTGCTTCCTCTGTCCTTATGATGCGCACGGCAGGACCCTATTTTAGAGCATGCACCATGTTTTTTGGGGCCCTGAGTACTCCTTAGTCACATGCTAACTCCTTTACACGGCTTAATTTGGTGAATTGTCATAAACTTTATGTATGGGTATTTTTGGGGAAAGATTTTGGTTTTGGTTTTTAAAGATTTATGTATTTATGCACACAAGAACTGGGGTACAGGACAGAGGTGTAGGGGGTGAGAGGATTCACCAGAGACAGAGTGGGGAGCAGAACAGGCAGACTGACTGAAATACACTGCTGAGGGGAGCAGCGGGTGAGTCCGGAGAGGTCTGCTGCGCCATGTGGGTAGCTCCCTGGCCGGGGGATGGAACTCACGCTGCAGTGGCTGCAGATAGCTTCACAGGGCTGAGACTTTATCCCTTGTACCACCAGGGAGGTCTTGATCTGGTTATTTTTATTATCATTGTTTTACAGCCAGAAAACTGAGGTTTAAAGCTTTACATTACTAGGCAAACATCTCCCTGCTGCTAGGTCAACCTGCATTCCAGCCCAGGCTATGGATTGCAGCAGGTTCTTCACCACCTGGCACTGGGGTATCTGCGTGCTGCTCCCCCCTCACCATTCTTTCTCCACCTCTGCCCCCCATCTCACCCCAGCATGTTTCTTCTCTGCACCAAGGATTTCCAGATGACCTAAAGTGGGATCTCTTCAGTGGACAGCTGCTAGGCTTGTGTGCCCAATATCCACTTCCTGTAGAATTACCTCCCCCCCTTGACTCTTGTGCTGTGGGGCTGAAATCAGGCTCCTGGCCTTCTGCCTGAGGGACAAGGCAGTGACCCAAGCTGGAACTGAATGGTAAACAGCAAGATCAAGGTGGCCGGAAGAATCCAGCACTCCGTTCAATCCATCTGTGCCAGTGCCAACAAATTCAATAATCCAGAAAAAAAAGTTTTCATGCAATATATATTTTTTAAGATTTATTTATTTTATTTATGCATACAAGAATGGGGGTACAGGCCAGATGTGTGGGAGGGTAAGGGGATTCTTACCCCTCTTACCCAGAGACAGAGTGGAGAGCAGGACAGCCAGACTGACTGAAATACACTGCTGAGGGGAGCAGCAGGCGAGACAGGAGAGGTCTGCGGCACCATGTGAGCATCTCCCTGGCCCGCAGGGATAGAACCTGTGCTGCAGAGGCTGCAGACAGCTTCACAGCGCTGCGCTCAACCGCCTGCACCACCAGGGAGGCCCTTCATGCAATATTTTTTTAAAAAGAAAAATTAGTGTAAAAATTTACAGAAAGAACAGATATCAAAATTTTAAATAAAGATGGGATGAGCAGGACAGAATTTTCCTTAGGGCTCCCATGGGGCTGGAAAGGCCCCCTGGGGGGGACTCCTCTGCATTTTGTCTTCCACCCTTGGCACCTGCCTCACCCTCCTGTTCCACTAACATGGATGTACAAGGGTGCTTAGCACTGTGTATGCATGAAAGGCCCTTCCACCCTACCATGCTGATGGACTCACCCTCCTTTTATCTACGTGTCCACACAGATGCGTTCATCTCTACAGTAAATAGAAGACAAGCCCCAGCCTTGTTGTGAGCATTAGTATCTGATGATCCTTGGTGAGTGCCTGGTGATGGACCACCACTACCACCACCACCACCCACAAGGACAATCTGCTGCCAGGCCTCCCACCACCCAAGATCAGAGCTGCTGCTGAATATTGGCAGCATAAAAATCACCCACCTAACTCTCATTCTGCCTTTCTGACCTCCAAGTCTCAATTACAGATGTTTTTCCTGCAGTTGCTGGGTAAATGTAGGTGGTTCCCCTCCACTCCCCCACTCCAGACCATGTCCTTAATGTCCACACTCTCAAGTGTGCCCTCTGGTCTGGATACACCTGTGGCATCCTTAGCTCCAGCCCCAAATTTCCAAATGATTGTTAGGTATCTCAGCGCCTCTCACTACAAGATCCATGAGCGATCCCTCGCTAAGTCTCCCTCGGAATAGCGCTGACAATAGCAAGCTACTGCCCTGTTCTGTGAATGCTAACCAGGTGCGCCATACTGCGCTGAGCACTTTACACAGATGATTCCCTTTCATCGTCTCAAAAACCCTACTTAGCACAAAACAAAATGAAACAAAACCAACAAAATTGAAGCCATGAAAAAGGAAGAAAATTACCTGTGGTCCCAAACCAAGGAAGCAGTGGACCCCAGCTTTGAGCCTGGGTGGTCTGACACTAAAGATGATCCAAAGCTGCACGTTTTATTTTATTTTTTAAGATTTATTTATTTATTTATTTATTTATTTATTTATTTATTTATTTATACAAGCACTGGGTACAGTCAGAAGCACAGGAGGGTGAGAGAATTCACCAGAGCCAGAGCGGGGAGCAGAGCAGGCAGAAGGACCGAAGTACACTGCTGAGGGGAGCAGTGGGCGGCAGGAGAGGTCTGCGCGCCATGTGGGACCTTTGCCCGGTGGCCAGGGATGGAACCGATGCTGCAGAGGCTGCGGGCAGCTTCTCAACCCAGCACTCAACCGCTGCGCCACCGGGGAGGCCCAAAGCTGCATGTTTTAAGCAGCAATGTCAGAGAGTGAGGAGGAGATGGTAGAGCAGAGGTTCTCAGCTGGGGTGATTTTGCTCCTCAGGGGTCATTTTGCCATGTCTGGAGATATTCTTTGTTGTCAAAATGGGGGTCGGAGAGGTTATTACCAGTTCCAGTGGGTAGGCATCCAGAGATGCTGCTAGACATTCTACAAAGCACAAGAACCTCCCACAAGAGTAGGCTTCCCTGGTGGTACAGGGGTCAGTGCTATCAAGCTATCACCAGCCACTGCAGCAGGAATTCGATCCCTGGCCAGGGAGCTAACCCACATGGCGCAGCAGACCTCTTCTATCTTGCCTGCTGCTCCCCCCAGCAGTGTATTTTAGTAGATCCCTGTTCTGCTCCCCACTCTGTCTTTGGTGAATCCTCTCACCCCCCCCACCTGTGGCCTAGACCCCAGTTCTTGTATGCATAAATAAATAAAATAAATCTTTTTTTTTTTAAAAAAAAAGAACCTTCCACAAGAAAGAATTATCAGGTCCAATATGTCGGGAGTGCCAAGGAATACTTTCTCAAAATATTAAAAATAGGTCAACCATAGGATCCAGCAAGTCTACTCTTCAGACTCTACCCAAAGGATGCAAAACCAGGAATTCAAGAAGAAGTCTGCACGCCTATGTTCACTGCAACACTGTTCACAATAACTAAGTTATGGAAACAACCTATATGCCCAGTGAGTGAGTAGTGCGTTAAGAAGATGCCATCTGTATACACAACAAAATATTACTCAGCTGTCTACATACCAAAAGAAGAACTCTTGGGCCTCCCTGGTGGCTCAAGGGGTTAAGCACAACACTATGAAGCTGTCCACAGCCTCTGCAGCATGAGTTCGATCCCTGGCTGGCCAGGGAGCTGCCCACATGGCGCAGCAGACCTCTCCTTTCTGGCCTGCTGCTCCCCTCAGCAGTGTATTTCAGTCAGTCTGCCTGTTCTGCTCCCCATTCTGTCTCTGGTGAATTCTTTCCACCCTTCAAACCTCTGGCCTGTACCTCAGCTTTTGTATACATAAATAAATCTTTAAAAAACAAAAAGAAGAAATCTTGCCATTGGCGATCACATGGATGGAATGGGAGGGGATTCTGCTAAACAAAATAAGTCAGATGGAGAAAGATAAATACCTATGATTTCACTCACAGGTGGATTATAAAGAAACAAAGCAAAGGAATAGACAAAAGCAAAGCAAAGCAAACTCTAGAAATCTGACTGCAAAGCTGAGCCTGCCGGAGGAGGAGGTACAGTGGTCTATGGTGGAGGAGAGCAGGTGGTTTGGTGGCGCGCCTGATGTGGTAACATACATCTGAAGAAGCATGAACCTATAACCTTAAAACATGCAGTGGTGTCAACTAATGTGAGCTCAGAAAACACTCATACAACTTAAAAAAAAAAAGAAAGAAAGAAATTAGCATGAAAAAAAGGAGAAATCCCGCATGAGAGACATGGGTGTGAAGCAAGGAAAGGGTGCGAGCTTTTTAGGTCCTTACTCCCCCAGGCACCAACTGTGCAGGTCCCTCCCTGCTCCTCCTTCCCACCAGCCCACCCCCCACCCCCAGCCCGGGAGCTGAAATCGCTCACCCTACACCCACTTGCCTTCCCAGCACAAAGCACAAACAGGAACTCATTATCTTCCCCCTCAAAGCCTTCCCCTCCCCTGCGCTTTATCACAGTTAAAAATATCCCCCCTCCGCCTCACAGGTGAGCACCATTGTCCCCACCTTGCCGGTGCCTCCCCGCCCCCTCCCCTCCCGCAGGCCCAGGCTGCATCTCCCAGGCTCCTCCGAGTTTCCTTTCCTACTTTGCTAACCCACTGGGGCCCAAATCTCTTTTTCAGCTAAAAGCTGAAGTCACTTGTTATTCATCCACATTTGCTCACCCAAAGCATGAATTCGTGAGGAAGTAAATCAGGGAACTTAAAGAACCCACCTGGCTCTAGGCTCCTGCCCGAGAACCCAGGAGCCTGAGCATCTGCATCTTGCTCGCCAGCCCTCTACTGTGGTGGACAAGGTGGCCCCTCCTCTGGGCTGGGGCTCCCACCCCTCTGGAGGTCCCATTGCCCTCTGCTGCAGGGGCGCAGGACCTGGTCCATCGGTGACCCCCAGCCCTTCTTCTTCAACCTCTCCCTCTCCTCCAGCGCTCCCACCAGCCACAGATGCTCCCTCTCCACCTTCTGAAAAGAGCCACCAGCCCACCTCCCACTAGCTCCACGGCCTGAAGAGTTGTCTACACTTGTCTCCCACTCACTCCCGCACCCACTCCAATCTGGCTTCCAATCCCTCCACTCCACGGGGACAGCTCTGGCGAAGTGATCCGTCTCCTGTGGTCTACTGTCGAATGAGATGGACACCTTGCTTTCCAATCCTTTCTTTTTTTTTTATTTTTTTATTTTTTTTTTAAAGATTTTTTTTTTTTAAATAGAGGCATGTTTTATTTATTTATTTGTTTGTTTGTTTGTTTATACATGCATTGGGTACAGTCAGAAGCACGGGAGGGTGAGAGAATTCACCAGAGCCAGAGCGGGGAGCAGAGCAGGCAGAAGGACCGAAGTACACTGCTGAGGGGAGCAGCGGGCGGCAGGAGAGGTCTGCGCGCCATGTGGGACCCTCCTCCGGTGGCCGGGGAGCAGCCGGGGATCGAACCAGCGCTGCAGAGGCCGCGGGCAGCTTCGCAACCCAGCGCTCAACCGCTGCGCCACCGGGGAGGCCCTCCAATCCTTTCTTGATAGAACCTTCCAGGCATGTGAGAGTGTTGGCCACGCCTTCCTTTTGGAGGCAACTTCTTCCCTTGACCTCTGGCTTTCCGTCCATTTCCCTTCCCCACCACTCCCTCTCAGTCTCTTGCTGTGTGTTGTGTCCTCAATGCCCATGGAGCCCTCAAGGTCCAGGCTCATCCAGCATCTTCTCTCTCCACACACTCCTGAAGGTGAGCTCGTCAGCACACACATCTGTAACCACCAGGAATGGGAATATGGGGTTAAGAGCTTAGACTCCTAGGCCCCTTTATGCACTAAGAGTTTGACCTTGGGCAAGTTATTCAACATTCCTGTCCCTCAGTTTCCTCAACTGCTAAAGGGTGCAAAACCTTTCAATTTCACTGCTTTCCATTTCTAAACTCACACCAATTCCTCAGACCTTGTTGAACCTCTTAGTTACCCAAGCAGAGCAGTCTTGGCTCACTGGGCACGCAGGGGTGCCTGGTCACGATCCCTGAGTGAATGAATGAATGCTGCAGGGATAGGCTTCCCCAGAAACAAACCTTGAGACAAGGAACTGGGTGCAGCTAGTGTACTTGGGAGGTGGTCCCCGGAAGAATAGATAAGAGAGTGAGAATGTGAGGCAGGAAAGAGAAAAAAAGGCCTACGGGGGGGGGGGGGGGGGGGATGAGACTCAGTTCCACTGCAGAACCTCTGAAGAATGATTTGGGATTGTTCCCTCTTAGGGATGGGAGGCTGGGACATTTATCTACTGATTGTTTGGGGGTTGCCCCAAGGTTGACAGGCATTTCCACAGCCATGGACAGGCCCCAGGCAGAAAGGAGGCGAGGTGGGTGTTTTAGGGGGACAGTTCTCTGCATCATAGCATCCAATTTGCAGCTGCAGCTGAGCTCAGATGTGGGCCCCAGGGACACAAACCCAAGCTTCTCCAGCATGTGCTTTTTGCTCTGGCAGGCCTGTGCCCCCTCATTCACCTTCAAAAGTGCCATCTCTCTCTTGAAACTTAGTTCAAGAGCACCCACTTCTTGGCTCCTATTGCAGGTCGTATTTTTGTCCCTTTCCCTCCAAATTCCCAGGTTGTGGTACCCCCCCCACCCCCGCCCACGGAGGTGATGGTATTTAGGCAGTGGGGCATCTGGGACCTGATTAGGTCATGGGGTAGAGCCCTCATGAATGATGGTAGTGCCCTTATAAAAGGGGCTCGAGAGACTCTTCCATCCTTCCACCAGGCGAGGACACCGCCAGAACACAGCTGTCCAGGAACCAGGAGGTGCCTTTGAGGGACACAGTCTGCCAGCGCCCTCATCCAGGCCTCCCCGGCCTCCAGGATGGTGAGAATAAACTTGCGTGGCTGGAACGAAGACATGCCCCCAAGCCCCAAGCTGACCTAGAAACCCTTCTACACCCTGGACCCACCTTTCCAAGAGTCATTAGCTCTCTGCTTTCTAAAAGGAACTTTCTTATCCATCTTTCTTGGAGAGTAAGGAACAGTTCATCTCTGCAGATCTAGCGCCCCAATGACTTTTGAACACCTTATAGGCACTTAACTAACATCTTACTGAATTCGAATTCCCCTTGCTCAGGGCCTCGCGGTCAGAGCTGGGTCCGTAGAGGCGGGTTCCTCGCCTTGGTCTCCACCCCAAGAGTTTGCCATCTGACTCGGGAGCCCACTCGCCTGTGCCCCTGGTGCTGAGCACAGAATGTGATAAATGAGTGCTTCCAGTGAGCCCAAGTGCTGGGGAGACAAAGGAGGGAGCAATTAACTGGGACTGTACCAACGAGACTGCAGTTACGTCGCCCCGGCAGTCTTAATTACTCATAGTTTTCACTTTGCGGAACCATTAATGGAGCCACGTGGCCCTTCCTCCATTACACGGGGCCTCCCCATTGAGAGGCTCTGCCTCCGAGGGGGCCTCAGGGAGCAGAGGGACAGCGTGAACCTGTCACTCTAGTCTTATGTGTCCATGTCGTTCCTCCGACACCTTCTCCTATGAGCCAGCACTGCTCTTGGCACTGGGATACAGAACTGATGGAAAAGCACAGTCCTGCGCCTGGTGCAGTTGATCCATCCAGGGGGACAAACAAAATGATAAAGAAGCAACCAAATAAACAGGATAGAAATTAAAGAGTGATAAGGACTATGGGGCAAGTGACACTCAGGGGAGGTGGGGTGGGTGTCAAAGATAAGCCCAGCAAGTCACTGGGGACAGCCCTCTGCAGGAGCCAACTTCTGGGCTCTAAAAGGAACAGCCAAGTGGTGATTCTTCCAGGCAGACAGAACAGCAGCTGCAAAGGACCTGGGGCAGACCCCTGGACTCCTGGTGCCCAGCCAGGAGCTTGTCCTGCTGCTTTTGACCACCAAAACCCGGCTGCAGATAAGAGATGGATGTAAAACTGATGCCTGGTTCTTCCTTGGAATAGACGAGCTGATGCCCACTTTCAGTTCCTCACAGGTTCACTTCGAGCTCGGGTTTCCATTTTTGGGAAGCCATTGTTCCCTCTTCAAAGTTTGATTGGGTTTCAAAGGAATTTGAAAGACAGCAAGACGGCCAAGCCGCACCCTCCTGGTTGAAAACCCCCAAAAACCTAATGTGGCATTTCCAGGGGAAACCACAATGAGTCACCCCCACTGGCCCCCCAGCCCAGGTGTGACTGAGATTCACTTTGATGTTCTCAAACTTGGTAATGCCTGATCCCAGCAAACCCCACAAAATCCAGGCACTCAGGTTAAGAGCAAGATCCCCGGTTCTATGAGGTTTGCTGAGTTTAAGAGGTCACCAGAAGGAGGGGGTCTGCCACAGCTGCTAACCTTTTCTCCTGCAGGGATCAGTTTCTGAAATGCTGCAAGAGGACTCATCCAGGGGCTCTGAGGTGGGTGGAACGAAGCCCCCAGGGCGAGGACACTGACCCTGGCTTTGCCTGTGGACACACATGTGCACAGCACACCCCCCTGAGTGAAATCCTCCTTCCTGGATGTGGCTTCCGGCCCTGAAGGTCAACCAGAACTGGGATTTATTTCAGCGTTTACAATGTTAGTCCCTGGCTAAATATTTGGGTTTCCAAATCAGCCTCCGAGAGCGGTGCTATCACCCCATTTCCCATGGCGGCACTGGAGGGTCAGGGTAAGTGACTTGCCCAAGGTAACACAGCGAGTAAAAAAGACACAGGCCGGGAGTCCGAAGTCTATACCGCACTATCCGGACCCAGAAAGTTCCTGCCCCTGGTGCTGGGCAAACGTGAGGCCCTCAAAGAGGGGGAGCATTCATTGCAAGGCCAGGCCGCGGGGGAAGGCAGGTCTGTTGTTGACAATCAGGGAAGCGGCTCTGCAGGATGGGAGAAAGACCAATTGCCCTTCCAGGGATGGGGTTCTCAGAAAGGGGCCTCTCAGGGCCCAGAGTTAATCCGGACAACCCCCACCTGGCTGCGCACCTCCGGGCTAGATGTGCAGGGGGTGGAGGGTGGGGCCGGAGCCGAAGGCCCGACCTGACCACCTCGCCCTCTGCTCGGGGTGGGGCCCCCGCCTGCGCCCCGCGTGGCTCCTGAGACCCCGCGCGCCCTGCAGGGCGCCGGGGCTGTGCGGACCCCGCCTGCGCGCCGGCGGGCCAAGGGTTAAGCCCGGGGAGCCCGGGCGCAGCGCGGCGCGGCCCGGGAATGCTTAGTCAGGATTCCGATTTCCTGCCGAAGTGTTTGGATTTCCTGAGCCCGCGCCCGCCGCCGCCGCGGGGACCGCCGAGCCGCGCCGCCGCGCCCCCGCCCCCGGCACATGGTCGCCCGCCCCTTCCTGCGCGCTCGGCTCGCGCCCCAGCCGCCGCGGCGGGCACTGCGCTCGGGCACCCGGCCCGCGCCTCCCGACCCGCTCCCGGCCGCGGGCGCCTCCTCCGCGAGAGCCGCGATCGCTGCGCCCAGGGGTGCCGGGGCGCGGGCTGTGCGCCTCCCCGAGAGCCGGCGCCGCGCCCGCGATGGAATAATGCCCAGCGGCCCGCCCGGTCCCGGTGAGTTGTGGGCGCCCGACGGGCTCGCCCGGGTCCTCGGCGCCCCCGGCCCGGGCCCCCGGCGCGGGGAGGCGCGGGGGGCGCGGGGGGCGCGCGGCGGGCCCGGGCTCCCCGCCCAGGGGGTGTCTCCGGCGGCGCCCGGGGGAGCGCGGGGGGCGCGCGGGGGCCGCGGCCGCCGGGGTCGGCTCTCCGCGGGGCCGGGGTGGGGCCGCGGCGGGCGGCGCGCGCCCTGGGGAGGGTCCGGGCGCGGGCCGGGGCTCGGCGCCCTGGCGGCGCGGGGGCGCGGGCCGGGCCGGGCATTGTCTGCAGCCGGCGGAGGAAAGTTCCCCGCGGCGCCCGGAGGAGCCGGCGCCTTCGGCGACCCCCGGCCGGGCTGGACGCGGCGCCGCCCGGCAGGCCCCACGCTCTGGCTTCCAGCGGATGAAACGCGAAAATGGGGGGCACGTTCCCGCTCGGGCGGGGTGTCCGCGCCGGGGAGCTCGGGGAAGTGGCCTGCGTTTTGCCGCCTGTACCATTTGGGGACCTGCTGCTTTTTCCGAGAGCGACATGAAGTTTAAAAGAAAAAAGAAACTCGCTGGCGCCTGGTATGCTGCGGTTTCGTACAGCCCCAGAATTCTTCTCGGGCATTCCTGCGGCGGTTTCCTTTAATAATTTATTTTTCCACTAGCGCAGGCGGACGGACAGCCCGCTCCAGAGTGGCTAGCGTGACCCCAGCTCTACCTGCACTGAGCAGAGCGAGCAGGAACTTTCCCCACTGGCCCGCAGACGCGGTCAGGTTGTCTTGCACTGTTGCTTCGGGGATGCCAGGCCAGGCCAGGCGGGCGCGGGTCGCTGAGTCGTGGTTTGGGCTCGTGATCCATAATTCGCTATCAAGGTTTTATCTCTGTTGCAACCTTCACCCCGAGACTTTTCTGTCTTGCATTGGAGGTCTGCAGGCCTCCGATCTCACTTTAGATTTGAGAAGGATTGTAAATGAGGGTCTTGCAGAACAACTTTCTCCTCTTTTTGTTATGCAGACGAGGCTGGACAGGTGACCTGACTTACCCAAGGTCACTCAGTCAAGCCGTGGACTCCTAGTCCAGTGCTCCCCCCTAACTAGTTCATGGGCTGCCATCTGGGGAACCTTTGGAAATAGGTCCCTTTGCATTGTAACCTTCAAGCCTTAGTGCCTTCTCCGGTTCTGTCCTATCTGTCCCTGCTATTTTGAGGTAGGCAGTTATCTCAAACCACATATTTTGAGATGCTGAGTTAAGAAAAATTCCCTCGCCCCTACTGCTCAGCCACTAAATGGATTTGGACTTTCAGTCACCGAAAGGGATTTGAAATAAAAAATGGGTGGCTTATTATGTGGGGAATTACTTTTCTCTACCCCATTCTTTGTGAAAAATAAAAACTCTTAAGTCCCAGAAAGGGCAGTTTCTCAGCACGTAATGTACCCGCTGATGTTCTCTGGACTTGATTTTCGGCCCTCCTGTATCTTATAAGCTCGGCAGCCCATCCATTTTTCTCCCTGTGAGAGCTCCGAAAGGCTGGTTTTTCATTTTTAGTATGTGATCATGCTGGAGAGAGAGGACTTTTTTGCAAGCTTGCCATTTGGTGAAGGAAATTAAAATTCTCTCCACCTCCCCAGTCCTCACCAGCCACAGTGAGCCAGATTTTCAGCATCAGTGGGAGCTTTGCAGGTCCCCAAAATGAATGTGTGTGTTCCAGTGGGGCCCTCCCTCATGAGGACCCACCTCCCAGCTGGCATCTCCCTGCTGCGCTCAGGTGGCTAAACTCTAAAGGAAGGAAAGGAACACGTAACCCCTGGGACCACGCTGGCCCTGTCTCTTCCTTCCCGAGTTCTCACTTGCCTGGGGCTGGGTCCTGCAGACCATTCCCTTCTCTCCCTCCTGTGTTTCTTTTCTTGTCTCTCCCAGCCACTGTCTAGCATGGGCTGGGAAGAAGTCACCTCACTGGGATGCACAAATCATCTCCACATAAGCAGTAGTGGAAGGGGCAGTGAGCATTTATTGAGCACTTGTTGTGTGCCCTAGATATGTAACCTTCTAAGAAGTCCCAAGGAAGAGGAGGAATCCTTTGGGACTCTTAGCCCGAGAGGACAGCACTTCTCAGATTCATCTAGAACTGAGTCATTCTTTCCTTCATCTAGTGCACATCTGCTAAGTGGCTCCCTGTGGGAGGAGCCAGTGTGCAAAGATGAATAGGATCCCATGTTCAAGACTTTGCATTTCCAACCTCATTTATTTAATTTTTTTTAAGATTTATTTTTTATTTGTTTCTGCATATGAGAACTGGAGTGTAAGCCAGAGGTGGGGGGGGGATGAGAGGATTCACTAGAGGCAGAGTGGGGGCAGAACAGGTGGATCCACTGAAATACACTGCTAAGGGGAGCAGCGGGCAAGACAGGAGAGGTCTTCCGCACCATGTGGGTATCTCGCTGGCCAGCCAGGATAGAATCTGTGAAGCAAAGGCTGCTGACAGCTTCACAGCACTGCAGCTCAAGCTCCTGCGCCACCAGGGAGGCCCCAGGTGCACACCTCTTTTAATTACTCAGTTCACCATGCATGTGCTGAGCACCTGCTCCATTGTATACAGGGCTTACAAGAGGCCCTGGAGATACAGTGATGGACAGGATAAGCCTGGGCCCACCCACACAGTCTCGCATGCCTGTGGAGGTCCGGGAAGAAACTACAGCGGGTCACTTCTAACAAGTGACAGAGTGGGGTACTTGTCATCCAGGGAAAACATGGGGACCATAGTGGACGTGAGGACTGGGGTGTGATCCTAGTTTAACTGGGCAGGGGCCCCTCTGAGACTAAAGACTTGATATGGAACAGGCCAGGCAGTTAGTGGAGCAGGGCGCTTCAGGCCGAGGGATCAGAATATGCAAAGTCCTGTAGGCGCAGAAAAGCTTCGTACATTCCTGGGGGTGAGGGAAGTCGGGGCGGCAAGTATGGAACTGAGGGCTGGGGAGAGTGGCACATGGCAAGGTTTGAGACGGAGGCAGGTGCCGTTGGGTTCTAGACCATGGTGGAGAGGTGGTCCCCACTGAGTATAAAGAGAAGTTTGGGTGCAGGGGTGGAGTCTGATTGGCATTTTGAAGAGATGATCTTTATCGCTTTATGAAAAGTGGACCGCAGGGGGCCCAGCTTGGAGGCCATTGCACGAATCCAGGGACGATGATGGTGGTTTAGACCAGGGAGGTGGCCGTAGAAGTAGAAAGAACTGAGTGTAACCTCGTTACTCTTTTGAGATAGAATTTGATAATGGATGAAATGGGATGCAGTGGGGTTGGGACTCAAGGGTGACCCATGGCTTGAACAGTTGGGTGATTGGTGGTGTCATTTGGGGGGACAGGAGAGATGACGAGGAATAGGTTCTGTATTGGCCTTTGTAATTTTGAGCTGCTTGAGGCATCCAGGTGGAGATTCAGGCAGGTGGGCAGGTGATGCTGGACCAAGGGGAGACTTAAGGACCAGGGCGCAAGGGAAGAAACCATCAGCCTGGAGCTGAGCCACCAGGTGCTTGCGAGCACGTCTGCCACCTCGTCTGATCGTCGGCACGAGGCCTCCCCTGCCCGGCGTGCCCTTCCTCTCTCTGTAACTGGGGTCCCCAGGAAAAGGGGAGGATCCAGGTTCCCTGCCCCACTCAAGGGAGGGTGGAGCTAAGCAGGGAGAGATGAAGCAGGAGAGGAGACTGGGGAAGGAAGGAAGCAGGATGGAGCCAGAAGGAGACCTGGAGGGGGCACACAGAGCAGAGAGACATGTGAAGAAGCTGTGCTTGCTTCTTGGTACTGGGCTTGGTGACACAGACGTGGGTGAGAGACCCGCGGGGAGGTTGACAATGGCAGCGTTGATTTTGATTTTGATTTTGCTCTTTTTTCCCAGACTTGTCTGGCTGTTTCTGACCCTTTTCTATAGGTCCCCACCAAGAGGTGCCTTAGACTTGTGGCAGGTTTTTGGGCCTCAGAGGCCTACAGGGCTTGACATTTACCCATGAGGGGATGGGTAACTCTGGACACTTGATTTGGAAACTATATTCCCCAGTCTCCTCCCTAGCTTCTCCCCATCCCTGCTCAGCTCCACCCTCCCTTGGGTGGGGCAGGGAACCTGGAACCTCCCCTTTTCCCGGAGACCATCCTGTTACATCTCCTGAGCTAACTGCTGCTCATCTTTTAAAATATACCTGTGTGTTGATCTCCTTGAAGATGCCTCTGACTCCCTTCCCCACTCTCAGATCCTTGTGTTTACTACCAGAATGTTCAGTTGAAATCACTTTTAATACTACTGATTAACCACTTATAGCAGTTCCGTCTTCACAAACCCATCATCGGTGGGAAAGATAAAGTCAAAAACACATTGAATACACCCACACCTACAAGCATTATCACTTAGTCTGACCTACCTTAAAGGCACTTAGAGCTCTTAGATTAGTCTATAGTTGTGCAAATTATCTGCCATGAAGTCTATTTTATACTAAAATGTAAAATGTTGAATAGCTCATGTGAAACTTGGAAGTATGGAAAGTGAAAAACAATGGCTGTGTGAAATCCCATCGTTACTTCCCACTGTTCCCACGCAGCTGTGAGCTCCCTGGGCCTGAAGAAGCTCACTGGGTGATGGGGGGACTACAGTGACAGGGTCATCAGTATCTCTTCTTTTTTTTTTTTTTTTTAATTTATTTTAATAGAGGCATGTTTTATTTATTTATTTGTTTGTTTGTTTGTTTTGTTTATACATGCACTGGGTACAGTCAGAAGCGCGGGAGGGTGAGAGAATTCACCAGAGCCAGAGCGGGGAGCAGAGCAGGCAGAAGGACCGAAGTACACTGCTGAGGGGAGCAGTGGGCGGCAGGAGAGGTCTGCGCACCATGCGGGACCCTCCTGCGGTGGCCGGGGAGCAGCCGGGGATCGAACCGGCACCGCAGAGGCCGCGGGCAGCTTCGCAACCCAGCGCTCAACCGATGCGCCACGGAGGAGGCCCAGTATCTCTTCTGATGAGTTCTGAGAACAGTTGGTGGAAGACATCTTAGGACATGGTTGTCAACCCTCGAGGTCACCTGGCTGGCTTGAGCTGGGTTCCCTGCCCCTGCCCAGAGTCACCTGAGAGAATCACAGGGCATTTCGCAAGCCTGGGGACAAAGCACAATTCAAAACATGGTTCTACAGCACGAGCAACACTTTCATACCATTTCAAAGGCGAAAAATTATAAGCCGATCTTAGGTCGGGGACTATATATTTTTTTTTAAAGATAGATTTATTTATTTTATGCAAGAACTGGGGTATAGGTTAGAAGCACGGGAGGGTGAGAGGATTCACCAGAGCCAGAGTGGGGAGCAGAACAGGCAGACAGAGCGAAGACACTGCTGAGGGGAGCAGCGGGCGAGACAGGGGCGGTGCAGCGGGGAAAGCAGGGGCGGTCTGCTGTGCCATGTGGCGTTCTCCCTGGTCGGCGGGGAATCGAACCATTGCTGCAGAGGCTGTGGACAGCTTTGTAGTGCGGCGCTCAACTGCTGCGCCACCGGGGAGGCCCCGTCTTTATCTTTATGTATGCAAAAGTTGGCCTGCAAATGGTCAAAAAGTTGACCCTGCGAATGGTCAGCGTTCAACAAATGTTAGCTGTTAAACTGTTACTGTTATTACGTTAGCGGAAATAAGAGTCGTGATAGTTAAACAGATGGTTTACTAGATAATCAAAGTGTGCACTCAGACCTGGGGAGTGATGCAATGGATTTATTCTGTGAGACCTGTTCTCACCATCGTGTGTTTCTGCTTAGTTTATGTAGATTGGAACAGTGAGTTGTTGACATAAAAAATGTAATTATTTCTGCTGCTGGGGCTTCTGGCGCTAAGCTATTTTAATCTAGAGTTACGTTGCTGCTGTCTTTGTGCAGAGGAAGGCAAATGCAGGGGTTTCATCTCTTTCTGTCTGGGTAGTGCACTCTGGAGATGCAAAGTCTGGGTACTTAGTCCTTAAATCTCCTTTATCTGGCTCCTTGGTCATTAGCAGGAGTTGAAAAGATTGGTGTACCTGCAAGCAGAAGATTTTTGCTGCCCAGATGCGAAGTCTATACAGATGGCTTTGATCTCTTGTCTCCTGGACCAGGGAGGGAGCATCACAGGACATTTTAAAATATTCATAATTATTATTATTGTCTTTGGTGGGGGTGCTAGATAGGCATACAAATAAAAATGACAAAAAAATAGATTGCATTCTATTAGGATAAGTATAATGATAGACGGTATATAGGCTACTTCTTGCTGCTGTAACAAATTACATGTGAGGAGTTGGTGCTGAGGTTTTTATTTTTTTACTTTTTTTTAGGTGCTGGGGTTTAAAGCAAATTCCCAGCACAATGTGAATCCCCTTTTGTACAGGTAAAACCTTGGTCCCAAAGCCACTGTTAATGTCCCCAATCTCAGCCAGCCCTGCTCCCAAAGCAGGCCACCAGAGAGGCCAAGAGAGACCTGGAGGCCCCCAAGTAGGGGGTGTGTGCGGGGGTGTGTGGCCCCTGCTTGTTGGAGAAAGTAGGGACACACCATGGTGTCAGCTACACTGCTGTGAGAGGGGCATTAAGACTAGATTTCCAGGGGCCCAGTGCTGTGAAGCTGTCCACAGCCTCTGCAGTGCCTGTTTGATCTCCAGTGGCCTCGGAGCAACCCACGTGGTGAGCAGACCTCTCTTGTCTAGCCCGCTGCTCCCCTCGGAAGTGTATTTCGTCAGTCTGCTTATTCTGCTCCCCACTCTGTCTCTGGTGAATCCTCTCACCCTCGCACATCTGGCCTGTACCCCGGTTCTTGTATAAATAAAATAAATCTTAAAAAAAAAAAAGACTAGATTTCCAACAGCCTCAGGGTTTTTAGGAGAAAGTGGGCTCCTGTCTCCTATGCTCCCCAGAAACAGGAGGCTGCCTGAGAGCCCCTAAGCCCTCTGGGGGAGCCGCATTAGCTCTCTGGGCCACCCAGGAGCTGCAGACAGACAGGGCCCCGCGGCCCAGGCAGCCCCGCCAGTCTTCATCCCTTGGAAATGCCACCACCGAAATCCTCTTGTAATATTTTTGGCATTTCCTCTTCCCTTCCCGCTCTAAGTCAGGAAATGTGATAGTGCACAGAGTTAGGAAAACAGAGAAGTTTGCAAGCCTGTCTTTTCTGTGGAGGGATCAGGTTGGAGTGTGGGTAGCGGGATGAAGGTGATGAAAGAGAGAGACTTCCCCAAGGTGGGGGTGGTGCAGGGGCATGCCAGAGCCAGGCCTGTGCAGATCCCAGGGCAGACTAGGAAGGAGGGAGTCAGATCAAGCCTCCTGTGGAGATTTCTGCGCTAGAGGCTTCTGCAGGGCTCATCATGAGTTTCCCCTGTTTCTAACAGAAACACAGGCAGTGCACCCATAAAAAAATCAACTGACTTTAGGTTGCAACTGGACCTCAGTGGTTCAGAAAAAATATATACATAAAATCAAACTACATCTGAGTGAGAAAAAAACAAAAGCAAAAAGGACATGAAGTTCAGTGTCAGCAACAGGTAAGCTCCAGGAAAGGGCGCGTGGATTTTCTGAGTACTAGTTTTATTCTCGAAATTATTTCCAAATGCAAAGAATATTGCAAATTAAAATAAAAGAGTATGAATGCTCCACCTTTTCCTCATGACATTGACAGAGACAGGCTGCCTCTGTGGGCGGGTGGGTGGAGGGGAAGCCAGGAGAACCCCGGTATGCTCAGGACCAGCCCCTCCTTTTGTTCTTGCACTTTCTGTGCTGAACTGAGATGACACGGAAAACAGCCCGACAAAGGTCCTGCACCCTGTTACAGCTGTCTTGTATGGAAGTGTGTTTACTCCTATAGTTGTGTCACCTTCCTGCCGAGCATCTTGAAGGGCCTGGGGCCGAGGCTGAGGCTGGGGCCAGGGGAGCTGCTTTAATCTCTCATTCCCTTGAATTGGGGGCACTGGCTTCAGCTGCTCAGGTGTGTTGCCACGTTTGTTGAATTTTCTCACTGTGGAGTTTTCATTTTGAATGCCTGTGCATGTTACTTCTAGAACTTCCCTTTGGTTCTCTTTACATCTGCCTGGCCTTTAATCCTTGGGTCTGGTTCTTCCGTTAGGGTTTCCCTTTCTCGTATCTTTGTTGAAAACATGCTGACCTTCTCTTTTAGATTGCCCCATTCATTCTAGAGGGGCTGATGCTCCCAGTTCCTGCGATCTGTTTTGGGGGGACATGGTGGTTCATTATCCCTGAGGGTCTCCCTTTGCCTGGGTAGAGGAGGTGGTTGTGCTCCAGCTGAGACCCCCAGGGTTTCCTGCATCCTGAATAGGCTTCTGGGCTTGAGGCTTTTCACACCAGATTCCACATCTAGGGTACTAAAGCTTGCTCAAGGCTTTTTTTTTTTTTTTTTTTTTGCGTGTGTCCACCCAGATCCTGAAGCACGCACAGGCTTTCTTGCCGTGTCCCTAGATTGAAAGGGGGAATAGTTCAGCCTCTTTCCCTTTGGGGTCTTGACATTGTAGAATTGTCTCAGCTCTCCTGTCATTCTGGGGGAGACTGGGCAGAAACCAGCTGGTTGAATACATCAATCTTCTTTTTCCGACTAGGAAAAAGCCCACATAAATTTGAAAATCCATATCAAAGCAGTAGCAATAAAAAGATTGGCTTCAGCTCAGAATTTGCAGGGTGCCCCCCCCCCCCCCCCGCACTGGGCACCCTGCAGAACTGGCTGGGCCAAGTAGGAGCTCTGCCTCAAGTGCCCTGCTCCTCTCTGCCACCCCCAGCACGCAGAAGGGTGCATGCTTACGAAGAAAGGAAGGAAGGAAAAGGGGAATTTATATGGCTGAATAAGACAAATATTGATGCAGAAGACATAATGAGGTCATGAAAAATACCACATTGAGACCATTCCTGAGTCCTAGTCAAGTAATAGCTATTGACTCATCACCTCTATTATAGTCACTGTCCTCTTAGAAACTTGCTCCCTCACCTGCATAAGGGAGGTGAAAGCTCCTGCACGGACTCCCCTCTCCCCTTAACTGGGTGCAGCGTGATTGTGAACATGAAAGGAGGGAGCCTCCCAGGGTCAGGCTGGTGGGACTTGTGTCTCCAGTGGCACTTGCTGCGGGGACTCATCCACCGCACCCCTAACCGCCATGAGCACTGGGCTTTCCTGGGCAGGACCGTGAGCATTTCAGGTCCCCAAGTTTGTTCAAACTAAGGGGGTATTCTTCGGTGTGTGGTTAGTAGTTGGGCATTTGGGAACTGAATTGGCCCCGTCACATGTGATGGGGCCCACAAATGAGGGCTGCAGTGTAGCTGAACCCCACTGTGGGGTGGGATTTGTACACGGCATTGCCTCTGCCGTGTACCTGCTGTTCCCTGAGGCTGCTTCTCGGGACAGTGGACTCAGGATCTGATCCCCCCAAGTTTTGTTCTTTGGCCAGGTTACTCCTTGCCAAGGTGAAGTGGTAGGTAGGGGGAGGAGCGTTTGTCATGATGCAGTGAGAAGACCACTGGACTTGGAATCAATAATATAGCTAATTTTTATTGGACATTAATTTATGCCAATCATTATTCTAAGCAGTGTTCTTGTATGACCTCACTTAATCCTCGTAAATAAATATGGACTAGATAACGGTTTTATCCCCATTTTATACATGAAGAAACTGAAACACAAAGACTACCTTCCTAGAGGTCATGTAGCTCATAGGTGTCTTACTTAAACAAGATGATCTGGATCCAGTGCCCACACGGACCACCATGCTCTATTGCCTCTAAAGACTTGAGCTTCAATTCCTTGCCCCAATTCCTCATGAGAGGCACAATCTGCCCATACCCTCTTCTTAGCTTTTCTGGCCTGTAACTTCCTCTTTGATAAAGAGGAAGTTATTTATTTCTAAAGGTTTTTTGAATAAAATGAGGTAGACGTAAAGTGACAGAGTGCCCGGCACACAGCTGGTCCTAAACAGAAGTGAGTGTCTTCCCAAGAGGGTAGCAGTTCTCAATTGCGTGACCGATAGGGAGGAGAAACATAAAAGAATGACTTCTTTTTTTTTTTCCAAAGGTTTATTTATTTATTTATGTATACAAGAACTGGGGTACAGGCCAGAGATGGGGGTGAGAAGATTCACCAGAGACAGAGCAGGGAACAGAACAGGCAGACTGACTGAAATACACTGCTGAGGGGAGCAGCGGGCCAGACAGGAGAGGTCTGCTGCGCCATGCGGGTCAGCTCCCTGGCGGGGGAATCGAACTCATGTTGTCGTGGCTGCAGATAGCTTCATAGTGCTGAGACTTAACCTCTTTTGCCACCAGGGAGTCCCCAAGAATAACTTCCATCTAAAGTTTTCATTGCACAGTTTTCTTGTATATCCTGCTGTGTGCCAGGCAGCTAGGATACAACAATGCAAAGTCAAAGTTCATGCATTGGAATATCTTACAGTTGAGTGCAGTCATGCGTTGCTTAGTGGCAGGATATGTTCTGAGAAATGCATCGTTAGACAGCCTCATAGTGTGAATGTGGAGTGTAATCATGCACACCTAGATAGTATAGCTCACGGCACACCTAGGCTCTGTGGTGGAGACACACACATACACATGCAAATTGGGATCACACGAGCATCACGAAGCAAAGCATGACTCTGGAGATAAGATGTGTAATTTTGGATCCCTCTCAGCCCACGCTATAGGTAAGTTACAGTGGAATAACTATGAGTGTGTAGCAAAGGGAGAGTCATCCCAGTGGGAATGGTCAGAGCGAGCGTGGGGAAGTGGCTGGGGGGATCTGTAAGTGGAGAGAGCAAGGAAGAGTTTTCAAGGCTGAGAACAGCTGGATCAAAGCTTAGTGGGAGGAACGTGCTTGCTGGTTCTTTGTTGTTGGTTGTGGGTTTTTTTTGTTTTGTTTTGTTTTGAGGTCAAAGGAAAATATTTGTCCAGGGAGAAAGGTAAAACTCTTAGTTGAAACAAAATGTTTGGGGTTTCTCTTGGGGGAGCAGTCACCCCTGCTATTTCCTCTGCCCCCACTGTCACAGAACCCCTGATCCAGAAAAGCAAACTGCGGTGTTGTTTATAAACCTTCCCATAATAGCCTCCAGCAAGTTTCCTCTCCTAGGACAGCGGCTTCCTCAGACCCAAAATAGAACCACAGAAGGTTGGAGATGTGGGGTATTGGCCGATTGTACTGTTAACGGTGTACCTTGGAGGCGAGTGGGTGAAAAGGTGGAGCAGACACTTGGTTGCTCATCCCACACCTGCCCCCCTGCTTCCTTGCCAGCAGATGTGCACTTTCTAGAGCTTTGAGAGAGGCCAGGTCTAGTCTCAGGGGTGAACTTGGCAGTGAGTGGTCTAGGCAGTGGCCGTGTGTACAGGTTTGACTTTGAAATATGAAGGGACTTTTGCTGGAGCTAGAGGAGGAAAGATTTTTCTCCATTATAAAGAGAAACATGGGGCTTCTCTGGTGGTGCAAGGGGTTGAGATGCAACCTATGAAACAATCCGCAGCCACTGCAGCGCTGGTTCGATCCCCGGTCAGGGAGCTGCCCACATGGCGCGCAGACCTCTCCTGACTCGCCCGCTGCTCCCCTCAGCAGTGTATTTCGGTACATCTGCCTGTTCTGTTCCCCACTCTGTCTCTGGTGAATCTTCTCACCATCCCCCACCCCACGCCTCTGGCCTGTACCCCGGTTCTTGTGTGCATAAATAAATCTTTAAAAAAAAAGAGAGAGAGAGAGAAACATGTAGAAAGAAACAGCCTTCTGCTGTGGCACATAGTGTGTAATACCAGCCATTGTGGGACCATGAGGTGGCCTCACTTAGGGAGAATGTGTTGAGGGGTCAGGGCAGAGAGATGGAGGGAACAAGATACGACACCCTACATTTAGCCTCTTTTGAGTTGGGTTTTCTGCTTCTTGGTGCCAAAGGAACATCTTCACTAATGCACAATGGGACGGCCACGTCATGTACATCCAGATGACTCTGGGTCTCCTGCACCTTCCTCCTCCCGCCCCATGCCTTCGCCTGCCACCCTGTTGGAAATTCACTACCAAATTGTATACACTTTCATCCCTTCACAGTCTTGCTGTTTTCCCCACTGCATTGCCCTTCCCTACTTTCCTTCTTACCTAAAATCCAACTTATTCTGTAAACTATGACTCAGATATACCTTGACATCTCTCCTATTGTTTTATTCTTTGAGTACCTATAACTTTGCTACTCATTCCTCCCCCTAAGTCCCCCCTCTCTTACTCTTTAGTAAACGCCTACTATGTGCCAGCTGTTGCATTGCATTACCCTTTATGAATATGGGGTGGATGTTCACAGAAATGGTGAGCCAGGGGCCTCCCTGGTGGTGCAGGGTTAAGGCGCAACCTGTGAAGCTCGCCGTAGTCACCGCAGCAAGAGTTCGATTCCCAGTTGGGGAGCTACCCACATGGCGCAGCCGACCTCACCTGACTCACCTGCTGCTCCCCTCAGCAGTGTACTTTGGTCAATCTGCCTGTTCTGCTCCCCACTCTGTCTCTGGTGAATCCTCTCACCCCCCGCATCTCTGGCCTGTACCCCAGCTCTTGTATGCATAAATAAATCTTTAAAAAAAAAAACTGCACATCAGGGTCACCCTGTGTTTAACACGCTTCAGTGGCTTTTTCCTGGGTGGCCTGGTGAGGAAGAAAGCCCCGCACACACCGGGGTCAGCGCCTTCTGCTGCCACCCAGCGTCCTGAGCCCGCCCTTCTCCACCTGGAAATGGGCATGAGCTGCAGTGCTGAGTGAGGCTAAGGGAGGGAACAGCTCGCAGTGCCTCCCGCCCCCCGTACATGCTGGTGTCCTTTTCCCCTGCAGTCTTAATTTATCTCTCTGAGTGCTCACTGCCCACTCCACAGTAGAGCAGATGCTTCGCTTGAGTTTGATGAATGAATTTTTCTTTCATTCTCTTTTAGCTTAGGTAATGTCTTTTTGGCTAAATTTGAGACTCTTTTTCAAGTTGTCCTATGAAGACCAGAAAGAGGGGCGCTGATGCTTGGGAGAGTTCACGGGCAGGAGCTCCCCACTTCCAACCTGGGCAGGTGCCAGCTTCCAGGATGATGGTCCTGAAAAACGGTCGGGCCTCCGTACAGCTATCACAGACCCCGGCAGATTCTGGGCTTTCCATCCGTGGGGAGTGGGTTGGGGTAAGTTGAGTGATGCTATTTGGAAGTAGTTTGAAGAAAGAAGCCGAGCTGAGCACTTGCAGGCGGGAGGCTCGCCAGAGCTGACAGAGTCTGCCGAGGGTACCCAGCATCGGGAGCCACACTTCTGTGCTGTGGACGGTCGGGGGAGCGTTTACCCTTAGTTCTGCCGCTTGTGGCATGTGGACAGTAAGACCTCTGTAGCTCAGAGGGGAGTGGTGGGGCTCGTGGCCTTAGGGGGAGAACCATGAGAAGGGTCTGGACCAGGACTAGCAGTGGAGATGCCATCTGTTGATGATCGTTAGGCGGCATGTTGAAGTCTTCACCCCCTGTACTTTTTTTTTTAAAGATTTATTTATTTATGCATACAAGAGCTGGGGTACAGGCCAGAGACGTGGGGGTGGTGGTGTGAGAGAATCACCAGGGACAGAGCGGGGAACAGAACAGGCGGCTGATTGAAGCACACTGCTGAGAGGAGCAGCAGGCGAGACAGGAGAGGTCTGCTTCGCCATGAGGGTTGCACCCTAGCTGGCCGGGGATCGAACTCGTGCTGCAGAGGCTGCGGATTGCTACATAGTGTGGTGCTTCACCCCTTCGCCACCAGGAAGGCCCCCCCCCCCCAGTACTTTTGAATGTAACCTAATTTAAGAATAAGGCTCTATGGAGGTAATCAAGTAAAAAGGGAGTCATGAGAATGGGCCTTACCCCAATAGGACAGGGTCCTTGTGACAAGGGAGGATCTGTACAGAGACACACAGAGAAAAGTGGACATGAAGACGGAGAGGGTGCAGCCATGCGCTGGGTGTGAGGTGCCCCCAAGCCAGGCATGGCCGGCAGTCACTGCACACACAGGAGTGTCCATCATGGAGGCGTTGGAGGGAGCACGGCCTGTGGACACCTTGATAACTGACATCCAGTCTCCAGATCTGTGCCCGAATAAATTGCTGTTGCTAAAGCCAGCAGGCTGTTGGTAACTTGCGTGGCAGCCCTGGCACACTGAGACAGCGATACAAAGATTGGGCCTCTCACCTAAACACTGACCCCAGTGATGGGCACGCGAGTCCGGCTGTAGGAGGGCATGTGGCATTAGTTCAGCAGCCTGTACCTTTCAGTTCTGCCAGCTGGTCCTGCCTAAGGGCGAACACTTCCTTGATGTTAAAGTGGGAACAGATGAGCAGTTAGCTGCCCAGGGTAGCAGAGGGGCGGGCACGAGGGGCAGGTCCTCGGGAAGAAAGGAGTGTTCCATCTGCCGTCCCAAGAAGGGTGTCCACAGGGCAGACAAGGGAAGAGGAATACTTTGGGGTGAGGGCAGGGACTCGCCCGGGGACAGCAGCCACAGGCGGCATGAGCCAGGGTTGGAGAATCGTTGAATGTGGGGGGCTGGGAAGGGCTGAAGCAGCCCACTTGGACCTGGGGTGGGAATCCTGGCTCTGTCCCTTGCGTTGTGACCTTGTCCAACTTGCTTTCTCTGAACCTGTTTGCACTAATGAATGGAGATTAAAACAAGATCAGAGGGTGACCCGGCAATCCCTCTCCTTGTATCACCAAGAATACAAAAACACTCATTCTCAGGGCCGTCTGCACCCCGATATTCATTGCAGCGCTATTTACAGTAGCCACGTTCTAGAAACAATCTAGTGCCCAAGAACAGATGTGTGGATTAGGAAGTTGCAGTGTTCACACACAGTAGAACACAATCAGCTATGAAAAAATAAAAGGAAATCTTGCCATTTGTGACAACATGGATGGCACCGAAGGGGATGATGCTCAGCGAAATAAGAGAAATGAAGAGAGACAAATAACTGGATGATTTCACTCATGTGGAATATAAAGAAACAAAGCAAAGGAACAGACAAAGCCAAGCCTTAGAAATCTGCCTGCAGAACTGAGGTTGTTGGGAGGGACATCCATGCAGTGTTATAAACCACTGTTACCTCCGGGAAAAAAAAAAAAAACCTCAAAAAATTCCTCTGAAACCCCTTCAGGACCAGCAAAGGCCCAATTTTCTTTCCACCTGAACTCATTGTCTCTACAACAGGGAAGGTCTCGTGTTGTTCTCCCAGTCGTAAAACTTGGTGTTTCTTGCTTGGGCTTGAATTTCCCATCCACAAGCCGCACAGGGAGGCCGGCACATAGGTCACAGATGAGGGGGTGTAGCTGAGCTCTCTTGGAGGGGGCTCCTAAGGCACTGAGCCACAAACCCCACATCCCTGCAGCTGACTAAGGTCAACCTCCCCAGTCTCATCCCACCTTCAGGCCCAGCACCTGCCCGGGGGCCTGATGTAATGGCAGCCTTGCTTCGTGGTGGTTATGGAGTGCTAGCCTGTTGTTCCCGACTCCTAAGAGAGGATTTGGAGCCAACTGTGGTGCTCCCACTATCCCATCCTTATTAAAACATCTGTCACACTGATCTGTCAGTGTCATCGGCACTTCCCTTTGCTGATCTGTGATGCCACGAGGCCAAGACCATTTTGGCCACTGTCTGGAGGGCAATGCCAGCTCAGTGCCTGCTCCTGGCATGCGCTCAGGAAGTGCTTCTTGTGAATGAATGAAAGCACCTGGTCCCTTTCATCACCTGCAGAGAGCAGGGGGAGACAGCCAGCCAGAGTCATATCTGGCCCCAGCAAGTCACCTGGAGAATTAAGTTGTTAAAAAGCCTCGAGAAGACAAGGTAACCTTGTTCAGGAAAGAGCAAATACAGGAGAGGGTGCTGTTAGTTCAGCTGCATTGAAGGGCCCTTGGACGGTGGAGTGATCTCCAGGGCCTGTCTACATAGCCGAGGCATGCGGCACTTGGTTGCCGTCCCATGGTGTGGCACCTGACTGCCGAGGGACACCCAGACTAACTAGATCCAGCAGATGTAGAAGTTCGGGTTGGCAGGACTTTGCTCTGTGGGCCAGAGAATGGATAGTCATGAGTGAGACCAATGGGTTCTTCTCTCCCCTTGTCCAGCTCAGCTCACGTTGATTCATTTTGTGTTTTGACCTTTCTGAATTTATTTTTTTTTATTAACTTTTAAGTTGGAGTTGAAGCGAAGTGTTATTGAAGGATCGTTCACACAGCATGCAATCTACCCGTTTACAGTGCAGAATTCAAGGGTTTTTTAGAATAGCGAGTCATGTAAACCCCACTACAGTTTTAGAACATTTTTATCATTCCCCAAAAGAACCCCACTCATGCCCATCAGCAGTCACATCAGCAGTCACGCTAAGGGCTGGAGCTGCTAGTCCAGCCCTGCCTGCTCGGCTGCTACCTGTGTGTCCCTCACAAGCCCAGTAGCAATTCTACCAGGTAGATTTGGTACCACCGAGGGAGAGCCCTCATCCAATATTAAGAGGAATGAAGGAAAGCACCCTTGGCTCCCCCACATGTTCTCCATACATGTTTATACATTCCAACAATCTTATTTTTTTTAAAGATTTATTTATGCATACAAGAACTGGGGTACTGGCCAGAGGTGTGGGGGGTGAGAGGAGTCACCATAGACAGAATAGGGAACAAAACAGGCAAATTGATTGAAATACACTGCTGAGGGAGCAGCGGGTAAGTCAGGAGAGGTCCGCTGCGCCATGTGGGTAGCTCCCTGACTGGGTATCGAACTCGTGCTGCAGTGGCTGCAGATAGCTTCATAGTGCTGCCTCTTAACCCCTTGCGCCACCAGGGAGGCTCTGATGTTTCAATAATCTTAAACCAACCCAATGAAGTAGGTGTTATTGGCCCTATTTTACAGAGGAGGAAAGTAAGACTCAGACATTTAGACACTTGCCTGAGATCACAACCGAGAAGTTTTTGAATGGCAGCTGCAGAGACCAAAGTGGGCGTAAATGGCAGCGCAGAAGTGCATTAACTCCAGTACCTGCAGGTCTACCAGTGCGGGTGGGTGTCAGTCTTCCCTGCAGGACACGTGCAGCACCCTTGAATTCAGGTAATTCAAGAGTAATTCCTAATGGAATGTTTAAAAATCGAGGAAAAATTGACATAAAATTAACTATTAATCATTTTAAAGCATACACTTTGGTGGCGTTTAGTTTTCCACAGTTGTGCCATCACTGTGTCTGTTGAATTGATATTTTTATAACCCCCAAAAGAAACCCTATGTCAATAAAACGGTTATTTCCACCAGTCTCCTTGCCGATTTCCAGACCTCTGGCAACCGCGTCTGCTTTCTGTCTCTATGAATTCAGCTGGGATGTTTCAGATGGGTGGAATCATGCAATATGTGACTTTTTGTGTCTAGCTTCTTTCACTGAGCATGATGCTTTTGAAGTTCATCCATCTTGAAACATGTCAGTGCTTCATTCCTTTCCATGGCTGTATAATATTCCACCGCATGGAGGAACTACATTGTGTTTACCCATTCATCTGCTGATGGACATTTGGGTTGTTTCCGCTTTCTGGCTAGCATGAATAGTGCCCCCATGAACATTGGTGTACAAATGTGTGTTTGTAAACCTGTTTTCAAATCTCAGTGATCTATACCTATGATGGAATTAATAACTCATCTGGTAGTCATGTTTAACTTCTTGAGGACTTGCCAAACTTTTCCAAAGCTACATGGCCATTTTACATTCTCACCAGCACTATATGAAGGTTCCAGTGTCTCCACATCTTTTGCAAGATTTGTTATTTTATGCTTGTTTGTTTGTTTTATGACTGTGGCCGACCTTGTGGATATAAAGTGGTATGTCATTGTGCTTTTGCTTTCCATTTCCCTAATGGCTAATGCCTTTGAGCGTGTTTTCCTGTGCTTGTTGGCCACATAAAGGGATCTACGTGTTTGCAAGGAGCTCACAGATGCAGGGAAGCCCCAGTGCCCGGGATGGACGGCCTTGGGGCTCCTGTCTAGTTTGGGAGGTGGGGAGGGGAAGGGATTATTACTACCTGGAGACTGGGGGCCGTGGAAGGCCCCTGGGAAACTGATACTTGTGTTAAGGGCACAGCCAGTTCACAGTGTCCCCCAGAGAGGGACCAGGGTGAGGGGATGGATACCGCAACCTTACTCCGCCTTCCCCCCATCTCCTGCTGGACTCCCTGTTGGCTGAAACCCGCCTGCAGCCAGAAGGGTAGGGAGCCTTGCATTAGTCTAGCGGTCAGTTTGGCGGGCAGAGAGGTGGGAAGAGTGGAGAACGAGGGACCTGGGCACCATGGGATTCAGAAAGAGCTTCTATTCCAGGAGCCCCTGCTCCATTTCCCTGAGGTTTTGGGTGGCTTCTCCCTGAGGCCCGTAGTGAGCATCACTTCTTTATGGTAACATCCAGAGAAAGAGAGAAAACACCATGTCCTCTAGAAGGTCGGCCAACAGCTTTCTTAGAAAACTCCAGCTTTCTCCCTTTGCTGCAGATTGGCAAGTGCCCCCAAAGGCATGCGGGCAAGCTGTGGGGGTGATGCTGAGCCAGGCAGGGCCACACCCGCTGGCAGGCACAGGAAGGGGAATCCCCAGTGAAGTTGGAAGTGGGGAGGAGGGTGTTGGCTAGAAATCCCCGCAGTGCCCCTCCCTGGGGGATTCCTCAGAACTGCTTGACTAAAGTTCACAGGAGGTGCCCGGTGGGGGGCGGGGCCTCCTGGAGGCGGGGCGGTGGCGGCTGAGTCTTGGGGCACTGCATGGGGCACTGCGCCAGCTCTAGCCAGTGTCCCGAGGCCTCCTCAGAGGGTCTTCCAGGCCCCCCATCCCTCCTTGGCCCACATCTGGGGAGTGAGGCCAGGCTTGTTCCGAGCAGGAGGTCCGAATTCAGCCAAGCGTTTGTGAAATGGGGTGTTTTTATAGATTTTTGCCACAAAAGACAGAAATTTAAAAGCCCATAGGATAGGATTCCCCTTTATATGAAGTCTGTGTTTGCCAAGAGTGGGTAGAGGTGGAAGGGGGTACCGCTGTGGGGTGGGCCTCTTCTTGGGGTAGTCCTGTTCTGAAAAGGATTGTGGCGATGTTTGCACAACCTCATCACCACGTGGGCGTGACCTGCCCGCCACTGAATTGTGTACTTTAAGCTGGTGTGACGATCAGACCTCAATGAGCTGCAATGGAAAACATGAAAGCTGAGCGGCCGGCTCCTTGTCTGATTTAAAGTTGATTGCTCCTTCATTCCCTAGGAGCAAAAATTATCTGTAACTTTTACTGTATTTCTTCCTTCTCTCTTTGTTCAACTCCTTCTCTCTCTCTCCCCCTTAATGCCTGTCCCCCCTCAGTTTCCCTGTTTCTGTGGATGATTTCTCCGCCCCCTTACTTAAGTCTATGAAGGTCCTGGAGACCTGACCCACCCCTGTACCTGTAAGGACAGCTGTGCACAGAGGGAGGGGAGCAGCTCCCTGACCAGCTCTCATGGCCCGAAGTGACCTCTGCCCCTGGGCCTCTCAGTTATGTCAGCCCAACGACTTCCCCCAGCTTTTTGTGCCCCCTTAAGCCAGAACTGGTTGGGTGTTTAGTCTCACAAAGCAAGCGTCCATGTGGCTTCTGCAGCTTGGCCCTCCGGTTGGTGGGAGCCAGACGATGGCCTGTGGCAGGCCCACTGCCTGTGCTTCCCGCCGCATCATGGATCAGAAGGAGCCAGGAATGCTGCCTCCACAGAGGAAACAGGCGCCGCCGGAATATCCGAGCCAGCACATCATGTCCTTTGTCAAGGCCCCTGGATGGGCATCTGGGGACCGCCCAGGGAAGGGCCTGCACCCCCCCCTCACTGCTCCGCTGTCTGTGCGCACTTGTGGGGCTGGCCTGGCCACGGGTGTGGCCCTGGGCGTGGTGGCCTCTATTTGTGGCATCCGTCCCCCCATTGTTTACTCTCCTCTTTGGCTTTGTATCATAAGCGGGTGGAGTCTAGCTCAGCCAGGATTTCATCTGACTGTATAGGAGGGGAAGGGACCAGACCGCGTTGGCATGGCCGCCCACGCAGAGCAGCCGTCTCTGCCTCACCCCCAGCTCCCGGGAGGCACAAGGGGTGGAAGCCTGGCATGAGCACTCTTGTCTCAGCCTGTGGCGCCTGGGGCTTGAGGAGCAACAGACTTTTCATGACTTGATTTTGCCTCCAAAGCAAGTAGATGAGTCCACAGCTTCTGCTGCATTGTGGACTTTTAATATCTCCCTTTGATTTTCAATATCCCTCTTATGTGGTTTCTCCTGGTTCTTCATTGCTCAGAGAAAATAGGATTGGGAGAGATGGGAAGCCTTAATTTCCAAGAGAAATTTGGTTCTCATCAGGCTTTCAAGATAATGCTCAGGATGTGATAGAGATACACAGTGGAATATTACTCAGCTATGAAAAAGGCGAAACCCTGCCTTTCGCAGCAACATGGACAGAGCTGGCAGGGTTGGGGGGGGGAGTAATGCTTACTGAGATACGTCAGCAAGCAAAAGATAATTACCAGATAGTTTCTCTTATTGTGGACTATAAATAACCACAGCAACCACACAAATAAAGCACAACAAAATAAACTTACATTCCCTGAGAAATATGGTGGTTACCAGAAGGGGACAAGGAAAGGGTAGGTAGGCGGGAAGGTGGAGGGCATCAGCCTGATGTTGGGAAGGATGCTAGACCGTTGTTAGTAGGTGAGGTGAGTCTTATGCACACAGAAGCGAAGATGTACCCCTCAAATATATACAGCATTGTAAATCAATAAAATTGTGTTAAAAAACAAAACCCTGCACTGGAAACAGTTGCAAAGCAAGAGCATTGTGGGGCATCCATGGCATTATATAGCTAGTGTGGGGTGGTTGGCAACTGGACTGCGATGGAAAGTGAAAGTGTACCCAGAAAGTCTTGGCGGGAGGGTGCTTGTTTAGGCATCCACTAGTCAGTTCTCAACAAACATTTGCTGAGCCAGGTATAGCGCTAGCCGTGGGTCCTTCTGCTCCCTGAAGTCTTCCGCGGAAGAGAAGGATTGGGATGTAGGGCCACTTGCTTACACTCTGCCCTGCCTGCTGGATGATTTCCTTCTAGTCTGATGGTGCCTCAAATCAGTGACCCAGTGGCGGTGACACTGGGTGGGGAATAGAAAGGTCCCTTGGCATCCTTCCCAGCCGTCTCCATCCCCTCCTGGAGAGAGACAAGCAGCTGGTGACAGCGAGAAGGCTGGAATTGTCATTGAAAGGAGAGCGGCTTGACTCTGGGGAAACTTCCCTTTGAAAAGAAGCTTTGCAGACATTGGCTGATCCTTTTAGATTTATGGCAGTCAAGTTCAAGAAGCAGAGAGGGAGCTCCAGAAAGAAATGTAAGCATTGGGAGCCTCCCCGGTGGCGCAGCAGTTGAGCGCCGGGTTGTGAAGCTGCCGGCAGCAGCCTCTGCAGCGCTGGTTCGATCCCTGGCTGCTCCCCAGCCACCGGAGAAGGGTCCCACATGGCGCGCAGACCTCTCCTGCCGCCCGCTGCTCCCCTCAGCAGTGTACTTCGGTCCTTCTGCCTGCCCTGCTCCCCGCTCTGGCTCTGGAGAATTCTCTCACCCTCCCGTGCTTATGACTGTACCCAGTGCTTGTATAAATAAATAAATAAATAAATCTTAAAAGAAAAAGAAATATTTGTCTAAAAAAAAAAAGAAATGTAAGCATTGGGATTGCTTGACAGGGGTGTCCCCTGGTCATAAGGTTTCCTCGGGGTGGGGTTGAAAGGCAGTTTCTTCTAGGATTTTCCAGAGTCTGAGCTGGTATTGTGGGATAACTGAGTTGAGGTCACATGAATAATTCCCTTGCACATCGTTGGTGGGGCTGTAAAACGGGACAACCTTTGTGGAAACCGATATGGCAGTTCTTCATAAGGTTAAATTAGAACCACCATGTGATTCAGTTTTTCTGCTTCTGGGTTTACATACATCAAAAAGAATTTAAAGTAGGATTTCAAAGAGATTTGACCCTCATGTTCATAGCAGCATTATTCGAAAATAACCAAGTGGGGATAGCATCCCAAATGCCCATGGATAGATAAACAAAATATGGGGTACATGTACAATGTCACACTCATCCAGCCTTGACAAGGAAGGGAGTTCGACCCCCGCTAAAACATGGCCGAACCCCGAGAGCATTATGCTGAGAGAAGTACCCCAGCCATAGGGGCACACGCTGTGTGACTCCAGTTACGTGAGGCCCCCAGAGTAGCCAGAGTCATGGAGACTGAATGTGGAAATGGGGGTGCCAGGGGTTGGGGGGTGAAGGGAGCAGGACATGGGAGTGAGTGTTAGTGGGAACAGGATTTGAGTTTTGCAAGATGAAAATGCCCTTATACTTGACATCACGGAATGGTAGTAAACACTATGTTGTGTAATTTATTGACAGTTAAAACCCGTGTGTCCTGTTTAGAGCAGATAATATTCAAGCACTGAGAATTGACTGGTGAACAATTTAGACAGGGCCCCTCAGCTCTCGGACTCTCTATGCACCAAGAATCACCCAACAGCCCTAAGAGGTAGCTGCCAACTCTCCCACTTGCAGGGGCGATGCAGTGGGAGCTGGGAGGTGAAACGACTTGGACAGATCCCCAGAATGAAAAGAGTCTCCAGGGCAGGAAGGCGTGAGGCCCTGGCTCAGGAGCCCAGCCTGGCTGTTGTCACCGTAACTCAGGCAGACCCGGCAAACCTGGCTCAGCGCCTGGCGCAGGGGGCCAGAGACCACTCAGCAGGCCGCATGGGTGTTGGCGCTGAGCCTCAGGTGTGCAGAGGGGTCAGCAAACATTTGTCCAGTGACTGGCTTTGAACTTGCCCCTCTGGCTCAGAAGTCCCTCTTCCTATCTCTTGAGTCTGGTCCCCAACCCTCACGCCCACCCTGTTCCTCCCTCCAAACCTCATGCTGCTGCCCCCTCCCCATGACGCCCCCGCCTGTTGCTTTGTGCCAACATCAATTTTTGCAGCGTTAGCAACTACTGATGCACCTTTCTGCCTTATACCAGAGAAAGGGGTGCAGTGTGAATTGGCACCTGATGGCCCCTAGGGAGGAAGGAAGGTGGACCAGGACTGACTCTGGCAACACAGAGGATAGAGTCCAATATTTATTTCATAGTTTTGCAATATATTGGATGCACATAAGCTCTTGTCACCTGTGGACTGACGAGTAAGGAATTCTCTTCCTCTTTTCAGAAGAGCCAATAAACTCGGGTTCCCAGCCTGGGATTTCAGAGGCACAGGTACATGAGAGACTGTGAGGGGAAGGACCCCTCTCGCAGAAGCAGCTGCCCTGCGTGGTATCTGTGGGAGGCCTGAAGGGGAAAGTTGAGACTCCTCATTTCTGAAATGCATGGCCTTTTAAGAGCTGGTCTGGGCTTTTCATTGGGTAAAATTTGAACATTTTTTTAGATACACTTTCTTTCCTTTGTTGTGGGATGTCTTTGATTGCAATGTGCATTCTTGACATTCCAGTGCTGGAGGAGAAAACAGAAGCTCTGCCACATTAAATTTCATTCATAGTGAGACACATTGTGTTTCAGAAATGGTGCAATGTGAAAATATGGCTGTCACAGAACGGAAGGAATAATGTGACTTACAAAGGCTGTTGTCACGTTCGGTTGCTGCATGGCTGACACTGATTGAATCCTCTCCGGGAGTCAGGAGTAAACTGGAGAGGCAAGGCCGGTGTTGCTGCTTGTGATGAAGGTTTTTCTAGTTCTCACTCTAGGGGAGAGACCCGTACAGCAGAAACCTCTCTCTGAGGACGCTCCTGCTCTGAAAGGGAAGAAGAATCTTCCAGAGTCAGGCTAGCCCGAGACTCCACTTAGCGGGTATGAAAACTCTAGCAAGATGCTCATCCTATATTAGCCTGTTTCCTTCTCTGTAAAATGGAACAATCATAATATCTCTCCTAGGGTTGTGATGATTAAAGAAATTATTACTTGTGTAGTGTCTGATAACCATAGAAAGCCTACCCCCACCCCAAGCCCGGGCCAATGAATTATTTAATCTGTCAGAGCTGATGTCCTGTTAAGAAGGGGCTCTCAGTAACAGCTGTGCCTCTCGCTACTCCAGCCGGGTGAAGATTAGATGCCATCAAAGATGCAAAGCTGCCTGCCCGCCCAGGCTTGGCTGGGTCTCAGGGGCACTGAGCAGTTGGGGCTTCTGTGAGGAGTGAACACCTCTCTGGGAAAAGTCCTTTCCCTCCTGGTTCCCTTTTCTGTGGACAGGGTGGAGGCTGGGACACCCCGGTGCTGCCCTTTAAGAGTCATGTGCAGGCTGTGCCCTCCAGACATTCCCTGGAGCAGTGGCTGGTGGACACAG